>NC_054835.1:47046164-47671164 GCF_018345385.1 Vulpes lagopus
TAGGCTAGTGGTTGCCCAGAAATAGGAGAGGGAGAATGGAGAGTGATTGCCAGTGGTCACAACCCTTCTTTTTGGGGTGCTGAAAAATGTTCTGGGACGAGATAGCAGTGATGCCTGTGAATACACCAAAACCCACTAAATTGTACACTTATTCAAAAAGGTGAATTTTAAGGGCACCTGGGTGGCTCAGTCAGTTAAGCCTGCCTTTGGTTCAGTTCATGATCCCAGGGTCCTGGGATTGAGTCCTGCATCAGGACTAAGCAGGGAGCCTGCTTCTCACTCTCCCTCTGCCTGCTGGTCCCCCTGCTTGTGCTCTCTCTCTTTTGGTCAAACAAATAAATAAAATCTTTTTTTTTTTTTTAAGGTGAATTTTTTTTCAAGCTCTTTGATTTTTATTACTCAAAAAAAAAAATCCTCATTTTTTTTTTTTTATTTAGCTTTCTGACTCTGCCTTCAACACTTTCACAACGATTTTCTGCTCCTCAATAAGGAAAGCACGCTTGATCCTGTCACGAACACACTTAGCACACATGGAACCACCGTAGGCGGTTTTTTTTTTTTGTTTGAGACAATCTCATAAGGACTTTAGGTCTCACAGCACGAACTCCTCGAAGTCGGCCAGGGCACACGCCACATGCAGACTTTGGCGCTTTCCCAACATTCTTGGTATAAAGGTAAACGATTCTATTGCCAGGGGTTCGGGACAGCCTAGTTTTGTTAGAGGCTGTATTTTGTAGGGCAGTCAAACGCCTACGGACGCCGTCCCCGAAAGAGGAAAAAAGGCTAAAGGTGAATTTTAAAAAAGGTGATGGCATGTGAAATTACATCTCAATAAAAATTAGTAAGAAATATATAAGTAGGGGCGCCTGGGTGGCTCAGTGGTTGAGCATCTGCCTTCGGTCCAGGGTGTGATCCCAGAATCGCAGGATCAAGTCCCCTATCAGGCTCCCTGCATGGAGCCTGCTTCTCCCTCTGCCTGTGTCTCTGCCTCTCTCTCTCTCTCTCTCTCTGCCTTTCATGGATAAATAAATAAAAATCTTTAAAAAAAAAAAAAAAAGAAATATATAAGTAGTACAAGGAATGGGGAAATAATTATAAATATCTCTTAAGAATTATTTTATTTATTTATTTATTTATTTATCTATTTATTTATTTATTTTTTGAGTGACCTCTATATCCAGAGTAGGGCTCAAACTTACAACCCTGTGACCAAGGGTTGCATGCTCTATGGACCAAGCCAGCCAGCAGTCCCCATGCCTCCAGCCTGCTTTGACTAGTTCTTCTCAGCCTTTCAGCAATAAAGTTATTCTCAGCTGATATATATATATTTTTTATTTTATTTTATTTTATTTTATTTTATTTTATTTTATTTTATTTTATTTTATTTTATTTTATTTTATTTTAAGTAAACTCAACTCCCAATGTGGGGCTTGAACTTACCACCCAGAGATTGAGAGTCACATCCTTTATGGACTAAGACAGCCAGGCAACCCTGATACTATTATTATACATTAGTAAGGTTTCTAGTTTCATTTCTAACATTTAGAGAGAGACAGACACAGAGAGACAGAATAAATATGCAAGGTGATTTGTGGATTTTCTTTGTGATTTTTATACTTTTAGAATTTTTTCTTTTACTGTGTCTATGATTCTACACCTTCCTTTCCTGCCCCCCTCCCCCCCAACCCATGGGCTTTCTTTCTGTCTCATTCGGAATCTGCTTAAATTGACCTAGTTTTGTCTTTAATCAAATCTTCAGGAACCAATTCATTACTGTTGGAAATGGTCTAACAGGTTTTATTTTGATGATTGTTAAAATTCTCTTTTATTTTTGGATAACACAGTCACAAAAATGCTACCATTTATTTGACCAGTAAAAGACAACACTTATGAATAAAATTTAAGGAAAAAAAAAAACAAAAACATATGCTATCAGGTTTACCTTGATGATAAAAATGATCACGGCTGAGAGCTGCGCCGGCCAGACAATGGTTTCAGATTTGCAGTGTGCCCTGAAACCTGTGAAAAATGTATTGCCCAGCACCCTGATAAGGAAATCACTCATTCTGAGTGAAGGGAATGAAAAGATTAGAAAAAATAATAATAACCCGAAGGGCAAGAATAAAACAAGCTGGGAAGAGACACAGATTTCGAGCTTGTATGGCTTGCTTGAAAAGAGTCTTTAGGCTTTCAACTACTCACAGTGATTTCTATTCCTTCCTTCCTAGCCCTCCGAGGCCACCGGGAACACCATCCTAGAGGAGCCAGCCTGCAGCCAGCCTGCAGCCACACCTGATGCCATTCTTCGAAGTGTTAGGACAGTGACAGTGTCGCCTCTGATCCTCCCCTCCATGGGCACACCATTCAAGGATTCGCAGCCCTTGCTGGCCTGGCAGCAGAAGACAAATTTAGTTTCCAGGGGGCAGTTACCCTCAAGCTTTTTTTTTTTTTTTTTAATGATTTTATTTATTCGTGAGAGACACAGAGAGAAAAAGAGGCAGAGACACAGGCAGAGGGAGAAGCAGGCTCCATGCAGGGAACCCAACGTGGGACTCGATCCTAGGTCTCCAGGATCATGCCCTGGGCCGAAGGCGGCGCCAAACCACTAAGCCACCGGGGCTGCCCACCCACAAGCTTTTTTTCTGAACAGGGTTTCTTTCCATCACACTCTTTTGGGCCTCACTGCTCCCTGGAAGCCTGGGCAAATACGAAGTGGAGCAAGTATGGGTACGTCAAAGCCCCAGTGAATCTTCCTGCCGGATCATTTTCACCGAGCAATACGAGAATGGAATATTTTGATTTTCCTGACATCGAAAGCTACCCCGAGTTATTTAGCATTTTCGTTATCTCCTCACTCTTATGAATGCCGCTTTCTCAGCCAGGAAGCTACAAAGCCAACTTCTTAGGAGATTCCAGATTTTATTAAACATTTATCTGCTTTCCTCAACAGTGAATGTACGTTAGCTTGATTATAAAATGAGTGACCTTTTTTTAGGGGAAGGGAAGGTGGTAAATGGAACATAGGACTCATCACCAGCTAATGCTGAAGGGATAAATAAAAGGCCTGGGCGGGGGTGTGTGTGGGGGGGACTCCTCACACCTCAGCTGGGATGGTGTATCCACGGATGGAGACTGGAGGAAAGGCTCTGCTTGGCTCTGCCCTGGGAACACACATGCACACACACACATACACACATGCACATGCACACCAGGGACTGCCCTTGAGGGCTGGACCTCATGTCATAGGCTCTGCCCTCAACCAGGGCTACTGTAGTCTCAAAGTAGCCACTACTTGGGACTGTGCCTTGCTTTGCTGATTCTCCACATTCAGACACTAGAAGCAGATCACAGAGGTAAGGAATGGAAGGCAGTCTTGCAGACATGCCTCAGCCTGTTTGCAGAGCTCAGATCCCTTGGCCAGAACAGTGGCCCAGAGATGAAGAAACTGAATCCCATTCAGCAAAGAAGGGGCCTCAGAGTTCCTGTAGCTCTGCCTCCTTCCTGACCCCTCCACTAGAGGACCCTGGACTCAACATAACGAGGAAGGGGCTGGCCAGGGGATTACTGGCTCCTCTAGCCCTGCTTGCAATCCTTTCCTTGAGAATGTCACATGTATCTTTGCTCTTTAAACACTCAGACTGCATTTTGGTCAGAAGAATTTTTTTCTTTAAGTTATATTTATTTAAATAATCTCTACACCGGATGTGGGACTCCAACTCACAACCACACAATCAGGAGTCACATGTTCTTCCAACTAAGTCAGCCAGTCACCCCTTGATCAGGAGAATGTTTAAGGTGTGTCATGGAAGGATTCGTGGTAAGGCTATATTTGAAATGTTTTGCAAAGAAATTGGGTTGTAGTATTTAAAGCCCAGATCACTCTGGATCTGAGGGGATGGATTTAAAAACAGATTTCAAGATAAGTCTTGAGCAGTTGGAAGATATGGCAGGGGTCTTAGGCTTGGGCAATGTCCCTGTTCTTTTCCAGGAGCTGATGAAAGAGACTAGCCTTGGGGTGCCTGGGAGGTTCAATCAGTTAAGCATGGGACTCTTGATTTCGGCTCAGATCATGATCTCAGGGTCATGAGATCGAGTTCTGCTTCTGTGGACTGCATGGGATTCTCCGCTTCCCTCTCCCTCTGCCTACCTCTCCACCCCACCCCACCCCGCTCTTTCTCTAGAAAGAAAGAAAGAAAGAAAGAAAGAAAGAAAGAAAGAAAGAAAGAAAGAAAGAAGGAAATAGCCTGACCCTCTGGGCATCTTCCACTGGGTGACATCCTCATCCATTTGCCAGACCCGCCTGAGTCTCTGTCTAGTGGTTCCAGACCAACAGCAGGGGCGCCACCTCCAGGCCAATCCTGAGAAGTGTAGTTTTGTGAGCCAGACTGATATTCCTGGACATGTTCATTCTAGGCAGTGTGTATCTGCAAGATAAAGGGCAAAGGGTCTGGACTCCTGGGTTAGGAATACCTTACCCCAGGTAGTTCTAGAATCTGGAGTTTCAAAAAAAATAGAATCTGGGGTTTCTTAGTGATCAAGAATCTACTTTCCCACTCTGATTGCCCCAAGTGACCTCAGAAAAGAGATGGGATTCCTCCTGTATCAGCCTCACTGTGTGTTTTCTTTCAGGGATTCCTCTTTATTTCTTACTTGTCCTTGGCCTTCCTCCAGACCAGCATAACTTTACATCCTCAAAGCCATCCCATCCAGCCTGCCTCAAGAAGTCCCCAGACTAAGTGACTTCTATGTGACACTGTGTGAAGAAATCCTGTGATGGCTAATGTATGTGACTTTCTAGGGGAGACATTGCCACTGAGCCAGGTTATTTTTAGGGAGGGTAGTTCCTATCACCTGGCAGCCAGCAGTGCCTGGAACTCACTTGGTTCAGCTCCTACCTTATCAGTCTTCAAAGAGTTGGATATTCACATTTGCTAGCTGAGCAGCCTAAACTATCTAGCAGATATCCTGTCATATTAGCTGAGGATGGCAGGAAAGCCCCATTTCCAAAGCCCCATGACCTGAGAACTTTGAAGTCATGCCAGCTTTGTTGCTGCTTGTCTAAGCAATTCTGCAGGACCATCACCGAGTTGGCTGAAATTCAAGTCCACCCAAAGGTAAGGAATGAACTGGATCCTCTTCCTCCTGAACAGCCATCAATGCCCTGGCAGCAAGATACTGCACATCAGGGTTGAGATCAGACATGGCATCACTCAGCGTGTCATTAAGGATCATTCAAAATCCTGAACATGACCATTCAAGGGGACTTTTGGTGACCTTGTGGTCTGAAAACTGCCACTTAAGTCCATCAGCTCTTGACTCACAGGTACTCTGACTGAGAATAAACAGCAGTGCTGCTGAAGATCAATGGTCGCCTTGATGCCCATGGCCATCACATCATCATGGTGGGAAGCAGGTACCCTAACTAACTTACCTCTGGATTCCTGGTGGAATACATCAATCAAGCTCTAGAGAACTCTCTCTGCTGCTCCCTGCTCACCAAGAAACACAGCCGTACCACCCACTTTAACTCTGCTATGGACTGAGTAAAAATATTCTCAAAATATGTATCTTTTTTTAAAATTTTTTATTTATTTATGATAGTCACACACACACAGAGAGAGAAAGAGGCAGAGACACAGGCAGAGGGAGAAGCAGGCTCCATGCACCGGGAGCCCGACGTGGGATTCGATCCCGGGTCTCCAGGATTGTGCCCTGGGCCAAAGGCAGGCGCCAAACCGCTGCGCCACCCAGGGATCCCCTCAAAATATGTATCTGATCAAGAAAATGTATCCAGGATATAAAAAACATTCTTGGGGCACCTGGATGGCTCAGTCGTTGAGCATCTGCCTTTGGCTCAGGTTGTGATCCTGGGATCCTGGGATCCAGTCCCACATCAGGCTCCCCACAGGGAGCCTCCTTCTCCCTCTGCCTCTCTCTGTCTCTCATGAATACATAAATAAAATCTTTTAAAAAGTCCTTAAAACTCAATAATGAAAACAATCCAATGTTTAAAATAGGCAAAGGATTTGAAAAGACACTTCACAAAGACAGATGGATAGCCAATATGCACACAAAAAGTGGTCTCCATCACTTGGTCATCAGGGAAATGCAAGCTGAAATCACAATGAGCTACCTCTACACTGCCAACAAAATGACTAAAACTCAAGACTGAAGACACCAAATGTTGAAGAGGATATAGAGTAACCAAAGCTCTACATTTTTGGCGAAAGTTTAAAGTGGCACAACACTCCTGGCTGGCTCAGTTGGAAGAGCACGTGACTCTTGATCTTGGAGTCATGAGTTTGAACCCTATGTTCGGTGCAGAGATTATTTTAAATAAATAAATAAATAAATAAATAAATAAATAAATAAATAAATAAACCAATAAATAAATAAAGGTGCCTGGGTGGTGCTGTCAGTAAAGCAGGGAGCCTGCTTCTTCCTCTCCCTCTGCCTACCGCTTGCTCTGCTTGTGCTCTCTTTCTTTCTGTCAAATAAATAAATAAAATCATTTTAAAAATAAAAATTAATGAATTAGCTAATTCATTAATTTTTAAAAATTGCACAACTTTGGGAAAATGTGTAACAGTTTCATAAGATTAAACATACAGGGGATCCCTGGATGGCTCAGCGGTTCAGCGCCTGCCTTTGGCCCAGGGCGTGATCCTGGAGACCCGGGATCGAGTCCCACGTCGGGCTCCCTGCGTGGAGCCTGCTTCTCCCTCTGCCTGTGTCTCTGCCTCTCTCTCTCTTTCTGTGTCTCTCATGAATAAATAAAATCTTAAAAAAAATAAAAATAAAAAAATAAACATACAACTTACTTATGACCCAGTGCATCTATTCCTGTGTATTTACCCAAGAGAAATGAAAATGGGACCACACACATACACAAAATTGCACAGAAATGTTTGGGGAAGCTTTGTTTGTTTGTTTTCCTTTAAGTAGACTTTACACCCAACATGGGGCTGCCCTGAACTCAGGACCCCGAGATCCAGAGTTGCATTTTCTACCAACTGACGTAGCCAGTAGAAAGACATTTCTTGAGACTCCTGCTTTAAACCAACAGCTTCAGCAAACTGCTGGCCTTGACTCAGGGCCAATGTAATTTACTTTGAAATGCATGAAAAAACGAGGTGGGTTGATGGGTGGAGAAATGGGTGGAGAAATGAACAGTTGCATGATAAAGAGTCCAATGTAAATTATAGAATCTTATGGTGGGTATATCGGGAATTACTACACAATTTTTTCCAATTTTTAAAGAATTTTTTTCCATTTTTTTGAGGCCATAGGAAAACTAAATTGGCAATCTTTTGTTTCTCCAGTGACAAACATATGTGGATGTTTGTTATACATCTGTCATATTTCTGTTATTGAAATATTCCATAATAAATACATTAACTAACAGATAAATAGGGCTGCCCCAGTGGCCCAGTGGTTTAGTACCGCCTTCAGCCCATGGAGACCCAGGAGTCCCACCTTGGGCTCCCTGCATGGAGCCCGCTTCTCCCTCTGCCTGTGTCCCTGCCTCTCTCTCTCTTTCTCTCTGTGTGTGTCTCTCGTGAATAAATAAAATCTTAAAAAAAAAAACAACAGAAGAATAAATAAATGTCCCCTGGTGATTCTGACAAGCACCCCGTTGGGCTCCAACAGCTCAGGAGTCTCCATGAACAGCATGCAGCGGAGCCACACAGCACTTACCTTAGAGGCTGGAGAGGAGTTTCCTGTGACTGCTGGAACAAAACATCACAAGCATAATGGTTTAAAATCACACAAACTTACTATCTCACAGTTCTGGAGGCCCAAAGTCAGAATGGGTGTCACTGAACTAAATTCAAGGTGTTGGAAGGCTGCTTCCTTCCGGAGACTCTAGAGCATCAATTTCCTTGTCCCTTCCGGCTTCGAGAGGCTGCCAGCATTTTCTGGACTCATGGCCACTTCCTCCACCTTCAAAGCCAGCAGCATAGCATCTTCAAATCTCTCACTGACTCTGACTTTCCTGCCCTCCCTCTTTCACATTTAAAGTCCCCTTGTGATTCCACAGAGCCCACCCAGATAATCCAGGATCAATTTGTTTTTTGTTTTTAAGATTTTATTTATTTATTCATGAGAGACACAGAGAGAGAGGCAGAGACACAGGCAGAGGCAGAAGCAGGCTCCCCGTGGAGAGCACGATGCGGGACTCGATTCCAGAACCCCGGGATCACAACCTGAACCAAAGGTGGATGCTCACCACCGAGCCACTCAGGTGCCCTGATCATTTTCTTGTCTTAAGGTCATCTGATTAGCACCCTTACTTCTATTTGCAGCGTTAATCCTGCCTGGCTCTAGAACATAACATAGCCACAGGATGTGGACATCTTTGGGGGGCCATTATTCTGCCTACCACAGTGCTCTGCCCACTTGTAAGGGGCTCCCCGAGTAAGCCGGAAGAACTGTGATTCCTGACATATATGTGCTATGCAGCCGTGATGAAAATTGAAATGCCAGTTCTTGCAAAGCCATGGCACTGCTCCCCATTCCTGTAGATCTACCTCATCCTCAACTGCTCCCTACTACCCCCAGACCACCCTCCACACCCCCACAACCAGCCTGGACAAATCAGAAGGGGCAAGTGTGACATGCATACAGAAAACATGGAATCCCCACTGGCCTTGGGACCAACATTTGGTACTAACAATAGGCTATGTTGGCAACAGATGACTGGCCTCCATCTCTCTGTCAAGAACTCCTCTGAAGAAGTTCAGACATTCCACCGGGTAAGTGAAGAGACACTGTGCCCTGTCTAGGGGACTTGGAAGGGTCTGGTGCCTGCCCCAGTTTTGGCCCTTCACTTGGCCAGCCCAGCCGACCCCAAAGCCAGCCCTGAACATCTTCGGACACTCGCAGGGTATCTGCCTCCACTTCTGCAGCTTGATCCTCATCTGCTCAAACTTTTCTCTCCTCCGAGTTTGGAACCTTGATCTCATGCTCTTTCCTAGGTGTCTTCTTGCAGGTGGGAACCCCAGGCCTCCAGTAGAATTTTTGGATCCTCCTCCTCTCCAGCTTCAGTGAGGACTTCTTGATTTGGGCTCCCAGTTCTGGGGACTCCACCCGTCCATCAGGAGTCAGAAAAGATCCAAGCCCCAGCACCCCTATAAGGAGTAAGGAGAGAATGAAATCCTTTTGTGCTTGAGATTTCTCATTTCGTTTTTCAAGACTTATTTTTAAGTAATCTCTATACCCAATATGGGACTTGAATGCACAACCCCAAGATCGAGAGTCACATGCCCTACCAGCTGAGCCAGCCAGGGGCCCTGGTATTTGTCATTTCACATTATTTCCTATGTCAGTGGGGTCCATTATACTGATTGACCATATTTTGTTTTGTTGCATCTATGCTTTAAGCTTTTGGGACATTGCCAATCTATTGCTATTATAAATATCTCTGCAATGAACATCCTTATTAAAATGACTTCAGTTTCCTTTTGGGTTATTTCCTTGGGACTAATTTGCAACCAAAAGATAATTAGATTGAGGTATTCATCTGTTCCTTTTTTGTCTGATGCACATCCCTTTCCACTGGGAACATCCCTTCCACTTTATGGTTTGGATGTGCTTTCAAGCAAATGTCCCCACCTGTCCTGTCCCAAGGGTAGGTGTGTGAGCCAATTTGCTCAGGGTAGATTGGTAACAACAAAACACAAGTCTCAGTGGTTTAACACAGTTAAGAATTTATT
This sequence comes from Vulpes lagopus, assembly GCF_018345385.1. Classification (NCBI taxonomy): domain Eukaryota; kingdom Metazoa; phylum Chordata; class Mammalia; order Carnivora; family Canidae; genus Vulpes; species Vulpes lagopus. The sequence continues at coordinate 47,055,881 of NC_054835.1, forward strand.
TCTTGGGGGATCCCTGGGTGGCTCAGTGGTTTAGTGCCTGCCTTTGGCCCAGGGTGTGGTCTTGGAATCCCGGGATCGAGTCCTGCATCGGGTTCCCTGTGTGGAGCCTGCTTCTCCCTCTGCTTGTGTCTCTGCTTCTGTGTGTGTATGTCTTTCTAAATAAGTGAATAAAATCTTAAAAAAAAAAAAAGAATTTATTTCTTGGTTATATCCTTGCTTGATAAAGATTTTTGGGAAGTAGAGGAGGCAGGACATGGGGAGGTCCTTCTATTTCTTTTTTTAAATACTTTATTTATTTATTTATGAGAGACAGAGAGAGAGAGAGAGAGAGAGAGAGGCAGAGGGAGAAGCAGTTGCCATGTAGGGAGCCCAATGTGGGACTCGATCCCGGGACTCCAGGATCATACCCTGGGCTGAAGGAGGCGCTAAACTGTTGAGCCACCTTGGCTGCCCAGGAAGGTCCTTCTATAAGCTGAAATTTAGATAGAAGTTCCTTCCTTCTAGTGTCTTCAGTGTTCTTTAGAGCTTCTTTGGGGCCCTTCCATGAGACCTGTACATGCATCAACCATTAAGGAGCAGAGAGTAGGAGGACTGGGGGAGGGAGTACAGCAGCTCTGAAGTTGTACCTCTCATTGCCATATTTGGTTGGCCAGAATTAGTCACACACTTCCACTGGATATGAGGCCGCCTGGGAAATGGTGTCTTCTGTGCCCAGGAAGAAATAAAACAGTGGTCAACACACAGCATTGTCTTTGCCAGTTAGAAAACCCCGTATTTGAACATGAGATTGCTCAAGAATGGGCATATAACCTTGGTAGATTTATTCTGGGGCATTGCAATGGATCCTGGGAGTCTTCCTAAGGACAAGAGCCATGCAGCGCTTGCTAACATGGAGGTGGCAGGGCTTCTTCCCCAGCAGAGCAAGGGAAAACAAAGCCAGGGGCAGGGAGAGCCAAGGAGCTCAGATCGCTGGGGAAGTACTTTGAGCTCCTGGATCCAGGATCAACTCTTCTGGATAAATTCCCTTTGCCTGAGCTAGTCTGTGTTGGATTTCTGTCACCTACAGCCAAAGGAGTCCTGACTAATAATACATAGGTCCAGGGAGAAAAAGATTTATTTTATTTTACTTTTTAAAAGATTTTATTTGGGCAGCCCCGGTGGCACAGAGGTTTAATGCTGCCTCCAGCCCGGGGTGTGATCCTGGAGACCCGGGATCGAGTCCCACGTCGGGCTCCCTGCATGGAGCCTGCTTCTCCCTCTGCCTGTGTCTCTGCCTCTCTCTCACCCTCTCTGAATAAATAAATCTTTAAAAAAATAAAATATTTATTTATTTATTTATTTATTTATTTATTTATTTATTTATTCATGAGAGACACATAGAGGCAGAGACACAGGCAGAGGGAGAAGTAGAGTCCTTTTAGGGAGCCCAATACAGGACTTGATCCCAGGATTCCAGGATCATGACTGGAGTCCAAGGCAGATGCTCAACCACTGAGCCACCCAGGTGCCCCAGGATAAAAAGATTTTAAAATGCTTGAAATAGATTGTGAAAATGCTCTCTAAGACAACCTAGCCATTGCGTAAGGCAGCTTGTTTCTCCAAATTTTGTTTTTATAACTTACGTTTTTTAAAGCATACCTTAATGTTGTTGTATTCAAACGTTTTTTTGCTGGAAAAGCTGAGTCTTTTCTCACAGTTTATGTGCTGTGTTTTCCTGGGTTTATCTCTCTTAACCATATGTTAAAAATAATGACTTTATAAGTCTGGATAAAAGCCATTTTATGAAAAAAAAATTTTTAAAAAGCCATTTTATGAGTCTTCCCTTATATATTTTGGAGGGCAAACTGTTATTGGTTACATCCATCATATAGAAATGTGCACAAAGACTTATGTGGATGGTTGTAGCAGGAATGTCTTTATTCTCCCAAAAGAAATTTACTTCTTATTATGAGAGTTAGTATAGTGCAAGGATTGAGAGCGGAGGCCCTGAGGCCAGAATTCTTGGGTACAAAACCTGGTCTATGTACTTACTAGCTATGTTAACTTAACAATATCATTAACCTCCTCATCTCAGAAACATAGGTAACACCTACCTTGCAAGTTTGGTTGCAAACCTCCTACGAGGTTTTTTTATGAGGATTGGATGAGGTAATGTATATAGAATGATCAGAACAGTGACTAGCTTCAGGAAACACTTATTATTATTATTATTTTAAAGATTTTATTTATTTATTTATTCATGAAAGACACAGAGGAGAGAGAGAGGCAGAGACACAGGCAGAGGGAGAAGCAGGCTCCATGCAGGGAGCCGGATGTGGGATTCAATCCCAGGGCTCCAGGATCACGCCCTGGGCCAAAGGCAGGCGCTAAACCACTGAGCCATCCAGGGATTCCCAGGAAACACTTATTAAAATGATGTTCTGGGGGACGCCTGGGGGGCTCAGCGGCTGAGCACCTGCCTTCGGCCCAGGGCATGATCCTGGAGTCCAGGAATCGAGTCCCACATCCGGCTCCCTGCATGGAGCCTGCTTCTCCCTCTGCCTGTGTCTCTGCCTCTCTCTCTGTGTCTCTCATGAATAAATAAATAAAATGTTTTAAAAAATAAAATAAAATGCTGCTTTGGGGGGTGCCTGGGTGGCTCAGTTTTTAGGCCTCTGCCTTTGGGTCCGGTCATGATCCTGGGTCCTGGGACTGAGCCCCACATCAGGTTCCCTGCTCAGTGGGGAGCTGGCTTCGCCTTCTCCCGCTGCAGCTCCCCCTGCTTGTTCTCTCACTCTCTGCCAAATAAATAAAGTCTTAAAAAAAAAAAAAAAAAAAAAAGGGCAGCCCCTGTGGTGCAGCGGTTTGGCGCCGCCTGCAGCCCAGGGCGTGAACCTGGAGACCCTGGATCGAGTCCCATGTCAGGCTCCTCTCCCTGCCTGTGTCTCTGCCTCTCTCTCTCTCTCTCTCTCTCTGTATCTCTATGAATAAATAAATAAGATCTTTAAAAAAAGAAAAAATATATATATACTGTTTTTGTTATTATTATTATTACTGATCACCTACAGAACGCTAAACCTTTCCCTGGGCACTTGGGATATAGCAGCAAAGAAACCAGATAAAACTCTTGATTGCCCGTATGGAACTTCTATTCTTTTTTTCCTTTTTAAAAAATTTTAAAAGTAAGCTCCACACCCACATCAGGGCTTGAATTAACAACCCTGAGATTAAGAGCTGCATGCTCTACCAGCTGAGCCTGCCAAGGTGCCCCTGGAGCTTACATTCTAAACAGACTAATTAAGGAAAATAGAGAGTATGCCAGATGGTGATTGATGCAGTGGAGGGAAATAAAGCAGGGAAAGGAGAGAGAGAGAGTAATGGGGAGAGATGAAATTTTAAAGATGTTCTGATAAAGGCATCACCAAGAAGGTGACATTCAAGTACAGACCTGAAAAAGGGAAGAAATGAACCTCATGGGTTATCTGCGAGAAAGGCGTTCCAGGCAAAGGGAGAAGCAAATGCAGAGGGACCAAGGTAGGATCAGACCTGGACAGGCTGACCTCTGTGTGTGGAACTGCCTGAGTGGTGGGAGAAGTCAAGGCAAGGGGAAGGGACGGGACCGGATCATGGGGGGCCTTGATGGTCTTTGTAAGTCTTTGGATTTTGCTCAGAATAAGATGGGAGCCACTGGAGGGTTTTGAGCCAGGGAGTGGCCTGAGGTGACATATTTTAAGGGTGCCATGCTGGCAGAAGCAGAGAGACTATCAAGGAGGCCACTCAATAATCCGGCTGAAAATGGTGATAATTTGGAGCCAGCCGCCCACGGTGAAACCAGCAGTGGAGTCAGAGTTTAGATATATATTGCAGATACAGATGACAGGATTTGCAAGTGGACATGACATAAGAAGAAAGAGAAAGAGAGCTTTCACGGATAACTCTAAGAGGTGCCTGGGTGGCTCAGCTGGTTAAAAGTGTCTGACTCTTGATTTCACAGTTTTGAGTTCAAGCCCTGTGTTGGGCTCCACACTGGTCATGGAGCCTACTTTAAAAAAAAAAAAAAAAAACACAATTTCTTAAAAAAAAGAAATACTGGGGCACCTGGGTGGCTCAGTGGGTTAAGCATTTGTCTGTGGCTCAGGTCATGATCCTGGGGTCCCAGGACTGAGCCCCACATCAGGTTCCCTGCTCAGTGGGAAGTCTGCTTTTCCCTCTGCCTGCTGTTCCATCTGTTTATGCTCTCCCTTAAGAGCTGTCAAATAAATAAATAAAATCTTAAAACAAAAAGGAAAGAAAAGAAAAGAAACACAAATGGATGGATCCAAAGTTTTAGCCTGAACAACTAGAAGGAGAGCTGCCATGAGCTGATGTGAGGAAGACTAGGGGAAGAACAGGTTAGGGAAGAAGATCAGAGTTTAATTTCACAGTTGTTCGAGGTACCTATTAGGTACCAGTGTTTATGGTTTGTTACATTTGTGCCAACTCTCATATAGCATGAGTGATAACTATGATTAGTCATATTTGTTATAAATAAAACCTTAATCTCATTATTTTTTCTATTTAACTGGTTTTGTTGATTTTTCAGTAGACATAGACTGGGAACCTTCACAATACTGTGCTAGCTCCCATTGATTTCTTTGAGGGCGTCAAAGTCCTCTCCATCTTCTGCACCCTTTTCCTGTTATCCACTAAGAGAATTTTTTTTTAAAGTAATCTCTACACCCAACAGGGGGCTCAAACTCACAACCCAGAGATCAAGAGTCACATGTTCTACTGACTGAGCCAGTCAGGCACCACAAAGAATCTTTTATCCCTGCAAACAGGGTAGGTTTTGCTTGTAGATTTGCCACTCCTAAGCAATGTGTATTATAAGATGCATGAGAGAGGGCACCTGCCTGGCTCAGTTGGTGGAGCATATCTCAGGTCATGAGTTCAAGCCTCGTGCTGGTGTAAAGATTACTTAAAAGATAAATAAGTAAGTAAATAAAGCAAGATGTACCAGAGGATGATGGAAAAGAGCACGTTGCTACAATTGGAAATAAACCTCTAGAAGCTGTTGGCTTTGATTTCACTATAAAACTGCAAAGGTAAATGGTACTGATGGTAGATCTGACCTTTTCAGTTTATTTATTTGTTTTTATTTTTTTTAAGGTTTTATTTATTTATTCATGAGAGACACAGAGAGAGGCAAAGACACAGGTAGAGGGAGAAGCAGGCCCCCCACAAGGAGCCCAATTCAGGACTCGATCCCAGACCCTGGGATCACACCCTGAGCCGAAGACCACTGAGCCACCCAGGTGTCCCAGACTTTTTCAGTTTAATCTCAGTGTAGTGTTTTGTTTTTTTTAAGATTTTATCTATTCAAGAGAGAGAGAGAGCATGAGCCAGGAGAGGGGCAGACAAAGAAGAAGCAGACTCCCTCCTGAGGAGGAAGTCTGACTTGGGGCTCAATCCCAGGATCCCAGAATCATAACCTAAACTGAAGGCAGACACCCAACTGATTGAGCCACTCAGGTGCCCCTAATCTCAGTGTAGTTTTAAAGTCGCATGAGCAAGAGGTCAAATGTTAGATAATATTTATTAGTGGCTTTTAACCAGTGTTCCATGGAGATGTTTTAGGGGAAAGGCACTGAAAGGATGGGACTCTAAGGTCACTCTGTGTGTCCAAGGGCAACTCACTCTTCTTGTTTTTTTTTTTTTTTTAAATTCATTTATTTATTCATTCATTCATTTATTCATGAGCAACACAACACACACAGAGGCAGAGACATAGGCAGAGGGAGAAGCAGGACCTATGCAGGGAGCCCCATGTGGGACTTAATCCCAGGACTCCGGGGGATCACACCCCAAACTGAAGGCAGACGCTTAATCGCTGAGGCACCCAGGTGTCCCCCGCTTTTTATAAAAATATTTTAAAATTTATTTATTCATGAGAGACACAGAGAGAGAGAGAGGCAGAGACATAGGCAGAGGGAGAGGCAGGCTCCCTGCAAGGGCAGCCCACTCTTATATATTACATAGACACTATCCCATATATAAAGCTTCTGAATATGAAGAACTTCATATGAAATAAGTTTCTGGGGGATCCCTGGGTGGCTCAGCGGTTTAGCGCCTGCCTTCGGCCCAGAGCGCCATCCTGGAGTTCCGGGATCGAGTCCCATGTCGGACTCTAGGCATGGAGCCTACTTCTCCCTCCTCCTGTGTCTCTGCCTCTCTCTCTCTCTCTCTCTCTCTGTCTGTCTATCATAAATAAGTAAATGAATAAGTCTTTAAAAAAAATAAGTTTCTGCTATTTTAAAAATACTGTGGCTCCATATTATTTCAAGAATTAGAGTCACAGTGGGGCACCTGGATGGCTCATTCCATTGAGCATCTGACTCTTGATTTCAGCTCATGATCTTGGGGTCATGGGATTCTTTTTTGGGGGGGGGGGGGGTCATGGGATTCAGCCCTGTGTCAGGCTCCATGCTCAGCTTGGAGTCTGCTTATCCCTCTCCCTCTGTTCATGCCCTGTCTCTCAAATAAGGAAATAAATAAAATATTTAAAATTTAAAAAAGAATTAGAGGGATCCCTAGGTGGCTCAGCGGTTTGGCGCCCACCTTCAGTCCAGGGTGTGATCCTGGAGACTTGGGATCGAGTCCCACGTTAGGCTCCCAGCATGGAGCCTGCTTCTCCCTCTGCCTGTGTCTCTGCCTCTCTCTCTCTCTCTCTCTCTCTCTCTCTGGCTCTCATAAATAAATAAATAAAAATAAAATCTTAAAAAAAATAAAAAAATAAAAAATAAAACAGAATTAGGATCATTGTCACATGCCCTATCTCCCCAGTGTTGGTTTATAATGGCTAAATTTGAGAAATATGCATTTTCTTTGAGTGGCTTTTGTATGTCCAAAGTGAAGGTAATTCCTAGATGTTTACTGGTTGGTTTGCATTTATTATTGTCTATGGGATCTTTCCCTTCCCACTAAATTTTCCAGCTGTTTTTCCAGCTGTATTCTTACAATCTAAAATCTTGCTGAAGCCACTGCCAAACTCCAGTAGCGTTTAGGATGATTTTCCTAAATATAAACATCTTGACTGCCCAAAGTGATGTGCTCCTTTCCTCTCAATTTTTTTTTTTAAGATTTTATTTATTTGAGAGAGAGATATTGAGAGAGAGATATTGAGAGAGAGAGAGAGAGAGACAGAGAGAGAAGAGAGAGCAGGAGCAATGGGGAAAGGGGGAGAGAAAGAAGCTGACTCCCCACTTTGCAGGGAGTCTGACTTGGGGCCAGATCCCAGGACCCTGGGATCATGGCCTGAGCTGACAGCAGATGCTCAACCCACTGAGCCATGCAGGTGCCTCTTTCTTCTCAATTCTTATGTACCTTACTCCTCCTCCTTAGAGAATTATGACAAGCATTCCTAATGTAGTAACTAAAACTAAATTGTGTCAGTGAAATTAATTAAACTAAATTATGTTAGGGCATCTTGGTTTTGCACTTTGAAAAATTCAATGTATATGCAGGTTTGAAAATTCAAAGTTTACAGATAATAGCTAAGTGAAAAGTAACATCTTTCTTCCTTACCACCTGTCCTTCTCCCTAAAGACAGTTTCTTGAGCTTCCCTCCAGAAAAACAAGTGATTGTATATGTGAGAATGTGATGTGTGTGGGTAGGCACAAATTCTTAATTATACATCCTTTCACACCTGTCTTTAAGTGTAATCATTCAAATACTTAGCAGTTAAGTGAAGATTCCGGGTATGAACAGCACTCTTTAGTCTCTTAAACCATGAAACAGATGGAAAGAATGCATTCACCTCATGAGAGGTGGGACACTTGGGGGGGTGGGGTGGGGAGGTGGGGAGCACAGGCACATCCTAGGAGGACCCGGCTTGAGACTCGGCCAGTAGGACATTTGAATGGATTAACATTGTTGATTTGTGGGCTATTTTGCAAGAATTCTGCTCTTTCCCTATAGCTGTGTGTTTTGGGTCCTTGTTAGCATTTGCCATTTTGTCATGTAATTCTTTCTGGATTGTTGCATAGCCTCTCTTGTCATCATTAGTATTTCTTTTCTGATTAAAAATACTCTGGTTAATGCTTTTTTACAAGTCTTTCCTTTTTTGAGATGTTTTCATTTGGAGTTCCTTTTCAGCTTCCCTTCCCCTTTGTGGTGGGCTTCCCGGCACTCCATGGGGTACAAGCACCCCTGCGGTCTTGGAATGTGAGCAGCCTGGGCAGGCAAGCCCTGCCAGGAGTCTAGTCGCCTGTGGAGCGGGTTATCTCCTGGGGAAGAATGCATCCGAAGGGAAGTAGCTACGTTCAGGCAGACAAACCTGGCCTTAAGAATAAGCCTCGGGATGCCTGGGTGGCTCAGCGGTTGAGCGTCTGCTTTGGCCCAGGGCGTGATCCTGGGTTCGGGGATCAAGTCCCACATTGGGCCCCTTGCAGGGAGCCTGCTTCTCCCTCTGCCTGTGTCTCTATCTATCTCTTTCTCTGTGTCTCTCATGGATAAATAAATAAAGTCTTAGAAAAAAAAAAAAAGAATAAGCATTGGGTGATGCGGTGTTTGTCCCTCTTAGCTGTCTAGTCCCCAACCCAGCCAACTGGAAGCCAGCATCGCTGGTCTGAGCTGTCTCAGTCTCTAGGCTATAAATGCAAACTAAATCTGAAAGAGCCATTTCTAGTACTAAGTCTATACAGGACCGGAAATAATGACATTCCCTTTCATTTTGTCCATGTGACAAAGCATGTTGGTAAAGTAGGGAGAGTGGTCTTCTCCCCACTTCTACATGGACATGCCATAGAAGACAGCACCCCTGAGTTTGCCACAAAACATGAGGCAGCTTTGCCTCCTGCTCATCAATATGGGTGGCCCCTCAGCACGATGATTAGTTCAATGCGTCAACTTGGCTAAGCTATAATATCCAGTTATTCAATCAAACACTAATCAAAGTGTTGCAATTAATATCTACAGTCAATTGAGTTTAAGTAAAGGAGATTATCCTTGATACTCTGGGTAGGTCTCATTCAATCAGCTGAAAGACTTTAAGAACAGAATTGAGATTTGCCTAAGGAAAAAGACATTTGTCTATGGACTATAGCATCGGCCATAGAGTTTCTTTTTCTTTTCTTTTCTTTTTTTTTCCCCACAGAAAGCTGAAAAATAATTTATTCTAGTCGATGGCAGAAATAAGAAAGTCATCCTGAAAATATACTTTGGGGGATGCCTGGGTGGCTTAGCGGCTGAGGGTCTGCCTTCAGCCCAGGGCATGATCCTGCAGTCCCAGGATGGAATCCCTGCATGGAGCCTGCTTCTCCCTCTGCCTCTGTCTCTGCCTCTCTCTGTGCCTCTCATGAATAAATAAATAAAATCTTAAACAACAACAAAAACCAATAGCTCTTCCCTTTAAGAACTATATATATATATATATACATATATATATATATATATATATTCTTTGGTATAATTCTGTTGGGACAGATATTCCCTCTGAACATGCTCTCCTACTGATTGCCCCCACCCAATCCTTACTGTCTCCAGACGATTTTTTTTTTTCCGAGACGGTTTTTGAATACTTTGCTGACTCCCATGTTGTGACCAGGCAGCAGTCATCTTCAAATTCACAGGTTCTAAGGAGAGAGCAATGTATTTCTCAGAAGAATAGCACCTTCTATCTCAGACGAGTGCATAAACATTTTATTAGAGTCAGCACAGTTTAGGTTAAGTAGGCATATAATTCATCAAAATGTAAAACAGGTGACAGGAAAAAAAAATACCGTATTGTAGAATAAGATATTCAAATGTAGTGGAAATGCTTGAGGCAGCTGATGGCCAAAATAGGTGAGCCAAAGAAGGTGGTCTGGGTTTGGAGTTAATTTTGCATGTAGTGGAATTCTCTTCGTGACCTCGATAACTGAGCGCTGGAGAGCAGGTCTTCCTCCCCAAGGCCAGTGATACTTAAGGTACCAGATGGTCTCATTTTTCAACTGTGGTCCAAAGAGAGGGTTGATTTGGGCCAGAATTGCAACCAGCCAAAGAGAGAGCAGCAAATGTAACTGGTTACCAGCGTGGTGATGATGACTCCCCAGTTGGGACCCTTAGGGATGAACCAGGGCACGCAGACACTGATGAAGCCCCAGAACATGCTCATCACAATGGGAGGCACTGCAAGGCCATTATATGCCATAGTTGCCACCAGAGGTACCAGGCCCTGCTCAACCACCTCACACTGGTCCCACCCGGAAGTGTCAACATCCCGCCATAGAGCTTCTTGCTCAAGAATTTCCAGCCTGAAAAAAAAAAAAAAAAGAATTTCCAGCCTGTATTTTTCACAAACTTTCCTTAATAAAAGATGAAATGTTAAAAAAAAAAAAAATGGTTTCCAGCCTAGCCTGCCCTTCCAAGTTTCAGACTTGTCAGCCCCCACAATCACATAAGCCAATTTCTTACAACAAATCATTTTCTTTTCTTTTTTAAGTAATCTCCACACTCAACATGGGGCTCAAACTCATGACCCCAAGATCAAGAGTTGCATGCTCTTTTGAATGAGCCAGGCAATAAATCTTTTTTCTTTTTCTTTTTAAAGAATTTATTTATTTATTCATGAGAGACATGAGAGACAGAGGCAGAGACACAGGCAGAGGGAGAAGCAAGCTCCATGCAGGGAGCTTGGTTCCAGGACTCCAGGATCACATCCTGAGCCGAAGGCAGATGCTCAACCACTGAGCCACTCAGGCGTCCCAATGAATTTTTTAAAGCCATCCATTCATCCATCTATCCATCCATCCTATTGGTACTGTTTCTCTGGTAGAAACCTGATCGATATATCACGGAAGGGGCAGCACCCAAGAAAGGCAGGGGTGAAGCATTTTGTATAAATGGTGGTGCCCGTGTATTATTGTCCTGACTGTGGGTTTCAGACAAAATGCCATGATGAGATCCCACACCTTCTTCACTGGTAGTGAGCATGACCGAAAGAAGCCAGGGTGGAAGAAACAGTGGATGCTTCCAGGAAGAAGTCAGAGCTTATCAGTGACCATGTATGCATACCCTCTGGGCATGTTCGAACATATCTGGCTGAGACTTGGAGGTGGCTGGAGGTCCTTCCTCATCAGCAGGTGTAAGAAGGAACCCAGATGATACAGTTAATCCCCATGTGACCCCATCTGCAGTTCCAGAATAATGTGGGGCAGAAAAACACAGGCCTTGAGTTCCAGCAGGAAACAGATGGCATACTCAAATTTATGACCATGAAAGGGAGGTTTGACAAACAGCCTATTCATTCAAGGGGAGCCATAGCATAAGGACACCACATGGGACAGTCCAGTACTCCTGGGGCTGGTAACAGCCCAACTGTCACTTCTCCTGGGCTTAAGGGACAAGAGGAGGGAAGGATTCCCAGAACTGGAAACAGAGTTGCATACAGAAGTTTGCCTCTGCCAGCACCTGTCAGTGGAGGGACAGCCAGAGCAAGGTGACCCCTTAGGAAGGAGCTGATCTTACTTGTTTTCTTTCTCTGATGTCTTGCCTGGGCTCCTCTTGACCGGAAGCCAGGGACATGAGAGGCTCTTTAAGTGATCCATATAGGTTAGCCTCTAGCTAGAAAGGCAGATAGAGAATGATGGAGAATCATCTGAAAGGGCAGAGAAATGCTGTCTGGCCTACAGATTACACTGGGATACTGAACTTAGGTAGAGCCTTCCTCTCTCTGGAAGACATTTTTTAGTGTTACACTCTTTTTTTTTTTCTTTTAAGATTTTATTTATTTATTCACAAGAGACACAGAGACAGAGGCAGAGGGAAAAACACACTCCCTGTGGGGAGCCCGATGAGGTACCAGATCCCAGGACCCCAAGATCACACTCTGAGCCAAAGGCAGACCCTCAACCACCGAGCCACCCAGGCACCCTATTACACTCTATTTATAGTTTCTCTTTGTTCTGGCAATTCTCAAGCAGGTGTATCAGTGTTCCCCTAGAGGGTAAGAGAAATGTGGGGGCTTTTCTTTGCTTGTCTCAATGACTTAGGGGCACAGTTGGCATTTTGGGAGCAGAGGCCAAGAATACTAAATGTTTTGCAAAACCAAGAAAGAGGGCAGCCCGGGTGGCTCAGCGGTTTAGCGCCACCTTCGGCCCAGGGCGTGATCCTGGAGACCCAGGATCGAGTCCCATGTCGGGGTCCCTGCATGGAGCCTACTTCTCCCTCTGCCTGTGTCTCTGCTTCTCTCTCTCTCTCGAATAAATAAATAAATAAATCTTAAAAAAAAAAAAAAGAACAAGAAAGAATGTGAAAGAATGAAGAACTCAAAAGCCCTAGAGGGCAGGATGGGCTTGCCCAGGTGAGGGGAGCAGAGGGGCTAGGGCTAGAAGCAGGGTATCTGGATATGCCTGAGGTAAAGAGTCTTGGGTTGCTTTTGGCTTTGGAGGCAGCTGGAAGGGGCAACAATTATCAGGAGATCAGGAGCTGGGACAGACGCACACTGAACTAGCTGAGAAAAGATCTGTGGGTTCAAGAAGCAAGAAGGTATAGAATCAGGTCAACAGATATGTCAAGAACATTCGTAGGCCCATGGGCTCAAAAGGGAGGAAGGTGCCATAATTCTAAGGTCAAGTCCAGGATAAGGCTCATACTCGAGGTTCATATGACACCAACATAGATAGACATTGTCATGGGCTGGAGGGGGACATCAGCACTTCACCTGCTGGAGGGGTTGCCTCCCTCTAGTCCCATGAGTTCAGGTGAAATGAACCGCAGCCACTGACTGCTGCAGAGCCCCAGGGGCCTCTGGAAACTGGGGCAGGGTGGAGTGAGCCAGTGGGGGCAGCAGGGGGTGCTGCTGGCCCTTCCAGAGGTGGGATGTCGGGGAACTAAAAGATAGTTGGTTTTATATATATAAGATGCCATCGGTTGTAAGGCACGTCCCGATTTCAGAGAGAACATATGAAGAAAATGAGTATCTTAGACTCACTGAAATATAGGTCTTTTACTTAGTTCTCTCAGTAACGCCCCCAAAAATGTAGATGATATGATCTCTATGTACCAATGGGAAAATTGATGCTCAGAGAGAGTAGATAACTTCCCAAATGTAAGGTTTGAATCCAATAGGAACTCATTTTTTCCAGAGCTTTCTCTGGAGCCAGAGATGCTCTGAAAGGTCCATTTAGTAGGGGTTTGGGAACAGCAAGTGGATTGGAAGGGGGCTGGAAGCCAGCTTGTCTTGAAACCTATCTAGGAGAAGTCACAGGCTTACTGGGAGGGGTGGGGGTGTTGGGTGTTGGGAGGACTCCTGGAGATTTTGGTGGGGATTCAGATCTTCCTAAGCCACTCCCTTGGTGCTGCCACTGCTCAGAGATGTGAATGGTGCTACCAAGGCTTGTCTTAACTGTCAGATACCACCAGTCCTGGCTGGGGACTCCACCCTTGCCAGACCCTCTCAGGACACCGATTCCACCCTGCAGATTGCCTCTCAGGTGACTCCAGTTTGTCTGACACCATTGTGCAGGTCAGGTTTCCTGGAACCAGGTCCCAGGTACCTCAGGGCTGTCTCTAGAATGCTCAGGGTCTGTGGGGACTCCACATCGGCCACACAGCCCAGCCTGTGCCTACTCTCTGCCTGGAGGCCCTCACATTCCCAGCAGGCCCCATTCTCCCTTGAGACCCTCTGTCTCCTCCAAAATCCAGTCTAAAGTGTCCAAGTAACAACATCTGAGCTCCGTCCCCAGATGCTCCATCAGCTCTTGCTCAGAAGAAAGATTTTTTTTTTTTTAAGATTTATTTATTTATTCATTCAGAGAGAGCGAAGAGAGAGGCAGAGACACAGGCAGAGGGAGAAGCAGGCTCCTTGCAGGATCCCCGACATGGGACTCGATCCCGGGACTCCAGGATTGCGCCCTGGGCCAAAGGCAGGCGCTAAACCGCTGAGCCACCCAGGGATCCCCCGATGCCTGTGCTTCTGAAAATGTGTGCTGGAGTATCTTCTTTATGTATAGTGAATTGGCCCTGTGGTTTCTTCATGGTTTTTTGTTTCTTTTTAAAGATTTTATTTATTTCTTCATGAGAGACACAGGCAGAGGGAGAAGCAGGCTCCATGCAGGGAGCCCGATGTGGGACTTGATCCCGGACCTCCAGGATCACGCCCTGGGCTGAAGGCGCCGCTAAACCTGAGCCACCCAGAGATCTCTCTTGGTTTTTGAAGCCAGTGTATGAAAGCAAATTTCGGGGCACTTGGGTGGCTCAGTTGGTTAAGTGTCTGCCTTTGGCTCAGGTCATGATCCCAGGGTTCTGGGATGGAGCCCCATGTCGGGCCCCCTGCTCAGGGGGAGTCTGCTTCTCCCTCTCCCTTTGTCTGCTGTTCCCCCTGCTTGTGCTCTCTCTCTGTCAAAGAAATACATAAAAATATTTTTAAAAAATTACAATAATCCTGATTCCATTACACATTCTGTTTAAGAAGGCAGACTCATAACTGATTCATAAATATTATTCACATTTTCACATAACCTTCATGATTACCATTTTTTTCATGATTCGTACTTTTAAAATATAATACAGGGGCACCTGGGTGGTTCAGTGGTTGAGTGTCTCCCTTCGGCTCAGGTCATGATCCTGGGGTCCTGGGATGGAGTCAGACATAGGGCTCCCGCAGGGAGCCTGCTTCTCCCTCTGCCCATGTCTCTGCCTCTCTCTGTCTCTCATGAATAAGAAAATAAAATCTAAATAATAATAATAAAATCAAGTACATTATATAAATTTTAAAATCTAATTTTGAAAAATATCCAATCTTAGCACCTAACAACCCATTACCTTTCTGATATATTTCTCTATGCACCTCTATACCAAATAGTAATCCTATGTGCTGCGTCTCCTAACATTGTATCATAAGTGTTTCTCCACCCTATTACCCAGTCCTCTTGCAAAATAGCCTCTACTTATAGAAATTTCCAGCTTACTGGCATTTTCCAGCAGCTGACTTCCTAAGCATTGCTGGAAAGGCGCCAAAAAGAGTGTCTGAGTTGGGATTTGTTCTAAGTGGTTTCTTGTGTCAGGAACTGTCTGGCTCTGTGAGAGTCAGTCCTGTCCATGTGTGAGCAAGGGTTATCCTTCATGAGCCCCTTTCAGAAAGGGAGGGCAGGGATGAGGTCAGCGTAGCTTTGCACTTCTCCCTCCACACCCCTGGCTCACTCTCTCTCTCTCTCTCTCCACCTCTGATGCCCATTTCCTCTGGTATTGGAGTCTGACAGTCCTGGGCTCAGCCACTCAGCAGAGTAACCACATCTCTGAACCTCTCTGTTTCCTCAGCTGTGCGATGCAGCACTGTCTCCACAGGGCTCTCGTCTATACCCGAGATGATGCATGTGAAGTGTGGAGCAGAATAGTCGCCATTATTTATGCTCAGTGATCATTCTGTGCCTGGGGTTTGATCTCCACCATTGAGTCCCTCTGTCTAAACCTGACCTGCAGACTCAACCCTGGGAGCCAACCCTGAGTATGTTTGGCTCTCCTGAACCAGGTCCTCTGGGCCTGAGATTCTACAATCCTGTTCCCCACTCCTTCTACATCCTGGCCTCTACCTCTTCAAGACTTGTGCCTTGTTTTGACTCCCTTATTAGAACGATCCTCCTCTTACTGACTAGTGGCAATGTCCCCAAGCTCCAAATTTTAAGAGTCCCATTACATCTATGCTACCTCTTTCTCCTCTTTGCTTTGGATCCCCTAAGATAAGCTCCCATCCCTACACCAAAGCACTGTGTCCAGTCAATGTTCCCTACTTAGAATCTTGCCCCTTCTGTACCTTGAGCACTTGTCAAATAGCTGCATAGAGCAAAGTGTCTTTAACACTCATGCTTTGCTGTGTTAAGAAAGCAGTCTGAGGGCAGCCCTGGTGGTGCAGCGGTTTAGCGCTGCCTTCAGCCCAGGGCATGATCCTGGAGACCTGGGATCAAGTCCCATGTCGGGTTCCCTGCATGGAGCCTGCTTCTCGCTCTGCCTGTGTCTCTGCCTCTCTCTCTCTCTGCATCTCTATGAATAAATAAATAAAATCTTAAAAAAAAAAAAAAAAAAAAAAAGAAAGCAGTCTGATTGAGGTGCCTGGGTGGCTCAGTCAATTAAGGGTTAGGGTCATGATCTCGAAGTCCTGGAATAGTTCCATATAGACTCTCTGCTCAGAGGGGAGCCTGCTTCTCCCCCTCCCTCTGCCTGCAGCTCCACCCTCCCTCCCCCCCATCCTCTCTCTCTCTTTCTCTCTTTTGCTGGCTCTCAAATAAATAACAACTTTAAAAAAAAAGAAATCAATCTGTTTAAGTGAGTTACTAAGATAAATCAGTAAAAAGAAAACCTTGCATGTGTATGGCAGTTAACACTACATATAAGGCACCTGCTGGCAAGTTAATCACCTTTGATAATCACAGCAGTACCATGAATGAAATAAGATGGTTTCACTTACTCTGAAGATGGAGGATTAAGGCACAGAGATGTGAATTGCCCACGTTTGTCAAGTTAGTGGTGGTGCTTAAATGAGTATCCTGTGTCTTTAAATCAGTCTTCTTTCCCCCATTCCACTCTACTTCCAGAAATGACGAAGAACCCCTTGCCTCTCTCCCTGTGGTAATGCAATTTAGAGGAAGACGTTTATTAATGAATCCAAGAGTCTGTCTTTTCTGGCTGGCCATGAGAAAAAAGAAAGAGCTTGAAACAAAGCAAGTTCTGTAATAATGGAAGACGCATTCCTGTGGCTATGTTGAAGACTACAGAAGCTGGCTGCCTCGACCATTTCAGTTTGAAAAGGAGGAGGAATGAGAGGCAGTGACTTTGAGGGCCACAAGGAGGGACACAGGGAAGGAGAACTTTTGGTACCAAAGGGTAGGGGCCCCTAGGTTTGCACTTTGGCATGCTTCAGGGAAATGGCAAGTGCTCAGAGGGGAAAGGCCTACTGGCATCCCCAGGAGTCTAGATCTTTGGCTCGGGGTACTCACCCCCACCATGGTGAGAATTCCTGGATTCCAGACATGGCACAGAAACAGAGACCTGCGAAACGTCAAGGACCTTGGGGGTCTGGTCAAAAACCATGGTGGACTGACCATTCACCATATCTTTGGTATCGTATAAACCTAGTAGCAATGGAAGGCGAGGGAAACCCAATCATGATTGAGATTCAATTTCCTATAAGTCTGTTGAAATAAAGGCTTGAAGTAGGATTTAAGTTGATTTGATTTAAAGAATACAATTAGGTTGGTTCTTGGACCCCTGAGGCTGTGGATGCAATAGCCACCATTCCTCATTCATTCATTCATTCATTCATTAAGAATTTAGCTAGGGGCATCTGGGTGGCTCAGTCAGTTAAGTATCTGCCTTTAGCTCAGGTCATGATCCTGGGATCCTGGGATTGAGCCCTGCTTCATACTCCATGCTCAGCAGGGAATCTGCTTCTCCCTCTCCCTCTGTGTGCTCATTCACTATCTATCTCTCTCAAGTAAATGGATAGATAAATCTTAAAAAAACAACAACAACAAAACAAAACAGAATTTAGCTAATATTTGTTGAGCTCTTACTAGGTATTAGGCATTGTGTCAGGTACTAGAAATATCGTTCATACTGATATTATCCATACCCGATGAAGCAAATAAATGATGGCAAATAGTTGGGGCACCTGACTGGCTCAGTTGGTAGAGCATGTGGCTCTTGATCCTGGAGTCATGAGTTCAAGCACCACGTTGGGTGTAGATTGTTTAAATAAATAAAAATTTTTAAATGGTAAATAGCAATACATAGCAAAAAAGGAATTGAAGAAGATGCTGAAGTGGTACAACATAAAGTAAGGAAAAGGCAAACCAGGGATCCCTGGGTGGCTCAGCAGTTTGGCGCCTGCCTTCAGCCCAGGGCGTGATCCTGGAGTCCCATGATGGAGTTCCGCATCGGGCTCCCTACATGGAGCTTGCTTCTCCCTCTGCCTGTCTCTGCCTCTCTCTCTCTCTGTGTCTCTCATGAGTAAATAAATAAAATCTTAAAAAAAAAAAAAAGTGGTCAGGACAAACTTCTCAGTGAACCTGAGGCCTGAGAAATAAGGAGCCAGTCAGTTCAGGCAGAGGGAATTGCTATGTGCAAAGGCCCTGTGGTAGAAAAAAAGCTTGATATGTTCAAGGGGCTGAAAGACCTGTATGCTTGGAGCACTGTGGGATTGTGAGAGAAAGAAATGCCAGGAAGCTGGAAGTAGATTATTCAGTTTTGTAGGCCACCAATCCTATTCTTAATGCAGTCTGATTTGACATTTATTTATTTATTTATTTATTGACTCTACCTATTTGAGAGAGAGAGAGATAGAGAGACAGCAACAGAGAGCATAAGCAGGGAGGAGAGGGAGAAGTAGGCTCCCTGCTGATTGAGGAGCTCGATGTGGGGCTCGATCCCAGGACCCTGGGATTATGACCTGAGCTAAAGCAGATGCCTAACTGACTGAGCCATCCAGGCACCCCTTGATTTGACTTTTAAAAAGATGGTGGTAAATGCGTTGGTGGAAGGAAGTATGGCCCCAGAGAGGCAGGAAGGAGATTCTAGAGATTAGCTTACTCAACCACTTCTCCTTTGTCTTCCCTTGCTATCCAGACTGTAAAGCCAAACCTCACTTTCCCAGGCTCCTTTGCAGCTTGGTGTGGCCATGTCATGTGACACATATTTGAGAAAGGGTTTCCCTCCAGAATAAAGAACAAAGCTCGAGTGAGAAGGCTTGTATCCTAGACCTTCTCTTTTTTTCCTTTGGAGCACAGATGTGGCTCTGGGAGCTGACACACTGCAGACTATAAAACGGGATCTTGGACTGTCTTTCTCCATAGTTATTGTCATATTAGTAAAATACCCGTTCCTTATTTAATCTTCTGTAATAGGGTTTGTTTGTTTTTAAAGATTTTAAGTAATCTCTACACCCAACGCGGGGGTCAAACTCACAATCCTGAGATCAAGAATCGCATGCTCTACCGACGGAGCCTGCCAGGTGCCCCCATGTTAGGGTTCTTTGGTACTTATAGGTGGTTCTGATAGAGATGCGTTTGCAGTTGTCCAGGAGAGAGGTCGTGGTGGCTTGGATATGGTGCTGATGGATATAATATTGTGGAGGAGGGCCACCAGGCCTTGCTGGGGAACCAGACTTGGGGAACGAGGGAAGGGGTAAGTTGTTCTCCAAATATGAAGCTAGCAAGTGGCAGAGATGAAAGTCAAATCCAGCTTTCCCTTGCCTCTTTGTACATAAATCATTCGATAAATGTTTGCTGTTGACAGCGACCTCCCAGGGCTCCAGGTCTTTTCTTCAATGTCAAACTCGTGCCTATTGGGCTTCTTCTAACAGAGGGTTGCCTTTGGGTGCTGCCATGGGTTTAGGAAGCTGAACTGTCAATGTGGCCAGTCCTTCCACCAGTGTTGACTAAACACTAACTAACAATGTAGAGGCAGAGGAGCCTCAGCAAGCTGACTTGGGAAGTGTGATATTCCCAAGACTCTGATTTCTGTAATCTCGCTCAGATGTCCCCTTCTCCGTTCTAGAACCCAGAGTTTTTTTTTTTTTGAACCCAGAGTTTATTAAGCCCATGAGTCTACCTGGATGCTGGTTCTGATCTCTCAGCCAATCTTTGTGACGATGAGGTCTAAACTCTGTGGCTGAGTTGTCAGCAACATGAAGATTGCAGATTCAAGAGATTTTCTTCTAGTTCATAGAACAAGTGATTCGCAATTGTACATACTACTGGGAAAATTGGATGATGGAAGAGGATTTTATTCTTCTTCAGTATATGGTTATATTGGTTTCCCGGGGTTGCCACATCAAAGAACTATGAACCGGGTGTTAAAACAACAGAAACTTATCTCACAATTCTAGGGGCCAGAAGTCTGAAATCAAGGTGTTGACAGGCCTCTCTGAATGCTCCAGAGGAGGATCCTTCCTTGCCTCTTCCAGCACCCAGCAATCCTTGGCTTGTAGACCCATCACTCCATTTTTTTTTTTCTTTTCGTTTATCCTTTTTTTTAAAATTCCTTTTTAATTTTTTTCTTCTTTCTTCTTTTTGTTTCAAACCTTTGTGTCGAGGGCAGCCCAGGTGGTTCAGCGGTTTACCACCTCCTTCAGCCCGGGGTGTGATCCTGGAGTCCCAGGATTGAGTCCCGCGTCAGGCTCCCTGCATGGAGCCTGTTTCTCCCTCTGCCTGTGTCTGTGCCTCTCTCTCTCTCTGTGTCTCTCATGAATAAATAAATAAATAATCTTTAAAAACAAACAAACAAACAAACAAACAAAAAGCAACCCTTTTGTCGAGGGCTGACATTCAATAAATTGCAGAGAAGGAGCTGCTAGACCTATCACTCCAAATCTGCCTCCATCTTCACTTGACTTCTCAGTGATTTCTGTACCTACATCTCTTCTTATAAGGACACCTGTGACTGGATTTAGGACCTACTCTAATGCAGAATGACCTCACCTGAACCTGATTACACTTGCAAAGACCTTTATTCCAAATAAGTTCACAATCACAGGTACTAGAGGCTAAGGCTTCAACAAATCTTTTTGGGGACACAATTCAATCTGAAACAATGTCACCATATCTAAATGATGGCAAGAAACTGACAAATTGTCCAAAGAGAACATTTTCTCATTTTCTTTTGCTTCCCACATGAATGGAATACTTTTCCTTGTTGTAAATTGCATTCCTTCCCTTCACTTTTTCCTTTTTTATAGAGAATAGTTGTTTATTTTTAAGAATTTATTTTTAAGTAATCTCTACACCCAACATGGGGCTTGACCTCACAACCCTGAGATCAAGAATCACATGGTCCATCAACTAAGTCAGCCATGGGCCCTGAAAATAGTTGTTTTCTTAATTACAATAGGAAACAACTGCCCACTGTATAACATGTAGAAAACAGAAAAGCACAAAGAAAATCACCATAATTCTACCTATCAAAGATAATTAGTATTTAGAGTATTTTTCCATGCATATACAGTTTTTCTTTGTATAAACAGTATCACACTCCATAAACTGTTTGAAGCCTATTTATTTTTACTCAATATCTCATGTATATTTTTCTATGCTAAGAAATGTTCTTATACGACATGCTTATTAATGGTCACATAGAATTTCTTTTTTAAAAAGATTTTATTTATTTATTTGAGAGAGAGAGAGTACAGGCAGGGGGATGGGCAGAGGGAGAGGGAGGAGTGGGTACCCCAGTGAGCCTGGAGCCCAATGCAGGTCTTGATCCGAGGACCCTGAGATCATGACCTGAGCTGAGGCAGATATTTAACCAACTGAGTCACCCAGATGCCCTGTAGAATTTCTTTCTTCTGAATTACTTAATGACTCCTCTATCATTGGCTATTTAGCTTGCTTACACTTTTTGCTATGTAAGTAGCACCATGATGAACATTCTTTTCATGTCTTTGTACACGTCTACGACAAATTCCTAGAAATGTAACTGTTGTGTTAACGGAGATGCACATTCAACATTTTGTTTTGTTTTGCTAGATTTATTTATTTCAGAGAGAGAGCATGAACGGGAGGGGCAGAAGGAGAGGGAGAGAGAGAATCTTAAGCAGACTCTGTGCTGAGCATGAAGCCTGATGGGGGCGCTCAATGTCACCATCCTGAGATCACAACCTGAGCTGAAACCAAGAGTGGATGCTTAACCGACTTCACCACCCAGGCATCTCATTATGTCTCATTTTAGGTTTTGGGTTTTTTTTTTTTAAGATTTTATTTATTTATTTATTCATGAGAAACAGAGAGACAGAGAGGTAGAGACACAGGCAGAGGGAGAAGCAGGCTCCATGCAGAGAGCCTGACGTGGGACTCAATCCCGGGACTCCAGGACCACGTCCTGGGCTAAAGGCAGGCACCAAACCACTGAGCCACCAAGGGATCCCTCATTTTAAGATTTCTGATGCATATTGATAAACTGTCCTCCAGAAAGACTATACAACAACAGCATATGAAAATGCCAACACCTGGGATGCCTGGGTGGCTCAGTCGGTTGAGCATCCGCCTTTGGCTCAGCTTGTGGTCCTGGGGTCCCGAGATCGAGTCCCACATCAGGCTCCCTGCATGGAGCCTGCTTCTCCCTCTGCCTGTGTCTCTGCCCCTCTCTCTCCTGAGTAAATAAATAAAATATTAAAAAACAAAACAAAACAAAGGGCAGCCCCAGTGGCACAGCGGTTAAGTGCCTCCTGCAGCCTAGGGCGTGATCCTGGAGACCCTGGATCGAATCCCACGTCGGGCTCTCTGCGTGGTGCCTGCTTCTCCCTCTGCCTGTGTCTCTGCCTCTCTCTCTCTCTCTGTGTCTCTATGAATAAATAAATAAATAAATCTTTAAAAAAAAAGAAAGAAAATGCCAACAACAGAGAAAGGGCTGAGTTGGGATGGGGTAGGGTGACAAAGAACAAAACAAAACAAAATGCTAACAGTAAATCACATAGGCCTCCCTGAAGAAATCTGTCCATTTTATTCTGGTAGTATTGTTAAAAATGCACTTTTTTTTTTTTTTAAATAAGTACGCTCCATACCCAATGTGGAGCTTGAATTCATGACCCGGAGATTGAGAATCTCATACGCTACGGACTCAGTTAGCTAGGCACCCCTAAAAATGCAGATTCCGAGCTTGTTGGTCAGGAGTGAGGACAGCAACTCTCCATTTGCAACCTGCAAGGGTGCTGCCACCACTGATCTGCTGACCCTGCTTTAGACAATAAAGCTTTAGAGGACTTCCAAATCAAACAATCCAATAAATAATGAAAAGCATTATCTTAATATCAGGAGGTTCTAATCACCAAACGCTTTAATGATTACTCCATCTGAACAGAAGACAGTAAAAGTTGCCAGGTGAATGGTTGCTAGGTGTAGATGGTAAAAAAAATCCTGGAACCTAGTCCTTTATTATTTTTAATTTATTTTTTATTTATTTATTTTTATTTATTTATTTTTTTAAAGATTTTTATTTATTTATTCATAGAGATGCAGAGAGAGAGAGAGAGAGAGAGAGAGGCAGAGACACAGGCAGAGGGAGAAGCAGGCTCCATGCAGAGAGCCTGACGTGGGACTCGATCCAAGGTCTCCAGGATCATGCCCTGAGGGGCTGCAGGCGGCGCTAATCTGCTGCTCTACTGGGGCTGCCCTGTTTTTGTTTTTATTTTTATTTTTTTAAATTTTATTTATTCATTCATGACAGAGAGAGAGAGAGAGAGGCAGAGACACAACCAGAGGGAGAAGCAGGCTCCATGCAGGGAGCCTGACATGGGACTCGATCCAGGGTCTCCAAGATCACACCCCAGGCTGAATGTGGTGCTAAACTGCTGGGCCACCGGGCTGCCCCTTTATTATTTTTTAAATAAAGCACAGAGCCTATCATGGGGTCAATCCCATGATTCATGAGATCATGACCTGAGCAGAAACAGAGTCAAACATTTAACCAAATGAGCCACCCAATAAATAAATAAAATTTTATTTTTATTTTTTAAAAAGATTGTATTTATTTATTCATGAGAGACACAGAGAGAGAGAGAGAGAGGCAGAGACACAGGCAGAGGGAGAAGCAGGCTCAAGGCAGGGAGCCCGACGTGGGACTCAATCTCGTACCCAGGGGATCACTCCCGGAGTTAAAGGCAGACGTTCAACTGCTGAACCATCCCCCTATTAGTCCTTTAGATGCACCTCACCTTCCAAGATTCCTTCTTTCTTGAATCTGACTCCATCTTGGTCCTGACTTCTTTTATTTTTTTTAAAGAATTTATTTATTCATGAGAGATACAGAGAGAGAGGCAGAGACACTGGCAGAGAGAGAAGCAGGCTCCATACAGGGAGCCTGACGTGGGACTTGATCCCAGGTCTCCATGCTCACGCCCTGGGCCAAAGGCAGGCGCCAAACCGCTGAGCCACCCAGGCGTCCCATTGGTCCTGGCTTCTACATCTAGGCCAATTCCCTGGTTTTCAACCACAGTTCCATGAACACAAAATTGTGTCTTCTTTAAAGAGCTACAGTGGTCTTGACCTCATTCTTGTCCAGTCCTTGGCCTAGCTCCTTCACACCGAGTGTCCTCTGAGAATCTGCCTGGACCTGCCTTAAGTCCTTACCTATGTCAGTAATACCTGTAGGTCCTCTCTTCTGGCCCAAAATCCAGCTTCTCCTAGCTCAGTGAGAGTGAGAAGGAAAACCTGTTGGCAATGAGAAGGAAGTAGGTTTCTAAGAGGAAAGTAACTCCAGCAAAAATAATCATTCCTTTCAGAGATTCTTTATCACGAGTTCTATGATTCCTTCTAGTCTAGGGGTCTAGAGGGTGAAGGCCCACTGGGGGAGTTCTCTATGAAAAACACTTTAGGACTATTTGATCCTTAGTCCCACCAGCAGCTCACTAAGGTTGTCTTGTGTGACTAGGAAAGAAAACCCATGTGGAGTATCTCTGGGAGCTCCAGGACCACCTGGGGGTGCCTAGGGAGCAGAATTTAGAGGGCTGTGTCATGAAGGTGGGCTCCCCAACACATATGACACCTTTGTAACAGACTTTCTTTTTTAAGATTTTTATTTATTTATTCATGAGAGACACACAGAGAGAGGGGGGGGGGGCAGAGACACAGAGGCAGAGGGAGAAGCAGGCTCCATGCAGGGAGCCTGATGTGGGACTTGATCCTGGATCCTGGGATCACATCCTTAGCTGAAGGCAGATGCTCAACTGCTGAGCCACCCAGGTGTCCCATGTGACAGACTTGATATTCATTGATGACATTGCCAATCACCCTCAGGGTCTCCCCAATGACAGGAATGATACATAGGATAATTCCAAGGACATTCCAAGGACAATTATTCAAGGGATCACTGCTTTCTCTAAGTCACTGTGAGATGTGACTACCTTGGATTTTACCTCCAACCCACCCACTATCCACATGAGGGTGAGCCTGTTTTCTAGATGGAGGATTCTTTCCCAAACCAAGCTCCTTCCAACTGCTCACCTAGGAGTATCCATCGATTTCCCTAATGTACCTCATCCAACTTCCTTTGCCCTCATTCTGATACCCTCTACTTGTCCTCAGTCCTCCATGGAGCTCCCGGCCATATCACCCTCACAGGAGCCAAGAGACAGCCCCAGCAGTACAAGGAGAGGTGAGACGTGCTCGTGTCATTGAAGTAGGAATGGGCTCTGCATTTTCTCTCTCATCTATGAAGACAAGGGAGAACTGAGGTAACAGTTCTATACTGTCGATGCTCTACTTCAGGTCCTCTTGTGATACGCAAGCTTCTGTGGGCTGACCTCTAGTCTGTAAGCTGTGTGGGAGCCAGGGCCATGCCTATTTTGTTCACTGGTTGTATCCCCGAACCCAGAACTATGCTTGGCACAAGCAAGGATTCACTTCATATGTGCTCAATGAGAAACAGGCTGGGATCAGAGCTACTGTTTAAGGGTCGCCCAGGGGGCTCAGTGGCTGAGCACCTGCCTTCGGCCCAGGGCGTGATCCTGGAGTCCTGGGATCGAGTCCCACATTGGGCTCCCTGCATGGAGCCTGCTTCTCCCTCTGCCTGTGTCTCTGCCTCTCTCTCTGTGTCTCTCATGAATAAATAAAATCTTTAAGAAAAGGGAAAAAAAGAACTACCGTTTAAAACACTGGCTGTAGTCTAAATTCCAAGCACCTAATCACATTGAGAATGACAGCTGGCACTCACATAGAGCTTGCAGTGCCCTGGGGGTTCATTCACTAGATGGCTTCAAAGCAACCTGCAAGGCAAGTCTTGTTATCACACTTTCTAGATGTGGAAACTGGGTCTTAGAGTTTGATTTGCCTAAAGTTCCATAGAGACTAAGAACTGGGGTTTGCAAAGAAAGGCTGGGGCATCCCATAATGCCTTTCCGTTAACACATGTTTCCTGGCATACAACTTGGGTCCTGTTCCTATATATATATATATATATATATATATATATATATATTTTTTTTTTTTTTTTGACAGAGAGAGAGAAAAAGAGTGCACAAGCAGGGGGAGCCTCTGGCAGGCAGAGGAGAGGGAGAAGCAGACTCCCCAAATGAGCAGGGAGCTGGAATCAGGTCTCCATCCCAGGACCCTTGGACCTGGATCTGAGCTGAAGGCAGATGCTTAACCAACTGAGCCACCCAGGCGCGCCCAAGTACACTCTTTTACTATTTTCAGTTATTCAGTTTTCTGAGTCTCTTCTCACTAGGTTGACCCCATGAAATCAGCAGCCCAGCCCAGTGCACCCCTGGGGTTGTGTTACTTTGGACAAGTCACTCAACTCATCCTGTTTACCTCTTTATAGAGTTTTTAGTGTCCACCTTCCTCAGAGATACTGTGAATATCAGGGGAAAACAGATGACATTAAACACTATTTATAGTAAAGTTTTATACATTCATAAAAATAAGATATTCAGATGTGACTGAGTAATGAGCTTAAGAATACAAAATAAAACTTGTCCTTTAACTAAGTTTTGACAGGCTCCAATCCTCTGCTATGGACAGGGCTAACTGGCCATTTCAGCAGACTTTACAAGTACATTAGAATGAGCTAGGAACACCTTATGTTTAGAAAGTATTTGGGACGCCTGGGTGGCTTAGTGGTTGAACACATTTGCCTTCGGCTTAGCACGTGATCCTGGAGTCCCAGGATCGAGTCCTGCATCGGGCTCCCTGCATGGAGCCTGCTTCTCCCTCTGCCTGTGGTCTCTGCCCCTCTCTCTGTGTCTCTTTAATGAATAAATAAATAAAATCTTCAAAAAAAAAATAGAAAGTATTCTGGAGCACCTGGGTGGCTCAGTCTGTAGAAAATGCAACTCTTGATTTCAGGGTCATGAGTTCAAGTCCCACCTTGAGCAAAGAGCCTACTTAAAAAAAATGCAAATAGGAGTATTTTTCTATTGATTGAATATGTGTGTATAAAAGTGTACGTATTCGATTTCTTTAAATCCTTATGGAGGGGATCCCTGGGTGGCTTAGCGGTTTGGCGCCTGCCTTTGGCCCAGGGTGCAATCCTGGAGTTCCGGGATCGAGTCCCGCATTGGGCTCCCGGTGTGGAGCCTGCTTCTCCCTCCTCCTGTGTCTCTGCCTCTCTCTTTCTCTCTCTACATCTATCATGAATAAATAAATAAATACATCTTTAAAAAAAATCATTATGGAGGGGCACCCAGGTGGCTCAGTGGTTGAGCGTCTGCCTTTGGCTCAGGTCATGATCCTGGGGTCCTCAGATCAAGTTCTGCATCAGGCTTCCTGCAGGGAGCCTGCTTCTCCTTCTGCCTATGTCTCTGCCTCTCTCTGTGTGTCTCTCATGAATGAATAAATAAAATCTTTAAAAATAAGTAAATAAAAATAAGTCATTATGGAAAATTAATTTCAAATGTATAAAAATGTTGAGACTAGTATAATGAATCCCATGAACTTATTTTCAGATTCAACAATCATCGAATTCATGGCTAAGGACATTTCATCTAAACTCTCTTTTTCTCTCTTCCCATATTTTGAAGCTACTAGAAATCACATACTTTCTTTTATATTTTAGTATATATCTCTGAAAGAGAGGGACTTCCTGTTGAACAATATAAAACAGCTAAAATGCAATAAAAATTATTCCTCTTATCATCAAATACCTATTCAGAAATCCACCTTCTTTGTTTATACTTATATATTTTTTAGGTTTGTTCATACTGAGATCCAAGTAAGGTTCCCATATTAAGATCGACTGATATCTTTTAAAAGTCTCTTTAGAGGTTACCTTTTCCCCTCTTCACTACACTCTTACAATTTATTTTGTATTAGAAAACCTAAATTATATTTTAAAGACTCTAAATTAAAATTATCTTGAGATCATATGTTGGTCTTGAAGAAAAACAGTATCAATTAGAAGAAAATCATCCATACTTTCTATCTCCCTTTTATAGTCAAACATGGATTCATTTGCAAGGCGGTAATCAGTAAAAAGATAGCATTGCATTGTAATATTAAGGTGCATAGGCATACCTGCTTAAGATAGTTTTTAAATTTAATAAACCAGTTTTTAAGCAATCTCAAATCTATAGAGTTACTTCTTTCATTCGTGGTGTCTAAAAGGAAGAATAAAGTCACGGAGCACATCTTATGTGTAAGAACACAATATATAGTTAACGGCAAGGGCAAACATCGGGGCACAGGGCAGAGAGTGTTCTGCATGGATAAGAGCATGAAAGTCCACAAAGATTAGCTGCTCTTTATTAAGGGGCTCAAGGCTTCCAGAAACATGAAAATTTAAAGTTACCTGGTTGCCATGGCTGCACAAAGAGACAGAGACAATCCTAGTTCACCTACAACGTAGAGAGGAGTTTAAGGGACTGCTTTTATGTCCGTAATTACTCTAATTTCCCATTAGCTATCGTGGGAGTAGAATGAGCTGAGCTTCTGCCCCCAAATGGCCTTAGTTGAAGCACTGTGGGCCCAGAGATGAGCCTCTGTGGGCGGGGAAGACGGGGAGGGAGAGGGCCTTCTTTCCCTCATCTCTTCTCTGGCCCTTTCACCCCTTGCCCTTTGAGTCTTGCCAATGTACATCCTGCCCCAAGGGTGGTTCTGGGAGAGCAACAGAGCAGCTGGGCTGGGTGGTTGGTCAGAAGTGACTGGGTGTGGACTTTGGCCTGGATGACAGGAGGGATGCCTGGCCCTGGGAATGGAGCCAGGCTGAATTATTTTTCTGGCTATTGTGGGCCTCAATATACATTCCTTTCTCCCTGTCCAAGCTGGAAATTCCATTGCGCTGAGGATCTGTGTGTGTCAGCACGTGTGTGGTATGAAGAGCATGTAGGGAGAGGCTGGAAGGACCCAGGCTTTGTGGCTTTCCTGGCCCTGAGATCCCAGCCCGCAGCTCCAGCACTCAAGTCTCTGGCCTTTCAGGAAACTTGCAGGGAGAGCAGAAAAGAGGCCCTCAGTACCCTCCAAGCCACCTTGGCGGGGCAGTGTCAGCTTGACATTACATGGAAAAATTACGATAGCACACCTTGATTAAAGGCTTATAAGATTGCAGCCAGGCATTTTCATGCATTATTGATTCTTGCTGCATATTCCCAGTAGATGGGAAAGGACTGGAGGGACACAGGAAAGGGAGCTTGGTGAGACCAAGTAACTTGCTCAAAGTGAAACAAGATGAACACATTTGGCTCTAGTGCTGCAGCCGAGCTAGGCAAGTCATTTGGTCTCTCTGAGCCTTGGTTTCCATAGTTGCAAAGTATAAATAACAGAAATACCCACCTGGAGAAGTTCATTCAAAGCCAAGATGAGCTAATGCATGGAAGGTTGGTGATGAACTAAAGAACTATCCAAAGATAAGGTTGGAAGGTTGCAAAGGAGCTGGCTCAGCACAGACCCAGGTGCTTTCCTAGTAACAAGGCAGTATCTTTGATGAAATACTTCTAGTCAGTCAACTAGGCTATCTCATGGTAAGAACACCATGTCTTTTCAACAGCTTTCAAAAGATTTCTTTTATTACTTTTTTTTTTTTTTTTAAGGAAATTCTATACCCAACCTGGGGCCTGAACTCACCATCCAGGGATCAAGAGTCACATGTTCCTCGGACTGAGCCAGCCGGGAGCCCCTCATTCTGTACATTTTGAGGCCCTCTGCACTAGCAGGTGCTATCTAGATTCTGTGAATACAGGACAGACTTGGTCTTGCCCTCATAGTTTAATAGGGCCAACAGAAAACCCAAGCAAACAAGTAAGGAAATAATGTTGCGCCCAGTGCTAGGAAGGAAGTGAAGAGCCGATGCAGAGATAGAATGGTCAGGAAAGGCCTCTCAAAGGTGGAAACCAAAAGAGTAACAAGAAGCCAACCATGTGGTAGGGGTGGAGACAGAACAACAGGTAGAGGGGACAGCCTGAACACAGATGATTGGAGGTGGGCTGGCCAGGTTGTGGAGAGTGGGCCTGCAGGTAAGGCTCAGAGTACAGGAGAGATAGACAGGCCAAAGCACGCAGGGCTTGATGGACTATAGTAGTAAGGACTATACTAAGCATTGTTTTACTTATTATTATTTTTTAAAGATTTTATTTATTTATTCATGAGAGACACAGAGGCAGAGGGAGAAGCAGGCTCCATGCAGGGAGCCCTATGAGGGACTTGATCCTGGGACAAGGGATCATGCCCTGAGCCGAAGGCAGACACTTAACCACCAAGCCACCCAGGTGTCCCATAAGCATTGTTTTATTTTTATTTATTTATTTTTTAATTTTTATTTACTTATGATAGGCACACTGAGAGAGAGAGAGAGGCAGAGACACAGGCAGAGGGAGAAGCAGGCTCCATGCACCGGGAGCCCGACGTGGGATTCAATCCCGGGTCTCCAGGATCGCGCCCTGGGCCAAAGGCAGGCGCTAAACCGCTGCGCCACCCAGGGATCCCAGCATTGTTTTATTTCTTTTATTTTTATTTTTTAATTAATTTTTATTGGTGTTCAATTTACCAACATACAAAAAAACACCCAGTGCTCATCCCGTCAAGTGTCCACCTCAGTGCCCGTCACCCATTCCCCTCCAACACCCGCCCTCCTCCCCTTCCACCACCCCTAGTTTTTTCCCATAGTTAGGAGTCTTTATGTTCTGTCTCCCTTCCTGATATTTCCCAACATTTCTTTTCCCTTCCTTTATATTCCCTTTCACTATTATTTATATTCCCCAAATGAATGAGAACATACACTGTTTGTCCTTCTCCGATTGACTTATTTCACTCAGCATAATACCCTCCAGTTCCATCCACGTTGAAGCAAATGGTGGGTATTTGTTATTTCTAATTGCTGAGTAATATTCCATTGTATACATAAACCACATCTTCTTTATCCATTCATCTTTCGATGGACACCGAGGTTCCTTCCACAGTTTGGCTATTGTGGCCATTGCTGCTAGAAACACCGGGGTGCAGGTGTCCCGACGTTTCATTGCATCTGAATCTTTGGGGTAAATCCCCAACAGTGCAATTGCTGGGTCATAGGGCAGGTCTATTTTTAACTCTTTGAGGAACCTCCACACAGTTTTCCAGAGTGGCTGCACCAGTTCACATTCCCACCAACAGTGCAGGAGGGTTCCCTTTTCTCCACATCCTCTCCAACATTTGTGGTTTCCTGCCTTGTTAATTTTCCCCATTCTCACTGGTGTGAGGTGGTATCTCATTGTGGTTTTGATTTGTATTTCCCTGATGGCAAGTGATGCAGAGCATTTTCTCATGTGCTTGTTGGCCATGTCCATGTCTTCCTCTGTGAGATTTCTCTTCATGTCTTTTGCCCATTTCATGATTGGATTGTTTGTTTCTTTGGTGTTGAGTTTAATAAGTTCTTTATAGATTTTGGAAACTAGCCCTTTATCTGATATGTCATTTGCAAATATCTTCTCCCATTCTGTAGGTTGTCTTTGAGTTTTGTTGACTGTATCCTTTGCTGTGCAAAAGCTTCTTATCTTGATGAAGTCCCAATAGTTCATTTTTCCAGCATTGTTTTAAATGCAAGCTCTACGCCCAATGTAAGGCTCGGACTCATGACCTCAAGATCAAGAATCACATGCTCTTCTGAGTCAGCCACGCACCCCTACAGTAAGCTTTTTAATTTTCCTTAATCTTTTTTAAAAAAATATTTTATTTATTTATTTATGAGAGAGAGAGAGAGAGAGAGAGAGAGGCAGAGACACAGGCAGAGGGAGAAGCAGGCCCCATGCCGGGAGCCCGACTTGGGGCTTGATCCCAGGTCTCCAGGATCAAGCCACCCAGGGAACCCAATTTTCCTTAATCTTACTTCTTTTTAGCAAGCTCTATGCCCAATATGGGGCTTGAACTCATGACCCCAAAACATGACTCTACTGACTGAGCTAGCCAGGCACCACTATAGTAGGTTTTTTTAAAAAGACTGTGGTAAAATTCACATAACATAAAGTTCACCCCTGTAACATGTATTCCTATTCCTCTCTCAACCCATCCTGCCCCCTGGCCTTTGGAAACTACTGATCTGCTCTCTGTCATGGGTTTACCTGTCTTGGACGTTTCATATAAATGGAATCATATGGGACGCCTGGGTGGCTCAGCAGTTTAGTCCCTGCCTTCGGCCCAGGGCATGATCCTGGAGTCCCAGGATCGAGTCCCACATCAGGATCCCTGCATGGAGCCTGCTTCTCCCTCTGCCTGTGTCTCTGCCTCAATCTCTCTCTCTCTCATCAATAAATAAATAAATAAAATCTTAAAAAAAAAAAGAATCATACTATATGGCCTTTTGTGATTGGCTTCTTTCACTCAGCACAATGTTTTCGAGGTTCCTTTGCATTGTGGTGTGTTTAATATACCAGAAAGGCTTCTTATTTTTCTTTTTTTAAAGCAATCTCTACATCCAACATGGGGCTGAAACTCAAAACTCCGTGATCAAGAGTCACACAGTCTACTGACTGAGCTAACCAAACACAGGTGTTTTTTTTTTTTTTTTTTTAATTTATTTCCTTGAGGGATCACCTCAGGGAGAGAATCTCAAGCAGACTCCCTGCTGAGGAGCTTGATGCAGGGCTTGATCCCAGGATCCTGAGATCATGACCTGAGCCCAAACCAAGAATCAGAAGCTCAACTGACTGAGCCACCCAGGTGCCACCCTTCAGTACAGATTTATTAAAGGGCATGTGTAGTCCAGTCTGATTTATGTTTCAGGATCATGTTTATTGCTATGGAGAGGACAGGAGAGAAGCCAGGGTGAATGTGGGCAGGTGGCTAGGGGCTGTTCCAACAGGAGGGTGAGAGATGGAGGAGGCGTGGAAAGGTGGCTGCAGTGGAAATGGAGAGGAGGCGGCACTTTGGAAATATTTTCTAGGTCAGATGGACAGGACTTGCTGATGGATGTGGGAGGGCAAGGGAAGTGGGGGAGCCAAGTCCCCAGGAAGTCCAGGATAGGGGTTACAAATGTGTTCCATTTGGGGTGTTTTAAAGTCGAGAGTTAATTGGAGATGTTAATTTGACAGCAGAAATTAAAATCTGGGAATTTGTGGGAGTATCAGAGCTAGAGATAAAAATTTGAGGGTTATCAGCCAGAAGACTGAATCTAAATCCAAGGGGATATGTGTTAAATTACATGCATTGTAACAAAGTGATTTCGACCCAGAAGGTAACCAAGAGTCCAGTACTTCTCAGCTCCAAGCTAATAGCAAAATATCCTGCATTTGAGTGAGTGTCAGCATTTATAAAGACAGAAGCTAGTATCCTAAAGGTCTATATGCAGAGGTGCCAGCCTCACCTAACAGATCTCTTTGCATTTCTATTGCCACTCTGGTCCAGTCAGGCGGGTGGTTAGCCCCAACCACCAGTAACCGTTAAGTGCATGGATTCTAGCCTTTCTTTTTCTTTCTTTTTTTTAGTGTTTTATTTATTCATTTATGAGAGACACTGAGAGAGAGGCAGAGACACAGGTAGAGGGAAAAGCAGACTCCTCGCAGGGAGCCCCGTGTGGGACTCGATCCCTGGTGGGGGATCAGGCCCTGAGCCGAAGGCAGACACCCAACTGCTGAGCCACCCAGGGATCCCTGGATTCTAGCCTTTCAGTAAGAAAACCAAGTGGGATCAGTGTCTTGGCTTGAGTAGAAAACAAATGCTTTGTTCATCGAGGTCACTTACATTGAAGAAATCAAACTTTTTTCTTAAACTTCTAACAGAAGGGAAATGTATCACAGTTGACTCCTATACAACAGAACTGCGCAGGTCCACTTATATGTGGGGTTTTTTTCTTTTAAAATATTTTATTTATTTATTCATGAGAGACACAGAGAGAGAGAGGCAGGGACACAGGCAGAGGGAGAAGCAGGCTCCATGCAGGGAGCCCAACGTGGGACTCGATCCCAGGTCTCCAGAATAATGCCCTGGGCTGAAGGCAGGTGCTAAACCGCTGAGCCACCCGGGCTGCCCGGCTTTTTTTGATGAATACAGTAGAGTACTGTATTTTCTCTTCCTTATGCTTTTGAAAATATATTTTTTATTTATTTATTCATAAGAGACATAAAGAGAGAGTCAGAGACATGGGTAGAGGGAGAAGCAGGCTCCCTGCGGGAAACCTGATGTGGGAATTGGTCCCAGGACTCAAGGATCAAGACCTGAGCCAAAGGTAGATCCTCAACCACTGAGCCACCCAAGCATCCCTCCTTATGCTTTTTAAAAAAGGTTTTATTTTTATTTTTAAAAGCTCTATGCCCAACATGAAGTTCAAACTCACCTACCCAGCAACCAAGAGTCACATGCTCCAACTCTTGATCTCAGGATCTTAAGTTTGAGTCCCATGTTAGCTGCAAGCTCTACCAACTAAGCCAGCCAGGTGCCTTCATATGCTTTTTTCAAATAACATTTTCTTGGGCACCTGGAGGCTCAGTAGTTGAACGTCTGCCTTGGGCTCAGATCGTGATCCCAGTATTCTGGGATCAAGTCCCACATCGGGCTCCCTGTGGTGATCCCGCTTCTCCCTCTGCCTATGTCTCTGCCTCCCTTTCTGGGTCTCTCATGAATAAATAAATAAAATCTTAAAAAAATAAATAAATAAAGGGGCAGCCCGGGTGGCTCAGCGGTTTAGCGCCACCTTCAGCCCAGGGCCTGATCCTGGAGACCCGGGATCGAGTTCCGCATCAGGCTCCCTGCATGGAGCCTGCTTCTTCCTCTGCCTGTGTCTCTGCCTCTCTCTCTCTCTCTGTGTGTGTCTTCACCTCGTGGCCCTGGCTGTTCTCCTCACTAATTCAACAAATAAATAAATAAATACCTGCCATGTGCCAGGCACTGAGCTAGTGCTTGGAGGGAAGCAGTGAACAACACAAGGATTCTGTCCTGATGGAGCTTAAATGGAGAGACAAAAACCCTCTTAACAGATTAATAAGATTATATTGTTGGATAGTTAACAGTTTTCTGGGGGGGAAGTGAAGGAGAGAAAGATACTAGAGAGTACCATCGTGGGCACGGAAGAGGGGTAGCAGGGAGGTCAGGGAAGGCTTCACTGAGGTGACATTTGAGGACCAACCCCAAGAAACTGAAGGAAGAAAATAAGAATAACGTGTACAACTGTAAGAGCAAGACAGAGCAGGCGAGCACTAGTGAGGTCGGGAAGAGTGAAGTGACAGGGACACAGGTTTGAAAAAAGACTGATGCAATTTGTCTTATTTGTTTGTAACAGGATCGCTCCATCTGCTAGGCGGAGAGTGGACTGCAGGGGGCAAGGACAGAAGCTGGGGCACTGTTAGACTTTTGTCGTAATCCAACCAAGAGAGCACTGTAGCAGAGGGCAACCGAGAGAGCACTGTAGCAGAGGGGTAGTGGAGGAGCTGCCGCCCGGAGTCAGAACTAAAAAAGCAATGCCTTTCAGATTAAAACCACAATGAATTACCACCTCATACTTACTAGAATGGCTACTAACAAAACCCCAAACAAAACCAAACCCAGAAAATAACAAGTGTTGGCAAGGATGTGGAGAAACTGGCACCCTTGTGTCCTGCTGGTAGGAATGTAACACAGCTTGGCAGTTCCTCAAAATATTAAAAATAGAATTACCATATGATCTAGTGATTCTACTTCGGTGTAAATCAGAACTGAAAGCAGGGTCTTGAAGAAGTATTTGTGCATCCATGTTCACAGTGAAGGGGTGCAGAATATACACTGTAAAATATGCTTCTCTGGCATAAGAATTTTTTGCTGTTATTTATTATTTTTAGCAATCTCTACACCCAATGTGGGGTTTGAACCCACAACCTTGAGATCAAGAGTCATGTGCTCCAATGACTGAGCCTCCCAGGTACCCCCAAGGACAATTCTTTATCATCAGAGATAACTCTAGACTCTAGCTCAGGAATAGTGCAGAGGACTCCACATAACAAACCCTATGGAGTGCCTGGGTGGCTCAGCTGGTTGGGCATCTGTCTGCCTTTGGCTCAGGTCATGATCCCAGGATCCTGGGATAGAGCCCTGCATCAGGATCCCAGCTCAGCGGGAGTCTGCTTCTCCCTCTATCTCTGTCCCTTCCTCTGCTTGTGCTCTCTCTAATAAATAAAATCTAAAAACAAAAAACAAAAAACAAAACAACAATAAAAACAACCTACTAAGCAGCACCTACCTTTTATTATTTTCCCCCAAATATTTACCTTCCCATAGTTTGTGGCCCTTAGAAGCACACAGTCCCAGCACCTTGTTTTGTCTCATCTCTATAAAATTTATTGTTCTTTTGTTAAGATGCAATATAAGCCTGAGTTCTAATCACCCCTTGAGTCCCTCATGACTGAGTTCTCCTGTGTGTACACACTTGCTAAGAAACCATTTTTCCCTGATTAATCTATCTTGAGTCAATTAAATTTGCAGGACCCCCGCCAGAGAACCTTAGAGGGTAGAGGAAAAAAGTTAAATTGTTCGTTCCTTCCTTACAATAGCAGCATTAGTCACAACAGCCAACCATTAAAGCAACACACATGTGACACCAACAGAATGGGTAAACCCACTGTGGTATATACATGCAATGGAGTATTACTGGACCTTAAAAAGGGGCATTCGGACACAAGCTACAACGTGGATGAACCCCAAAGATATCCTGCTATGGGAAAGAAGCCAGCCACCAGAAGACAAATACTGTACGATTTCACAGATGTGAATTATGTAGAGCAAACTCAGGACAGAATGTAGAATGGTGGTTGCCAGGGACTGGGGAGGGGGGAAAGGGAAGTTGTTTAATGGATAGAGCTTCAATTTTGTAAGATGGAAAAGTTCTGGAGTTCTGTTGCACAACAATGTGAATATATTTATTACTGACTGCACATGAAAAATGGTTAACATGGTAAGTTTTATGGTATATGTATTTTACCACAATTTGTTTTTTAAAAAGCAATGCTTTGGGGGGCACTTGGCTGGCTCAGTCAGTAGAGCAGGCGACTCAATCTTTGGGTTGTGAGTTTGAGCCCCAGGTTGACAGGTTGAGTCTACGTAGAGATTACTTAAAAAGAAAATCTTTTTTTTTTTTTTCAAAGCAATGCTTTTAATCTATTATAAGACAAAGTGGTTCAGAAACCACTGACTTAAAAAATTATTTGGAATGGAAGCAGGCAGCAAAAAATTCCAAAGACACAAAAGAGTATTTAAATGGTAAAAAGTGGGATGCCTGGGTGGCTCTGCGGTTGAGTGTCTGCCTTCTGCTCAGGCCCCTGGGACATTGGGCTTCTGCTGCTTCTCCCTCTGCCTGTGTCTCTGCCTCTCTGCCTCTCATGAATAAATAAAATCTTAAAAAATAAATAAATAAAAATAAATTGTAAAAAAGTGAGCAGCACTCTCAACTTGGTCTCCTCCCCAGAGGCAAACACTGTTTCTAATTTCTTGGGTGTCCTCCTATGAGTATTCCAAGTATAAACATATTCCTGTTATTGATACTAATCACAGCAAACCCACTGCTTTTTGTTTTCATCTATTAAATTCTGGGGATTGTTCCATATCAATACATGCTCACCTATTCCTTTTTAAATGCCACTATATCAAACCATTGCACAAACATACCATATTTATTTATTTAGCCAGTATTCTCTTGGACATGTTATTTCTAAATGTTTCCTATTGCAAAAAGGTTGGAAATGGATATTCTTGTATATGCTTCTGTGGGCACATGTGCCAAATATCTATAGGCTAAATTCCTAGTAATAGAGGAATCAAAGGATGTCTGATTTTCAATTTTAGTAGATATTGCCAAATTGCCTTATGAGGCTATACCAAATTTATATTTACACCTAAAATGTAATGCATGCCCAACTGCCCTACTGCTTCACATTTGTTCATAAAAAGCCCAAATCAGCACAAACATTTCACCAGCCGACCTCATCCAGTCTACCATCCCTCTTCTTGCACGCCAACTATAGGTGGCTCTTGAGCCCTGTTACTCAAGGCCTGATGATTTATTTTCTAGTTTTTTATTTTTTAAGATTTTATTTATTTATTCACGAGACACACACACACACACACACAGAGGCAGAGACACAGGCAGAGGGAGAAGCAGGCTCCATGCAGGGAGCCTGACGTGGACTCGATCCCGGGTCTCCAGGATCATGCTCCAGGTTGAAGGCGGCGCTAAACCACTGAGCCACCCGGGTTGCCCACTTTTCTAGTTTTGTATCCAGAGCAAAACTTCTGATTTTTATCCTTTAACCTCTTGATTTGTGAGAAGCATCCCAGCCTAGGCAACTAGTAAAGAACCCTTAATATCCATCCTTCTCCACCCCTTCCTATGGGGAGCAGTGGTCTGAAGATGGAGGATTCTCCACAAAGATTCTTCCTTCACAACAGATCTTTCTGCAACATGAACTGAATTACGCTTGCCCCCTTCATTACTCATCGTGCAGTTCGAACAAACATATCACACCCTCATGGCACTTAGTCACTTGCTACAAACTCTCCAGAGATCCCTTCAACTGGGAATAAATAAGGCTCCCTGATGTTAGGTGATAAAGAAATATTCTAACTAAAATTTGACTTTATCCTAATAATGTGACAGACTGTGTCTCTAAGTGTCCTTCCTTTTGAACTCAGGCTCCTAAATCAAGAGTTACATGCTCCACTGACTGAGCCAACCAGGCGCCCATTGATCTTGTTGTTGTTTTTTTTTTTAAGATTTTATTTATTCATGAGAGACACACACAGAGAGAGAGAGAGAGAGAGAGAGAGAGAGAGAGAGAGGCAGAGACACAAGCAGAGGGAGAAGCAAGCTCCATGCAGGGAGCCTGAGGTGGGACTCGATCTCAGGTCCCCAGGATTACGCCCTGGGCCAAAGGTAGGTGCCAAACCGCTGAGCCACCTGGGCTGCCCCTGATCTTGGTTTTGATTCTTTCTTTGGAAGTGTCCTTCCTCTCACTTCCACATTTCTAGTCTTTACCCATCTTGCAAGAGAAACTTCAAATGCCACAGCCTTCCATGAGACCCTAACTAGCAGCAAGCTTCCCCGTCCTCAAAATTCCCCCAGCATTTAGGACACTTGACGGTGGGGATAGCATTTTCTTCTTCTTTGTACTCTGCACCACCACATGTGGGTTACTGAAGTCATACACTCCTGGATATCCTAGTATAAGTTACTAGGCATGTCCTGTTTCATGCTAAACCCATAGAAAACTATCTGCACCAGGTGTCACAATGCCCTCATCAAGCTGTTGATTCTGCTGGTCAATTTTAAACCTCTGAACAACAACAAAAAACCAAAACCTCTTAACAGAGTCCTGGCACTACCTGTACTGCCTCTACCTGGGTGTCTCTGTAACTTTCCTGGGCCTTGCTCTCAGCCATACTTACCCAACTCATCTCACCCTTTCACATACAGCAGCACAGTCACTATACTTGAAATTACATGTAAACTCTGAAGCGCTGTACGAATCCCAGTCTAGGCATAGTGTGATTATTTCATCTTAATTTATTTTATTTTCATATCACTTTGAATAAGGAAAGTGCAGGCAGAGCAAGTTACATAATTTTCAAAGTCAGGACAAACTGAAAAGATAGGGCTCTTTGGTAAAAAAGCAAGTGAAAAGTGTCATTAAAGGTAATACAAATAAACCTTTTTCCTTTCTTCTAAAGTGTCTTTCTCACTTTGTCATGGTGCCTTTTGCTATTTAATGCTATGGTCCCTTGGGGCATGGGTGGTACTTACACGGCCTGGCCCTACAATGAGATGCAGGCACAACCAGAAAGCGTTACAGACATTAAAATTTGAACTCCATATACTTTTCATGTGTCAAGAATTATTATTGCTCAGGGCGCTCGGGTGGTTCAGTTGGTTAAGCGTCTGCCTTTGGCTCAGGTCATGATCCCAGGGTCCTGGGGTGGAGCTCTACATGGGGCTCCCTGCTCAGCGGGGAGTCTGTGCTTCTCTCTCCTCCTCCACTTGTGCTCTCTCTTGCTATCTCTATCACTCTCCCTCTCTCTCTCTCAAATAAAATCTTTTTAAAAAGTACAATGAGAGAGAGAGAGAGAGAGAGAGAGAGGCAGAGACACAAGAGGAGGGAGAAGCAGACTCCATGCTGGGAGCCCGACGTGGGACCCGATCCCGGGACTTCAGGATTGTGCCCTGGGCCAAAGGCAGGTGCTAAACTGCTGAGCCACCCAGGGATCCAGAAAAAAAAGAATTATTAATCTTTCGATTCTCTTTCCTAACCATTAAAAAATATAAAAACTGTCCTTAGTTTGTGAGCCATAAAAAACTCCAGTCAATTAGATATGGCCCTTATAGTTTCCAACCTCTGAACTAGATGACCATTTTATTAACTGAACATTTAAAACCTGCATTGATTGGGACGCCTGAGTGGCTCAGCAGTTGAGCATCTGCCTTTGGCTCAGGGTGTGATCCCATAGTCCCAGGATCATGTCCCATATCGGGCTCCCTGCATGGAGCCTGCTTCTCCCTCTGCCTGTGTCTCTGCCTCTCTCTCTTTGTGTCTCTCATGAATAAATAAATAAAATCTTTTTTTTAAATTTTTATTTATTTATGATAGTCGCACAGAGAGAGAGAGAGAGAGAGGCAGAGACACAGGCAGAGGGAGAAGCAGGCTCCATGTACCGGGAGCCCAACGTGGGACTCGATCCCGGGTCTCCAGGATCGTGCCCTGGGCCAAAGGCAGGCGTCAAACCGCTGCGCCACCCAGGGATCCCAATAAATAAAATCTTAAAAAAAAAAAAAAAAAAAAAAACTTGCATAGACTGACAGAAAAGCTTTTGTGCAAAATAAAAGGAAAATGTGGCTGCCTGTAGAAATGAAAAGTTTGTGGTAGTTCAAAGAAAAATTGTAGGAGATGTGAAACATCACATGATTTTCAGTAGATTACATTAAACTCAAAGCAGTACCAGATTCATCCTGTAAGCAGCAAATTTCAGAAAAATGTAATTCACCACAGCAAATTAAAGATGCTAATTTCAATTTTATTGATTGTAGTTCTGAATTATTTTTAGTACTTACTTTTCCCTGTACAAATCTTATCCATTCAAAGCCTAGGTCGAATCTTCTCTCTCTAACAATATTCTAGGCCTGTGGCTCCAAATAGAAGTCCAGGGGTGATGCCCTGTGATTGTTAGAATATGGATAAGGTGAACGGAGAAAAATTGGGACAAAATAAAGACTTCTTCTTCTTCTTTTTTTTTTTTAATTTTTATTTATTTATGATAGTCGCACAGAGAGAGAGAGAGAGAGGCAGAGACACAGGCAGAGGGAGAAGCAGGCTCCATGCACCGGGAGCCCAACGTGGGACTCGATCCCGGGTCTCCAGGATCCTGCCCTGGGCCAAAGGCAGGCGCCAAACCACTGCGCCACCCAGGGATCCCAAAGACTTCTTCTTAAAGGTTAATTAGCAAAACAAAGCCTTGGTAACCTTATGTCAGATCCCAGGATCCTTTGGAAATTATACAGACCCATGATATCAAAAGTTCGGGAAACACTGCTGTAGATTTTTCTTTATATAGCACTCCAATACTCATTTGTTTGGCATACAAAGATGAACTTGTATCACTACTGATTTTGCTTTGTTGGCTCCTCATCTAGACAGGAATAAGCACATTAAAGGCAGGAATTCTGCTTCTGTGTCTAACCAATCCCTTGGATCCTTACTTAGCTTGATGTTTATAGGAACTTTCCTCCAACTTGTAGTTATTTCCTACCCAGGCTGTCTTATCCAATCATTATCATTCAGTAATTTTTAATGATACTTAATCCCCCTACTTCATCTGCTAATAGTTCCTAACAGAGGCTATTCACTTGCTTCTTCCTGAACCATAGTCCCATTTGCCCTGGCACAGGGGATCAGCAAGAAAGGCTTAAGACGGGATCCCTGGGTGGCTCAGCGGTTTTGCGCCTGCCTTTGGCCCAGGGCGCGATCCTGGAGTCCCGGGATCGAGTCCCGCGTCGGGCTCCGGGCATGGAGCCTGCTTCTCCCTCTGCCTGTGTCTCTGCTTCTCTCTCTCTCTGTGTCTATCATAAATAAATAAAAACAAATCTTAAAAAAAAAAAAAGAAAAAAAGGCTTAAGACCTTTAGCCAAATACCAATGGTCCGAACCGATTCTCTCCCAAAGGTTTTAGTATATTTGCACATAATTAATACTTTTATTTTTTAAGAAGGAATTTTAAGTCTTTTATTCTTTTCTTTTTACAGTAGGCTCTATGCCCAAGGGGCTTGAATTCATGCCCAATACTTTTAAAAATTAATTAATTAAAAGACTTTAAAAATTTATTCATTTGAAAGAGAGAGATTACAAGCAGGGGGAGCAGCAGAGGAAGAAGCAGATGCAGGGCTCCATCCCAGGAACCTGAGATCATGACCTGTGCCAAAGGCAGATGCTTAACCATCTGTGCCACCCTGGCAATCCCCCCATACTTATTTTTAAAAAGAACTTGAGTTTGAGCCCAAACACTGCCATTGAGGAGCAAGCAATCTTTTTTTTTTTTTTTTTAATTTTATTTATTTATGATAGTCATACAGAGAGAAAGAGAGAGAGGCAGAGACACAGGCAGAGGGAGAAGCAGGCTCCATGCACCGGGAGCCTGATGTGGGAATCGATCCCGGGTCTCCAGGATCGCGCCCTGGGCCAAAGGCAGGCGCCAAACCGCTGCGCCACCCAGGGATCCCGAGGAGCAAGCAATCTTGAGCAAATCCCTCAGCTTCATGGGGGTACCCAGCGAACTCAGTTAAGCTTAAGACTTTTTTTTTTTTTTTTAAAGATTTATTTATTCATGAAAGACAGAGAGAGAGAAGCAGAGACACAGGCAGAGGGAGAAGCAGGTTCCATGCAGGGAGCCCGATGTGGGACTCGATCCCGGCACCCCAGGATCACGCCCTGAGCTGAAGGCAGCTGCTCAACCACTGAGCCACCCAGGCATCCAAAGCGTAAGATTCTTGATCTCAGGGTCATCAGTTCAGACCCCATGTTAGGCATAGAACTTACTTTAAAAAGTTTAAAAATTAAGAAAAAAATCTCTCAGCTTCTCTATCTGTAGGTAAGGGATGAATTATTATTATTATTTTTTTTGAGGGAGAGAGAGCATGTGCGTGTAAGTGGATGGGTGGGGGAGCAGAGGCAGAGGGCAAGAGACACTCTTAAGCAGGCTCCACACTCAGAGTGAGCCAGGGCTCAATTTCATGATCCTGAGATCATGATCTGAGCTGTAAACCAGCCAGACACTTAACTGAGTGAGCCACCCAGGCACCCCAGGGATGAACTCTTAATAGCTATGGCACTTCAAGTATCATATACAAATCAGTGCTACACAAACATTTGCAGCGTCTCTATAATGCGACAGATTGCCTTTTTAGTTATATAATTTCTTATTAAAATATCTCTTTGAAAAAAAAATATCTCTTTGATCCAGGAGAGAGGAAGCACTGAAGATTTAAAAAGTTCTTTGTGTTCTCTGTTATACTATAAAGGAAAACTATAATAGAATTAAAAAAAAAAAAAGATCGGGGGACACCTGGGTGGCTCAGGGTGCAATCCTGGGGTCCTGGGATCAAGTCCTGTATCGGGTGCCCCGCAAGAAGCCTGCTTTTCTCTCTGCCTATGTTTTTGCCTCTATGTGTCTCTTGTGAATAAATCAATAAAATCTTAAAAAAAAAAAAAAAAAAAAAAAAAAAAAGCAGAGATTTGAAGCAAAAGTAACTAAGATCTATAGTAGAGAACAGGTAAGAAAACAGACTCTTCAAACATTTCCAGAGAAATTCCACCCTAGGGGATCCCTGGGTGGCTCAGCAGTTTGGCGCCTGCCTTTGGCCCAAGGTGCGATCCTGGAGTCCCAGGATCGAGTCCCATGTCGGGCTCCCGGCATGGAGCCTGCTTCTCCCTCCTCCTTTGTCTCTGCCTCTCTATCATAAATAAAT
The DNA here is from genome assembly GCF_018345385.1 of Vulpes lagopus. NCBI lineage: Eukaryota > Metazoa > Chordata > Mammalia > Carnivora > Canidae > Vulpes > Vulpes lagopus. The sequence goes on from NC_054835.1 coordinate 47,099,672, forward strand.
AAATCTTAAAAAAAAAAAAAAAAAAGAAATTCCACCCTACAGAAAATGCAACCACATATTGCCAGTAGAATTATTTCAGAGGGATCCCTGGGTAGCGCAGTGGTTTGGCGCCTGCCTTTGGCCCAGGGCGCGATCCTGGAGACCCGGGATCGAATCCCACGTCGGGCTCCCAGTGCATGGAGCCTGCTTCTCCCTCTGCCTGTGTCTCTGCCTCTCTCTCTCCCTCTCTCTGTGACTATCATAAAAAAAAAATAAATAAATAAAAAAATAAAAAAATAAAAAAAAAAAAAGACTCTCTTCCTCTCTCTCTCAAAACAAAACAACAAAAAACCTGCTCAGAGTTCAAAAGTCACAATTGCAGTGACTTTAAAAAAAAAAAAAAAAAGAATTATTTCAGAGAAATATTTAGCATAAAAAATACAACAGGAAACAGCACTACTCAGTAAAGATAAAGTACAGACAAAACTTCCTTTGAGGGCAGCCCTTGTGATGCAACGGTTTAGCGCCGCCTGCAGCCCAGGGCCTGATCCTGGAGACCTGTGTGTCTCTCATGAATAAATAAAATCTTTAAAGCAAACAAACAAAAAAACCCACAAAACTTCCTCTGAAACCCTAAACACAAGTAACTTAAACATACACCAAACCCTAAACACAAGTAACTTAAACATACAACCATAAGAGAAGTAAACTATTAATTTATACTTAGGGTATCCTGAAAAGTTTAAGTAGCTTATTATAAAATTACAAATTGAAACCCAAAGGAACTAGGATCTCATAAAGTTTCTAGGTCCAAATACCAATTTACAGGAAATCTGAATTAAGAGAACTTAAAAAATGATACAATAAAAACATCAGCATAACTCAGACTAGAAATCCTACAGGACAAATGCCCTAATTTCTTCAATCAATGCAATAAAGAAACAAACAAACAAGAGATGGTAAGGAGGCCTATATATTAAACATCATGTAGGGCAGCCCTGGTGGCTCAGCAGTTTGGTGCCACCTTCAGCCCAGGGCGTGATCCTGGAGACCCAGGATCGAGTCCCACATCAGGCTCCCTGCATGGAGCCTGCTTCTCCCTCTGCCTGTGTCTCTGCTTCTCTCTCTCTCTCTGTCTCTCATGAATAAATAAATAAAATCTTAAAAAAAAACAACAAAAAACACCATGAGACTTATCAACCATTACAATGGGTAAACTTTACTTGTCCTGATTCAAATAACTTGTAAAAATAAATGAATAAAATATTCAGAGATGAAATTATCTGATGTCTGGGATAATATAAGAAGTGGCACTAAGAGGAGGTATCAATAAAACAGAATTGGGAAAGTACAGATCACAGCTGGAAGTTGGGGAATACATATTTGGGATTCATTATACTCTTCTTTTGTTATGTTTGAAACTGCCCATAATAATACAAAGAAATGAAAAAAAGAAAACATCAGTCTTTTCTTTTTAATATTTAATTTATTTATTCATGAGAGACACAGAGAGAGAGGCAGAGACATAGGCACAGGTAGAAGCAGGCTCCCCATAGGGAGCCCAATTAGGGACTGGATCCCAGAACCACCGTATCACAACATGAACTGAAGGCAGATGCTCAAGCACTGAGCCACCCAGGTGCCCCTCCAAGTTCACTTTAAAGTAAAATAAAACATCTATACTCTAACTATACCTTATATGGCATACAATTTAACATATGACTTTAACAATAAAATATCCAAATAAGACACTAACGCATACAAATTCATCCAGAAATGAAAAGTGGCCAAGGATAATTAGGTTCACATGAAATATATATATATATATAGACTTATTTATTTTAGAGCAAGAAAACACAAGCGAGAGGTGCAGAGGGAGAAGGAGAGAGAATCTCAAGCCAACTCTCCACTAAGCATATGGCTCAAAACGGGTCTTGATCCCATAACCGAGATCATGATCAGAGCCAAAACCGAGAATTGGACGCTTAGCATACTGAGTCATCCAGGCATCCCTATTTTATTTTTTTAGATAAGGTCTAGCCCCCCCCCCAAAAAAAAGAACTTTAACTTGTTAATCTATGAGGTTATAGGAAAATGTAGGTACCTCATCACCTCCATACTAAGGTATTTGTTTCCTTTTTTTTTTTTTTCCTTAAAGATTTTATTTATTTATTCATGAAAGACAGAGAGAGAGAGGCAGAGACATATGTAGAGGGAGAAGCAGGCTCCATGCAGAAAGCCTGAAGTGGGACTTGATCCCAGGACTCCGGGATCAGGACCTGAGCCAAAGGCAGGCACTCAACTGCTGAACCAGCCAGGTGTCCCGATATTTGTGTTTCTGGGAAAGCAAATCAGTGTCCATTGTGTGAGGAATATGGAACCAAAGAGGTGAAAGAGTTTTTTAAATAATGTCCTTTTGGCAACAATGCACCCCTTTCATAAATTCCCTCTTTCCTTCCAGGGCAGTTAATTTTTAAGTAATCTTGGGGTGCCTGTGTGGCATACTCAATTGGGCATCTGAGTCTTGGTTTCGGCTCAGGCCTGCTCTCAGGGTCCTGGGATTAAGCCCCGAATTGGGCTCCACTCTCAGCGAGGAGTCTACTTGTCCCCCTCCCTCTCTCTCTCTTTCTAAAATAAACAAAATCTGTAAAGTAAGCTCTATGCCCAGCATGGGGCTGAAATGTACAACTCCAAGATCAAGAGCTGCATGCTCTACCAACGGAGATAGTGAGGTGCCTTTCGGGCACTTAATTTTTTGGTGTTCCACTCAACAAGTTGTCCACGATCTCTAATCTGTTCTACATAGATACTACTAATTTTTTTCTCTAATTCAAATCATTCTTTCATCCTTAAAATTAGACAATTTCACTTTTATCTATTCCAGACTTAAACCACCTAAATTTTGATCCCATGCCTTGATGGTTACCACCTAAGGAGCTCTGGGTTTGATGGGAAAATTTGCTAGGTCTTAGGAGCAAAAGTGCTTTCTGCTATCTGCATATTCATGCCATAGGTATTTAGAAACTACCAGATAATCTATTGAGCATTATATAGATGGCACCCCATTACACAAGGTGTTCCTATAAACTACATTCCAAGGACTACTGTGAAGCAGGTCTTTTTTTTTTTGAAGCAGGTCTTATACAAAATTTTTCCTACAATAAATTAAACAGTAATTCAGAGTTATAGTCATAAGATTAAACACCAACTTACAGTATCTTGTCTTAAAATAAGTATAGAATAGCATAGCACCTGGGATCTCAATTGTATTAGAAAGGAAATCTGTAATACACAAAACCACAAGTTTATCTGAGGTGCCTGGGTGGCTTAGTCAGTTAAGTGTCTGACCCTTTATTTCAACTCAAGTTATGATCTCAGGGTCATGAGATTGAGCCCCACATCAGGCTCTGCACTCAGTGTGGAATCTACTTGATATTCTCTCCTTTTCCCTCTCCCCATTCATTCCCCTACTTATGCTCCTTCTAATTATAAATAATAAATAAAATAAAATAAAATAAAATAAAATAAAATAAAATACCCAAACCGCTTTAATAATAGTACATTGCTTTCTTAAGATATGACAAGGTTCTGGGAGGAAGTAACTTAAAATGATGACTCTTGGGACACCTGGATGGCTCAGCGATTAAGCATCTGCCTTCAGCTTAGGGTGTGATCCCCAGTTCAGGGATCAAGTCCCATAATCAGGCTTCCTGGGGAGAGCCTGCTTCTCTTTCTGCCTATGTCTCTGCCTCCCTCTCTCTGTCTTATGAATAAATAAACCTTTAACACCAACAAAAAAGAGGACTCTTGAGGTGCCTAGGTTGGTTAAGTGCCTGCCTTTACCCTATGTCATGGTCTCAGGGTCCTGGGATGGAGCCCTGCATCTAGCTCCCTGCTCAGCAGGAAATCTGCTTCTCCTTCTCCCTCTGTTTTCCCCCTACTTGTGCTCTCTCTCTCTCCTTCTCTTGTTGTCAAATAAATAAAATCTTTAAAAATAAATAAGTAAATAAAATGATGACTCTTCAGAAAAGTTGTCCAGAATTTTTAACATGTACTTAAATTTGTCTATAGCAAACAGAATTCAAAATATTCTGCTAATTTGGGTATGCTTTTAAGTGTCCCAAAATTATAATGATGATGATTTAAAGAAGTGGAATGGTATAATTTAAAGTCACATGTCAGTTTTGCTAAGTACAAAGCTGTGGGAACTGCGCGAGACACAATATTTAGGAATAAATTACTGGTAATCCTTTTCAGGCATAGAGTTTTCTGAGTCTGAAAACTTTTAAGAATTGAAATATATTAACTATGTAAAAATGTTTTTATGAAAACATTAAATGAAAAAAATAGGGACACCTGGGTGGCTCAGCAGTTGAGTGTATGCCTTCAGCTCAGGGGTGATCTTGGGGCCCAGGGATTGAGTCCTGCATCGTCCTCCCTGCAGGAAGCCTGCTTCTCCCTCTTCCTATGTCTCTGCCTCTCTTTCTGTGTCTCTCATGAATAAATAAATAAATAAAATCTTTAAAAAAAAAAAAAAGAAAGAGGAAAAACTAGATCACGCAGTACATGTTCAAATGTAATAGCTATTTAAATTTGTGAAACAGCTCTATCCATGTATTTGGCCCTCCATCTACAGATTAGAAAGCAGACGGCAGAGATGAGAATTGTGGCTATACAGCACAGCGTTCAGTTTTACAGTGAACTTTATGCCAAAACAATTTCACAATTTCCAATCACAACCACCTAAGTAAAAAAAACTGATTCAGGGAAAAATTATCAATAGATCTAGAGCCACTGTTGGAGAATATTCCAGAATAAGATAATCACAAAGTCTCAAAAGATATATACGGGTTACTTCTGGGGTTACAAAAGGGAAAGGCAGAGGCAATCTGGTAAACCCTACCTTAACTAAGTGATCCAAATTAACATCACCAATGATGGGACAAGTCACATCAATGGCTTCTGATGCTGTGCCTTCTCTGTAGCATTCCCTGTCAAAAACGTTTAATCTGAATCTAATCTTAAAAACAAGATAAATCCAAACTGACATGGGGAGGTGGGCGGGGGTGGGGGTGACTGGGTGGTGGGCACTGAGGTGGGCACTTGACAGGATGAGCACTGGGTGTTATTCTGTATGTTGACAAATTGAACACCAATAAAAAATAAATTTATTTAAAAAAATAAATAAATCCAAATTGACAGACATCAGCAAAATGAGTTCTCAAAAATACAATATGTAGGGAGATTAAGGAAACATGAAAAATAATTACAATGCAAGCTCCTTGAATGGATTTTAGCAGGAAAAAGTCCAGGTATAGGAGACTTGGTGAGAAAATTGTAGAAATCTGAAAAAAGACTCTAATCATTCCAAGTAGTACTGTATTAATACCAATTTCCTGAATTTGGGACGCCTGGGTGGCTCGGTGGTTTATTTTTCTATCTATCTAATATCTATCTATCTATCTATCTATCTATCTATTTATTTAAAGATTTTATTTATTCATTCATAGACACAGAGAGAGAGAGGCAGACACAGGCAGAGGGAGAAGCAGGCTCCATGCAGGGAGCCCGATGTGGGACTCGATCCCAGGTCTCCAGGATCACACCCCAGGCTGCAGGCGGTGCCAAACCGCTGCGTCACCGGGGCTGCCTTTTTTTTTTTTTTAAATATTTATGTATTTATTTATGATAGACAGAGAGAGAGAGGGGCAGAGACACAGGCAGAGGGAGAAGTAGGCTCCATGACGGGAGCCCAACATGGGACTCGATCCCAGGACCCCAGGATCTCGCCCTGGGCCAAAGGCAGGCGCCAAACCACTGAGCCATCCAGGGATCCTCTGGCTCGGTGGTTTAGCGCCTGCCTTCGGGCCTAGAGCGTGATCCTGGAGTCCTAGGATCAAGTCCCACATCGGGCTCCCTGCATGGAGCCTCCTTCTCCCTCTGCCTATGTCTCTGCCTCTCTCTCTCTCTGTGTCTCTCATGAATAAATAAATAAAATCTTTAAAAAGAAGTATTTTTCCTGAATTTGATAAATGCATTGTGGTCATGTAAAATAACAATCTTGTTTTAGAGAATTAAAATGATGTACTTATGGGATTAAATTGAATTATGGGATTAATCTGGATGTTAGCAAATAACCCTCAAATGATTCATTAGAGAAAGAAAAAATATATAGAGCAGTAAAAGCAACATGGCAAAATGTTACCAACAGGTAAGTTTAGGTCAAGAATAAATGGGTCTTCATTCTTTTATCTTAAAACTGTTTTGAGATGAAATTTTTAATTTAATTTTAATTATTTAAAAAAAAGATTTTATTTATTTATTCATGAGATACACAGAGAGAGGCAGAGACATAGGCAGAGGGAGAAGCAGGCTCCCTGCAAGGAGCCTGATGTGGGACTCAATCCTGGATCCTAGGATCTTGCCCTGGGCCAAAGGCAGGCGCCAAACCGCTGAGCCATCCAGGGATCCTCTGGCTCAGTGGTTTAGCGCCACCTTCAGTCCAGGGTGTGATCCTGGAGTCCCGTATCGGGCTCCCTGCATGGAGCCTCCTTCTCCCTCTGCCTATGACTCTGCCTCTCTGTCTCTCATGAATAAACAAATAAAATCTTTTCTTTTTTTATGTAAACAAATAAAATCTTTAAAAATAAACAAATAAAAATAAAAAAACGACTCTTTTGGGACGCCTGCGTGGCTCAGCAGTTGAGCATCTGCCTTTGGCTCAGGACGTGATCCCAGAGTTCTGGGATCAAGTCCCACATCAGGCTGCTATACGGAGCCTGATTCTCCTCCCTATGCCTGTGTCTCTGCCTCTCTCTCAGTGTCTCTTAAAAATAAATAACATCTTAAAAAGTAAAATAAAAAATAAAATAATAAGATAAACAAACTTTTTTATTTTTATAGACGTAATATGTCATAATACACAAATGAGATATAGTTTGGTGTTACAAGAAATAAGAGGCAAAAGGTACGCTGCCTATATGTAGTGAACACCAGATGGACTTACTTTCCAGAAAAATTACTGTAAACCCTCAGAATTATTACTCTATAGTATAGCTGGACAGGTAAGATCAATCAATCAATCAATCAATCATTTATTTAATTTAATTCAATTCAATTATTTAATAACTGTATTCAATAACCATTTACAGGGATGCCTGGATGGCTCAGCGTTTGAGTATCTGCCTTCAGCTCAGGGCAAGATCCTGGGGTCCTGGGATTTGTCCGGCATCAAGCTCCCTGTGGGGAGTATGCTTCTCCCTCTGCCCATGTCTCTGCCTCTCTATATCTCTCATGAATAAACAAATAAAATCTTAAAAAAAAATTATTTAACACTATCTGTCAGTGGTCTTGTGTTTAATATGCAGAAAGGGTAAGACACAATCCTTGGCTTGAAGAATTCATCCTACAAGAGTCTATTTTCAATTCTACTTCAATTAAAAAAAAAAGTTTTTATATGCTCTTATAAAATCCTTATTTGTAAATTTAGTGACTCAGAGTGTAGGCAACCTCAGTTTGCACTCACACTGAGTATCAGGAATGTTTCCATAATAATCACAACCTAATTATTAAGTGTTACAACAAAGGTTTTTAAAAAATCAGTATTTTATTCACTTATAAGGACCATATACAGAAACTGCATTACTATGAAAACCTACATTTTTATTTCTGCTGAGAAGTACTGTACCACTTTAAATTGAGCAAGAAGTCCTATTATATAAAGTAAGCAGGACAGTTAATATATGGGGTTACCCTTGTGTTTCTTTCCTCTTGGGATTAAAAAGAGATTAAGCAGACTGAGAAGCTGTCTGCTAATTGCCATAATTGTAACTAAAGTTTATAGAAAGTAAATGACCTAAAAATGAAGGCTTTTTCCAATGCAAATTAACTGAAGCAATTGGGATTCTGTAACTCTGGGCCTCACAATCACATCTGAATCCATATTTCTGCACTAGAATTTACAGAAATTTTTAACGTATTACAACCCTTCAAATTAAAACAGGTTTCAAAATTATTTACTCAAGAGAGACCTGCATAGCTGAGAAATGTTTCAAGTTATGTATAGGGATCTTAATTCATTACCTGAAAGAATGATTTCATTTTTAACAAATATAAACTTGAGTTTATTTTCAAGAAACAAAACACCCATTTTGTCTACATAAAATCTCTCAATGGTCCTAAATCCAAAGAGTTAAAATGGGAAATTCTATGGTCAATCAACTCATAAAACTGTGTTAAGAGATTTTTTTTTACTATTTAGTAATACAAAAACCTAAATTACCAACTAATTATGAAGATAATCTGAGATAAATAAATAGAAAGAGGTACTGTTAAACTTCTGAGCATGTAAAGCTAAGTGGAAGCAGGTAAAGGACATAAGTGGTAGAAGACAAGCACATGCCTGTACAAAGACCTTTCCCTACTCAGCTTATGGAATCGGCCTCCTCCGTCTCCTGTGAGCACAGGTGAGCTGAGACAGCTTCTCTGATAAAACTACATTCTTCTTAGAATCACTGTTTCAATGGTAACTTTTTTTTTTTTTACTAAAAGAACTAATCAAAACACACAGTAAGAAATTAGATTTTTATCAATACACAAATAAGTTTACTTAAAATCAGCTCAGTTACATATTTAAAAAAAGTTTCAGAACCTCTCCCCCCCAACTCCCATAAACTAAAATAGGTTCATGTGCAACCTACAGTCCAACCTAGGAGCATCTCTAGGTGATGGTCCGGGTTCTAGCTGACACACTTCTCTTGTCACTGAGAGACAGTCACAAACAAAACACATCTCTTGCCTGCACGAGTAGGAAGGATTCACATAAAAGAGCTTCATAAAATATCGATGAAGGACAACTGGTGACATCAGAAGAGTTCCAGCACTTCAATCGAATATAATTCTCTATTATTCTTTTCTTGATTTAGTTTCTGCAGTTCACGAAAACTTACTTCAATCTTGTTGAGCTCAGAACAAATGCATATCTAAAGGAAAAAGTTTCAGAGTGACTTTTACCGCGACTCCTATAAGAACAAATCTTTCATGATTACTTATAGCTATTCCAAGATTAAAATTTTAAGGCTTAATTATAATTTAAGTGATACTTGGATACAAAAGAAACTCAGTATATATCAAATAATCACACACCTGGGATTTCACAAATTTGTAAAGACTTAATAGTAGCCTTTTTGCTTCTGGTATCATTACCACAACAGTAAAGTTAGCATCCAGAAGTAGACATATCCAATCCATAATCTGAAGAGAAACAGGAAAAGGAAAGTTAAGATTTTAGATTTAATTTTGGGTTAATTCATTTTACAAAGTCCACAATTATATCAAACAGCTATAAGAGAAATTAGTCACCTTTATAAAAATCTAAACATTTAAATTTAGAAATGGAGTAATTTCTAATCAATATAAAAATACTCTTCTTGGGCACCTGGGTGGCTCAGTGGTTGAGCATCTGCCTTTGGCTCAGGTCATGATCTCGGGGTCCTAGGATCGAGTCCCACATCAGGTTCCTTGCAAGAGGCCTGCTTCTCCCTCTGCCTATGTCTCTGACTCTCTCTGTGTGTCTCTCATGAATAAATAAATAAAATCTTAAAAAAAAAACAAAAACAAAAACAAAATACTCTTGATTTATACTTGTTATTTTACAAGCATAACTGAATTTTTTTCATAGCATTAACAAGTAAAAAGAAAGCCAGAGTGATATTTATTACAAAGAAGAGTGAGTACTGGTCTCTTTTTCTAAAAGTTTTTAAAATTGGGGCACCTGGTTGGTTCAGTTGGTGAAGCATGGGCCTCTTGATCTTGGGGTTGTGGGTTAGAGCCCATGTTGGATGTAGAGATTACTTAAAAAATAAAAAAAAATTTTTTAAAGATTTTACTTATTTATCCATGAAAGACTCAGAGAGAGAGAGAGAGAGAGGCAGAGACACAGGCAGAGGGAGAAGGAGGCTCCCTGCATGGAGTCCAACATAGGACTTGATCCCAAGCCAAGTCTCCAGGATCAGGTCCTGGGCTGAAAGTGGTGCTAAACCGCTGAGCCACCCGGTCTGCCCTTAAAAATAAAATCTTGGAGGGATCCCTGGGTGGCGCAGCGGTTTAGCGCCTGCCTTTGGCCCAGGGCGTGATCCTGGAGACCCAGGATTGAATCCTACGTCGGGCTCCTGGTGCATGGAGCCTGCTTCTCTCTCTGCCTGTGTCTTTGCCCCCCCCCCCTCTCTCTGTGACTATCATAAATTAAAAAAAAAAAAAAAAAATTAAAAAAAAAAATAAAATCTTAGAAAAAATAAATAAAAGAAAAAATAACAAAATAACAAAATAAAATAAAAATAAATAAATAAAATAAAATATAAAAAATAAAATAAAATAAAATAAAATAAAATAAAATAAAATAAAATAAAATAAAATAAAATATAAAATAAATCTTGGGCAGCCCGAGTGGCTCAGCGGTTTAGCGCCGCCTTCAGCCCAGGGTGTGATCCTGGCGACCTGGGATCAAGTCCCACATCGGGCTCCCTGCATGGAGCCTGTTTCTCCCTCTGCTTATGTCCCTGCCTCTCTCTCTCTGATGAATAAATAAATAAAATCTTTTAAAAAAATAAAAATAAAAATAAAATCTTAAAAAAAAATCATTGGCAGTTACAGAAAAAGCAACCCACTCATCTCCTACTCTGAAATAGCACTATGCCCAAAGAATAGGGTATTGTATATATATATATATATTTTAAGATTTTATGTATCCATTTAACAAAGAGAGAGAGCACACATAAGCAAGGGAGAGTAGCAGGGAGAGGAAGAAGCTAACTCCCTGTTGAGAAGGGAGCCTGACGTGGTGCTTGATGTCAGGACCCCACATTCTGACCTCTGAGCCGAAGACAGATGCCCAACCAACTGAGCCACCCAGGTGCCCCAGGGTGTGTGTATTAAAGATGAACTACCATGAACTAAAATACACTTTAATACTCTATATTTATTAAAGTAATTTACACAATTCTACATCTTCAGATGACGCAGTTAACATGCAAATATCAGTTATAAAAAAGCATTAAAGAAACTAGTTATCCATCTAGGTGGAGAGGGGAAGGCTGATTTCTATGAAACTCCTTACAGCAAAATAAATTTTCTATGTATCAAGAAATTAAAGATGGAAAAAGAAACCATGAACATAGCAGGGAAAGAAAGGGTGGTTATTTTCATATTCTCAGAGTGGGAATGGCCTTAATCATGACATAACCATAAAGAAGCAAAAAAGAAAAAGCTTAATAATTTTAAGAATTAAAAAATTTAAATAAAATTAAAAATTAAAAACCTTATCTATGGCAAAGATTACACTGAAAAAAGTAGAAAGTGATAGGAAAGAAGTACTTATAGTACACTCCACAAAAAAAAAAAGGCTAATTTCCTAAAACACAATTATCATAAGCCAAAACGAAAAAGAAAATGTAATCGAAAAATGAACAAAGAACTTAACATGGCAGTTTACAAAAGGGAATATAAATAGGCAAGAAAAGATGCTTTCAATCCTTCAGAAAGGTACTGGCATTTTTAAAACTAAAAATGTAGAGTGCACCTGGGTGGCTCAGTCAGAAAAGCAAAGGACTCTTGATCTTTGGGTTGTGTGTTCAAGCTCCACGCTGGGTATAGAAAATACTTAATAAGAAGGAAAAAGTGTGTGTGGGTGATTATTTAAAAAAAATTTTTTTTAAACAAAAAATGTATGTACCCTTTATCCAATAATTTCACTTGTGGGAATTTACCCCACAGGTGTTTTCTCATAATTTCACAAAAGTATCTATATAAAGATGATCACTGAAGGTTTGCTTATAATAGTAAAAACACTGTGAACAACTTAAACGCCAAACAGGGGACTGATAAATTATAACTCTCCATAAAATGAATAGCATTCATAGTTAAAAAGAATTAGGTAGGGGGGTACCTGGCTGGCTGAGAAGGAAGAGACTGTTAACTCTTGATCTCAGAGTTTTGAGTTTGAGCCTAATGTTGGATGTAAAGACTACTTAAGGGCAGCCCAGGTGGCTCAGTGGTTTAGCGCCACCTTCAGTCCAGGGTGTGATCCTGGAGTCCCGCGATGGGCTCCCTGCATGGAGCCTGCTTCTCCCTCTCCCTCTGCCTGGGTCTCTGCCTCTCTCTGTGTGTCTCTCATGAATAAATAAATAAAATCTTAAAAAAAGAAAAAAAGACTACTTAAAAAAATTAAATTAAAAAAAAGAACTGAGGCAGATAAATGTTAATTCCTTCAGAAAATGTTCCAAAACACAATACAGAATGAGAAAAGCAAACTGCAAATGGCATGCATACTATGATCTAATTTGTGTTAGAAAGACAAGAGGAAGATATGTTAGGGTAAAGAAAGAAAATTTCCAGACCAAAAAAAAAAAACCTTTTTCTTTTAAAGGTTTTATTTATTTATTTTTATTTATTTTTTTTTAAGGTTTTATTTAAAAAGTAAAATAAGGGGATCCCTGAGTGGCGCAGGGGTTTAGCGCCTGCCTTTGGCCCAAGGGGTGATCCTGGAGACCCGGGATCGAATCCCACGTCGGGCTCCCAGTGCATGGAGTCTGCTTCTCCCTCTGCCTATGTCTCTGCCTCTCTCTCTCTCTCTCTCTATCATAAATAAAATAAAATAAATAAAAAAAGTAAAATAAAATAAAGGTTTTATTTTTAATTAATCTCTATACCTAAGGTGGGGCTTGAACTCATAACTCCAAGATCTGAGAGTTGCATGCTCTACAGAATGAGCCATACATGAGTCCCAAAAGAAACTCTTAACATTGGTTATCCCTTAGAGGGACTATGGGAGTGGAGACGCAACCTTTAGTATTGGAATTTTTTACTACAAAAATTAACTACTTAACAAAATTTTAAGTAGTCAAATTAAGTGCTTCAAACACTTAATTAGAATAACATTCTTAGAACACAATGAATTTTTTAAAAAAATTTAAGTAATCTGTACACCCAATGTGGGGCTCTAACTCACAACCCCAAGATCAAGAGTCACATGCTCTCCTGACTGAGCTAGGCAGCCAGGTGTGTTTCTAAATACAATAAACTGGTTCTCAAATAAATATTATTTAAAGAGTATCAGGAATTTCTCTGAAAACATTTTTTTCGTTAATCTTCTCTTAAGATTAGGATACTTATTATCACCTTCTCCCAAAGAGGCTAAGAAAAATCCCTGAAAAGGGTCACAATAAAGAATCAATAATTTTTTAAAAGATTTTATTTATTTATTTATGTATGTATGTATGTATGTATTTATTTATTTATTTATAGAACATGCACACATACATGCATCAGTGGAGGAAGAGGGAGAGAGAATCTCAATCATGACTCAGACAGAAATCAAAAGTTGGATGCTTAACCAATTGAGATACCCAGGAGGCCCAAAGAATCAGGAGTTTAAGATGTATTTAAGTTCTCTAAGTATAGAATTATGGCTCTAAATCTATCTTACTCCAGTGAGGGAGGAGGTTCCTATGAACTAGAAGACAAAGAGAAATCAGTCACTGAATTCAAGTTCTGACATTATATATAACCTTATTATGATTTTTTTTTACAGATTTTTCCCAGTACCAAATTCAATTAAGGATTATCTCACCCCTTTGTTTATTGCAGCATTATTCACAATAGCCAAATTATAAAATCACTTGAAGTGTCCATCGACAGATAAAGGAATAAAGAGGCTGTACATAATATACAGTAGAAGACTACTCAGCCATCAAAAAGAATGAAATCTTGCTATTTGCAGTAACACGGCTGGATCTAGAGGATATTACGCTAAGCAAATTAAGTCAGAGAAAGAGAAATACCATGATTTCACTCATATGTGTAATTTATAAAACAAATGAACAAAGAAATAAGAGACAAACCAAAAAAAAAAACAACTCTTAACTAGAGAGAACAAAACTGTTGATTTCCAGAGAGCAGGTGGATGGAAGGATAGGGTAAATAGGTGAAGGGGATTAAGAGTTCATTAATCATGATAAACCCTGGGTGATGTATGGAAGTGTTTGAATCACAATACTGTACACCTGAAACTACTATAATATTGTATATTAGCTATACTCGAATCAAAATAAAAAGTACAAAATTAAATTAGAAAAAAGATTAGCTTACCTGGTTCAGGGTTGGAGGGTGTAGCCCAGGAAGAGTCATGGTAGCATTTTCACTACACTTCAGATAAAGGAAATACAAATACTGGAGAAATAGCTGGGTAGGAAGAAAAAGGACAATTTATCACCTTGATAGAAAAATGTTCTCTCTGTATAAAGCTAACAAAGAGACTAAAGAATTTTAAGAAGCTACCGATTTTTTTTTTTTTTTTAAATTCATGGTAGTCATAGAGAGAGGAGAGAGGCAGAGATACAGGCAGAGAGGGAGAGGCAGGCTCCATGCCGGGAGCCCGACGCGGGACTCGATCCCGAGATTCCGGGATCACGCCCTGGGCCAAAGGCAGGCGTTTACTAAACCGCTGAGCCACCCAGGGATCCCGAAGCTACCGAATTTAATTATACATCAGGCAAATATATTAGAATCTGGGGACACAAGAATGAATAAAATGCAGTCTTTGCCATCAATGAGGAGTTCATTTGGTTTGGGAGGGGTGGCTGGGGAGCTTAATCTGTTTGCAAATAATAAGTAGAAGAGAGAAAATCCATCTCTCAGCTATTTTTAATTTCTATTTTAAAAACAAAAGCATGGGCAGCGCCGGTGGCTCAGCAGTTTAGCACAGCCTTCAGCCTGGGGTGTGATCCTGGAGACCCAGGATCGAGTCCCACGTCGGGCTCCCTGCATGGAGCCTGCTTCTCCCTCTGCCTGTTTCTGTCTCTCTCTCTCTGTGTCTCTCATGAATAAATAAACAAAATATTAAAAAAATAAAAACAAAATAAAAACAAAAACACGTGGGCAGCCCAGGTGGCTGAGTGGTTTAGCGCCACCTTCAGCCCAGGGTGTGATCCTAGAGACCAGGGATCGAGTCCCACGTTGGGCTCCCTGCATGGAGCCTGCCTCTCTCTACCATAAATAAATAAATCTTTAAAAAAATAATAAACAAAAACAAAAACACACACCAAAAACATACATACATATATACATTCATTCACTTATTTATTTAAAAAAAATCTCTACACCCAACATGGGACTGGAACTCACAAGCCTGAGAGCAAATGTCACATGCTCTACCAACTGAGCCAGCCAGGCACTTTTTTTTTTTTAAGATTTTATTCATTTATTCATGAGAGACGCAGAAGGAGAAGCAGGCTCCCCACAGAGCAGGGTCCTGATGAAGGACTTGATACCTGAACTTGGGGACTAAGACCTGAGCCAAAGGCAGATGCCCAACTGACTGGGCCACCCAGGTGCCCCAGGCATTTTTTTTTTTAAGATTTTATTTATTTATTTGAGAGAAAGCATGTACACAGAGAGGGAGAAGCAGATTCCCTCCTGAGCAGGGAGCCCAATGCAGGGCTCGATCCCAAGACCCTGAGATCATGACCTGAGCCGAAGGCAGACACTTAACCAACTGAGCCAGGCATTTGTTTTTTAACTTAGATTAACCTGGCTTTCAGACTTGGCATCAGGAACATGCTAAGATCTGTCAAACAGAAGTCACTTGAATCCTCGGCACAATTTTTCAGCATAGGGACTGGAAAACAACCTCTTACCGACCTGAAAGAACCTGATAACCTTTCAAATGCCCTAAAGCTGGTTAGGGTTAAGCAGTAAAATTTGAACTAGAAATAGGGGACACCTGGGTGGTTCAGTCAAGTGTCTGCCTTCAGCTCAGGTCATGATCCTGGAATCCTAGGATCAAGCCCCACTCAGGTTCCTGCTCAGCGGGGGGTCTGCTTCTCCCTCTGACCTTCCCTATCTTGTGCTTTCTCTCTAATAACTAAATAAAATCTTAAAAATAAACCAGAAATAAAATTCTATAGGATGTCTAAGAATACTTACAGTGACATGTTGTGCTGGGATGTCTTTCAAGTGAGGCAGAAGAAACATTTCACTGTAAGCTGAATGAAGAATTGCATTTCTACTTATGACTAAAGGAAAACTTGTTTCAATAAAGTCTTTTCTACTGAAATTATGAGTAACTCCCTTCCCCAATGATATATTTTCTAAATTTATAGAAAGTTATACTTTTCTCAAAGAACTCTATCACTGAATTTCCTCATCATCACTAGAGGTCACCTGAAAACTTCACTCTTATAAGTGGTATTTATCAAGAATACTATTTTTTAGAATTTAGAGAGCTTCTGCCTTCACAAAGCTTCTTAAATCAGGTGTAATTAAGTTGTTTGCATACAGAATTGACTGTACTCCATTTTCTAGCAGAAACTGGAAAATAGAAAAGAAAGCTTCTGAGATGATCTAATTATGCCTTAGTTACTGCTCAGCACTTGACTGTATGGAAAAAGACAATATAGGGGAAACTGTTTCAAAGGATACAGCAGAGCTGCTCTCTTTGGTATCACAGGGCACGAAGTGGTCTCCTCTGCTGTGTCCTGAGGCTTTTTGTTTAACTCCCGATCACAGTTATCACAGTTTTCTTCTTCAGGATTGAAGCCATTGTGAAGAATTTCCGTTTGCTCTTCCATTTTCTCCTCTTGCACAGAATCAATATAGTCAGAAACTGATTCCATATTGATTTCTGTTTCTTGAAGACTGTCATCACTAATGCTATCATCATGTTAATTGGAAGAGAAACGAATTCTTATCACTGCATGAACTCACTGGAAAAATGTTCATTTTATAAGCATCAAAGTTTCAGAAATTGAGTAATGTAAAAGACTAAAAATGCAGAAAAAGGACATCAGCTTCTAACTTACCTTAAGAAAATTTTTAAGCAAGCACAGGTGATTGATTCAGGAATGTCAGGGAACTGTTGTAGACAGAGCTGTAACATCTGTACATCTGTCTTTTCTAAGGCAACTTCCATTAAGCCAGGGCACAAGCTAAGAGAAACAACCATGAATCATTTTTGTACATTAAGAAAAAACTCAAAAAAAAAATTAAAAGAAAAAAAAGAAAAATCTCAACTGTAAATAATGTATAAGCTTTTACAGAATATGAATATTAGAATTGTAAAAAAGTCAAAAGAGTTATGCATAGAGAGTTTGGTATACAAAAACATTTACCTGTAAGAAAGCACGTGTGTTCGGATAAGCTGCATCAGAGCGTTCCGGGGATAAAATGATGGTTCTACTTTATGTCTTCCCAGAAGTTCTAATACTATGTCCCCAATAATAGTATGAAAATCAGGGGTCTGCTTACTAGCCAAAAATTTACATAGTTCTTCTACAATGCGTTTTTCTGAATCTTTCTGAAAGGGCAGAAATAACAAGAGTTCAGTCTGGTACAGTAATAAATGTCACTCTGAACTTAGCAGTTCCTTGCTCAACATTTTCTTCAATTGTCAACAGTATTTATGCATTCCTATGAAACTAGAGTTGATACTACAATTTGCTGCACAAAGATAAACTACAAAACAGAAAACAGAAAAAACAAGGCCAAGGTTTAGAAATCAAACTAAGCGGGTAAGTTACAAATATATTCAATGCAAAGGTGAAAGAGATAGTGATGAGGCCACCATCATTACAGTAACCTCCCAAAATGCTTACTTAGTAAGAGCCAAACGAGCCAAAGTACTGGATGTCTCTGACAACCTTAACACACTATACAAATGTTAGCTACAGATATAAAGGTAGCTCATCATAATTAGAATGAAAACTAGATGAGATTTCTTTTAACCACTTGGGTTGATTTTTCTTATTTCTAGTATTGTACTTACCTTTATAGTTGACAAAAGTTGTTTGGATGGTGGAGGCTGTACACTCACTTCAATTTTTCTTCTCCTTAACTGCAATTAAATAAATTAAGATCTTAAAACAATGCAAAAGATCCAAAATGCACTTAGAAGAATACAAAATGTCCTAAACAGACTAGAATAGTACACATGCTCTAATCAAACACTTTTAAAAATATTTAAGTTTGTTACAATGAAAAGTGGGTTTACTTCAACTAACTTAAATACTTTAAGACTTCTAAGGTTTTTGTTTTTTTAAACACAAAACAAAATCTCTATGTTAAGGAAGGTATTATTACTAATTGTAAACTGTCCATTTTCACATCTGTGTCTTACACATACACACACCTATAAAAAACTGGACTACTTGTGTAGTCCAGGTGTCAGTAACCTGATAAAAGATGTCAGGTTACTGGGTTCAAGATTCAAGTTGCCCTGTCATTAAGATCAAAGCTACAGGGTTCCCTGGGTGGCTCAGCGGTCTGGTGCCTGCCTTTGACCCAGGGCATGATCCTGGAGTCCTGGGATCAAGTACCATATCAGGCTCCCTGCATGGAGCCTGCGTCTCCCTCTGCCTATGTTTCTGCCCCCCCACCCATGTCTCTCATGAATAAATAAATAAAATTAAAAAAAAAAAGAAAGATCAAAGCTACAGGGATGCCTGAGTGGCTCAGTCCATTGAGTGCCTGCCTTAAACTCAAATCATGATCTTGGGATCCTGGGATGAAGCTCATGTCAGGCTTCCCACCCCCCTCCCTCTACCCCTCCCACCAGTCACATGTACACACGCTCTCTCAAATAAATAAAATCTAAAATATAATCAAAGCTATAAGAGTTGTACAGATATGAATCATTAAGATACATTTTCCTTTCCTTTTTTTTTTTTTTGATATCTGCATTAACATTTCTATTTCAACCATCAAACTTACAATTCTCTTCGACTGCTCTGAGTTCTGGGATCCAAATCCATACCCCTGAGATGTTTCCCAGTTTACAAAATGAGGCACAGTCTGAGTGCCTAAGAAAACACAAAGTATACAATTTCTTGAATTTTTTGACCTACTGTATTTAGCCAACTAAAGAACAAAAACAACCATTTGTGCATAATTCAAGAGACGCTTTCAAGACCACTGAATTCTGATAAACCCAGATCAATATGTACAATACAGTATAAGAGGGCACTCTGAGGGATGCCTGGGTGGCTCAGCAGTTAAGTGCCTGCCTTTGGCCCAGGGCGTGATTCTGGAGTTCTGGGATCGAGTCCCACATCGGGCTCCCTATATGGAGCCTGCCTCTCTCTCTGCCTGTGTCTCTGCCCCTCTCTCTCTGTGTCTCTCATAAATAAATAAGTCTCAAAAAAAAAAAAAAAAAAAAAAAAAACAACAAAAAAAAGAGGGCACTTTGAGGACTTAATTGCTTAAGCATCGTCCTTTGGCTCAGGTCAAGATCCCAGGGACCTGGAATCCAGCCCTATATCAGGCTCCCTGCTCAGTGGAAAATCTGGTTTTTCCTTTCTTTCTCCCTCCGCCTCCCCCCTTCTTGTGCTCACTTTTTTTTTTTTTTATCTTTATTTATTTATTTTAATCTACGATAGTCACACACACAGAGAGAGGCAGAGACATAGGCAGAGGGAGAAGCAGGCTCCATGCACCGGGAGCCCGACGTGGGATTCGATCCCGGGTCTCCAAGATCGCGCCCTGGGCCAAAGGAAGGCGCCAAACCGCTGCACCACCCAGGGATCCCTCGTGCTCACTTTCTAATAAATAAAATCTTAAAACAAAAACAAACCACAACCAATACAGTGTATGGCTATGTGACCAGCAATGCTAAGCCAACATCTGAGACCACTAGTAAACTCAGGAGGGTAAAAGTATTAATGAGTTTGTCTGGGGGACTCTCCCATTGCCCCTGAAGTCAGAACCCTGATGTTCAAAACAGTGTAGCTCTTCAGCCTGCAGCAATACCTACAGTGTAACTGTTCCCAAGGTAGATACCTGGGTCAAGGAAACATCAAAGAACAGTAGCAAATTTCAACATCAAAATTAAGCTCTGTAAACTGATAGTTGTAGAAATCAATGTCAAACTGGAACTTAATAAAATGGTTTATATTAATAAAAATCAGAAGGTTCTGGGGCACATGGCTGTCTCAGTAGGTAGAGCTTGTGACTCTTGATCTCAGGGTCATGAGTTCAAGCTCTACAATGGACACAGAAGTTACCTGAAAAAAACAAACAGGGGTGCCTAGGTGGCTCAGTCAGTTGAGCATCTGCCTTCAGCTCAAGTCACAATCCCAGGGTTCCCTGCTCAGCAAAGAACCTGTCTCTCCTTCCTCATTTACCACCTCCCACTCACACTCTCTCACTGTAATAAATAAAATCTTAACAAACAAACAAACAAAGTTCCTACCTGGATCTTGACTATGCTTGAGTTTTCCAAGAGCACCTGCTAATGAAGATACTTCACACTTGTATGGAATCACAGTAAGAAATTTTCCATGTAGCATAAATAAATTTTCCCCATAATACCAGAGCTATAAAAAATGTTATAAAAAATAAGCAGTTTTTTTTCTCTTCTAAGATCTGAGTTTCATTTATAAAAATAACTTGTAACCCCCTCCAAAAAATAAATAAATAACTTGTAGTATGAGCAATCTTAATATAACACAAAACAAGACAAAGTTAAGTTTCCAGAATAATCTTACATGTATAATTATTAAGTGGGTAGGTTTACAAAGCTCTTATTTTTGCTCACATCTAAATGAAGCATAATTTAAAAAAAAAAAAACAATTTATTTATTCATGAGAGACAGAGAGAGAGAGAGAGAAAAGCAGGCTCCATGCAGGGAGTGTGATGTGGGACTCAATCCTGGATCCTGGGATCACACCCTGAGCCAAAGGCAGACGCCTAACTGCTGAGCCACCCAGGCATCCCAGGAATGAAACATAATTAAAGAATACTCTTTACTTCTAAAAATCTGATCAATATATGGAATTTAATTATTTAAAATTAATATTGTCACTGTCATACATCTATTAATGTAATAATTACCAAGGCTACTGTAACAGGGCACTCTGTTAAAAATGTAGTAGATGAAAAAAGCAGAATTTAACATTCTATCTTATCATTCAAATTTAAGGGATCCCTGGGTGGCGCAGCGGTTCGGCGCCTGCCTTTGGCCCAGGGCGCGATCCTGGAGACCCGGGATCGAATCCCACATCGGGCTCCCGGTGCATGGAGCCTGCTTCTCCCTCTGCCTGTGTCTCTGCCTCTCTCTCTCTCTGTGACTATCATAAATTAAAAAAAAAAAAAAAAAAAAGATATCATTCAAATTTAAAAAATAATAAAATATAAGATGGATATATGAACAAAAAGCTTTAAAGAACATGGAAATCAAACAAGTTTGTTAGAGTGGTAGAACTGTGAGTGGTTAATTTTGTTATTATTTGTTTAAATACAAGTAAGAATATTATATGCTGTGGAATCTAGTCTCCTTCTTCTTTAATCCCAATGATCTATAACATTGTATTATCTTGATTACATTTTATTTGTATATAAATATGCATTCACTAAAGAACCAATCCTTACTGAGCACCTTTGACAGACACTGAAGATAAAATGTATAACAAAATGGACAAGGACTCCTGCCTCAAGAAGTTTAGTCTTAAATTTTAACTCTTCAATAATTCTTATGCAAGGGGCACCAGGGGGCTCAGTTAAACATCTGACCCAATTTCAGCTCAGATCATGGTCTAAGGGTGGTGAGATTGAGCCCTTTTCTCTTTCTCCTCTCCCTCTGTCCCTCTCCTCCTACTCATGCCAGCCCTCCCTCTTTTTTAGCTCTCTCAAATAAACAAATCTTAAAAATTATTCTTATGTAACTCCATTATGTTTACCATATAATCTAAAAGATTAATTTATTAGGAAAATAGCCCTGGCTTATGGTTCAAAATACAGAAGTAGAGAAGACACCTGCGTGGCTCAGTGGTTGAGCATCTGCCTTCGGCTCAGGGTGTGATCATGTGGTACCAGGATCGAGTCCCGCATCGGGCTCCTTGCATGGAGCCTGCTTCTCCTTCCTCTGTCTGTGTCTCTGCCTCTCTCTCTGTGGCTCTCATGAATAAATAAATAAAATCTTTAAAACACACAAACAAAATACAAAGGTAGAGGCTCCTGGCAGGCTTCGTAGAGCATATGACTCTTAGTCTTGAATTCAAGCCCCACATTGGATGTAGAGAATAGTTTAAAAAAAAAAAAAATAGGGATCCCTGGGTGGCGCAGCGGTTTAGCGCCTGTCTTTGGCCCAGGGCGCGATCCTGGAGACCCGGGATCGAATCCCACATCGGGCTCCCGGTGCATGGAGCCTGCTTCTCCCTCTGTCTGTGTCTCTGCCTCTCTCTCTCTCTGTGTGACTATCATAAATAAATAAAATTAAAAAAAAATAATAATAATAATAAAAAATAAAAATATTTAAAAAGAAATACAAAAGTAAAAACATCAAACCAAGGAGTAGCTACGTTTTATTTATTATTCTTCCTTGATCTAAAATTACCTATAGTGTTTTCAAGGTGACAAACTTAATAAAAATTGAAATACCAAATTAAATATCTCACAGGTAAAGAATATTTTTCAACTTATTTTAATCAAAAACGGCCAAATCATTGAAATCTGAAGTCTCTCCCCTTATACTACATTTATCATGCATAAGATTATCTAAATTTGAAAATCTCCAGATAGAAACTTACTTGACCACTGGTCCCCTGTGGTAGCTCTTTGGAAGTCTGTAGTGTTTGAAATTTTGTGTTCCATATGGAGACGCATTCTGTAAAATAAAACATGCAAATTCAGATGTCATGCCACATATAAACATGAGGCTGACTGTGGTGGAGAAGGAAGTGGGGAGATTAGGAAGAGTCCTAATTACACACTTAAGTCTTGCTTTATTAGTATAAAACTGAGTAATGAAGACAGTGATTGGGTGCCTGAGTGGCTCAGTCAGTTAAGCATCTGCCTTTGGCTCAGGTCATGATCCCAGCTCCTAGGTTCGAGTCCCACGTCAGGTTCCCTGTTCACTGAAGAGTCTGCTTCTCCCTCTTCTTCTCCCTCTGCCCCTATCCCCTCACTCATGTTCTCTGTCTCAAATAAATAAATAATCTTAATAAAAAAAAAAAAGACTGTGATTGCCACAGAACCTCAAGGAAATGATATCTTATAACAAGAAATGGGTATGTGTGGGAATAGGGGCATATAGGATATCTTCTATACTTTCCCCTCAATTTTGTTGTGAACCTTAAACTGCTCTAAAAGAATAAAGTGTTAATAGTAATAATAATAAATTAGTAATAAATGTTGATACGGAGAGGGCTCTATGATCTCTCAGGTAAGTGAATAAATAAGGTGCACAACAGTATGAATGGTATACTACCATTCACATAAAAAAAGGAAAGAAAAATAAGTAGTAATACTTGCTTGTATACATGTGAAAACACTCTATAAAGAGACACTGAAAGCTCTAACAGTACTTACTGGGTTTTGGGGGTTAGAGCAGGAAGCAGAAACAGGGATGATGGTGGGGGGACAGAGGGGCAGCACAGCATAGTAAAAAGTGCCGGGACTTAAGAACAGTAAGATATGTGGCCTAAGTAAAGAATCATTCTATTTAGTTACCTGATTTGTAAAATATAACTATTAAAGTTATTAAAGAGAGTATTAAAGTGATAACTACTTTCTCCCCCTAGTGGTGGTGTTGGAAGATTGATACAAACAATAAGCTAATAATATACATAAAATGCCTGGCACAGGATAGCTATGCTTTAACTAGTAGCTCCTATCTTAATAAGATGGGAGAAACACAGGAAAAAAGTACACAAATAAGGAAGGGTAAATTAAGTGTATAGTCAGTAGGGAGCCTGGACGGAATAAATTAAAGGATTCTTGCTCCGAAATTAGGAAAAGAGACTGGAGATGGTGGATGGAGTCTAGGCCACAGAGAGACCTGAACACTAGGCAGATTCTTAGTTTTGTAGCATGGCCTGAAGATCCCAATCTTTTACTGGCTAGCAACAAATGTATTCTTCATGACAGACAAGTCTGTGTGTGTGGAGGGGTATTTGGGGGTGAGGTGAGATGAAAATGAGAATTATGCTCTGAAATCAGAGATGAAAAAGCATACATACTATTGGTCCCTGAAGTTTAAGTTGTCCAAGTCTAGTGGATTTCCATTCTTGTAATCTAGTCACTAAGCGATTTCCATTTCTTATAGTCTAGTCACCAGGCTATGAATTCAATTCTCTACTGCTAGGCTTACCAATGATCAAATGCCTATAGGTTGACACAGATACTTGCAGTTTTTATTCCTTTAAGACATTAGTCATGAATAAGGTAGTGATACAAGGAAATGTCTCAAAAAGATGGGGCACCTGGCTAGCTCAGTCCGTACAACACGTGACTCTTGATCTCGAGACTGTGTGTTTGAGTGTTCAGTATAGAGAAACTAAAGTTAATAAAGTTAAAAAAGATTAACTAATGTAAGATGAAATCAAAGACCTATTCAAGAAGAGTTAGGAAGCTATAAAAATAATTTCAGTATAATGCTAAAGAAAATGAATGGGTGATAATAAAAAAGAAAATGAAGACTAAAAGGTACACTTTGAAGGGAAAATCCATAGAACATCTTAATTGAAAAAAAAAAATTGATCAGATTTCAAGTCACCCTTGGAAGCTGGCAGTGGTGGTCCAAGGACTGCTATATGATCTTGATCCAGGACAGTGAGTGCAACACCATTTCGAACATTACCAGACACCACAGTCTTCAGCAACAGTGATCTAACCACTCTCTGATTTTTTTCTGGGTCATTCGGATGTATTGGTATCAAGCTTTTATATATACATCCATCAGAGCCTGTTGGAAACAAGTATTTCTTCTTCATTATCAGTTAAAGGACAGTTCTATATCTGTTAAAGATACTAGAGACTGTTTATAAGTTTTACCAATTTGATACAGGATACAATCAGAAAAATAAACAAATTTAACAATCATATCACTCTATGCTTTCCCTTAAATTGTACCACAGGGGATCCCTGGGTGGCTCAGCGGTTTAGCGCCTGCCTTTGGCCCAGGGCGCGATCCTGGAGTCCTGGGATCGAGTCCCAAGTTGGGCTCGCAGCATGGAGCTTGCTTCATGGAGCCTGCTTCTCTGCCTCTCTCTCTCTCTCTCTCTCTCTCTCTATCATGAATAAATAAATAAATCTTAAAAAAAAAAAAAAACTGTACCACAAGCTTAAAACTGAGGGATAAATATTATTAATAAAACTCTCTGAGGCAGGCAGCCCAGGTAGACAGCGGTTTAGCGCTGTCTTCGGCCCAGGGTCTAATCCTGGAGACCCCGGATCAAGTCCCATGTCAGGCTCCCAGCATGGAGCCTGCTTCCCCCTCTGCCTGTGTTTCTGCCTCTCTCTCTCTATGTCTCTCATGAATAAATAAAATCTAAAAAAACAAAAATAAAAACAAAAAAAAAACCCTCTCTGAGGCGCTTGAGTGGCTCAACTGGCTAAACATCTGCTTCAGCTCAGGTCATAATCCTGGGGTCCTGGAATCAAGCCCCACTTTGGGCTCCCTGCTTGGTGGGGAGTCTGCTTCTCCCTCTCCCTCTGCTCCTGCTAATAGTCATAAAAAAAACCAAAACCTCTCAATATGACATGTCACAATAGCTAAATACTTGTAATAACCTAAAATATGAGAGTAAATTCAGGAATGCAATCTATAGTCACTAAAAGGATATATCTCACATTCAAAATTAATCAGCATTCTGGTCTATATATGACATTTCTCTTGACTCCATCATCTGGAAAACCATATGAAATTGCTCTCTTTTGGTACATCAATGGAATATTGGCAATTTTATTGTGGTTTTAGATACATCATGAAGATTCTATGATCTTTTGGTTCAGACTTCCTTATTTCAATATTCATTCAATAAGCTAAAACATAACTCATAAACTTTCATCTAACAATAAGTATATCTGGGGCATCTGGTTGGCACAGTTGGTAGAGCATACAACTCTTAATCTCAGGGTCATGAGTTCAATCGCCATGTTGGGCATGAAGGCTACTTAAACCAAACCAAACCAAACCAAACCAAACCAAACCAGTAAATGTATCTTATACACTAATCTATAAGAAAACCAGTCCGTCTTAAAGAAAGGCATTAAGTGGATTTCAAAGACCTTCTAGGGATGCCTGGGAGGTTGTTGGTTAAGTGTCTGCCTTCGGATCAGGTCATGATCCCAGGGTCCTGGCATCAAGCCATGAGTCAGGCTCCTGCTCAGTAGGAAGTCTGCTTCTGCTTCTCTCTCTCCTCCTTGCCTGTGCTCTTTCTCTCAAATAAATAAAATTTTTTAAAAGAAAAAAACTGTAATATGATAAATGATGGGAACTTTTGAATAACCATTGTAAACATTTGTAAAAATCATCACAAAAAAAAATTTTTTTTTAAAGATTTTATTTATTAAAAAAAAAAAAAAAAAAGATTATTTATTTGAGGGTTATCTGGGTGGCTCAGCGGTTGAGCATCTGCCTTTGGCCCGGGGTGTAATCCTGGAGTCCTGGGATCGAGTCTCCTATCGGGCTCCCTGTATGGAGCCTGTTTTTCTCTCTGGCTGTCTCTGCCCCCCTCTCTCTGTGCCTCTCATGAATAAATAAAATCTTACAAAAAAAAAAAAAGATTTTATTTATTTGAGAGAGAGAACATGAGTGTGAACAGAGGGAGAGGGAGCCCAATGTGGGGCTCAATGATCTGAGCCAAAGGCAGACAGACACTTAACCAACTGAGCCACCCAGATACACCCCACAGAAGATTTTTTAAATTTGGGTGGAGGGGATAATTCAATGATAGGCATTAAGGAGGTCACCTGATGTAATAACACTGGGTGTTATATGCAACTGATGAACCACTAAATTCTACCTCTGAAACTTTTTTTTTTTTTTAAAGATTTTATTTATTTATTCATGAGAGACACACAGAGAGAGAGGCAGGCTCCACATAGGGAGCCTGATGTGGGACTTGATCCCAGGATTCCAGGATCATGCCCTGGGCCAAAGGCAGGCACCAAACTGCTGAGCCACCTAGGAATTCCCAAAAAGATTTTTTAATTGTGATAATATGAAAATAATGTTCTTGCTTTTTCCTTAATTCTCTCAAAACAACTTTAAGAAGAGCCATAAAAGATAGGAGGAAGAAGGTATCACAATGGCTTTCTTTCTCCTAGTTAGATAAGATTATAAGATTAGGGTTTTACTTTAGACCATTAGATAAACTCCAAGGCATCAACAAATCTATAAAATGCTGGCTGGCATAGGCCATGAATGCCCTGTTACTTTCCTTTAACCCACTTGCCTCCAACAATGTTCAAAGAGGGTACCCTAAAGCTTAAGGCTAGAAAAGAGGACTAAAGGAGCCACTCAATACCAAACTTAGGTATTTTATGCTTCACTAATTACAGTATCTAAGAGCCTGGACTTATGATAATAAAAATAAAAGATAATTTCCCCCTTTTTATTGGTATTATATTATTATTTATTGCCTATGATAAACCTTAAGACATAAAAAAAGTTACCTGCAGAGAACCAGTGACTTAATGCATGACCAGATAGGGCAAACTGCATAAAGTGAAGGCAGACATGCTTTTATGGAAGCATGTGAAGGGAAGTGCTATAATAGAAAACTGCAAAAAACTAAGATTTTTAAAAAAAATCTAAGATTCTAACTCAGAAAACCCACTATCCTATGATAACCCTTTATCTACAATCTCAAAAACGTTAAAGAAAAACACTTACTTAACGACATCAAAGAGATGACTTTCCGATCCAGAGATGCAGTGAAACTCTGTATGACAGATTTTTCTTCATGTCCAGGTAAGAGCGTGTATTTGCTTAAGGTACATGAGTTAAACATTTGTACATAAGCAAAGTAATTCCCATGCTGTACAAAAAAAGGTTATTTTATTTAAAAATATTGCCATTTCAAGCAACTATATTTAAAGCTAGTTGTTGCTCTCTTCTAATTGTTTCAATGGGTGCTCTAAAAATATCTCTTATCCAATTAAAGTAAAAATGTTCTAAACAATATTTCTTTGTAACTAGCAGGTTTTTTAGTACTTAAAAAAAAATACACAATAAAATAAAATCTTCTGAGAGAAATACTAAAGCCCAATTTAGTTTAAAAAGTAATGTATGTGAATTTGAAGTGTCAAAAAATAGGCCAGGAATTAAAGATACCACTTACTTTTTCTGTAATAAATATTAAAACAGGATGCCTAAATACCATGAAAAATTTTGTCCACCTAAAAAAATAGAAAGAAAAATTATAAAATGCCAAATCACTGGCTGAGAGAAACCTATCGATCTTAATCTAAGAGAGTGTCTTTTATTAAATAATTTTTAGAGTCAAAGAGA
Source organism: Vulpes lagopus (assembly GCF_018345385.1). NCBI lineage: Eukaryota > Metazoa > Chordata > Mammalia > Carnivora > Canidae > Vulpes > Vulpes lagopus. Next base: position 47,127,931 of record NC_054835.1, read on the forward strand.
CATCAGAGAACTTAATTCAGTGTTTTAAAATATACATCACAGAGAATTAAGAGGCATTTCTTTGTCAAAAGCATTTCTGGATTAAACACAAATTGCTTAACTTCCCAGAGGTTTAAAGACAATGTGAATTGTAAAGTTCCAAAGCGTGGGCATGTGACAGTATGCAATGACTTCCCCCTCCGTCTTTAAGTCACTTTTGAAACTAGTGCTCTAAAGAAAACATTACAGATCTCACCTGCCTTCTTTAAGTGACAGAGGGATATGAGACAGAAGAAGGTAAAGGGCTTGTAACCAAGGCTATATAGTCAGATTCTGGCAAAGTGGCCATTAGAACTCAGATCCTCTACCTATATCCACCTTTCCTAAATATTTACTCCAAACAGTTGCTCACACATTAGAGACATTCTACAGGGCTAAGGAACACCTGGTCATTGTCCACATTGTTCATTAAGTACAAGCCTTCCCTTTGACTTTTAGAAATTTAGTTTGCATCGAGTGGCCAGGAGTGGCAGCAAGTTAACTCAACAGGACATGTGACAAAATAATGAGGACTGGAGAAGTGTGAGATCATGAAATTTCCTTCTATCATTTGAGTGAGTCATTTCCCCAGTTTTATTCCAGAATCTGGGAAAGCAGAGAGCTCAAAGCACTATCATGATTTCACTAACAACAAACTCTACTTCTCCTCAGGAGTAAGCATTCTGATCTTGGCTGTCAGGGCAATATAACAGAAACAGAGATTTTGGTCTCATGGCATTACCCACTTTATCTTCAAATAGCTGATTATCCAGTTTTCTGCATTAAAACAGGACTCACATGACCCTACAGTTTCCCCAATCACCGATCACTAAGAGGCTTTTGGAGGATGTTAATTTGGCCAATGGCATATAAATGGCTTTTAATTAAGGCTTTATTATGTTTATAACCAAAATACTTTTGAATAAGGCAAAGAATGTCCTAAAAAACATGCACAGTACATTTGTATTATGGAAAAAATTCACTCACAAGTATTGGAACTTACTTAATCACTTCTTCATCAGAGATAACAGTTTCAATTTTCTGCTGGGGCTCTGCAAGCAAGGCCTCTAAACCTCGAACAGCACCTTCCTTAAATAGCACTAAGGGTTCTGTCCCTTGTATTGAATGTATCCTATATACCTCAGCTGACAACTAGAAGAACATAAGAATGCATTAGTTTTTATTCTAAAATAATCCATATCTAAGAGAATAAGGACATTTATAGAAACCTTATTTTTAAGAACTGATTTTTGTTTTCATTCAGCTTTATATGTTCCAAAGTCAAATACACAACATAAAATACATACAGAAGCCTTTTGCTCCTTTTCTGTCTATCCTATTCCTTGCTCTCCTCTTAAGTTATCATTTTTTAAAAATTTTATTTTTTTAGAAGATTTTATTTATTTAGAGAGAGAATGGGAAAACAAGGGAAGGGGAAGAGGGAGATAGAGAGAGAGAAAATCTCAAGCAGGCTCTGTGTTGAGTGGAGGGCCCAATGGAGGACTTGATCCCACGACAATGAGATCATGACCTGAGCCAAAATCAAGAGTCAGACGATTAACCAACTGAGACATCCAGGTGCCCCCCTTAAGTCATGATTTTTATGAATTTTTGGTTTATCCTTCCATTTTGTGTACTGAAGGTTACGTACAATCTGGCTCTCCAAAATCGGAAGGTAGGGAAAGATATAAATGAAGACACCAATGTAGTTTTAAGCAGCTCAGTGCTAGATGGACTGATGCCATAATCACAACTATAGCCAGTGACTCTAAGAAAAGAAGTTAACCCCACTGTAAAATTAAGGATCACATTATTGCATTATTGCAAGGTAAATGAAGAGACTGGGGGAACGCCTGGGTGGCTCAGCAGTTGACCGTCTGCCTTTGGCTCAGGGCGTGATCCTGAGGTCCTGGGATGGAGTCCCACATCTGGCTTCCCATAGGGAGCCTGCTTCTCCCTCTGCCTATGTCCTGCCTCTCTCTGTGTGTCTCTCATGAATAAATAAATAAAACCTTTAAAAAAAGAAGGGCAGCCTGGGTGGCTCAGCAGTTTAGCGCCTGCCTTTGGCCCAGGGCGTGATCCTGGAGTCCTGGGATCGAGTCCCACATCAGGCTTCCTGAATGGAGTCTGCTTCTCCCTCTGCCTGTGTCTCTGCCTCTCTCTCTCTCTCTCTCTGCATCTCTTGTGAGTAAATAAATAAAATCTTTTTAAAAGAAGAAGAAGAAGAAGAAGAAGAAGAAGAAGAAGAAAGAAGAAAGAAGAAAGAAGAAAGAAGAAAGAAAGAAGGAAGAAGATTGGGGTCAGGGGACAGTACAGTGAGGTAGCTAGAAGTTTCAAGAGTCCAAGTCATAACTGCCATTATATCTCAATCAGTTCTAAAGTTTGCCAATTATATTTCGAGTTAGAAATTTAGAACTGGAAGGAACTTTCAAGGTTATCCTAGTTTGAGACCCTCAGTTTATAAGTTAAAAAAAGTTAATTAACAAACTTTAGGTCAGGGGGACCTGGGTGGCTGAAGACCTTGATTTGGGCTTATGTCACGATCTCAAGGTTGTAAGAACAAACCCTGCATCTGACTCCTGGCTCACAGGGGAATCTGCTTGAGATTCTCTCTCACCTTCTCCCTCACACCACCCCACTTCACCACTCGCAAGCACACTCTCTCAAATAAATAAATCTTTAAAAAACACACACAGGGACACCATGGTGGCTCAGCAGTTGAGCATCTGTCTTTGGCTCAGGGAGTGATCCCCGTCCCAAGATCAGGTCCCACATCGGGCTCCTGCAGGGAGCCTGCTTCTCCCCTTCTCCCTCTGTCTATGGCTCTGCCTCTGTGTCTTTCATGAATAAATAAATAAAATCTTAAAAAAAGAAAAAAACCCCACACACTTTAGGTCACTAGAAGAAAAGGCACAGTTACTCTAAGTTCTTTTTTACTGCATTCTGTGCACTCCTAAAAGACATAATGCAGAGGCTGGCTCAGTTGGTTAAGCATCCGCCTTCGGCTCAGGTCATGAGGCATCAGAACCTGGGACTGAGAACCACATCAGGTTCCCTGCTCAGTGGGCAGTCTGTTTCTCCCTCTCCATCTGATCCTCCTTCCTGCTTGTGCTCACCTGCTCTGTCTTAAATAAATAAAATCTTTAAAAAAAAAAAAACACCCACACAATGCATAGAATTAGCAGGTTCTGATCCATCTATTTTAAGAAAGGGCACAGTGAAGTTCTCACAAAGGACACACCATAAACATCTAAGCTCATGGAAATCACTGCAAATTTATCATTCAAGAATTATTTAAATCCTTTTCCTTTTTTTTTTTTTAAAAGATTTTATTTATTCATTCATGAGAGACACAGAGAGAGAGAGGCAGAGACACAGCAGAGGGAGAAGTAGGCTCCACGCAGGAAGCCCAACATGGGACTCGATCCAAGGTCTCCAGGATCACGCCCTGGGCTGAAGACGGCGCTAAACCACTGAGCCACCCAGGCTGCCCAATCCTTTTCCTTTTTAAAAAAGATTTTATTTATTCATGAGAGACACAGAGAGAGAGAGGCAGAGACATAAGCAGAGGGAGAAGCAGGCTCCATACAGGGAGCCCGAAGCAGGACTCGATCCTGGGTCTCCAGGATCATGCCCTGGGCCGAAGGCAGGTGCCCAACGGCTGAACCACCCAGGCATCCCGAATTATTTAAATCCTTAATCTCGAGGATCCCTGGGTGGATCAGTGGTTTGGCGCCTGCCTTTGGCCCAGGGCACAATCCTGGAGTCCCGGGACTGAGTCCCGCATCGGGCTCCGAGCATGGAGCGTGCTTCTCCCTCTGCCTGTGTCTCTGCCCACCGCACCCCCCCCGTGTCTATCATGAATAAATAAATAAATAAATCTTTAAAAAAAATAAATCCTTAATCTCAGGTAATTAAAGTTTTTATTTGCTAACATATTAACTCATGAACTAAGATGTGTTCCAAGACACACTATAAGAAAACTACAATGAAAAGCTGATATAACTTTTATGCTTACTTTCACAGATGTATTAAGATAAATGAAATACTACATTATAAACTATTCTATCTCACCAATAAGCTAATAAATACATTAGAAAATCCAAAGACTTACTGTAGCTTTAAATACTTTATCCAGGTTTACATCTTCATTACTCCATATTCTCAAAACCTTAAATGAAAACACAGAAGTTAAAAAAGCATTCCAACTTCCACTTATACCTAAAATAGTTAATCAACATTTGATTTGTTGTGTATATTATTATATAAAAAGTTTTAAAACTCACCTTATTATCATGTACAACAATATACTCTCCGGTTTGAAAGTTGCACACAGCTGGACATGTTATAACTTGACCTTGTTTCACTGACCAGCTTCCCAAGGGTTTCTGATCAGAAACCTAGTGAAATCAAAATAACATACAATATTTGAAAATTCAATTTCAGACATCACAAGCAATTAAATTTACAATCAAGACAAAAGAAATCATTTAAATAATAACATTTAATAAGTTGGGATCCCTGGGTGGCGCAGCGGTTTAGCGCCTGCCTTTGGCCCAGGGCGTGATCCTGGAGACCCGGGATCGAATCCCACATCAGGCTCCCTATATGGAGCCTGCTTCTCCCTCTGCCTATGTCTCTGCCTCTCTCTCTCTCTCTGTGTGATTATCATGAAAAAATAAATAAAATAAAAAAAATAACATTTAATAAGTTTCCTCAATTACAAAAGTAAGTATGGGTTGCCTGGGTGGCTCAGTGGTTGAATGTCTGCCTTGGGCTTAGGGTGTGATCCCTGTCCGGAGACTGAGTCCCACATCGGGCTCCCTGTGAGGAACCTGCTTCTCCCTGTCTATGTCTCTGCTTCTCTCTGTGTCTTTCAGGAATAAATAAGTAAAATCTTAAAAAAAAAAAAAAAAAGTAGTCACATAAAGACAAACACTGTATGATTCCACTTAAGAAAGAAAATATTCTCCAAGCATATTTAAAAAAAAGAAAGAAAGAAAATAGAATGAATAGAATGGTGGTTGTCAGGGACTTGGGGAATGGGGAATTATTGTTTAATGGTATAGGATTTCAGTTTTCCAAGATGAAAGTAGTTCAGGAGATGGAGGGTGGTAATGGCTGCACAACATAAACATATTTAATACCCTATACGGTACACTCAAAAAAAAGGTTAACATAGTAGTTTTATGTTATATCTTACTACAATTAAAAATATAAAAAACGGGGGGCTCCTGGGTGGCTCAATCAGTTAAGTGGCCGCCTTGGGCTGGGGTCACGATCTCGGGTCCTGTGAGGCTCCTGGCTGGCTCCCTGCTCAGGGGGGAGTCTGCTTGTCCTTCTTCCTCTGTCCCTCCCCTCTGCTCGTGTGCTCTCACTCTCTCTAATAAATAAATACTTAAAGATATAAAACATATAGGGATGCCTGGGTGGTTCAGTCGGTTAAGTGTCTGCCTTTGGCTCAGGTACTGATCCTGCAGTTCTGGGATGGAGCCTGCCTCCAGTTCTCTGCTCAGCGGCTAGCGTGCTTCTCCCTCTCCCTCTGCTGCCCCCCCCCCCCCGCTTGCGCTCTCTTGCTCCGTCAAATAAATAATCTTAAAACAAAAAAACAATTAAAAATAAGTACACATTAAAAACTTTTAAAAAGTGGGCAGCCCGGGTGGCTCGGCGGTTTAGCGCTGCCTTCAGCCCAGGCGTGATACTGGAGACCTGGGATCGGGTCCCACGTCGGGCTCCCTGCATGGAGCCTGCTTCTCCGTCTGCCTGTGTCTCTGCCTGTCTCTTTCTCTGTGTCTCTCATGAATAAATAAATAAAATCTTTAAATAAATAAATAAATAAATAAATAAATAAATAAATAAATAATAAAAACTTTTAAAAAGTAAAATGAAAATATAAGTTACTAAAAGAAAAAAGGTAAATACTTTTTAAGTAAATAGTACAGTTAAAAAATGGGATTCCGCTATGCCTTTGATCATGCCAATTCCAATCAGCCACTGTACTGTTATGCAAGAATTGCAAACTTTTTATTTTTTATTTTTTTTAATTTTTATTTATTTATGATAGTCACACACAGAGAGAGAGAGAGATAGGCGGAGACATAGGCCGAGGGAGAAGCAGGCTCCATGCACCAGGAGCCCGACGTGGGATTCGATCCCGGGTCTCCAGGATCGCGCCCTGGGCCAAAGGCAGGCGCTAAACCGCTGCGCCACCCAGGGATCCCAATTGCAAACTTTTTAAAAAGATTTTGTATCTATTCATTTGACACAAAGAACAAGCACATGAAGAAGGAGCCACAAGCAGAAAGAGAAGCAGGGTCCCTGGTGATCAGGGAATCCGATGTAGGACTCAATCCCAGGACCCCGGCATCATGACCTGAGCTGAAGGCAGACGCCCAACTGACAGCCACCTAGATGCTCCGGAATTGCAAAATTTTAATTCCACTTGACAGTCGAGGTACAAACCAACAGCGTCATCAGAAGAGTCAAGACCAGCAAACACTATATATAGGGAATGCTGGCAACCCGTTCCCAAAACTTCCAAGTAGATACCTAGCTTCTTAAAGACACAGGAAACTATGTTCAGCAGTTCAGATAAAAAATAATTACTTTCTAGGAGACCAGAGAAAGCAAAACTGTTTAAAAGGAACTTTGAGAAAAAGAGTTCCGATAAAAAGTGGGCGGGACACGTACAGAGCCTGCCCAGGACTCATCCCAACGATCTACTGCCCGTGGTTGGCAATAGCTCAATCGGAATCAAGATTCCAATCAAGCCATCAAATCAAACAAAACAACTCGCAAAACTTTTTTTTTTTTTTTTTGCCCAAAGGAGAGGGAAGAATTATACGGGATGGACACAAAGCTAAACCACTCTTCCCACGCTGCCAGTCACTCTCCCCCGCGCAATCTCGGTTCAACGCCCCCGCGGGCAGCCCGGGAGGGGACCTGAAGGCCATCACCCAGAGATGCGCAGCGAAAGCACAGCTTTCCTCTCTGAGGCTAGCCCACGTGCACTGAGACGCTCCGCCGCCTGCAAGTCGGGTCTATGCCTCTCCCTTCAGGAAAACCACCAAGTCCTATTCTAGACCTCATTTAGCTTCTGGAGAGGCCGAGTGTGCTCTCCAATAAGCCGCTCGATGACCTCTTTCTTGAAGCCGTGAGAAACCTGCAGCTCTGGCTCAGTGCTCGGAACCGGGAGAGACCTCAGCGCGGGCTCTCCGATCATATCGCCCTCACCTTATAGAGGATGACGGTCCTGCCGCCGTCCGTCACTAGAAACTGGTCAGGTCTGTCGCTCTGCTCCACGCCTAGGAGTCCGTGAGGCCCGGCACCCAACGGTACCGCGGACAACGTGAAACCCTCCTCCAAGGCTGCCATTTTGGGCAAACCTGCGGACTGCCGCGCATCCCTCCCGGCAGGCTTTGCGCTTTCTCTCGCGAGAACTAGGAGCCTGACTGGACGGACGCCGGCCAAATAAGAAACCTGTTTGCTGAGCCGGCGACCTCTGGCGGGCGCGATGGAGCGCAGGGCTGTGGGCGCCACCGGGTGGGCGGAGCCGGGACTTGGCTTCTAGACCCCGCCCCGGCCACGCCCCCTCTGAGTCCCGGATGTTCTCCTCCCGAGGAAGGATGGGCGGGGCTGGGGTAGCTCGCTCACCTGTCAAGGTACAGATGCTGCAGCTTCCGCGCGTTCTTCAGCCAAGGATTTGCGAGACTGAAGGGTGGGCGGGGCAAGTCGCCAAACATAAACACGCTTGTTTTTGTGTTGTTTTATTCTGTTTTGTTACTCTAACTGGGCTTTCTGGGAATTCTTACCACGGCCTCGAGAAACAGTGGGCGAAAGAAATGTACCGCTTTAGATAAACATTTTTTTTTTTTTAGATAAACTCTGGATAAAGCGCTGTTCCGAATGCCTCATGCCCCTGCTGCTCAGAACCTTGCACAACGTCTGGTATCCTCGGCCCTTCGCGTCTCCCAGCTTGTCCGTCTCCCTTTGTTCTCCGAGGCTGCAGGCGAGGCTCTACAGCTAATGGGAGCAGGTCCCGTACAGGAAGGTGAAGCCAGGGGTCCCCTCCCGCAGCTTTTAGCAAGACATCATTTCTGGGAGAGATTTGTGATTTGACTAGTAACGTAAAAACTAAAAAAGATAAATAGTTCATGGTCTTAAGGAGAAACCGTTTTAAACTGGCAAAATTACTAAACCTGTCCCCTCTGCTACATCATCAAAATTTAAAGTAAGCATCCACAAGTCGGATCGTCTTGTGTTTGGAGATTCCCCATGGCGACACCATGGTAACTCTGGGAAAAAAGAATATTTCGCTATGAGAAGAAATATACTATAAATTATTTTTTTCTTCTTCTTCTTTTAAGGAGGCTCTATGCCCAGCATGGAGCCCAGTGCAGGGCTTGAACTCATGACCTTGAGATCTGGGCTGGAGAGTGAGACACTTTTTTTTTTTTTTTTTAAGATTTATTTATTCATTCAAAGAGAGCAAGAGAGAGGCAGAGGGAGAAGCAGGCCCCATGCTGGAAGCCCAATGTGGGACTCGATCTCGGGTCTCCAGGATCACACCCCAGGCTGCAGGCAGCGATAAACCGCTGCGCCACCAGGGCTGCCCGAGAGTGAGACACTTAAACCAACTAAGCCACTGAGGTGTCCCAAATATTATAAGTTCTTTCAATATATTTATTTATTTAAGATTTATTTATTTATTAGAGACATAGATTGAGAGAGAGAGGCAGAGACACAGGCAGAGGGAGAAGCAGGCCCCATGCAGGGAGCCTGACATGGGACTGGATCCTGGGTCTCCAGGATCAGGCCCTGGGCTGAAAGCTGTGCTAAACAACTAAGCCACCCGGGCTGCCCTATAAGTTCTTAATAGGGCTAACAGGCCTTTTATTTTTCAAAGTTGCCAAGGAATTTGACTATGGATTTGTGTTTCCTTTGTTAGGAAAGAAACACTGAGACAGTCCATCTTGACCTCAGTGAAACTGTCCTTTTCCTCCCAGGACATTTAATCAGCCTCTCTACTGAAAGTTGTTTGGTACATGCTGCCCAGTTTGATCCTAGGCTTGACATTTCCTCCTCCTCCGGGAAGTCTTCCCCCCCAACTCTGGAACTGGATTAAATGATCCAGTACACCAATGTTATTGTAACATGTGTTATCCAGGACTGGGATGGCCTAGCTAATCATATATCTGCCCCATTGTGTTTTATTTCTTTGAAGGAACTCTGGGTTTATACTGGCATCTGGCATAATGCCTATCCCATAAACATTTGTGGAACTAATGAATAAACAGCGAAAGCCTATTCATAATTTTGAATTTGTGCTTTCCCCTTTCCTTCAGCTTAAATACTATTTTCTCAGGGATTTTTAAATTTCTTTTTATCTATTTACTTATTTTTTTAAAATATTATTTATTCATTCATGACAGACACACAGAGAGAGAGAGAGAGAGAGGCAGAGACACAGGCAGAGGGAGAAGCAGGCTTCATGCAGGGAGCCCGACGCGGGACTCAATCCTGGGTCTCCAGGATCACACCCCGGGCCGAACATGGCGCTAAACCACTGGGCCGCCCAGGGCTGCCCTTTTTTTTTTAATTTAATTTTTTTTAATCATAGGAACCATTTTATTTTGTTTTATTTTTAAAGATTTTATTTATTTATTAATGAGAGACACACAGAGAGAGGCAGAGACACAGGCAAAGGGAGAAGCAGTCTCCATGCAGGGAGCCCGATGTGGGACTCGATCCCAGGACTCCAGGATCACGCCTTGATCCGAAGGCAGAGCCTCAACCGCTGAGCCACCCAGGCGTCCCCAGTGTCCGACTCTTGATTTTTGTCTTGTGTCATGATCTCAGTGTTGTAGGATCAGCCTGCCACGGTCCACACTCAGCAAGGAGTCTGCTTGAGAGTCTCTCTCCCTCTTTCTCTGCCTGTCCCACCCCTGTAAAATAAATCTTACACAAAAAGAAAAATAAGTGGATTCTTACATCTGCTTTGCATTCAATCCAGTATGATATCACATGTCCTATAGCTTCTAGACAGCCCCAGAGAGCACCAAAAAAGGAAAATAATATCTAATAGTTTGTCTTCCTGGAGTCTCTGAAAGGGTCTTAAGACTCCCAGCGGCTTGAAAGCTACTATGCCTGTAGAAAACAAGGTTACCTGTCTTGGAGGTCAAAACTCCATGGCTCAGAAAACAGGATGGAGCATTTGTTGGTTTTAGAATCTGAGTTAGGTGTGAAACCCTTGAGAGGGTCAGAGTAGAAAGAAAAAGTAGAAGGGCTCCCATCTCAGAAGTGAAGGCTGAGCCCCCAGCCCTCCTTACACCCAGGAGACTTCAGGACCAGGAAAAGAATAGCTCCACTAAGAATGCAACTGAAATTCTTATAGATGCTAAGAAGTGGAATGACCTCTGTTATTTTTAGTCCTAAAAAAGATTATGGGACTAGAGATAGATTTTTTTAATGTTTTTTTTATTTATTTATGATAGTCACAGAGAGAGAGAGAGAGAGAGAGAGAGAGAGAGAGGCAGAGACACAGGCTGAGAGAGAAGCAGGCTCCAAGCACTGGGAGCCCGACATGGGATTCGATCCGGGGTCTCCAGGATCGCGCCCTGGGCCAAAGGCAGGCGCCAAACTGCTGCGCCACCCAGGGATCCCGAGATAGATTTTTTTAAAGATTTATTTATTCATTCATGAATGAGAGAAAGAGAGAGAGGCAGAGACACGGTTAGAGGGAGAAGCAGGCTCCATGCAGGGAGCCTGACATGGGACTCGATCCCAGGTCTCTAGGATAACCCCTAGGCCGAAGGCGGCGCTAAACCACTGAGCCACCCGGGCTGCCCTAGAGATAGATTTTTTAAAAGATATTTTATTTAAATTCAATTTGCCAACATATAGTAAAACACACAGTGCTCATCCCATCAGGCTCCTCCTTCATGCCTGTCACCCTATCCCCCCAGCTTCCTCCCCTTCTGCAACCCTTTGTTTCCTAGAGTTAGAAGTTTCTCATGGTTTGTCTTCCTCTCTAATTTTCCCTCAGTTTACCTCCGTTATCTTATGGGACTAGGGATAGATTAAAATTTTTCTTTTAATTTTTTCTTGTGATAGATGTTATAGACTGAACTAACCCTCAACCCCAACCAAATTAATATGTCAAAGATCTAGCCTCTGGGCAGCCCAGGTGGCTCAGTGGTTTGGCATCGCCTTCAGCCCAGGGCGTGATCCTGAAGCCCTGGAGGGGCTCGTGAAGACATGGAGAGAAGATGACCATCATCTACAAGCTAAGGAGAAAGGCCAGATGACACCTGGATCTCAGATTTCTAGGATCCAGAATTGTGAGAAAATAAAGTTCTGCTGTTTAAATCATCCACTCTGTGGTACTTTGTTATGGCAGCCCTAGTAAACGAATACAATAGATTATGCATTCATAGAATTCCAAACATAAAAAGTGTATATAGCGTAAAAAGTCTCCCATCCTTATCTCCAGGTACCCTGTTCTCCTTCCCAGAGATGATCAATGTTAACAACTGTTATGTATCATCTCAGGTAGATTTTCTACATATACAAGTCATGTATGTGAACATGTTTTCTCCTACCACTTTTTTTAAAAGATTTTATTTATTCATGAGAGACACAGAGACAGAGAGAGAGGCAGAGACACAGGCAGAGGGAGAAGCAGGCTCCACGCAGGGAGCCCGACACAGGACTCGATCCCAGGTCCCCAGGATCACGCCCTGGGCTGAAGGCTAAACCGCTGAGCCACCCGGGCTGCCCTCTCCTCCCACTTTTACAAAAACTATGGTATAGTGTGCCCAGTGCTGTGCCCTTTGCTTTTTTCACCAAAATAATATGTCGTGAAGCTCACTCCCTATCAATGCATAAAAAATTTCTCATTCTTTTTACTCTTGTGTAATTGGTAATAGTTTTTTTTATAGTTTTGGGTTTTCATGAAATATGCAGCCATCCATAGAGCAGATATTGATAACATTCTATTTCTTAGGCTGGGTGGTGGGTTCAAGAATGTGTGTTTTGTTACACACATATTGTACTTCATAGCTTACATTGTTATAAGTAGCAAGGAATAAAAAAGTTCAGATGGAGGAAATGAAAAGGGAGTGGGGAGGCAGATGATATGAATTTGTAGATGAAATTTTATTTATTTTTGTTTTTTTATATAAATTAATTTTTATTGGTGTTCAATTTACCAATATACAGAAAAACACCCAGTGCTCATCCCGTCAAGTATCCGCCTTAGTGCCCGTCACCCATTCCCCGCCCCCGCCCTCCTCCCCTGTAGGTGAAATTTTATTAAGGATGAGACTATAGAAAGCCTTCATGAGAGGATATCTTTTGATATGACATGAAGGAGGAGAAGGAGCTAATCATGGAGTTAGCTAAGATAAGAATTTTTCAACAGCAAGTGCAAATGTCCTGTGGCACAAACAAGGAGCTTCTTTAGAAAGCTATTGTAATTACTGTAGTTGTCCAGGTGACAGATGAAGAGGATATCATAGTGGGGATCCCTGGGTGGCTTAGTGGTTTAGTGCCTGCCTTCAGCCCAGGGTGTAATCCTGGAGTTCCAGGATCGAGTCCCACATTGGGCTTCCTGCATGGATGGAATAAATATAATCTTTTTTTTTTTTTTTAAAGAAGAGGGTACCATCATTAGAGAGGCCTTCCTGTCTACCTTGTCTAAGACAAGTCTTGTCCATTATTCTCTTAAAAATTTGTTTCCAAAAAAAAAATTTTGTTTCCTTTTACCATCGTTTACATTTTGTAAAATCTGTTTGCTCATTCAATTAGGCTCACCAACTACATCATAAACTTCTTGAGGGTAGGGGGTCACTGTCTGTCATATTCACCTATGCATCCTCATTTCCTAGCACTTAGTAAGCACTCAGTAAAAATGTGCCATTTGAGTGAATGAATCAACCACTTTATATCTTTGTATTCCTGGAACATCAATTGTGTTTGACCTGTATACATACATAAGGAGTTCCATATAAGGATGCCTGATTGGCTCAGTCAGTGGCACATGGGACTCTCGATCTCAGAAGTCATGAGTTTGAGCCCCACATTGGGCATTGAGTTTACTTTAAAGGGATGTACTTGTAGCTCACTCAGCTAAGCACTCAGCTCTTGATTTCAGCTCAGGTAATGATCTCAGAGTCCTGTAATCAAGCCCTGCATCAGGCTCCCTGCTCAGTGGGGAGTCTGCTTCTCTCCTTCTCCCTCTGCCCCTTCTCTCATTCTCTTTCCTTCTCTCTTGCTCTTTCTAAAATAAATCTTTGGGAAAATTTGTTTTTAATTAATTTTTTAAAAAGAGTTTGGGGTGTACAGGTTGCTCAGTTGTTTAAACATCTGACTCTTGAATTTGGCTCAGATGCTGATCTCAGGGTCTGAGATTGAGCCCCATATCTGGGCATGGAGCCCGCTTAAGATTCTCTCTCTCCCTCTCCCTCTGCTCCTTCCCCTGTTTTCTAAAAAATAAATAATTAAAAATTAAAAAAAATAGTTTAGGGGTGCCTGGGTGGCTCAGTCAGTTAAGTGTATGACTCTTTTTTTTTTTTTTTTTTTTTTTTTTTTTTTAAATTTTTTTTTTTTTTTTTAATTTTTTTTTTTTTTTTTTTTTTTAATTTTTATTTATTTATGATAGTCACAGAGAGAGAGAGAGAGGCAGAGACACAGGCAGAGGGAGAAGCAGGCTCCATGCACCGGGAGCCCGACGTGGGATTCGATCCCGGGTCTCCAGGATCGCGCCCTGGGCCAAAGGCAGGCGCCAAACCGCTGCGCCACCCAGGGATCCCAAGTGTATGACTCTTGATCTCGGCTCAGGTTGTAATTTTAAGAGTTGTGAATTTAAGCCCCACGTTGGGCTCCAGGCTGGGCATGGAGCCTACTTTAAAAAAAAAAAAAGAGTTTAATATATGTTTGTTGAATAGAATACACTTACATGGCAAACCATTATAATAAATGGGTTATGAGCTCAATCCATTAGGATAAAGTAAGACTTACTGGTTGAGAAAGCTGAAACTACACTTGCATATTCGTCTGTAAATTTGAGTCTAAGTTTGGTAAACTATTAAAGGAGATTGCAATCCTTTCTGGAAGGACACCAGCTGTAACAAGGGAACTAGGAGTCTTTAGCAACCTGGCTTAAGATAAGAGCGGGTCAAAATGTTCCACTTCCAAGATGCATCAATCAAGGTCAATGAACAAGAACAGGGCCTGGATATCCATCACCAGTTAGAGACACCAGTTAGGGCCAGTCTTCAAAGGCAGCTGTGACCCTGTACATTTCACTGTGAGCTGTGGATGTTCCGTCTGAATTGTTTGTCATGTTTATGCTGCTTGGCTGCCTAGCTGTGAAGACTGGGGGAAGATATCGCCTCTCACATTCAATTCCTAGAATAGAATTAGGTGATAAATATACAATGAACATCTAATTATATAACGAGTAGAAAGGGATGCCTGCCCATATTCAAAAGGGAGAATGTTACCCATTATGGATTTTTCATGGAAGGTTGACAGTTGGTGGTATGCACATTGCATGAGTGGGATATAGTAAGAGCTTTGCCAAAGGAACATTTCTAGAAGAACCATTCTGAAAAGAGGATAGATGGTGTATATATATATATATATATATTCCACCAAATCTCCATATTATATGGATGCTGGGGGTGGTCCTCATATATGGTCTAAGATATGTTTTCCGGTGTTAGACTCTCAAGTATCTCAAGGCAAATATTGAGAATGCCACAATGAATTGAACAATATTATTGAAACTCAAGCAGACACCCCTGAAGATGTTTCCCACAGTAAATATCAGATATACGGGGAGGATCTAAGTTCTTTTGTTGTAATTTAGGGTATACATTTCAATCCAGTGCTAGTGCCTTCCCAATGAGTGCCCAAACTCAATAGGGGTATTTGGAATTTGATGTCAAGCAAACACTTGTGATTTAATTTAACAGGATGGGGAAGGGGGAGAAAAATCTTGGACTCAGGAGTTTTTTTAATTTAAATTTTATTTTAGGGGGATCCCTGGGTGGCTCAGTGGTTTGGCACCTGCCTTTGGCCCAGGGTGCGATCCTGGAGTCCCGGGATCAAGTCCCGCATCAGGCTCCCAGCATGGAGCCTGCTTCTCCCTCTGCCTGTGTCTCTGCCTCTCTCTTTCTCTCTATGTCTATCATGAATAAATAAATAAATCTTTAAAAAAAAATAAATTTTATTTTAAAGGAATCTCTCCACCCAGTGTTGGGCTTGAACTAATAACCTCAGAATAAGAGTCTCATACTCCATGGACTGAGCCAGCCAGGCACTCTTTGGGCTGAAGGGTTTTAGACAGGTGGGCAGAGTACAGTGACACAGAACCTAAGAATCTTCAGGAAGAGTTTGGGCAATATGTTGTCCTTAAGGGCCCTAGTTAAAGTCAGAGCAGTAACTAGAGCTGTGGGAAAGTGAGTGCTGGCAGGTGAACAAATAAACCACCTGGGAGGGGTCAGGCCACCGGAAGTGGTTTCCAGCCCCTGGGCTGAGGATTAGATGTAGCCAGAAATCACTGATACTTCCTCTCCCTTGTTTGCTGGATGCAAACTGTTCCCATGCGTTTATTTATCTCACGAATATTGATAAGTGCCTAGGAGCTGTGAATCCAGCAGAGAATGAGACAGTTGAGGCTTCTACTCCCAGAGAGCTCTCAACCCCATGGGAAGCTGGGGAGACAATCTGCTCAAGAAAAATCTCTCTGAAGAGGGGACCTTCTCACTGAGATTTGGTGAACCACAGGGGTTGGGTGAGGGGATGACAGATGGTGAGGAGGCTGAGAAAGGCAGCAACCTTGATCTTGTAGGACTCTCTCTAAGTCAGGGTGAGGAGTTGGCCATGTTCAAAATGCAAAAAGAAGTGATTGAAGGGTTTTAAGCTAAGGTCTGATTTCTGTGTTGAAAAGATCACCCTTGCTCCTGAGGGGAGAATGAGTTCTAAGTGAATAAAAGGAGAAACAGAAAGAGCAATTTTTTGAAAGATTTTATTTATTTATTCATGAGAGACACACAGAGAGAGAGAGAGAGAGAAGTGAGAGCAAGAGAGAGAGAGAAAGAGAGAAAGGCACTGACACAGGCAGAGGAAGGAGCAGGCTCCATGCAGGGAGCCTGACCTGGGACTCAATTCCAGGTCTCCAGGATCACGCCCTGGGCTGAAGGCAGCGCTACACCGCTGAGCCACCCGGGCTGCCCAGAAAGACCCAATTTTGAAGCTCTTAGCATTCATCTGGGTGCAATAATAGATGGTGGCTTGTAGTCAGTGATACTAATGGAAACAGAAAAAAGTGGACCTATTTAGGATGTGTTATGGGGGTAAAGTCAATAGGAGGGTAGATGGATGGGGTGTGGCAGTGAGAGGGGGAGAGGAATCAAGGACAAGTCCTACACTTTTGCCAACCAGGTGGATTGAGGTGTTCTCTACCGACACAAGAGGTCAGCGCAGGGAGGGGAGATTTGTAGGGAGTGTTTTTTTTTTTTTTTTAAGATTTTATTTATTTATTCATAGACACACACACAGAGAGGCAGAGACACAGGGAGAGGGAGAAGCAGGCTCCATGTAGGGAGCCCAATGTGGGACTTGATCCCGGGTCTCCAGGATCATATCCCAGGCTACAGGCGGCGCCAAACCGCTGTGCCACAGGGGCTGCCCCTGTAGGGAGTGTTTTGGAAAGGCCAGAGCCAGAGTTCTATTTTGGCCGTGCCAAATAGTAGCCCACATGAACCTGGAGTTCCTGGCAGAGGTTCAGGTTGAAATTCCAGACTTGAGCACCATGGGCATGTGAACTGCACCTAAAGCAGTAGGACCAGAGTAGGTACCAAGTGCTGGTTGATCTTATCTTCTAAACCTCAATCAACTTGTCTAGCTCTCTTCTTCTCCACTACTATCCCCTCAGGTCCAATCTCCTGCTCTTACCTGGACCTCTGAAATTGCTTCCTTATCTCCCTGATTCTTGACTTGCTCCCTTTTGATCTGTAGCCTGTGTGATCGGTTCAAAATTTAATCAGATTATGCCACTCCCACCTTAACCCCCTTTTGTACCGTGCTCTCAGGAAGAATCAAATCCTCACCTGACCCACAAGTAGGATTAGCAAAGAAAATACAGCATTCCTAGTTAAATTAGAATCTTAGATAACAAATAATTTTTAGTATAAATATCATCGCTTACCTTAAATTAAATTCAAGCTGGCATATTTTTATTTGCTAAATCTGGCAAACCTACCCACTGCAAGATTTGGTCCCTAGCTGACTGAGCCAGGGTGCCCCAATTCCAACAAAATTAAATTCATTATATCCAAAAAGTGTCTTCCTGAATACATCTAACTCATATCTATAAATGTTATTAAAAATATACACACACAGGGCAGCCCTGGTGGCTCAGCAGTTTAGGGCCGCCTGCAGCCCAGGGTGTGACCCTGGAGACCCGGGATCGAGTCCCCACGTCAGGCTCCCTGCATGAAGCCTGCTTCTCCCTCTGCCTGTGTCTCTGCCTCTCTCTCTCTCTCTCTCTCTCTCTCTCTCTCTCTCCTCTCTGTGTATTCTCATGAATAAATAAATAAAATCTTTAAAAAATATATACACACACAGAAGTAATCCCCCAAATCTGGAAAAAGTTAATTTGGGAGTTGGTTGTTTTGAACTGAGACCATATTTCCTCATCTGTGTAGGAAAACCAGATTCTCTCTTAGTCCAGGAAATCTACTCAGTGCAACCGAAGGACTATCAATATCTCTTATATGTTAGCATTGGAAACGCCAGTGGCCATGGTTCAAAAGGAGACGTTTTAGAGTTCCAGCATGGGATGTCAGAAAGACATCTTTATCTCCTGAAACCTAGATAAGGGGAAGTGGCATTCACCATCTTCGTGGGGGCAGGTAAGGGAGATGAATTTCCGGCTAGGTGTTGGGGACCCAATGGCAGGCATTATGGTTGGCTAGGTCCAGGGTTGAGAAACCATTGTGTGCATACAGATCATTAATAATTCAGATGTTGGAGCTGTGACCACCTTTTAGAGGAAAGTAAAATAACAAATACCTCAGAATAGAATAGAAGAGAAGAATATCACATGAAATCTTAGGTTCTAGTGCTTCCTCTGAAAAGACAGACTCTCAGATTGTCTTCTCAGGAGACTTTGAGATAGTCTACTTTTTAATCCATCATTGTTTGGTTTTCATTTAAAGAATCAAGAAAGGTTCTGTGGGGAGAGGAAGAGAGGAACTCACCAAAAACACTTAAAATAATTAATTCATATTTGGATCCAGATTTGAAGAGGCTTGTGCTTAAGATATGTATGGTTCTTGGAGTACACTTGGTTTAATTTTACTTAAATCACTGAAGAGTTTCAGCTGAGGCAGTGGTATTGCTTAGCAAATCCAATTAACAAAATGTTGGTTTTTCTAGTTAAACTTCTGTGTATTAATCAGATCTGTCTCAAAAGCCATTCATCAGGTTGGGGAGGGTGTCTTATTATGTGAAAAAGCTTTTTCATTTAGATGTAAATTAGACCTAGCATATTAGGAAAAAAGAAGTTTTTGACATTTTTATAGTCTGACAATACCATGTCACATTGCTCAAAAGAATCTGAGTATACACACTATCAATCCACCAGATAATATGAATTAGCCAGGTTTTTAAGAAATGACCCAAGCACCCTATTTTAATTATCTTTATATGAGTAAAACATAATTATTTTACAACCTGCATGCAAAAGAACAGAGAAGGTTTTGCAAATCTAACTTCGTCTATGTGGTTCTTTTCTTTTTTAAAGATTTTATTTATTTATTCACGAGAGAGACAGAGAGAGAGAAAGGCAGAGACATAGGCAGAGGGAGAAGCAGGGTCCATGCAGGGAGCCCAATATGGGACTCGATTCCAGTTCTCCAGGATCACGCCCTGGGCTGAAGGCAGTGCTAAACCACTGAGCCACCTGGGCTGCCCTGTGTGGTTCTTTTCAAGTAGAAATATATTTCATGTTACTCTTGAAGCACCATAATTTCTATTTGGGATATTATTATTACAGTTTTTAAAGTATTTTATTTATTTATTTGATGAGAGAGTGAGAGAGCACAAGCAGGGGGAGGGGCAGAGGCAGAGGGAGAAGCAGACTTCCCGCTGAGCAAGGAGCCCAATGCATCGTGGGCTGGATCCCAGTACTCTGAGATCATGACCTGAGCCATAAGCTGACGCTTAACTGACTGAGCCACCCAGGTGCCCCTAGAAAGGACATTTTAATGTACTTTAAACTGCTTTTAGTTACCCACTGTGTCTGAAAGGAAGAGACTCACTCAAAATAAACTCGGAATAAAAGCTTTATGTAATCATGGGGTTCAAGGGACTGGCCATGCTCTGGGTTTTTCTCATGAATTACCTGCTGTTTCTCATGGAGATTCTGTTTCAATTTGCCTGTACCCTCTCTCCCTTTTTCTTCTTTAAGAAATATTTTATTTATTTGACAGAGAGAGAGAGAGAAGAGTGTGGGGCAGAGGCAGAGGGAGAAGCAGACTCCCTGTTGAGCAGGGAGCCCCATGTGGGGCTCAATCCCAGGACTCGGATCATGACTTGAGCTAAAGGCAGATACTTAAATCAACTGAGCCACCAGGTGCTCTCTTTCTCTTTTTCATTTTTTTCTCTTTCTTTCTTTTTTTCCCCAAGATTTTATTTATTTATTCATGAGACACAGAGACAGAGAGGGGGGCAGAGACACAGGCAGAGGGAGAAGCAAGCTCCATGCAGGAAGCCTGACACTGGACTCGATCCCCAGTCTCCAGGATCACGCCCTGGGCTGAAGGTGGCACTAAACCGCTGAGCCACCTGGGCTCTTTGTCTAATGTTTCAGCAGCAGCAGCTCCACCACCAGTTGGCAATCTTATTTTATATACTTGCCATTGAGATAAGATATAAGCCACCTGTTATTACTGGTATTGTTACACTTGAATGAATGAGGGCTCAGAAACATGAAGTGAGTTGCCCAACATCACACAGCATTAGAGAACATTTGTTTCTATTGTAAGCAGCTTATCAGATTTTTCTACTATACTATAAGCCTTTAAAATGTCTGATACAGGGCAGCCCCGGTGGCTCAGCGGTTTAGCGCCACCTTCAGTCCAGGGCATGATCCTGGAGACCCGGGATCGAGTCCCACATCGGGCTCCCTGCATGGAGCCTGCTTCTCCCTCTGCCTGTGTCTCTGCTTCTCTCTCTGTGTGTCTCTCATGAATAAATAAATAAAATCTTTAAAAAATAAAATGTCCGATACATGCTATTAACATAAATGGAGCTTGAAAACATCATGCTAAGTGATATAAGCCAGATACAAAAGGACAAATATTGTATGATTCCATTTATATGAAGTGACCAGAGTATGCAAATTCATAGGGACTGGAAAGTAGACTAGAAGCTACCAGGGGCTAGAGGGAGCAACGGACAGGGATTACTCCTTGATGGATAAAGTTTCTGTTTGGGATGATGAAAAAGTTCTGGAAATGGACAATGGCGATGGTTGCATCCACAAGTATATTGTGAAAATACTGCCACTGAATTGTAAACTTAAAAATAGTTAAAATGTTAAATTTTAGGTTATGTGTATTTTGCCACAGCTTAAAAATAAGCCAAAAAATTTTTGAGAGCAGTGGTATGTTATAGTGGGAAAAAAATGATATGGCTCTTTGCCTTAGTGAAATCTTTCCTTTGTTTTTAAAAGTAAAAAATTTTTTGGGAGGCAGAGCCAGAGGCAGTGTCTGTGAAGGGGCAATACAAGAGGGTCCTCTGGTGATGAAACAGTTCTGTAGCTTGAATATAGTGGTGATTACATGAAGCTGCACAACTGATAAAATTGCATGGAATTACACATACACTGGGGCATCTGGGTGGCTCAGTTGGTTAAGCGTCTGCCTTCAGCTCAGGTTTTGATCCCAGGGTCAAGGGATCCAGCCTCAGTTTGGCTCCTTGCTCAGCAGGGAGTCTATTTCTCCCTTTCCCTCTGCCACTCCTCCCTGGCTTATGCTCTCTCTCAAATAAATAAAATAAAAATCTTAAAAATCTTTAAAAAAGAACTATGCACACAAACTAGTGCATGTAGAGCTGTAGAATCAGCTGTAGGATTGTATCAATTTCTTGGTTGTCATATTGTAGGATATTATACAAGCTGTTATCACTGGGAGAGGCCAAGTTAAGGGTGAACCAGGACATCCAAACACATTTCTTTGTAACTTTATATGCCATCCATAATCATTTCAAAATAAAAAGTTAACACATACATACAACACCACCAACAAAAACAAAGACTGCAGTCAGATTGGGAACTACCTTGAGGGTAGATTTTTTGTAAGATTTCATGTAGTTGTTTGACAGAGAACAAGCAGGGGGAGGGGCAGGGGCAAAGGGAGAAGCAGACGCCCTTTGCTGAACAGAGAGCCAACATGGGGCTCAATCCCAGGACCCTGAGATCATGACATTAGCCAAAGGCTGACACTTAACCAACTGAGCCACCCAGGCGCCCCTTGAGGGTAAATTTTATACTTTGTCCTTGTTATGTGTGAGGAATGACCATTCTCCTTGAAGAGAATTCTCTATTCTCCAGGAATGGCTCTCACATGGCTTCAGTAAGAAAGGATGACGCACAGACTGTTGCCATCCTTTTTTGGAGCACATATGCAATTTATCATCACATTCTTTCCAAGAAGTTACATGAAAAGACTTAAGAAAGATCCTGCTCTGTCCTTACCAAGGTTCTGTTAGAATAAGGAAATCACTGATTTGAACATAACGGTGAACTTGAGCTTTTACTTTCATTCTCTCTTGGTTAAGAACAAAAAACCCGAAAAATCTTGTTGGCATTTACATGGTGGTTTTCAGGAAATCCTTAAGTAAAGATGCATTCCATGTTATCACTGAAAGCATGAAAAAAAATGATTGAGAATTGATATTTGTTTATTCAATTAAACGCAGTTCCTTATGTTTTTGTTTTTGCAGTAGCCAGTTGATGTTTCTGAGACAGTAAGTTAGGGAGGGCAATGAACATCTAAATAAATGAAAGAATTTCTTTGTCTAAGTTTGCTCATCACATGAGCACCCAAAAAGAGAGTATTAATACATTAAACCAGCAAAGGACTTATATGGGAATTGGATGCTAGTAATTTCTTAACAAGTTGAGAATAGTAAACTTTTAAAACCGTAAATACTTGTTTAAAAAGACAAATGTTCTCACTCAGATGTCAGTGGAATTGTAAATTGGTGCAATTTTCTTTGGAGGAGATGTTGGCAGTAAATACTCCAAGTCATAAAAATATTCATATCCTTTGACCCAGTAATTCAATTTCTGGGAATTTACCCAAGACAAATAATTAAAAAGAAGACACAAACTATGTTATAAAGATGTTCCTAACAATATATCATAACAAAATCCAGAAAATAACTTCAATGCCAAATAATAAAGGCATATTTAAGTAAACTATGGATTTCCAACCCGGGGGAATATTACATAGCTCTGAAAATTGATAAACATGCTATATGTCAAATGTAAAGGTGCTTATAAAACAATTCAAGATCCTCAAAGCATTTTGAAGGTATGTATTTATGAATTATCTTCCACAGAAGAAAGAGCAAATTCCAAAGTACTTAATGAAGATGGAAAAAACCCTCATGTCCTTGAGTCTATAGAACAGATTTTAGCAAAATGAAGTAAGTAGAATAAGTCTAAGACGAGTGTGGGGAAATTCAAGCTTGTAGAAATATTTCTCAATTTTTAAGTTAGGTTCTGAGAAGAGGCACAGCACACATTAGGACTGAGGACCGGATTTTAATGATGGAGCATAGAGGGCAGCAAGCTATCTTTGGAATGCTCTGGATGTAATCACCAGTGTGCTTAAGATCACAAAATGATTCTCAAGGGTTGCTGACGAGTAGCAAACTGCCAGCATCTTGCATGTAGAATCCCTTAGGAGCAGGAAAGTTATTTTGGAAGATTAAGATTTTTAAAAAA
Source organism: Vulpes lagopus (assembly GCF_018345385.1). NCBI lineage: Eukaryota > Metazoa > Chordata > Mammalia > Carnivora > Canidae > Vulpes > Vulpes lagopus. The sequence goes on from NC_054835.1 coordinate 47,150,975, forward strand.
TTACAAAGGTTGAGATCGGGCTGCCCTCAAATACCCTCCAGTGATAGAGTGGCCAAATCTCCCTTCTATGAGCTAAAGGAAGGAAAATGATGAACTCCAGTCTTTTGTGTCTGCCTTCAGTGCAGAGTTGGTAGTTAAACATAATTATCCCCTAAATTCCAGATGTTAATTCAGTTCAGTAATGTTGTTGTTTGTAACAGCCACATACAGTAGGATTTGAAGCCATGTCCAGTTTCTTTGGCTACATCTTACCTTGAGGGACCAGAGCCAGAGCATTAGGGCAAAATACCAGACTGTTTTGAATTTTCCCAGAGGCAGAAGTAATTAAACAATTGGATTTGAATGGGCTATCCTACTAGGTTGTATGTTTTAGAAAGGAGGAATTTATAAGAGCATGGAATATTAGAGAGCTAATAAGTGGAGAAAGTCAATATAATGAACTTGAAACTAGAGCTTGCTTGGATCAACTAACATAGCATTAAACACACACACACACACACACACACACACACACACACACGTCTGCACACAGGTTATCGTCGTTCCAAAGCCACTAAAGCTTCGGGTTTGAGAGGAACATTTTCATAGAGGGATATTTCAGAACAGGGCTTAGAGGAAGGATACATGATTTATCCTGAACTTGAGAGGCCAAGATACAGCTGGAGGTTGGAGGCAAAAAAATCCCAAGTGGAATATACTGAAGGGAATTTTAGAAAAGAATGTGGGTGTTTGGAAATCTAAGAGTGATACTCAAACAAGAAACGCTGTAATTAAAAGCAGTACTAGTAAACTGGTAAACTACACACATCTATGTATTTACCATTAAGCATCCAAATACTCAACCTATAAAGTTTGGCCCCAGGAATAAACAGCAAGGCTGGCTGTACCTGAGCTTGCTGGCTCAAAGTCAGCCAGCAACTGTGTTTGTGAAGTTTGTGTGTTTGGAGGAGAGAATTAAAAGCTGGGTGGGGGTGGTACTGGCAAATTCAGAGCTATAAATGCAAGCATGTTTTAGTTCATTGGCTCAGTTGCATGATTTCAGGAAAGTTTTCAGTGTAGGAAGCTTCATTATGGTGCACTGTTGTATGAAGCTGTGGCCTGATGCAATCAGAGGTGAATGGACAGGACATGGATGTTGACATTAGCTTCAGGTTTGAAAGAGCACAGAGTGGGAGGTATGTAGCAGAAGAACAAGGAGCTGTAAAGCATTTCTGTCCTCTACCCATCCCCAGGGGACCCTTTCGTGAATGACAGGAGCTTCTTCAGATGGAGGAACCACATCAGAATGACTGCAGCTCACCTTAGACTGGTCCACCCTACAAAGGAGAGAATCTAGTGTCCTTCTGGGGTGGTTTTTCTATGGCTGCCCTTGGGGAGATTTTTCTTGGTGGTCATTCAACTACAGCCTCACATTTGATGAGGGGGAATCATACACTTGTTAATGGATAGATAAGTCTGTGTCTCCCATCAGGTTATAGATTCGCCTTGGATATTTTTTTGCTGGACAATTAGAGCTGGCATCCAGCCTTTTCCTATCAATGACCCTGGCCCTGAAGGCACCATAGGCCTATTAGCAGGCCAGCCTTGTTTGCATACGAGATCCCAAGAACTGGGTCTAGTACCAGCCGTTAGCTTATTCCTTCTTCCTTGACAACTTCTTTCCCACCAACCCGCAGGTTCACAATTGCCAACATTCCCTTGAGAATGGCTGAGAAAGAGAGAAGGAAACTACACTTGGAAAGAAGATTGCTTTGTAGTTTATTTACAACAGAATGTAAGAAAAAGTAAGTTATTAACAATAATAAATAACTGGGGGAAAAAAACACAAAACAGCCATAAAATGACACAGAAGGATGGCATGTGTGAGGATCAACTCTTGTTTGCTTTGCTTGTAGTCTATAACACTGTGCGTTCCAAAACTTGGTCCTTCGGCAGTGGCAGTGGTATTTTGACTCAACATATGCAACTAATCAAGATCCCAGCATGAAATGTAAACCCTAAAAGTGACACTTGAAGCTACATTTAAGTGGCCTAGGCATAACAACGGGTCAAAGAATCTCTTCTTGGTGATACATAAAAACTGAAGGGAGACTTGCAATTCAACCGATATACTCCCAATTTTAAGCAAAAACATGGAGAGGCTTATCCTAAAGCACTTGTTAACAATAAAATAATTAATAACGGCATCTGAAAAGTTCTTAGCATATTCACATTCTCTTATTGAACTAACTCCTAAAAAGCTTGAACACTTCTATTTCAAATGCAAACAGATTGTTTTGAAGGGAGAACACAGAAGAACCTGGGACATGTTGCCTCTGCATGCCAACACTGTGCTCTTGATTACACTTCAGTTTCAGCAAGAATGAATAGTTTTAAATGGCCTATTTATGATCAATTGCAGTCACTAAACAGACCTTTTGTTTTGTTTTGTTTTATTTCAAGAATTCTGGCTCAGATGGCAGGTTGTCTGTCACCTAGCCTACAGAGTCAGATGTTCTGAAAGGGACTAAAACTATTCAGACAATTGTTCTCGATTGGATTATCTGAGTACACATTATATGTGACTAAATTATACTCTGGCTCTTGTGAAAAGTAAAATTCCTATTGACCTAAGCCAGCCAGTGGCTTTGTTGTTTCTGAGCCATGAAGGGATGCTAAATTAAGTAAAACTGAAAAATCCACATACATACATTAGCCTTGAAATCTTCACGGGAAAATGACTTCCTGAGAAGTGTCAGAATCTTTTCTCTTAGGTCACTGTTTATTACAGTGTCTTGAAAGAAAACCACATATTTCTTTTGGAGGTCTCATGTTTTTTTAAGTGTCTGTTCACAACTGCGCTCTTTAGAGATTTATTTTCACAATCCAAAACATGGCTAATAAATACTCCCAAATTAAAACCATTTCCCCCCACACAGATGCAAACCCAAAGCAGAAGGGTTTGTAAATCAGTTCACCAATGAACTTCTATTGTTTGGGTTACTATGGTGGTAACAGAAAAATGTCACAGACTCCTTTGTTGTTATGCTTTTCTTTTGCTTTGTTTTATTTCAGCTCAACAGTAGGAAAATGAAATGGTCTTCAGAGCTCACCTCAGATAAAGTTTATGCACTAAAAACACTGAGACCTTCTTATCCTGGGAAAGCACAGCCAAAGCAACGATGCTGTATTACAGTCAACGAAAAGCACAGGAGCATTTTGTAATTTGAAATCCATCCAAAGTAATGACATTTATGGTCATTTTGATGGTCTCCACTAACATCAGAGATGAAGATGGGGTGAACATATGTGTTATTCTATGGATTATTTATTTTAATTTGGCTACCAGAGACTTAAAACTGGTGGTGCCTGATTCACTATGCTATATTTATATATATACAGGTATAATACAATTTGGTGACCAAGGTTGAAGGTTTCCACATTGCAGACAGAGGCACTGAGTTAAGATTCTATTTTTCCCCAAACATGCTTAATAAATTCAAGTTTCAGCTTTTTTTTTCTTCTAAGTTTCCATCATGCAACCTTTGAATTTCCATCCTTTAGGAATTATTAATGTTCTATATACACATTCATCGCAAGCTTGTATCCCACAAAAAACAAACTCATGTATGGAGAATATGAAATGACCCTTGAAAATTAAGACAGATAAAATATTGAAGTCATTTATGCCTTGTGATGACTGGATTAAATATTCAAAGCAGTTAAAGGAATATTTGCACCCCCCCACCCTGTTTAAATGCACACAACCACATGTAGACAGGGAAAACTGAACATACTTTAAGAGCACACACATTTGTTGGCTAAGAATCACGCTATCATCGGCAGCTTTGAAAATGATGTCTGTGGTATTGAACTGGCTACAAGAGAAAAAAAAAGCCACAGAAGGAAATCAGAAATTAGCTTTCTGAAGCATACAGCATCGTTGACCTTGATAGCAAAAGCTACTTTACAAAAAAGAAAAATGGCAATGGTGTTAATGGGAGAACTAGGTGCCAGATGTGTTTACAACCTGCACAAAATAAATCTGTTCTATGCAAAAATCATGATCCCACCCCATCCTGATTTCAGCCGGCAAATGGTAAGCAAATACATGTACTATGTCAGTGTCTTCTGAAAGTAGAATTTTGTGTTCTAAAGCCAAACATTCTCATTAAGTACTACTGTGTGGAGAGGGGATGATTGAGAAGTCCATGGGGTTCGAGAAGATTAAGATTTCCCACAAGCAGAAATCATGCTACTATACCATGCAAAGATCTCTTACTACGATGCTGTCGTTCTTAGGGAAGAGATGCACTGTTGATCTAAACTATTTGCAACCGGTTTCCTTTGAGTTCTGGGTTTATTTATTAAGCGAAATGGCAACCTGTAGATAAAGAAATGATCTTGACAGTCTGACGTAGGACTTAGAATACTCGGTGCTGGGTTCGTGGGACCAGCGCCTGCACCATGGGAAAGTTTATCAATTTGAAAGACACTATGTAGCGTGCTGAGCAGGCAGGGTCCACTGGCTGAGAGGCTGTGTGGGAAGGAGGACATGCTCCTTGGTTTATGTTGTTTCCTTTGGAATCTGTGTTTTGGGAAGGTCCCTTTCCTGAGGTTGGAGGTTATGGTCAGGAAGGCTAGCTGGGGCCTCGGAGGTGCCCAACTGCCTTGTTGTCTTCCTCTCTTGGAGGACAAAAGTAAATGCTAGATTCTGCTTGCCCTTCCTTCTGCGTTTAAAGGCAGTGAGGCGCGATGGTGGCAGATTTTTCTCTTTAGATCAAAGGAGAGTTCGCTTTCTGCCACTTGGGTTGAACGATCTTGCTTCCCGTCAACCTGGATTCTAATCTTGCATTACCACTACTTGCAGAAAAGCAAGCTAGACAGAGGGACATCTTTTCCTGCTCCTCCTTTTTACTCTATAAATAGAGTCAGCAATTTTGCTCATTCTTTCCTCTCACTCGACAGTCTTTGCTCCTCTTCTGTGACATTCCCAATATTTGGATTTCAAGTAAGGGCAAGAGAGACAACAGTCTTTTTAAGGTCCGGTGCTGGGCAATCTGTTCCAGGGAAATCTGGATATTATTAAAAGTAATACCAGGAGGGGGGATGGGAGACAGTTCTCTCTTTCAGGGTTCCCGAACCAGACATTCTGACAGGGTTCAAGTCCTGTTAGCTTAGTCTACCCTTGAACTTCTTTGAATGGGCAAATAGTCAATGAGTTCTAATCAATTCATTGCAAATACCGAGAATCTTAATGGATGATGGAAGTTGACAATTCAAGGTTTGTTGGTACCGGTAGAGGAACATGATGTTTGCCTCACCTGGGCCTCTTGCTTCCTAAACCAAATAATCTCCAGATCAGCCAGTCATGGTCACATTCATCCAGGCAATTCTGAATGATTTCTGAGGCCACAAGGGCACAGAGGGGAAAGTTATTAAAAGACGGAAACAAGTGGAATCTTTATTAAATTCTGTGAAAGGTATAAATAAGTTATCATTAATTGCACTTGGAGCCTCAATAGGTTGATAATTAAAATTTTCAAAAAATTTAAAGAGTTAATTAGGCCCCAAATCCTGAGTCAGACTATAACCAAAATAGGAATCTCAGTTAACTACTAGTCTTCAAGTACTGGTGATGAGCAGTTTGAAATTTAACAATTACGTATGACGCCTGAGAGTATTTTTGAGAATTTCAGGTTTGATGAGAGGAGATTGACTTTGCTATTTTACCACACCTTCTAACACAGTGGCACGAAGTTTTCATTGATTTACTCTTTAAGTCCACACCGACCTCATCAAATGTTCAACAACAAGGCTTCTTCCTCCCTGGTTTCTGGCTGTGGCTACAGAAGATTCCTTCTGTCCTCTGCCAGTCTTACAGTTTACATCTAGTATGATGCTGTGTGGCATACTTAGGGAATCCTATTATATGTGAAGTTACTTAACCACATGCACACTCAGATCGAAGGAACATGTTCGAGGGACAAAGCAGTCTTTTTCTATATCAGAAGATTCTTTTAAAAAAAACAAAAACAAAAACAAAAACCCAAATGAAAATATAAAACCCCATGATATTCATATGAAATTACTCTAATTTGGGCCGACATGGCTTATCTGAAGAGTGTATGCCAGGTAAATTCAGGGTGGCTTTTTTCTCAGGGTCTGGAAGTGTGAGAGTTTCTGGGGCTGATTTTTTCCGGGGTCGATCTTTGGGAACGGACAGAAATTCTGGTGCATCTGTGGAGAGAGGCGTGGACGGAGCACTAGAAGGGGCACTGCGGACTGAGGAAGGCAGAAGGGGGATACTGGAGATAGAAATTGCAGGTGGAAAAACGCCAATTTTCCTGTTGGTGGCTTCCTGAGTGGCTCGTTCAAATTCCCGGACTTCATCCATTGTCATGTCTTCAAAGAAAAAAAAATAGAAAGAGAAATGACCCGTTATTTAAAAGAGATGCAAATGGATTTCTCTATGCCTGATTTTAAGGAAACTACAGGAATCTTATCATAAAGAGGCTTGTCCAGATGACAAACCCAAATTATCACTGAAAATGTTAAAGCCCAAATTGTTTCTTTTTACTAAGGCAAACCTCTGAAAAATATTCTTTTATGAATATCCATCCAAGATTTTCCAAAGCACTCTTCAGTGAGTAGTTTAAGTATTCTGAATAAGAAAGGATCAAGAGAGTACAGAAACAGACCAGGGAAGTATATGCTGTACGTGTGTACGCTGTTGGTATGCTGTGGTATATGGAGCTATTATTAGACCTAGTCATCTTTTCTATAAAGGGAAGGTAGTTGAAGCAATCAATGACCCAGAAATGACACATATTATTACCTACTTTAGGGCATGCAAGCACAAGTACACCTTTATAGGGTAAATAGACACGTCATCAGAATTTCTTCTTATTCAATAAATATGCTTTTTGCATTCTGGGGGTTACTGGTCTCCTGACTGTATACCCATCCTGAGATTGTTTAAATGCTGTGCTTTAATGAATTTAGCTTAAAAAACAAATAAGATAATGACAACAACCACAAACCCTACTAATTATCCTAAAGCAAGCCAAGAAAAATAAAACCATTTTTTTCCAAGGAAACATAAAAGAAAAAAAAACATTAATTGGCAATTCATGAAATAAATTCAGTGATGCCTCATTAAGAGGAATTATCAGGTGATGCAGATTTCCTGAATACCTAAAATGTTTTTTTATTAAGTGAAAAAGTAAAAAATATGTATATTTTTAAAATGTAAAAATTTCCCTAACTTCTTTATCTATTTATTTTTAAAAGAGATTTTATTTTTGAGTAATGTCTACACCCAATGTGGGACCTGAACTCACAACCCCAAGAGTCTCATGTTCTTTCAACTGAACCAGCGGGGCACCTGCCCCCAATATATTGGATGTATTATATATTGCTACCATTTAGACATAATATATTGAAAATACATCATTGTGCTACAACACTGTGATGATTTCTCAATCAGGGCCTATTTGGTATTTTTTTTTAATAGTTTGAAATCTCTTCTCTCATTCTCAGAAACTCTATTACTATTGTTATGGTGCCTATTAATTACTCTCTGGCTAACCTTGGTATCCTTTCTCATATTTATTTACTGGTAACAGAAAACCAGGAACTGGGCTTATTAGAAAAAGCGTTGAGTGAAAGCCTAAGGGTTTGTCTTTGAATAAAAGGGGAAATCTGCTGCCCATGGATTTTCTACATGTACTTTTGCTTCCCACAGACCTATTTTTCATTCTTGTCCTCTCCCATGAATCTAGTGGTGGAATCTTCCTTAGATGATATTGCATAAACTAACACGAAGCAGTATATCCACTTTGGAAATATTAACTATGGAATGAATATTCATAACATGGTATTAATCATTAGGATATATATGTAATATGTATAAAGTCACATTATGCCATGAGCAAACCAGAAATATTTTTCTTTTTTCCAAAATTTTTAAAATTTAAATTCAATTTAGTTAACAAATAGTGTATCAGTAATTTCAGGGGTAGAATTTAGTGATTCATCAGTTGCATATAACACCCAGTGTTCATTCATTACATCAGGTGCCCTCCTTAATGCCTATGGCCCAAGTACCCCACCCCTACTCCCTCCACACCCCCCCATGTCTTCCCTCCAGCAACCCCCGGTTTCTTCCCTAGAGTTAAGTCTCTTATGGTTTGCCTCCCTCTCTGTTTTTATCTTATTTTATTTTTCCTTCCCTTCCCCTATGTTCATTTGTCAGAAATATTTTTCAAAAACCAAAATCCTTAAGAGGATTTCTTGGGAGCAATTGTTAAAATATTATGAAAGGTAAAAATTTTTTCAAAGAAAATAAAATATCATGATTGTATTGATATCATGAAATTTAGAATATAACAAGGAAAATTGTACCTATAAATTTACCATTTTAAAGAATACTAAGACTATTAAACAAGCTAAGAAATGAGATTAAGTTTTTAAAAAAGAAGTATGCTCTTCAAAGTAAAATTGAGACTCAGAAAAATTTTAGTGAATCAGGTATATTCTGCTATAATAAATAAACATCCTCAAAAAATTAGACTTTTTAAACAAGTGGCAGAGTATAAAGCTCTACTCCATATACCCAGCAGGGGGCAGAAATCATCCAAAATTCAGAATTTCGATTTTACATTCCCAGAGTCTCTTAGAAGTTCCGTCTTTGAAGGCACTGAAACTGCTCAATGGAGGAGACTTACTTTCTTAACGCCATGTTCATGGATGTTAATTTTGCATAATTCCAATCTAATGTGTCCCTACTCAGCTTGAGGATTTACATTTTATCGAGCACCCATGCAGTTTTTATTTGTGATGGACAGCAGCCTCTTGATTTCAACTGTTTTTCATTACCATAGTGAAGAAAGACAATGGAAAAATAAATGATCCCCAATTTGATAGAATTCCAAAGACTAAGGGAAATGTCGTAAGCACTCAAAATAACCACTTTGTGTAACTTCTGAGGAGATAGGCATCTCTTACACTGAAGTCATGGGACCGACAGTGAATTGCAGCCAGAGAATGCATGGGGCTTTCCCATGGGAGAACCATTCTAGGTACCACTGTCTAGGTACCACAGTAAACTGACGTCCTAACAGTAATAATGGCAGTAAAATGGAAAGAGAACCAAAGAGCCTTAAACTATAAACCATAGAGCTTAGAATGAGAAAAGCCGGGTGCTTAGAATCCTTTGGAATGTGGTATCTCCCCCTTGCTTCTGGCTTCCTTTGTCTGATCACACTTCTAGCAAGCAGCTTTCAGAGGGCTGCCGGGGAGGGATGGGGGGAACTAGAATCTAACATTCCAAAAGAAAAGGGAATTGAAAATGATGGACTTTCAAGGACAATTTCCGTAATGAGCATTTCTAAATGTTAGCACAGGGTTTGAAGGAAAAGGGGAGTCCTGTTGGATGGGCCTCTGTATAGTGAGGAACACCACAGTTAACCTGACCCAACAACAGCTTTGTGCAAATTCAATCACTGCATGCAATGTGGAGAGGAAGAGTCAGGGCTATTTGAGCCTCAAGGGTAGCCACATGCACAGGAGCCTTGCAGGGCACACTTCTCATACATGCTCTAAAAACTGAACAAAAACATCCAAAGGGCAACCAAAAGATCTTCTTCACAATTCTAAAGCACCCATGTACAACAATAGCGGTTGCTCAATTTTCTTTACCTACGTTATCAATTTCTTAAAACTCTAATAATATGTGCTGTTCTGGGGCATGGGCTTGCAGATATGCGGGCTCAAGCTGATACCCAAAGAGATCACAGCTCTGGCCAAAGACACACACAAATAACGACTTAATGATCACATTTTCTCCGTTGCCTTATCTCCTCTTCGTTAGCATGAATGATTGAGAGATAACTACATTTAAAATGCTGGCATGCACAATACAGTTAGCTCTCAATTTCTGATGTGCCACTAAATAACCTGTGGCTCTCTGCATCTCATCTTAAGTCCCAGGCTAGATGTGCTATATGGCCCAGCACATTCCCAGTTCACCACACCTTCACTGCTCAGCCACTGTGTGTGCACAGACTGAGGCCCCATCTGGAGATTAACCTAAGGAAAAGGAACGAATTGGCTACAATAACTAGAAAGAACCATAGAAAGCATTTCAAAGCAAATGTAAAGAAATCTAAAACACCAGATGAGACACAAGCTGTCCCTTGAAGGAATAACTTGAGTGTTAACTATATTTTTAAAAGTTACTGTCATGATATTCTAGTTTTCATATGACACTTGTTTTGACCCTTCTCTTCTTTCATGGTATAGGCCATTCACCAGCCACAAATGTTTCCACTCTCCATGTTCTTGGGTTTTTGTGAGTGAAGAACAACCCCCAAATCCAGCGGCTTTTTTAAGAATGGAAAAAATCTAGAAAGGAGAGATGACACTGTCCAGTTTAGACCTAGCTCAGGTTCTACACCAATAGTCTCTGGGTGACGAGACATGCTTTTTGTGGAAAGCTGAGAACTGAATGTTTGCAGTATTTCAAAGATCAGTTTATGTGTACATTCAGTAAAGGGTGGTCAACATGTTTTAAAAATTCTACATACACTTGTTTGGGCATGGCTCTCTATGTCATCCACAGTAGAGGAATGCTGATTGCAAACTTTTATGTTGGTTTGTTCATGCATGTTTTTCTCGTATTCCCGAACATCATCCATTGTCATATCTGAAAAAAGGTCAAGACGTTGGCAACTACTGTTATTAAATGCAGACTTTCAACGGGGAGACTTTAGGGAAAGATGGTAGCAGAAGCCAAAGAGAGGTTTAAAAAGCAGGGAATCCACTAACTTTATGAAGAGTACGTCATAAAGTTAGCTAGACCAGCCAAAGGGGGAGTGAGTGCAAGGAAGTTAAGTGGAAATAGTCTTAGAACAGAGAAGAGTGGAAATTATTTAGGGGGTGAATCTTGTAAAGTGAGCTAGATGGGTAGAAAGTATTAGCACGTGGGCACTGCCATAGCCTGAGATCTCCTAAAGCATTCTTAGAAGATCCCTTTGGGGACAGGGTCAGGTTTGTTTGTTTTAATACTTACCTCCCATATACCTTTCAAATAGATTTGGAGATTCTTTAAATCAATGCATTCGACAATAGAAAGGACACTTTCATTGCTAGTACAGGAGACATGACATAGAAGGCAGATAAATGATGTTTACTGGTACAAGGGATACTTGGTTGCAATGCTCACACAGAGATGTATTTCTGCACAGAATTCATGGTGTCAGAGAGTGCGGGTCTATATCAAACTTCAAGTCTAGTCTAACAGCTTGGAGATGGCTGGCACTACTTCCACCCACACTGATCTATAAATAAAATGGCACATGACATTATGATTTTGGGCCTGAATCTGTAGTTTTTCAGCATTTTAGGATAATGATCTCTTAATCCAGTGGTTCCCAATGGGGGACACTTTTGTGACAGTTTTTGGTTGTCACAATTGGGGTGGGGGTGCTACTGGCATCTAGTAAGTAGAGGCCAGCTAGGCCACAGAATAACCTACCCAAATGCACAGCACCTTCCCCTTCTCAACAGGGAAGTATCCAGTCTAAAAGGTCAATGGTGCCAAGGTTGGGAAACCCTGTCTAAATCCAACTGATAAAAAACTTAAAGAACCCATCTATCTTCAGTATACAAAATGCATAAAAATAACAATTATTCTCACTTTAAATACGTCTGCTGTTTTATCCTCCACTCCCCACCCTCTCTTTGGTTATTATACAACATTCTATCAGCAACTTTCCCAGACAGGCATTCCTTTGTTGTTCTCAAGGCAGAATTTAACTTCATGCCTTTCTACAACGAAAGTATGCTTGAATAATTGGTTATTCGACCACCCTGATCACGAATTAGCTTGGTGGGGATTTAGAGCCGGTAGTCACAGCTGGAAATTTCTTCTTAAGTATTTCCTGCATCATGTGGTTTGGTGTCTTTTTATATCAATCCATATATGTCATGTGAGATTCTCTTCATTTCCACAGGGCACACGTGCCAGAACTTTATGATTCAGTTCAGTGTGGTCTGGGGCCAAGATGTGGAGGGCGGCTCTAAATCCAGACCCGGGCTATTTTATTTAGCTGCTGATCCCCCAACATCCCACCCCCAAAACCGTAGATCAAAAATGTTGTCCATAAGCAATGTAAGTATCAAGGATGCTAAGCAGCAGTCTGGCCAAGCAAAGAGCATGCTTTTCATCCAGGTAACTAGAAAGCAACAAACACATGCTGCTTTGTAATTAGAACAAATGTATCATAGTTAACAATAAGAGCATATTCATTCAATGCAATCACTTTAATTCCAGTGGCTGGTTATCAAAATTTCTTAAACACAAATACACCTGGAATGAGTACTGAGCTCATTTTTAAGCCAGAAGTTTAGGATTCAGAGAAATTCCTCTATACATAATGTTCATTAGACACTTTCTCCCCCGCCACCCCCCCTCCCCAACTGGCATGACAGTAATTTGGAAAACAAAAACAAAGCATTTAGTTTCTTTGTTCTAGTGAATCCCAACAGAAAACGTTCTTTATTTTTAATTAGCTCAATGTTAAGAGAAGGGCTTAAAGTGTGTGACCGTGTGCTTTCAAAGATGTCTCAATTTTGTAGATGTGAAGAAGGATTTAACAACAAAGATATTCATTACTGCCTTGTTCATAACAGTGCAAAATGGTAAAGAACCCAGGGGACTGACAGTACTATGCTACCATTAAAAAATTATGTAGAAGAATATTTATTAACACTATAGAGAAATGTTCTTTGGTATATTGTTAAAAATAGGAGGTAAAACATGTATGAAATCATCTTTGTCAGAAAAGGATTATATACATGTTAAAAAAACTAAAAGGATACACTTCAAAATCTTAATTGTTTTGAGGAATTGGAATTATAGATCATTTTCATTTTCTTCCTTTTGTTTGTATTTTCTACATCAAATATGCTGTACTTATGAAAGAATGAAAAAATGACATTATTTAAAATCTATTATTTGGGGTCAAATACCATCAGTTTGGAATTGGTAAGGAGAAAATACAGTTTTCTACAATTTCTGCTCATTCCAGAAGCATGATCTTTTTTGTTGTTGTTGTTAAAATGAGTTATGAAACAAAGTTTCGGAAAATTGCAACTAAAATTTAAAAAAAAATTCCCAAATAGAATATATCAAAATGAACATTTCTAGTAAAGTGGTTCTTAAAAAGATGGTAGTAATTGGGTCCCTTACTGAGGAAGGAAAATAAGTTGGTCCGAATCCTGAGTTCTCCGCACGTATCGTACATGCTTATGGAAATGATGTAAATATTTTCAATATTTCTTAGTAATTCATGGGAAGCCTAATCAAATGAAAATATTTCTGTTTAGGTTATCAGGTAAAACACATTATGTCCTGCTTTTGCAAAGTATATTACCTCAAAATCTATACAGGAATCAATTTTTTTAGCAAATTCAATTGCACTGTCCAATGACAGATTATACTTTCAGAGATGATTCATCTTCATTATGGATTGATTTTCAATGATCAGACAATGACTTCTAACGGTTTAGATTCAGACCTCTTTGCTTCCAGCGAACAACTACTTAGGTGTATCAAAGAAACTCTTAAAGGAAACTCATGTCCATTATTTTGCAAAAAAAATAATAATCACCCCTTAGTATATAGATTTGAAAGATCATAATTTACTTTTTGGGTTTTTTTTAAAGAAGGTTTCTCAAATAAAAGCTTTTAAACAAGTAACAGTGGGCTAATTCTCTGATTTAAGAGAACCCTGTAAGTATGATATTTCTGCTGGCAAGAAAGGTACATCATAGTATCTTTGACTCTAGGTTGCTGGAGACTATCTGTATCTATAGATCTAGGACTGTATCTGACATGATCAGCACTGGGAAGTATCCTGGGGGTATAAATATCCTTTTCCTTACACTTCAGTGGTACAGATTTCTTTTCTTTGCCCTCTTATGAGCTGATTTCTTTCCTTCTCTTTCTTACCCTCCCCTTCAGATGAGGGGAGAGCTGATCCTATTTCTCCTGCTCCAGCCAAGTGAAGGTCACACTGAATGTGGCCTGCGTAGAACTGCCTCTGCCAGATGACTCGGCTGAGGTCCGAACCTCCCCCTCTACTGTGAAACCAGCTTTGTCAAAGAAGCTCTGGACACCAGGGGATTTGTTAATTGAGGCATCTGCTTTGGTTTCCTCAACCATGAACTAAAGACTTTCATTTAAGAACAAAATATACCTCTACTCTGTGAGTCTTGGTCTGCTTCAATCATTTTCTGCTTTTTATTTTTATTTTATTTTTTAAAATAATTTATTTATTCATGAGAGACAGAGAGAGAGGTGGAGACACAGACAGAGGGAGAAGCAGGCTCCATGCAGGGAGCCCGATGTGGGACTCGATCCCAGGACTCTGGGATCACGCCCTGAGTTAGAGGCAGATGGTCAACTGCTGAGCCACCCAGGCTCATTTTCTGCTTTTTTAAAAAAAATAATAAAATGGGTTTCAGTGATTATTTATTGAATCAATCAAGTGATGCATGAATTATGTTCCAGAGAAATAATTCAAATAGTGCTGATTTATATTGAGAAAAGAGTTTAATTCCTTTTACCCTCTCCCAACTACTCTTGTTCTTTCTGGATGTAACCACTGAGTTAAGCGTTTGAGGTACAGGCTGCCAGATTTTTTTCTATGAATTCACATGTATATTACTGCACACAGATATAATCTCATCTATTTTTACATTTATGGAATCATACTGTAGTATACCATACCATATATACTACACATATTGTCCTTTTTATTTTTTAAGTTAAAAAAATTTTTTTTAAGTTTATTTAAGTAATCTCTACACCCAACACGGCACTTGAATTCACAACCCTGAGATCAAGAGCTACATGCTTTTCTGATGGGAGCCGGCTGGGCGCCCCTAGAACTACCTTATTCTTTTTAACTGTTGAAAATAATATTCACAGTATGTGTTTATCATAATTTATTTGATCATATTCCTGTCAATAAACATTTATACTGAGACTAATTTCTAGCTCTTATAAATAACAATACACTGAATAGCTTTGCACCTATATTCATGAATACCTGTCTATTCCGTAAGAATAAATTTCTATTTTTTTTTAAAGATTTTTATTTATTTATTTATGAGAGACACAGAGAGGAGAGAGGCAGAGATACCAGCAGAGGGACTGCAGACTCCATGCAGGGAGCCCGACGTGGGACTGGATCCTGGGTCTCCAGGATCAGGCCCTGGGCTGAAGGCAGCGCTAAACCGCTGAGCCACCAGGGCTGCCCCAGAATAAATTTCTGCAAGTGGAATTGCTGGATCACAGATTATTTGTACTTAGCATTTTTATAGAAACTGTTTATTTGTCCTCCACCTTATCCCAAACTGGATATTATCATTATCTTAATTTTTTTGCTATCAGATAAACAAATGTCATATATTGTTTTCATTGTATTTCATGTGACTAGTACCAAGGTTATTGGCCATTTATGTTTCTTCTATGGTTTACCTATTCATGTTCTTTATGTTTTTTTCCATTGAGTTGCTGGATTTTTTAATTTATAGGATCTCTGTATACATTATAGACATGAATTCTCTGTTGGCTACCTGTGTTACAAAGATCTTGTCCTCAAGTCTTGCAACTTTGCTTATGGTGGCAGTTTTCTTTCAATCACTTCAGTTTTTAAAGAAGGCAGGTTGACTTCACAGTTTGTGGAGGCAAGAGCATATATTTGAAAGGATAGGAGTCAGTAGAACATACAGAGAAACTACAGATGCCATGGAACACAATGTTTACAAGCAAGAGTTTTCATAGTTGCAGCAGATAAAATTAAAAAAAAAGAGTTATATATTTTAATTCAATGACCTGTCGAATGCCACCTGTTTATTTCTTTCTACAAACATTTTCTCTTCACTTCTAGTATCCTCTGCCTAAAAGAAGTAATTTTTTTCTTATACTAAGTCAAAATGGAAGTCTTGAACAAGTGGTTGGGTTTGGGGTGGGGGTAAGCTCCAGTAACCATGAATGAGATTTGATACTTTGGCTCTAACAAAAATGGAAGTCATCCTTTAGGATTAACCTTTTTTTTTTTAAACCTCTTTACAATTATTATGAATTCAATACATGCTTGTTATAAATAGCTTAGGGGTGGCTCCACTTTTTTTTTAAGATTTTATTTATTCATGAAAGACAGAGAGAGAGAGAGAGAGAGAGAGAGAGAGAGAGAGAGAGAGGCAGAGACACAGGCAGAGGGAGAAACAGGCTCCATGCAGGGAATCTGATGTGGGACTCGAGCCTGGGTCTTCAGGATCACAACCTGGGTTAAAGGCAGCACTAAAGCGCTGGGGGTGGCTCCACTTTTTGTAGTGAAAGTAGTCAATCCTCAAATCTTGGTGAGTACCCTTTCCATGTAATCCCGACCAATAAGATCTAGAATTGCAATGTAAAGTTATGATTTTTCTTCATTGTTCTTAATTTGGGGAAGTAGAGGAGAGTCACAGATTCCTTTTGAAAATCTTATGAGAAGCTATGAGTTCTCTCCCCAGAAAAATGAACATTAAGCACACAAATGTAAAATGTTGCATAAGAGCCATGGCACTGAAATTCGCATTTCAGGAATCTGGAGACCTTTGGAAAATGCTGACTTGGTGAATTCAACAAGCTAATGCTAGTTTTTTCCCCACCTTGAGCTTGCTTCATTCATTATGAGGCCTGCTCTAGAGACTCCAGAATAATTTTAAGTTACTTTTATGAGGGACTTTCATCTGTATGAACCAGAACTACGCCTCTATACTTTTTTGGAAGGGTCTGGATTTCAACGACATTCATGAGGTTCCACTCAATCACAGCCTCCCTCTGGCAATTCTCTTTGTTCCTCTCTCAAAATACTGTCAGATTTGTGAAACAAAACTATGCTTTTGTGAAGCTGGGCTGCCTATTTTTATCCACTCCCCTATTACCCCATCTTCTGAAATGTGTTGTTTCTTCTCTGATTAGTGTTCCAGTCATGCAGGAGAGACCTAAGGCTCATGGATAAAGACCAATCAAGGCTTTGAAAAAAACCCTCCACTCCTCCAACAATGGACATGGTTATACTTTACAAGGAACATGAGCAGAATAAAATTTGTTTAGGGAATTAGTTATGTGACAGCCATATGCTCAAACTAAGAAATGATACAAATTAATCCTTGGGTAAGTGAAGATCAACCACCATCTACAATATCCTTTCCCCCCACCCCCCACCTTCTTAATTAAACACTGGAGGTGGTTAGCTTAATTAGGGAGAAAGACATCCAGGAGTGCCACAGCCTATGGTGTATAGTTTCTATAAGGTACAAACACAGAGCCAGGAGGTCAATGGGACTAGAATTCAGCCCTAAACTGAGAGCACCTGCAGAATCTGCCCAGAGGGATGTCTTTCTAATTCTCACAAGGCATCAGAGCTTTCCAGTTGGCCCAGAAGACATCTACCAGTCTCTATGCTAATCTGTTTGGACCGAAGTAATTAAACTGTCCTTACAGTCTAATTTGATTTAAAGCCATTCTTAAACTTTAGCCAGTATCAGAATCATCTGCAGGGCTTGTTAAAACACAGATTGTTGGGCTAGACCCCCCAGAGTATCTGATTCTGTAGGTTTGGAGTGGAGCCTGAGAATTTGAATTTCTAATAAGTCCCCAAGGTGGGAGCTGATGTTGCTGGCCTGGGGACCTCACTTTGCACAAGCGCTGTAAGCTATAGGCAAAGGTTTTTGTTTTTGTTTTTTTTTAAACTTTGGACCTTTTCTGTGTTTTTCTAATGAGAGCCTCACTGAGCCCATAGAGACTAAAGAAAAATAAGCAACTTCAGGTAGCCAAAATTGAAGGCGGACAGTGACAAACCTTTTTCCCCTGCAAGGCCCACAGTCCCAAGTATTACCTTGAGCAAGGGGCTCAGAAGGCAGTCTGTGGGCAGGGCTATTTCCATTCATTTGATTGAGTGTCTGCCTCTGTGTAAGGAAGGAGCCACTGTTTTCCTGGCAAGCAGCTCAGTTAGGGGCAAGGATGCCAGTGTTTTACATGAAATTGATGGCATGGTTCTTAGACACCCCTTCCCCTTGGCCCCCCTTACTCTGTGAAAAGGCTGCTTATTTTGGTGGGAGCTAAGATTGTGTACTCAGGGGGTGGAGACCTTCTCTGGGGAGTACTTGGCTCCCCCATGATCTATATCCAGTAAACCACACACTATTTTTTTGCACTCACATACAGAAAGGCTTTTTGTCAATAGACTCCTTGAGTTAATGCGTCCACCTAGCTCATCCTGAGTAAATAGGTAGGTGTTCTCCTCTGAGAGCTCTCCAGGACTGGAGGCCTCTATTTTCCTCTGATGCATTCATTAGTCTCGCTTTGGGCCTCTCTCATGGTCTGACAAATTTTTTTTGGACTAAAAGTCTCTAAGGTTTCTTCCTTGCCCTGGCATGAAAGAAAAGAGTCGGCCTCCATTTTTTGTACCCCAGCCATTCACTTATTAGATGCCCACCCACATCTTTTTTTTTCCTATATCTTGCCTATGCTATGCTCAAACCTTTTCTGATCAACAGGCTTGAGGTATTTGGTCCTCTTAATCAGGAACCCAGCTACTGTTTCTGATGCTGCCTTTTCTGGCGAGTCCTCTCTGGCATTAGAGAGAAATCTATCAAAGTGGCCTGTCTCTTGGTCTTCAAAGTGGTAGATTGTTGGCCCTTTAGGTCCCCCATTTATTTGCCAATTATTCTTTGAATATCCTTTTGATATTCCCTTAGTGTTGGTGGCAAGGACACTGTGAGTTTTGAGGAGCTCAAGTTGGGAGAGACCAGTTCTTAAGGCTTTTTTGCATCTTTGCTCCCTCTCTAAGAATCTGAGGAAAGATCCCCTGGAAAACAAATAAACAAACAGAGAAAAATTTGTTTCATAATCAGGGGAAGTCATCACAGCGGTCTCTCCCTCTACCAGCCTCAGAAAGCCAATCAGAAATAGGTCTTGGTGAGATGTCATGAAAATGTGGCAAGCTAGTGTACCTGCTGCATGTGAACAGCATCCCGGGAGTGTGTGGTAAGAAAGAGCAAATGACAATCTTTCAAAAGAAAGCTCTTCCAGAGGTCTGCCTTCGGACAAACCCAGGAGGATGCACTTGCTCTTCAGAAGACACAGATAAAAATTAAATTTTAATTTAATTTTGGGAAAAATTAAAAACAAAAAACCCCCAAACTTCCAGAACCATGTCTTTTACATGTGGCTCAGAAATAGCTACCAGCATCGTTGTCTTTACCCATTCAGTCCAATGTAGCTTTTCACTTTAAATTTGATAACCTTCAGCTAAGAAGAGGGAGGGATTGGTGGAACAATGACAGAAAAGCACCAAAATGTAATCTAGGTTACTCTCAGAACAAATTCAATGTGACTTAGGAAGAGGCCAAGGAGGAGGGCATTTTATTAGACAATCAGATCTAACCCAAGTCACCAACTGGGTGTGTTCGTTTCTATTTATAGTCAAGGACACTAGCCTCTGATGACTGATTCTGGGCATAAGGAAGATTCATGTGGACCAAATGACAGTGCTGAGGATCTGGAAAGGGTGGTCCATCCATCATGGGATGAAGCAAACCTGGTTTTCATTTATTGGACACGTGCAGAATTTGTTTAGCTCCTCCCAAATCATGAAAAAGGAAAAGAGAGAGAGAGAAAGAGAAAGAGAGAGAGAGAAAGAGAAAGAGAGAGAGAGAAAGAAAGAAAGAAAAAAAAAGAAAAGAAAAGAAAAGGAAAGGAAAGAAAAGAAAAAAAGAAAGAAAAGAAAAGAAAGTCACAGTAGTCTCAGTTAGGATGAAGGGGTACCTGTGTCTCTGCCTTTGAATTCTTGCAGAAGCCTTATGTTTTTTGGTGAGGGAGTGTTTCAAGTGTTCTTTGAATCAAAGGACTGCTTTTACTTGATATGATGCTTCA
Source organism: Vulpes lagopus (assembly GCF_018345385.1). Classification (NCBI taxonomy): domain Eukaryota; kingdom Metazoa; phylum Chordata; class Mammalia; order Carnivora; family Canidae; genus Vulpes; species Vulpes lagopus. The sequence continues at coordinate 47,170,950 of NC_054835.1, forward strand.
GATAGTTTTGATCTTGAATCAAAGTTTGGGATAAATGAGGATGGGTTTCAAACCCATCCAACAGAGAATCATGGAGCTCTGTGTTATCAGTATGCCAGCATCAAACATACTGAGGTCCTATTTATTATGACTAATAAATAAGAAGTACAGTTGACCTTTGAACAATGAGAGCATTAGGAGCGCTAACTTATACCCTTTCCCCCACCAAATTGAAAATCCACATATAGCTTTTGACTTCCCCAAAACTTAATAGCCTACTGTTGACCAGAAGCCTTTACTGATAACATAAGCAGTGGATTAACATCTATTTTGTGTGTTATATGTAATCAAGTCTATATTCTTACAATAAAGTGAGCTAGAGAAAAGAAAATTTTATTAAGAAAATCATAAGGAAGAGAAAACACATTTATAGTACTGTACTTACTGAAAAAAATCTGCATATAAGTGGATTCACACAGTTTAAACTCGTGTTGTTCAAGGGTCAGCTGTATCATGGTTATTTTAGACCAAGCTTCTATCATTACATTCTTCCTCATTATGTTCCATAGACTGTGCTATTTCCACTTTAGGGGGCAATAGTCCTGCCTTTGTTGTTGTCTTTCTAGGTAGCATCTGAAGCCAGATGGACTGACGCCCAAATCAACATGTTATGAAGTTGTTCTGTAAGTTATTTTGGGGAGGGTGACTTACCATACCACTCATCAACCCATGCAAAAGCCTGTCTATGTCCAATCAGCAGAATATCTCGGACCACCTAAAAAAGCAGAAGAACCATGTTTGATTAAAACTACCTGGAAAATAGATTGTTCCCAATTCTAGGAATCCTGGCAATTACAAATTCCTCAATCCCTCTGTCCATGTAATGGCAAGTACAGTCTCACATACACAGATGTTGGGCTCGCTCACCCTCGGCCCTTTCATGGTGTCTTAGACTTGCTGAAATCAATCTCTTCATCTTAATTGAAAGTTGGACTGGGAGTGTACACACATGAAGGACAACTGCTTGGCAGTCTCACAGCAATGACTGGAATGAATCTCTGGGCTAATCATCTTGAGATTTTTCTCTTCACTTATCTTTATCTAAATCAGGTTTAACTTTTCACTTGTGGGAAGGTGTGTCTCACTGGAGCTAGGAAGTCATGGATGTTGGAAATTAGAAATGCTTTTCTGGGTAGCAAGTGACTTTTGTTCTTCTCTGATGAAGTATGGCACATATTGGTCAAATTATTATTATTATCTTTTAGTAATTGAAGGTATGCAATACAAGATAAGTAAGTATCTTTTTGAGTGTGACTTCCACGTAGTAGAAAGGGGAAAAAAGCAGTTTGGTCAACTGGTATTGTATTTTATTTTTTATGAATGAGTTAACTTTTCCTTTGAGAAAGAACAAGAGAGTATGCGCAGGGGGAGAGGCAGTTGGAGAGGGAGAGGCAGATGGAGAGGGAGAGGCAGACTCCGAGCTGAGAGGGAGCCCTATGCAGGGTTTGCTCACAGGACCCTGGGAGCATGACCTGAATTGAAGGCAGATGCTTAACTGACTGAGCCACCCAGGGGCCTCGAGTCAACTATTATTAACAAAGATGAAATAAAGAGATCTCAATTAGAATAGAACATAATGGTAATGATAAGCCTGAAGAGACAAAGGAATAAAATTGTTTCTTATGGTGACACATAATGGCCCTAGAAGACTAAGAAAGATAACTATATAGTTTGTGTGCATGTGCGTGTGTGTGTTTTATGGTATTCTTCGTGTCCTCTATAAATATGTAGTTCTATGTTTCTTAGATACTCACGCACTCCCTTCAACATTCCTTTCTTCCTGCCAAACAAATCCGGCTATTGTCAAAAACCTCTCATGAAAGGTTCAGGCACGTTTCAATAAATGAAGGATTTTAATCTGGTGCATTTGCAGAAACAAGGGAAGCATTTATAATGATGTGTTTATTTCTCCATGCCTCTGGATATCTAGTGAAGCTTTTATGATTTGGAAGGAGGAAATATGTCATGAAAATAAGAAACAACATGAAACCATAACCACTTGAGTGCTGACTGTGTCAAATTCATGGAAATGAAAAGAACAGCATTGGGGCATCAGTAAAATATACCCTATTACATTAAGCACAACACAGCTGTCTGCTGGAAACAAGAATTCAATAATGTGCTAATGGCTCGCTTTCGAACATTTTTCCCCCCATAACTGTGAATAGATTCTTAAAAAACAAAGGTGTTTAGAGAAAGGCACTGGTACTTTAAAACCATGCAAATACTCGCCTCATATACTCATTAGCAACTCATGTGCCAGCAGGTGTGTTTTTGGGGCGTTGATAACACTTCCTTATATTTGGAAACAGGCAATAGGAATGCCTTTTATTAGAGCATAATTCCTACAGGTATTTTAAAGAAACAGAATCTCAAAACTAGCCAAAGTCAACTGCGAGAAAAGAAACACAGTGAGCCCTATGGCAGTGTAAATAGGCTTCGTGAAAGGAGGATATGCCAAATGAACTATGTGGTGGCTTGATAAGAGATCATTTGGGGTTAAAAAATAAGGGGCAGGGGTGAGGTGGCTGGGTGGCTCAGTCAGTTAAATGCCTGACTCTTAGTTTTGGCTCTGGTAGTGATCTTAGGGTTGTGGAATCAAGCCCCGAGTCGGGCTTCAAGCTCAGGATTGAGGAGTTTGCTTAAGACTCTCCCTCTTCCTCTGTACACCCGCCACCCCCCTTTGCTCTCTCTCTCTCTCTCTCTCTCTCTCTCACATCCTCTCTAAAATAAATAAATAAAATATTAAATAAGGGGGGTAGATGCTACAGGAAGTCAAGGAAGATACAGTCTAAGACAGAGCTGAAGATGGAAGATATTTACTCTGGAAGTGTGTTCCTGCTTAATAAATTGGGACACAACAGGGGTTAAGGTGGTCCCTCAAAACTTGACTTCTCTGTGTCTCACTCAGCTTCCACTTCCGGTTGAGTAGAATGGGCTCTGGAGTGCAGCAGCAGATTGATACACTTCTCTGTTTAAGAAAACATCAATCAAAGCTCTCAAATCTGTTCTAGGGTTTGCGATTATCACGAGCCCAAGTTCATTCTATTCCTTGGACCTCAAGATTTATACATTTTGTTGACAACTGGCCTCCAATCTCAGTAGACAAATCCATCTAAGTAACACAAAGCTCAGTGCATTACTGTTAAATTCCAGTGCCCCTGGAAGAATTTCAGAAAGCTATTTTTTATCAGTTTTTAAGTGGAAAAATAAACAGATATCCAGCCTATCTGGAATGTAGAGACAACTTGGGTAGTATTTATTTTTATGAAAATAGGAGGCGTTACAAAGGGTAACGTTTGACATTGCATTTTCCATTTGTTTCCATGAGGATGAGTCATGCTAGAAGCCCCTAACAAACTTAAATCATCACTAAGTCTTGTTCCTGCTATAAAATGAACATGCTTAGTTAAAGTGGGTATACAATTGAAATCTGTGTTTAGAGGTTGTTAATAATTCTTTAGTAACAGAATTTTTAAATGACCAGAAATACTGAGGTGCACCATCTAAAGGACCATTGGGATTTGTTGTTTTGTCTCTTGGGGCATTTTCTTTCTATCTTAGGTGTATTTGTAGGATCTTGTTTTGTTTTGTTTTTGACAGAGAGAGAGAGAGAGAGAGAGAGAGAGAGAGAGAGCATATCAGTGGGGAGGTAGGGGCAGAGAAAGAGAGAAAATGAGAACCTTAAGCAGACTTCATGCTCAGCCTGGAGCCTGATGTGGGGCTTGATCTCACAACCCTGAGATCATCCACCAAATCAGGAGTCAAATGCTTAACTGACTGAACCACATAGGCGCCTATATCCTATATTTGCAGGATCTTTTGAGTGAGAATTATATTGGGGGGCCACACACACATATAAGCCCTTGATGCCTCTGCCTGGAACCCAAGTACTGAGTACCAAGTACAAGTACTTCTGTCTGCAGCTAGGTCAGCCTGATGCCAAAGGGAGAAGTACTTAGTATTGAAAACCTAACTTCCTGAATATACTCATCCAATAGACATGGAAGTCACAGAATGAGAAATGAAGTGAAAAAAAGAAAAAAAAGAAAGAAAGAAACGAAGTGCAAAGCATCAAATTAAACTTGTATATAAAATGTATTTTCATAAAAACAGCGTTTTCTAGATTCAGTTATGTCATGTTGGCTCAGTGCTGGGCATGTGTTGTGCATCGTGCATTCCAGCTTCCAGTAAAGATAGTCACTCTATCCGCAGTCCAGGAACTGCCATTTATTCACTTACCTTGTGTACAAATTGTTCCACTCTGGTCTGAAGCCCCCAGACCTCGAACTTCACAGTCACCAGCTTATAGGAACACATGATGGGTTGATGACTATCTCTCCAGCCTTCCCTTAATTGTCCCCTTCCTGTCTTCTCTGACTTGAAGTGCTTAGGATCCTGAAAAAAATAAAAATAAATAGTAACTTAAAAGTTTAACCATTGGGCGGCCCCGGTGGCTCAGTGGTTAGCGCCACCTTCAGCCTGGGGTGTGATCCTGGAGATCCCGGATGGAGTCCTGCTGTTGGGCTCCCTGCATGGAGCCTTCTTCTCCCTCTGTCTGTGTCTCTGCCTCTCTCTCTCTGTGTGTCTCTCATGAAAAAATAAAATCTTAAAAAAAAAAAAAGTTTAACCATAATTTATAGGAAATGTCTAGAATAGGCAAATCCATCAAGACAGCAAGATTAGTGGTTGCCAGGGGTTGGAGTGACTACTAATGGATAAAAGAGTTCCTGTTGGGGTGATGAAAATATTCTGGAATTAGTGATGGGAGTTGCATAACTTTTGTGAATATACTAAGAACCCCTGAATCGTACACTTAATGAAAAGGGTTAAATTATATACATCTCAGTCAGAAAGGGACTTGCAACATAAATAAACGCTAAAACGATAGTTCGCCTTCTAGGCAAGTGTCAGTTCTTCCTGAAGTTCCTTTTCTCCAGCCAACCTCTCCACTATACCTGACTCTTCTCTTCTTTTTATTTTAAGACTTCTTAAGACTTTAAGACTCAAGCATCTCTTCCCACTCCCAACACTGTCCTGTGTAGTTCAGAATGAATGCTCCTCCTTTATCCTTCCAAAGCCTCTTGATGCCATGAACCTGGCAGGTGGGCAGGACTCTTATCATTTTGGTGGCTTGTCCATCTCCACAAGACCACAATCATCTTCACTTCAGTGGATCCTGAATGGCTATGATCCCGGTACATAACAGATGCTGAATAAATGTTTTTGAATGAATGCCTGAACTCTACTTGGACCCATCTCGTTCTCTCTCTCTCTCTCTCTCTCTCACACACACACACACACACACATGGCTGGGGATCGGAATTTAGCTACATTTGGGTAAATCCTTAAGTGAAAGACAGACTAAAAAATGCTATGTGCATCATTACAACTGTTGGCAAGGATGTGAAAAAATTAGAACCCTCACATGTTGCTGATGGGAATGTAAGATAGTGTGGCCACTTTGAAAAACAACTGGGTAGTCCCTCCAAAGGTTAAACACAGAGTGACCATCTGGCCCAGCAATTCCACTCCAAGATATCTACCCAAGAGAATTGAAACCTGTCTGTGGAAACTTACACGTAAATGTTCAAATTCGTAATAGTAAAAAAATAGAAACAACCCAAATGTCCATCAACTGATGAACAGATACACAAAATGTGGTCCATCCACACAATAGAAGATTATCCAGCCATTAAAAGGAATGAAGTATTGATCCATGCTCTAGCACAGATGAACTTCAAAAACGCTATACTGAATGAAAGAAGCCAGTCACCAAAGGCCACATTCTATAATTCCATTTATATGAAATATCCACAGTAGACAAATCTATGAAGAAAAAAGCAGAGTAGTGGCCAAAGGCTGCAGAATGGGGTGATAAGGGGAATGACTGCTATGGAAACAGTTTCTTTTGTGGGTGATGAAAATGCTCTAAAATTAGATTTAAGGTGATGGCTTACAACTCTGTAAGGAGGCTAAAAACCATTTAACAATACACCTTAAGTGGGTGAACTTTGGGTTATGTAAATTATATACAATAAAGCTATGAAAAATATACAAATCCAATATAAAAACACACTGTGCGATACCTTGGTAGGATTTTTCAGGGTGTGTACTAGCTCTGAGCTTGCCCATACTCCTGCATAAGGTAATATTATAATAGTCATTATCCTCAGCACACGTTTACTAAATGCACAATGTGAGCACAGTAGAGAACCAGGTATTACATTATGCTCTCCCTTGACCTGGTTTCTTCGCCCTGAGGGGTGTAGGAGGGCAGCAGCTGTGTGTGTGTGGCCTGGAAGGTGTGGTCTGTGTGTAGTCACAGAGCACTTCCCCCCACTGGGAATGGACTCAGCTCGACTTGGGACGATTTCCGTTCCCTGACCTTCTCCCAGGGTCCCTCATTTGCATTGGTTGCACTAGAAGACACTGGACCTGGGGGTAGAAGGGACTGGAATGGGACAAATATATAATTAACAGAATATGAAACTGACAGAAGAGATTCTGACAGAGAAGGAGGAAAAGGGCACGCATCAAAAGAATCCCATGGGAGTAAGTGCTCTGTGACGGGAGGGGCTGGCAATTTGAGTATGGGTAGCCTTTTCGAATTTTGGTACCAATGTTGTCATGCTGTATTTTTAGCACCTGAACCAACCCAGAAACTGCCACTGAAATTATATGCACAGGCCTGGAAAGATGATGTTAATTTAATAACATGATACATGAAAAAGTCACAAGCACAGGGTCTGGCTCATAGCAAGTGCTCAATTGATGTTAGCTATTACTGTACTTCCTAAGGCAGTCACAGAAGCATCTGAGTAACATGTGCAATCTTGCAGCTGAGGGCAGAGACACTAATGCCTTTCCAAAGCACCCTGGAGTTGCTGGTGAAAGATTTGATAGTTTAAGGCCGTGGGACTAATTCTTGCCTACCCTATGTTCCTATGCCCTATAATGCCATTAAGAATAAAAAGAGAAGACCAAGAAATCAAGAGGTATCACCAGGGAGATGACGGTAGAAAATCTCCAAAGACGGCCTCCATCAATTCCTTCCATTTCCGTGCCAGTACGTTGTTCCTCTCACCAAGAGATGGAGGCTGTCTCCCCTCACTTCAAACTAAGCATGACCTAGGACTCGCTTTGACCAATTGCAAATGGCAGAAAAGACACTGTGTCAGTTCAGGTCTCCAAGGGAAGCTAGAAACTAGAAGTGGGACACAATGTAAAAAGCCTGGTCTGATTGCTCTGAGACTACCATGTTGGGAGGAAGCGCAAGCTAACCTTGGGGAGAGGTGCTTGCCCATTTCCAGCCGAGAAGGCAGGCATGTGACTGAACAGGTCAAATCTGATATTTCAGCCCAAACATACACTATGAGGAACAGAAGATCTGCCCAGCTAAGCCTAGTCAAAATCGCAGAATTGTGATAAATAATGCACTGTTGTTGTTTTAAGCTAAATTCTGGAGTGGATGGTTGGTTAGCAAGAGATAACAAAATAGATGTGTCACGTGGATTACAAAACAGGTGCAATAACTGGGTTCACCATCGATGAAAAGGATGAATGCTGCTTTGTTCTTTTGCAGAACACATCAAAAGTTCATACAATAAACCACATGCTTGAAAGCCACAAAGAAGGAAATTTACAGCTGCCAAGTAATTCACAGGAGTTAAAATATAGGGACTGGAGTGAAACAGCGAGGGCTGGTTTCTTTCCCCATCCCCCTACTGACTTTCCAACAAAAGGTAAATGAGCAGTACTATCGTCAGCACATGGACAGTAACTATCTTGAGGCTCAAAAGACATGGCCTCCATGCTTTGGCTGACCAGAATATGTATAGGCAAACCCTTGAGAACCTGAGAGGAGGTTGTCTTTCTTGAGTGAGCAAGGAGTTAAACAAAGGACATTCCAGAACCAGCAGGCAGAGGAAAGCAGGAGGGCAAAACCCCCAGTAACCCAAATGTGTAAGAGATAAAGGAGGCAGTAAACAGAGCAAGGGGCCAGGCACAGGATGTGGGGAAAGGAAGTAAAAGCCATGGCTGTGGCCTGAGCTGCCTTCATGCCTCTTGGGCCCTGTGCAAGGGGTGTGAGAGAGGCCACAGGGCCATCTGGCTGCACCCCATCCTGATTCACAGACTAGCCACAGCTTGTTTCTTGGACTGACCACTACTGAGTTTGAAATGGTACCGATTCCAGAATATTCGTATACATTCCAGGTTCAAGCTTCCCAAGAAGTAAGGCAAGACTCTGCAATATTAAACATGGAACACTGGTAGGTCCCATTTCCAAAACAGTTAGGAATGACAGGGCCTCACTGCAAACATCAGCTTTGAGTAAGACCATAAAGGTAATGTCTGCACGGCAAACTATGTAGAGGCTAAAATCTATGTGTGGTTCCTGATCACACTGCAGAAGCACCAGGTAACAGGGAGGGGACTAGAATCCCAGGCTCCCCTAATTCTAGGCCAATGTTCTTTCTACTGTATTTACTTTTATTTTTTATTTATTTATTTATTTATTCATTCATTCATTCATTCATTCATGAGAGACACACACAGAGAGAGAAGCAGAGACAGAGGCAGAGGGAGAAGCAGGCTCCATGCAAGGAGCCCAACGCAGGACTCGATCCCGGGTCTCCAGGATCACACCCTGGGCCTCAGCGCTAAATTGCTGAGTCACCTGGGCTACCCCTCTACTGTATTTACTTTCAATATTAAACAGCAAAGGGTGTTTTTGTTATACCCAGATGCCAAAGAAGCAATTAACAATTGGGCTTTTTATGACAACAGTGGGTTGATTTTCTGCAAGTCTGGTGTCCTATCTACAGCTGCTGATTTCATCTAGTAAATCTTATACATAGCCTATAATTAGGGATACACTTTCAAAGAGAGGGAGTGAGGTAAGGGAGAGGATTTACCAGAGGACTCCTTTAATCAAAAGTCAAGACCACAAATGAACATCCAGCTGAATGCCTTTATGAGAAGATGAAAAAAAAAAAAAATCAAGCCAATGGTTCTTATCTGAAATATTCTGGTCACTACAAACCTTTCTCCCTGGTCATATTCGAAACACCCCCCCACCACCACCATATCCAGTATCCATTCCACTTGAAATCATTTTCTTCAACACTCATTTTTCTCACTTGAGTTTGTGAACATAAATATCTAAATTGCCCCGTTCACACATCAGTAGACCTTTTATCTGACCTTTTAAATTTTTAAAATTTCTGGTTTGTGTTTCTACAGCTTCTGTATTATTTTGGTCCTGAGTCACACTTTGTTATACGATTTACTTCATTCTTTATAAAAGACTTGGATTGTTTTTAGGTTTTAAACTTTCATTTCTCTATTTTCAGATGAAGTTTGTAAACCTCCATCCACCTTCATCTCCAATATTATGAATTCCACACTTGCCCACACTTTGGCTTTTTTATAAGGACACAATCACATAGGATTAGGGCCCGCTCAACCTCATTTTAACTTGAGTGCTTCTGCAAAGACACTATTTCCAAATAAGGTTACACTCTCAGGTCCTGGGGGTTAGGACTTCAACATATCTTTTTTGGGGGACACAATTCAACCCATAACAGTTGGTCATAATTTTCACAAGGCAAATCTTACAGAGTCCTCTGTGACTAACTCTTCCATAGCTTGCTCACTCACTGGGTCATGGAGCACTGAACCTCACCCTGGTTGCAGGTGGATCCACTGGGTGATGGGGAAGCTCTCTGAAAGCAATGCTCTTGCCTCCAGAATGCTCCATGTACAGCTCCCAGAGCTCAGCAGCTGTCTGGCTGGCTGCGAACATGTCAGGCTGCAAGTTCCTCTGGCTGGGGGCTTCTAAATTCATCCACAATGAGAACTCTGGCTCCGGAACCTGTTGGTACTCCCCAGGCTTGGCAGATGGCAAATTGGACCCATGTAGTTAGTTAAAGCCCATCTGTATGGAGGGAGGTGAGCTGGTGCCAGGGCTGTCTCCCAGGCCAGACAGACCAAACTGCTAAGGGAAGGAAACATTCTTCCTCTACCTTTCAAGGTCTTCCAGCTGGACAAAGTATTACATTTACATGAGACAGATTTGCTAATCGAACAGGAGAAAAAAACGCCCAAGTTTTATTATGCACTTACAGAGGGCCAATAATGAAATTGAGACCTGAAGAATTACCAAGGTAGGCCGTTTTCATACTTTCTAGACAGACAATAAATCTTTGAGGAATTGACAGGACAAAGAAAACTTAACTTTGGAGCTTCTGTTCGGAAGGCATTCTAAACGGAATTTGGATTGGCGTAGTAAACTAGTAAAAATGTAACCAAGGATGTTTATACCTGCATTCTGTGCCCTGAATTTCCCATCTCTGGTGATAAGGATGTCTTTCTACTTCCTGATACAGGGAGGGTACATTTCACAAGGGAGATTTATTTCTAGCTTTCAGGGGAACAGAGGAGTCTGAGAGCTCTCGGGGGCTTTTTTGTTTTGTTTTTAAGATTTAATTTTTTAAAGTAATCTCTATACTCAATGAGGGGCTCGAACTCACAACCGTTAGATCAAGAGTCTCATGCTCTACTGACTGGTGCCCCAGTGTCCTACTTGCACAGCCAGTCTCTTAAGTAACTTTTTGTTCCCCAATAAATTTTTTTATTTAAATTCAATTAAAATGTAATGTATTATTAGTTTCAGAAGTAGGGTTCAGAGATTCATCAGTCTTATATAATACCCAGTGTTCATTACATCACGTGCCCTCCTTAATGTCCATCATCTGGTTATCCCATTCTTAAGTAACTTATTTAAAATAATCAAATGCCAAAGTGGCACATTTGGAGCAACCTGCCCTTGGCTCCTACACTGGCCACCTCTTCCATGCAGGCACATTTTCTTTGGAAAGCTTCCCTGCCTAGAGCCAGTGACCCACCTCCAGGCTTCATCCATCTTACACTTGGACAAAACAGAACAAAGGTGAAGCTAGGGAACTTTTTCATTAATGCAGCCCTTGTGAAACTGTGTCCCTGCGTTTGTTAGAATCAGTCTCACACCCAGGAGGTGCAAGGAGAAGCCTCCAGGAGGTCTTGGCCTGGCTGGAGCTCAGCTGGCATCTCAGAGGCAATATTATTAGTCAACGTTCACTGAGATAGAAAATCTCCGTGATTAATTATGCTTTCAACTTGAACCACAAAGGACTAAATCCAACAGGGGCTTGCCCTGTTAATTGAAATTAGAAGTTTTTGATAAATGTTAAATGAAATAAGGCTAAGCAGCAACTGGCTAGGAATTGTTACATTATATAACTATAGTACTCAGTCTAAAATAGAGATGAACTAACAACACTTATCAGATTTTTTCCTGCATTCTTGGAGTCTTGAAGACTCCAAATTGATGCAGATATTCTCATTCCCCACCAGTGAATGGCATTTCAACCAGGTAAAATTTATTTATTTATTATTTATTTATTTATTTATTTAGAGATAGAGAGAGAGAGAGAGAGAGAGAGAGAGGCAGAAGCAGGCTCCATGCAAGGGAGCCTGATGCGGGACTCGATCCTGTGTCTTCAGGATCACGCCCTGGGCCTAAGGCAGCCACCCAGGGATCCCCTCAACCAGGTAAAATTTAGCTCTGAATTTAGACCCAGATTTCTTGAACTTGTACCCTAAAGGAATGCACAAAATTATGGACCTTTCAAAGAAGCTAGTCACAAAAGATCATATTTTAAAGGATCCCATTCATATGAAAGATCTCAAACTGGGAAATCTACAGAGACAAAAAGATTAGTGATTTCCTAGGGCTAGAGTGGGATTGAGGGTAAAAAAGTAGGGGAGTGATAGCCAAAGCATACAGGGTTTCTTTTTGAGGTGGTGATGAGCATGTTCTAAATTTGATTATGATGATGGTTGCCTGTATCTATGAATATACAAAAATGCATCAAATTCTCTACTTGAAATGGGTGATTGCATGGCATTGAACTCTTTCTCAAAAAAGCGGTTGAAGTAAGACAAAACAAAACTAAGAAGCTTTCAGAGTGTGTTTGAGAACTGACCTAAAATTTTACTTAAAAGGTCAACTGCTATGCATCAGCTTAAAAAAAAAAAAAAAGCCCAAATGCAAATTGTAGCCACAAGCAGCCAATTCTTGCTTTGTTAGCAGTTAATACCTAAAGTGCTATTTTTAAAGCATTTGCTCTTGGCACTAGCATGTACCACAAACACTGAGCGATTTGTGCTATTTCTCTGCAAAGTGACTCTCTTAAAGGAGCTTGACTCATAAAGTGCAACTGACATATAGAAAGGCAGGGAAAAAGGAGGATGCGGTGAGGAGGTGTTTTTGTGTGTGTCCTGAGCCCTTCTCAGTTATAATTCGGTGTCAGAGAAACTCAAAACTCTCTTGAAGAGGGACCATGAGAATGGAAATTTTGAGTACAAACCACAGAATAATTTAATAGTCTGTGGTCTCCAGCCGGGAGGGTGACCACTGTTGATACCTGTGAGGATCGAGAGAGAAGTTTAAGTCAAAAGAAAATCCCTAGAGGTGATCAGAAGAAAGAGAAGGATGGAAGGAAAACTAACATACTAGCTAATGTTTATTAGATGCTTGCTGTGCACCAAAGCCTATGTCAAGCACTTGAGATCTGCTTTGCCATTTAATCTTTGTATAATAAGAGATCTATTTGGGGTGACTTAGGATGGGACCCCTAGACAGCCTCAGGGTGCATATGGTTACAGAACTTTAAAATCTGAGAAAAATCTTAAAACAAAAACAAAAACAAAAACAAAACGCTGATGGAATGAATGGTAGGTCTCAGGGCAAACATCCCAGAATTCTCACAACAAACCTCTAAAGCAGGACACCATTATGTTCATTTCCTATGATGACCCAGGGAATGCCTGCATCCTATTCCCAGATTGACTCGCCCACACTTCCACCCCGGCTCCTGCCATAGGCTCCTTCCACAAGCCCTCTCCTTCAGAAATCTCCAGATGGGCAGTAGGCATCAATCTTTATGTTCCCCTACAAACTTCTGGGGCCACTTTTCAGTCTCGCCCCCGGCCCATAGGGTGGCAGTGTTGAGGGTGGACCTGTAGGTTGGCAGCTTGGCAAACAGCATTTTTGCAGATGTTCCAATTTCTGTAATTAATTCTCTTAGAATCCTCCCTTCATGGAGAGCCTGGGTGGCTCAGTTGGTTAAGAATCTGCCTTTGGCGGTCAGGATCGCAGGGTCCTGGGATGGAGGCCTTTGTCGGGCTCCCTGTAACAAGGGGAGCCTGCTTCTCCCTTTCCCTCTGCTTACCGCTCTGCCTACTTGTGCTCTTGCTCTCCCTCTTTGTCAAATAAATAAATTAATTAATTAAAAAAAAAAACTTAAAAAAAAAAACTCTCTTCACAGGGCTTTGGGGTTAGGTGAAAATTGTTATCCCCAAGGACTCTGAGAAGTCCCCTCCCCCATCTCCAAATACAGACTGGGAGCTGAGGAGAGATGGGTGCCCTGGGGAGAACCTGGCCTCAGTGATTAGCAGCTGCCTGTGGAATGCGGAGTCATAACCCCTTTGTCCCCAGGTTTGGGCCTGGCTCCCAATTCTAGAGCAATAAGAGACGGCTCCCTAAAATCCTGTTATATAACACTAACCTGTTCTTTTCTGCAGGAACACGTATGGCCCTATATTTTTAAGATCACCTAATCAAAACCGGTACAGCCACCGAAACCTTCTTACCGTATGTGACAGTGAGGTCAGGCATCAGCTCTCCTAAAAGCTGGTGAGCCAAGTTCTTCCCATAGAGGAAGGTGGTTCAGATTTGGCTCAGTTTGCAGCCTTTGAACTAGGACTGCTTGCTGTGGATTGTTCCTGCTTACTCTCATTTTAGCAGCGCTGTTTGGACACAGGCTATGAAGCATGAATAGCCTTGATCCATACCGAGGATATACAATTTGGCCCTTGGATAGCTTGATAAATCAAAAGCTCATAATAGACTAACAAATATTCTTGATGAGTTGCAACACGGCAACAGCGATCAGCACTGGATTAACTGTCCCTAAATCTAGCTTGCCTTTCATGTACTGTATTATTTTGGGAAACCTGCGGACCTCCAACTTGTTGAAGAGAAATGAGGATAGAGATGTTCGCTCAGCCAATCAATCTGTAATTTGAAGGCAATGAATGAAGGATTTCCATTTTTAAAGCATGGATTTCAAACTTATTTTAGCTTTAGGATCCATTTCATTTTTCCAAATGTAATATTATTGGGAATCCCAATGGGTCTAATAAAGCAGGTGAAGTGACAAGTGGATCCCCAGGGGGTATATAGCAATAATTATTATTTGACACAACGTATTTCATTGTTTACTGGGCCCAGAAGCACCTCTGTGGGGTCCAAGGTTCTGTGGAGCAGAACTGAGGAAGCAACAGAAAAGGCTTGGAATGAGATCCCCCTGAGTTCAAATTTCTGCTGTAGCAACTATTTGCTGTGTAAAGCTGGGCAGGTTATTTAACTCCAAGACTGTTGTGGGATGATGATAGGATGAGAAAAGGAATGTTTCCCAAGGGGGGCTATGCCATTTTTTTTGACAGTTTTTTTCCTTTTGTGGGTTCTTCAATTACCCAGTTGTAGGAGGGTAGTTGTTTTTTTTTTTTTTTTTCCAGACTAGGTTTGTCCAGTGCACTATTTTTTAGAAAAGCCACAGAGGAAATTTTACCCCAAACAAAGGGAATGGAGTTCTAGCAAATCATTAAACCTCCAGAGGGTTAACAGAGGGACTAGAAAAGCCCTTTCTCTATTACCGTCTTTCCCCCAAATCCTCCATTTATATGATCAGTGAGACTCTGGGTTAGTGAGGTACAACTAGGCAGGAAACAAATTGAGTGTTTTGCAAAGACAGACAACAATTGTTTGTACCTCCAGCTCTGCTGGAAGGAGCCAGCTTGGTGGGGAGATGCTCACTCTTTGGGGCTAGACACTTTGGGGTTTGAATTGAGGTTTCCTGAAACTTCCAGCAATTTACTTCAGATTCTCTGAGTCTTGGGGCACCTGGGTGGCTCAGTCCGTTAGCTGTCCTAGTCTTGGTTTTGGTTTTGGTTTGGGTTTGGGTCATGGTCTCAGGGTTGTGGGATTGAGGCCTGTGTTGGGCTCTGTGTTCGGCATGAAGTCTGCTTGTCCCTCTCCCTGTGCTCTTCCCTCCATGAGTATCTCTCTCTAAAATAAACAAAGTCTTAAAGAAAAAAAAAGATTCTCTGAACTTCAGTTTCCTTATTTATAAGATGGAGACACTATCTACTCTACTGGATTTTCAGGATGAACTGAATAAAATAACTTAGCAATAACTTTTATTTTTCTCAAAAGCTAGCTTTTTAAAAAAGATTTTATTTATTTATTTGAGACAGAGGGAGAGAAGAGCGCAAGCTGGAGGAGGGGCAGCAGGAGGGTGAGAAGAAGAATCCGCACTGAGCAAGAAGCCCAATGCAGGGCTTGACCCCAGGATCATGACTTGAGCCAAAGGCAGGTTCTTAACCAAATGAGCCACCAAGATGTCCCTCAAAAGTTCTTGTTCCTCTAGGTCTGGGTTTAGCAATTCTGTGAGCGATCTGTTGAAACTTCTAAGGCTCAAGTTAATGAGCTAGTAATTCTATGTCTTTCTTTGGGTCCCTTAACAATACAAGATGGAGATAGGCAACTTAATAGCACCTATTCTTTCCTGGATATTTTTGGAGCAGAAGCTGCAACAGTTGTACTTGGAGTCTGAATAAATAGAAGTGGAGGAGAGAACTGCCAGGTCAAGTCTTGGGTCTCAAGAGGAAAAATACGACCTCCACCATCAGACTTGTTGCCGCAGATTCTTGGAGAGCCAGTTGGGAAAAGTCTTGGTGAAGACTGAGCCAAAGGACCTGCTGGACAGTGATCAGCCTTTCTGGTTAACTTAGATGAGGGTCAATCTGAAGCCAGTCTCCAGCTCAGAAGCAATTTAGGAGGAAACTGAGCAAATGTACATTATAACTAACACCACTGGCTGGCAAGGAAGATGATGTGACTCCCCAGATGGAATCAGATTCCCAATAGATGGAATGAGATTCAAAGGCACTGACCTCTCCCTTCAGCAGCAAATAGGTGGTCTTCCAGGCTTACTTGCTATTTTCTTTTCCTCCCACAAAATTAAATAACAGTAAAATGGTATAAAAACTTGAACACAGGGGCACCTGGGTGGCTCAGTGGTTGAGTGTCTGCCTTTGGCTCAGGTCATGATCCCAGGTTCCTGGGATCGAATCCTGTATCGGGTTCCCCATAAGGAGCCTGCTTCTCCCTCTGCCTATGTCTCTGCCTCTGTGTGTGTGTGCTCATGAATAAGTAAATAACATCTTAAAAAAACAAAACAAAACAAAATACTTGACACAGAAAATGGAGCTCTCTGAGGTAGAGCTGCCTGACCTTCAGTAACAGATGTGACAAGATACTGCTCCTCTTGGCCATTGGAGAAGCACACTGGGTCATCCGACCCCAAGGGTTGGTCATCTTGGACCAGGAGCTCCTCCCTGATATGCCAATCAAACCCAACCATTTTCCACATGTGTCATGGCTTGAAAAAGGTTGGGAAGCTCTGTTCTGAGGCTCTTTCCCCAAACCTGGTACAGTTACACATAGTTCCTCAGGACCCATCTTACTGCATCTGGTTTGGTAGGACTAGGGTAGGTCCAGATATCTGCATTTTTTTTAAAGCTGCCAAGGTGATTCTGACCTAATTTGGGGACTCTGCTCTAAGGGCTAAGAAGTTCTGGTGTTTTAATTTAATAAAACTAAAAATAGCAGAGTCTGATGCAGCTAATCCAAGTCCTGAGCAAGCTGAGGATTTAAAGTCTGTTTTCTTGAAAGTACAGAGGGAGATTCTCTCCACGAGATAGAATTGAGGGAGAGCTTGGTTGCATCTGTTCACTTTTGGCTGAAACCCTGGGGCTTTCTGGCTCCTACTTTCTTCTTTTAAAGTCTTAAATGTTATTCTTCTAAAATACACCTGGTAAAAACGTTGGACAGTGATAGGATGCCAAAATTGCCTTGGGCACCACCCTGGGAGTCCCTTGCCACAGACAGCCTGAAGGTGGCACAGCAAATAGTAAATGTAACTTCTAAGGTTTCTTAGAGGTGAAGTATCAGAGACACATGCCATCCTGAATTCAGGTGACATAATAACAGAAGAAATAACAGCCCATTAATAAAAACCAAGAAACTCAGTGGGGCTTCTGGGTAGCTCAATCCTTTAAGCATCTGCCTTTGGCTCAGATCATGATCCTAGGGTCTTGGGATCAAGTCCCGCATCAGGCTCCCTGCTCAGCAGGGGGTCTGCTTCTCCCTCTCCCTCTGCCCTTCCAACCCCAACTCTTGCATTTGCTCTCTTTCTCTCAAATAAATAAATAAATAAATATGTAAAATCTTTTAAAAAATCTAAAAAAAAAAAAAAATTCTCAGCAATAAAAATGGCAGTAGTTTCTGAAGGAGCTTGAAGCACCCGAAGAGTATTCTGTCATTCTGGGAACTAGAGTGATTGGAACCAATCCTCTGTTTCTCTTCTCCATTCAGTCACACCAGCAAGTAAAAAGCAATATCCAAACAAATTCCCATAGTATTGGGAGCCACTTTCTGAAGACACGTGGTTTCTACTGAACAATCATCCTAGTAACACATCTGCAGAGCTCAATGCCAGAGCCCAAGTAAGGAGAAGGAACATTGATTAAATGCTTACTATGTGCCAGGGACTGTGCTAGTCATTTTAATGCCTTGCCTTTCACATCATCCCATCCCATCCCATCATCTCTCCATCTATCTATCTACTCATTTGAAGGAAGGAAGAGATATAAGAGACAATAATTGGTGGTGATGAGGGATGCCTGGGTGGCTCAGCAGTTAAGTGTCTACTATCAGCCCAGGGCATGATCCTGGAATCCCAGGATGAAGTCCCATATCAGGCTTCCTGTGTGAGGCCTGCTTCTCTCTCTGCCTATGTCTCTACCTCTCTTTCTCTCTATGTCTCTCATGAATAAATAAATAACATCCTTTAAAAAAAATGGTGGTGATGCAGTGCAAAGACTATAATCACTTGGGAGGCATAGCAGAGCCAGGGCCCCTTATCTTAGGGTCGAATGATTTTCACATGGAAAGCATGGGTGGGAATCCCCATCCATTGGCTCTAGAGGTTATCTTTTGCTGCGATCCTTCTACAACAAGCCCAATTGTTTCTCTGTTTTATGGATGTTTTGCTTGGATGAGTCCTTCCTGTTAGGACATGGAGCCATTTCCCCAAGGACTTATTCTATTGAGTCAATGATCCCATGCCACAATCAGCAACTCCACTCCTGGCAGAGATTTAGAATCTCTGGTTTTGATCTGGTACTGAGGAGTTTATTCTCCTTGATTTTGTTTGACCTACTTGGTCTGGCCTTTCACTACCAGATCCAATTGGTAAGATGTGCAACTACTATGGGCACTGAGCTCTGGGAGACCTCATTCATGCAAACTACTGCAGCAGTTAAAAATATTTTTCTTCCTTGAAAAATTAAAAGCTGAAAACCCTTTCTCTAGGATGGAGTTGGTCATTATTGTTTTCCTAGTAAATTTGGCTTTGCTTAAAACATTGCAGTAGCTCCACCTAATTAGGCCAAAAGAACAGCAGTGGTTTTAAGAATCAGCACTAGGCATGGTACTTTGGCAAGACTTGGTGACCTAGCTTTCTTTTGTTTGGAAGAAATGAGATCCTAAAGAGATTACCTATTTGTTCTGAGGGAATGAGTTGCTGATTATTGGTCTAAAAATGAGGTAGCTGGGCCTGTTGAGAGCTGGACTGCTGTTTAATGCCTTTTTACTTTCAGAGGTTTCTGTTCTTTAATGAAATATTATTCCTGTCGAGATGACTGGAGGCTACTTGTTTATGAAAGGGATAGTGGGAAAGGGAAAGAAGTAGGCTGATGGAGTTGGAGGATTCCCCAACCTCTTGGCATCCCTCACCATCCCCTGAGAGAGTTAGCCTCTCTGGTGAGGTCACAAATGGAGTCCCCTTGCATGGTAGCTGGTGACCCCTGCTTTGAAAGCCCACTGCTGCTTGCAGGATATAATCCAAATTCCTTAGCTTGGCATTCAAGGTTCCTCTTCCCTTCCACCTCGGTCAGGCAGTTATTCACTGACCCTCGAATATGCACTGGGATTATTATTGCTTCCACCCTGAGCATCTGCCTTTGGCTCAGGGCATGATCCCAGGGTCCTGGGATTGAGTCCCACATCGGGCTCCCCTGAGGGAGCCTGCTTCTGCCTCTGCCTATGTCTCTGCCTCTCTCTCTGTGCACTAATGAATAAATAAATAAAATAGTTTTTAAATAAATAAAATCTTAAAAAAAAGAATTTAACCTACAGAAACATTAGAACAACACAGAAAAGATATCATATGAGATGCTTCCTATAATAATAAGACTCAATGTCTTACTTTGCCCAAGGAGGAATGGCAAAAATATGGCACAATCTATGATGGCACATTACGTAGCCATTACAAACCCTGATAGAGACACGAGTGCAGCCACAAAAAGATGGCAGGCTTGTATTGTCAGTGAAAAAATGCACATTGCCAAGTGGTACAGTGTGGTCTAGTTGAAGAGTGTGGGCTTTAAAAAAAAAAATAGTGTTACTTGGGACGCCTGGGTGGCTCAGTGGTTAAGTATCTGCCTTTGGCTCAGGGCTGATCCCTGGGGCCCCAGGATCGAGTCCCACGTCGGGCTTCCTGCAGGGCGCCTGCTTCTCCCTCTGCCTGTGTCTCTGTGTCTCTCATGAATAAATAAATAAAAAATCTTAAAAAAAATGACATTACTTATGCATCGTTTTTAAGTATAAGCATCAGGGATCCCTGGGTGGCGCAGAGGTTTGGCGCCTGCCTTTGGCCCAGGGCGCGATCCTGGAGACCCGGGATCGAACCCCACGTCGGGCTCCCGGTGCACGGAGCCTGCTTCTCCCTCTGCCTATGTCTCTGCCTCTCTCTCTCTCTCTGTGTGTGACTATCATAAATAAATAAATAAAAATTAAAAAAAAAAAGTATAAGCATCAGGAACACCAACTTTAACAAGGGCTCTCTCTGTGATGAGGCATCCTGGGGCATTTTTGGTTTTTTTCGATGTTACCTATTTATATGTTGGAATTTTTTTTTTTTTTTTTTTTTTTACAAGGACCACATATCACTTTGGGAACAAAGAGCAAAGATCGTCATTTTTAAAAGGCCCAACTCAGATTTCACCACTCCTATAGAGCTGCCCCCTCCTTTAAAATCATGTGGTGATGATGGAGCAGAGTTTCAGAGGAGTAAACTTCACTTGGCTGTGAAGCCATTTCCCCCCTGCCTCCAGCTGTTCCTTAGGCTTTTATGTTGTGACACCTTATCCTCCCAACTGGATCATGGGCTTCTTAAAGGTGAGGGTGTCCCACTTTTTTCCCTTTTCATCTGCTGCACCAGCTACTTCCAGAGTCTCCCCGCCCCCCCAACGTATCCCCCTCTTTAAAACACTGGCCTCAGGGAGACCTTGCCAAGGAGGAGGGCTTAAGGTACTGCGAGGCAGCAGCTGGTGATGTTAGGGTCCAGGACCAGGGAGCACATGGGCAGCCGAGGGTCCCTCCTCCCCTCCATGTCTATGATACACAGTCAGTCCTCCTACTATCCAGGGGCGCCTGGCCCCAGCGTTGGAACCCATCACAAAACAGCTGCGTTACTCTCAGAAAGAAACAGATGGACAGAGGGAAAAGTGGGAAATGACAATAACACCACAACAGCAAACTCAACTCAATGACATAACCCAGCATGCGACAGCTGGTTTAAACCTGGCCATTTGGAGATAATTGAAAATTTTTGCCACCCTCAATAAGCCAATATGAAGACCAAAATGGTAATATTTTAATTTGAGGGAGCAGAGTAGTTTGGATGAAGCGCTTTGTACTGAAGAGTACTAAGTGTGACAATATTTACTCATTTGATCTCTCTGTTCCCTTTCTGGAGCCCATAGTACTTAGCAAACAGCATTTAATCTCTCATCCTTGGCGGTCATTGGAAAAGTCAGACGTTTCTCTCTTTGTTCTGTTCCTTCTCCCTGAAGAGCGAATTCCACAGATGTTTAGATCAGTGTGACCAATGGAGTGGCTGCTGGTCCAGGAAGACTCTAGAATCCAGGGGCCTAGAGACTGAGTTCAAAGGAATCGCCTTTGGCATCTAACTCGAGGGGAATGCTCCAAATCAAATTCTGCCTGAAACCTCCCATATACTTTCCTAATTCAATTATAACACTTCAGGGGCCCACACTTCTAGGAGAGCCTTTCTCTTCATCTCTACCTGAGATCAAAACATTGTAAATTTTCCCATTAAAATTATTACACTCTATTTATCACTGGGAAGATGGAGACTTCTCTTACATCCCTCCAAATAAAGGGAAAGAGGCATTTCTATTATCGTAAAAAGAAGATCAAGTTCAAAGGGTAGTTGAGACTAGACATAATCATGGCCTCTATAGCCTCCATGCCTAGGAGAGCCTGGCACACAATAGGCCCTTAATAAATGCAAACTAAAGAAATTCACTAAGGAGTCTTGCTACTAATAAGTTTTTACTAAATTTCCTTTTCCAAGGCCCTGCTCTGTTGTGTCGGGTATACTTGGACCCAAGCTCGAGCTTGTAAATAAACCCTAGCGTGTTTGCAAAAAAAAAAAAAAAAAAAAAAATTTCCTTTTCTTGGATTGGTCTACAGCAGGGTTTCTTGACTTAGCCACTACCAGCAACTGGGGCCAGACAATTCTCTGTTGTGGGGCTATCCCCACATTGTAGGATGTTTAGCAGCATCTCTGGCCTCTCTGTCCACTAGATGCCATAAGCATATCACTACCCCTCCACAAGAGGTGACAATCAAAAATATCTCCAGACACTGCCTGGCAGGAAAAATTGCCTCCGGATGGGAACCAATGATCTAGAAACCTCCCTTTGCTTTACATAAATCAATGAAGATTAAAAAAAAAAAAAAAAAGTCCTCTACTTCTAAACTTCCTCCACCAGGTAATTACATTTCCCTCCCACTCCTCCTTTCAGTGAAGGCACATGCCCCCCACATTGGTGTCCCTGGGGGAGAGCTGTGGGTGACAGGCCAACAGAGATACCATTGTCTCTCGTCAATCAAGGAGGCAGAGTGCTGGACTTCATATTCAGCCAACACCAATGGCCTCTGAGTTAGAGTTCTTTAAGCCTGACCTTTGGAATTGTCCTGACCGGACTAATCCTAGAGGCTTGGGGTTGAGATTTGTTCTTGGGCACCCAAACTGCCAACTCAGCTTTGCAGGTATGGGCTGCCTGCTTGTGTCCTCTGTGGGCATGCTATGACATATTGTACGGGGTTCCTCATTCCTGAGCTGGGATCTTCACCTTGGAGCTTTGGCAGAGCATGAAAGGGTTGGGATGGAACTCTTGGCAGAGGAAAGAACCCACGGATCAACTGTCTCACAAGTACGACCTGCTCAGATTTTGGCTTCATTTCCTCTTTCCTGCTTTGGGGTGCTAATGTGACATAGAGCAAAGCGCTCTATGGTTTGTGGGACCAGGGCCTTGGTGGGGTGTGTTGAGGTGAATGGAGGTGCTCCCTGTTTCTGAGAAATCACACTTTTTTTTTTTCTACAACAGAGGCGCTGCCCTGCAGAGACCCGCAATGGGTATGAGAACAAAACATGAGGCTAAGAGGCTCTTGGGAGTTGGCGCTCAGGTCTTCACTGTGGATAGGAAACAGCATCCCTGCAAAATGTGAATAAGGAGAGCACTGGGGTGTCACCTGATCCCGAGTCTCCAGAGTGTCCTTCTGGATCTCTGGTTAGTGCTGGCACAGGGTTTTGCCAGGCAGAGGGCACCCAGTGGAAAATTCTCAGCTCCAGTCACCTTAACGAGAGAGGCATTCTTGCCTCCCGTGAGGCTCGGAGGTTTCCAGGGAGAAATGGAAGGAGAAAAGCAAGCACTTTGGTCCCCTGCCTCGGCCTGGACAGCGGTGTGTGTGTGCGACCGGAGCTGGGAGGAGACGGGTGACCCAGATAGCTCTGGTCTGAATGCATAAGCATCAAAAACCTCAGAACAGAGTCAGCCCACCAGCACGTTAGCTTTCTCCATGGAAAACGTGTTCCTATTTATGATGCTGACATCGTCAACTTACAAAGATGGATTGGAAGAAAAAGCCTGCAAAGCTGTATGCCTCAGATTAAAAAAAAAAAAAAAAAAAGAACTCTGATTCACAACTGTTAGCTTAATGGTAACAAATTCATTTCCTTTGATGGCACTTGCTCTGAAATTGTTGCTGCTGGAAGGAAAAAAACAAGGCCCCCAGCTTTCACTTATTCATTCAACAACCGTTTTGTGAGCATCTGTCCTGTGCTGGCGCTGTACGACCGGGGAGGTACGGTGATGAAGCAGCCAGCTCCTGTTTTCATGGGGCTCACGAAAGACCTGTGAGATAGTGTGAAGTAGCATGCTCTGCCCGTGGTGGGTGGGTGAGTGGGGGTCCCAGGCAAGGCTCCTGAGGAGACGTAACCCCACTGAGCAGCATCGAGGTGGGGAGGACCAGAGAGTGGCGGAAGGCAGACGGTCCTGCTCAGGGACGGGGCTTCCTCCCAGCCAGTGCAGGGTTTTAAGCAGAAAATGAGCAGGTCAGTCATTTTACAAGAAAACTCTTGTGGTGGGGAGGGGGTTAATTGTCTACAGGGTGCTGGGTGGAAATTTATTTGGAAATGGTTTGCCTTCTGCATTGGTTGTTTCCCTTGTCCTCAGTCCCTGGCTGATGACACACAACCCAAAGCGCCTAGGAAACTCTTCTCTCCCTTCATGTGAGTTCCTATGCAGTCTGGATTCTGGAAGCCTAATGATATGGGGTTGAGGTCCCAAGGGAGTCCTGCGTGGCACACTCCCGATTGGGCCTTCTCCTTTGTGGTCAAGTCAAACTGCTAGGGCAAGTGAGGAAGAATCGTACCTGCAGTGTAGGCCTGTGATCCTTTGGGAAGCAGTACTTGGTGGAGAGTGTGCAGGCGAGCCCTCTTGGGCCCTTTCCTTCCACAGCTGCTAAGAAACCCTGATACTCCAGGACAGATGGGGGCAGCTCTGAGGGGTAGAGCTGAATCCCAAGTCCATTCATCTCTGGTCACCATTTCTTCTGGGGTAGGATCACCCTACGGTGTCCCCGGCCTCCGCATTAGTGACATTAGGGGCCAGGTAATTCTCTGTTGGGGAAGGGGGGACTGTCCTGTCCATTACAGTATGTTTGGCAGCATCCCTGGTTGCCCGTAGCATCCCTATGTTGTAACAACCAAAAATGTCTCTGGACACTGGAAGCATCCTTGCGGGGCGAGGCTGCCCCCAGTTGAGAACCACTGCTCTAGAGGATGGTTTTCCATTCTTGTCCTTATGGGACCTCACGGCAGTGCTCGGTCCAACGGATCACTTGCTTCCTCTTGAAACCTGAATTCCTTTGGTGCACTCTCCTTGTCCTTCCTCCAACTCTCTGCCCAGTTCCTTGTAGATTCTTGGGCCCTCCCCCATCCTCTTCCTGGCCTCCAAACGCTGCCATTGCCGAATGCTTGGACCTGAACTGGTTTCCCGCTTGTACTTTATGCTTTCTCCCTCTCATTCATCTCCAGGATTTTAAGTATCTTCTGTTTTCCAAATACTCCCACATTTGTCACCAGCCCGGATCTCTCATCTAAGCTCTAGACTCATTTCTATTTGCTTTGGATGTCTCGTTGGCATCACAAAATCCATCCATCTTTCTCAGAAATCCACTCTTCTCTCACTCCTGTATCTGTTGGCCGAGCCATTAAACCTTAAAGTCATCTGCTGACATCTGCTTTTCTCTCATCTTCATATCCAGTCCCTGACCAATCCCTGTCAATTCTATCTTCAGAACATACCTCAAACCATCTGTTCCTAGCCCTCCAGTTCAAGCCACCACAAACTGTGAAAAACCAATAATGACCTCAGTGACTTCCACTTTGCTTCTTTTCAGTCCATTCTCCATCCAGAGCAATCTTTTACAAGCACAAATCAAATCATACGATGCCCAGCTGTAATTTCTGCAATGGCATTTCCACTGCACTTGAGTAAAATCTAAGCGTCTTAACATGGCCTCATCCTCCTTTCCAATCTCCTATGTGCCATTTGTCCTTTCGTTTCTGCTGCTCCTGCCATGTTGGCCTTCTTCTGCTTCTTCATGTGTGTCACCTCAGGGTCCCCACATGTGATCTTACCCCTACCCGGAGCACTATCCCCCAGCTCTTTTCATCCTGCAGGTGTCGGTATGTCATTACTTCCAGGATATCTTTCCGGATTCCATCCTCTGAAATTCAGTTTCACCATCATTGTCTCTTTCTGCATCATGCATGCTTCCTTATGGCACTTGTGACTTTCAAGTCTATCTATCCTCATGTGATTCTCTACTGTTGGCTCCCCTGCTAGATTGGAAATATCTTAAGGGAAGAAGGGACTCTTAGTGGCTCTTCTGCTCACTGCCGTGTGGCCATCTTAATACAGTATGGGACACTCAGTGCATATTTATTGGATGAATGATTGTTCACCTTTCACTTCCTTGGTCAAACTGTGTCCAGAGGGATGCCTGGGTGGCTCAGTGGTTGAGCATCTGCCTTTGGCTCAGGTTGTGATCCTGTGATCAGGTCCTGCATCCGGCTCCTTGCAGGGAGCCTGCTTCTCCCTCTGCCTATGTCTCTGCCTCTCTCTCTGTGTCTCTCATGAATAAATGAATAAAATCTTAAAACAAAAACAAAAACACAACACCCTGCATCTAGAAAAGAATACTTTATGGCCAAGAGAAATGAATGACTATGAAGAATGAAGTAAAAGCTCCTCGCTTGTCTGTGTAAATGAAAAGAAGCTTTCCAGTCCTGGTTCTTGGGAACACAAAGCACAAGGAGATGAATCAGGCACCCGCTGACTAGAAATGAGACTTGTTGATTTTGTCATTAGTATTCCATATTTATCCCAAAACTTCCCACCCAATCAGGAGGGAAGTCCCTGAGTCCCAGGCAGGATCACACCACAGCAATCTAAGAGGAAGAGCTGAAATTAGTTCAGTTTTCTACCCGGAAGGCCTGAGCTCCCCAGGTGGTCAGGATGCCCAAGTTGGACAGCAGCCCCCACCCAGGCCCGAGGAGCCTCGGAGG
The DNA here is from genome assembly GCF_018345385.1 of Vulpes lagopus. Taxonomy (NCBI): domain Eukaryota; kingdom Metazoa; phylum Chordata; class Mammalia; order Carnivora; family Canidae; genus Vulpes; species Vulpes lagopus. The sequence continues at coordinate 47,197,166 of NC_054835.1, forward strand.
TGATGGGGCACCAGCTTCACCTGATGCACGATGCTCTGATGCATCAGTGAAGCCCCGTAAGTATTGGTGGACTTGCTATGAAACCACAGAAGTATCTCCTCCATAGAATGAGACAAGCGGAGGCCAAGTTTCTCCTCCTCTTCTGTAGGTCCAGTTATTTAGAGAGCATCTCACTTGGTTTTTCTGAAAATTCATGAGCGTGGTTGGCTGCAGTGCGCAGCGTAAACAGATGACGCTAAAACACTCAGCCTTTGAGTCAAACTGAGAGTAATTCACATCAGCCTCTCCGGGTCTTTTGAAGAAGGGACCAGCTGCAGAGCACACGCCTGCAATTAAGCAGCTAAGCATTCACTAAGACCAGGTTAGAATCCCAAAATGTGGAGGGAAAAAAGAAAAAATAAAACAAAACAAAACCATCTGAACCACATTGGGAGCCCAGTTGGTAGATTGGCAGAATTCATTTTCAACAGGTTTATTTAGTTAGGTCTTAAATCAGCCTTAATGAATCCGCGAGAAGAGTGTCAAGGTCCATGTGTTATGGCTCAAGGATGAGTCTGGGACCCCGAGTCCAAACATACTGTGATTGGCTGCCCTGTTGCTAAACAACTAAAATAGCCCTGCATCCGCTGTCATCACGGGGGGCGGCGAGGGGCTGTCATTTACAAGGGGGTCACCCACGTTCCGCCAGCAGCCATTAATAAAGTGCTAACAGGGTATCAGTGGTGACTTGCACCAACAGTAAAATAACAAGGTTGGACTGCGGTAAACAACGGATCCTGGCAGGGGGGAAGCTGTAGAAAAACATATGCTCTTCAATTTATTCTCAGTCAAGAATGAAAAAAAAATAAAAAAAAGAGGAGAAACCCTAACGCAGGAGGCGCTTCCTGTTTTGAGAGAAAGGTTCTGTGTCAAGATGAGCTGTTGGAGTTTCAATATTCACTCAGAGGACGGATGGAGCATTTTCTTTGTGTTACACCCCAAAGATACAAAGAAAACCCAGCCCCTGCCCTCGCAAGGCACGTAAATGGGGAGGCAGGTCACGCAGGTCCTGGCAAAACAGGAAGTCAGAGGTGGCTGCTGTTTGTTGGAGGCCAGTATGGTGGATGGTTCGGCCTGGTGAACAGTGTGCTGCCCAGAAGGATGGCAGAGCGGCAGGGTGACAGGAAATCTAGATGGAAATGGAGTGGCAGCCAAGCCCCTGAGGAATAGGAACTTTATTCTGAGACTCGCCTTCAAAAAATCCAGCAAGATGTGAGACCAGATTGAATCAACACAGAGATGCATGCGAGTCTCCCAGGTCAGGACTGACTTAATAAATATTTGTTGAATGACTGAGTGAATCTCTTCCACAGGTCATCCCATTTAGCGCTTACCTCAGATTCTTTGTAGTAACGTTCTGGAATCTCATCGCAGGCGATATCAATAAAGCAAACTTCTCTCTCTAGGTCTTTGGCTTCATTGTCAAAAATCTGAAAGAGCAGAGCAACATATCAAAGGTTAGTGATGTGAGGTGCCCACGGCTGGCACGACTGCGCCTGAAGCGGAATGACACCCCGCGGAGCATCTTCACATGGCTCAGTGCTCCTGGCTGCTGCTTTCTGCCTGCCTCAGGTTGTGCGAGAATCATGAAAGGCTTTTATTCATCGCTTACGTTTTGGCACATCAGAGGCAGGTGTAGCATCAATCACCACTTGGTGAGGGGGTAGAAGAAAAAGTGGTCTGTTTTTAGAAGTCCGAGAGCGAAGAAATAAATCTCTTCCAAAAATGAAGTCTGCTGATTTTTTTGGCAGTTAATCTGGACAGGGGGAGTGAAGAGGATACAAAGGGTCCAGCTAGATAGGCGGCAACAACAAGCAGTAATGGAACCCAAGATTTATGGAAGAGAAGTGTGGGGTTTTTTTTTTTTTCATTAAAATGTTTATGTATATTTAACTTCACACACAACACATGCTCATGGCGGAAAACACAGATAAACAAAAAGAAGAAAATAAACATCGCCCACAAATTCATTATGCAGGAATAAACACATGTATTGCTCTTGATCACTGAAGAGCACGATTTCCTTGGGACACGCAGGAGTAAGAAGGCAGGGCTTGGGGAGAAAGTGAGAAGCTAGAGATGGGGCCCTGACCATCTACTGTAGGTTCCACTGCCCCCAGAAAGCCCATCACTTGCAAAGAAATATGTAATAAAACAGCTACTTATACATAAAATTTGATGGAAAGATAAAGTTCCTCTAGTTTTTCCCATGGCCATTTTTCTGATCTACTAGGATGATCTTCCCAGCCCTCCTGAAGGGTGGTAAACAGATTACGTTTGCAAAACCACTTTATCCCTGGAAGGCGTCTTAGCTGTATCCCCACCTCACTGTTTGGCTAATTCCTGCAGGTGAAATCAACCGTGAACACTGATTAAATCTGATTCTTCAGTAGAAAATGAAATATTTTGGAAGAACAGGGTGGTTGATGCCTAAGAATATTGTCTTGACACAAATTCGGTGCCTGTTAATAACATGATTTCCCACAGGACCGCATGTGCAGGGCCCTTTCCAATGCCACACTCTCCTTGGTTTGATTCTCGGGCTTGAAACGACTGGTCCTTTCCAAAAGCTTTCTGAATAATATTTGTGCTGGTATTTATCTTCCAAGTCTGATGTTTGCTCTGTTGCCTGTTTTCTTCAAAAACGGTCAGAGACTGGACCCTTCAGACTTGTCCAAGGAGACTGACTGCCCACCCTGACCTGAGGTGGCCACTGTGTTTTCCTTAAAGGGAGAGAAGGAGGGGTTCTTGGATCAGCTCTAGCTCCTTCAACTGCCACTTGAAGTCAAGTGCTTGGGGACACTCCTACAGTGTTTAGGAAGGACAGATGGATGGTTTTGAAATGAAACAGAGAGAATTTGGGGAAAAAGGTTCAAGTTTGAGTGGATAAATCAATTGTAAAATGAAATACTGGGTCTTGGGTTGTTTGCAGGAGTCCCTCTCCCCCACTGTCTCCTCCTCTCCCCCTGCCCCTCCTCTACATGAGTCTCTTTTAAGTGTGTGCCAAGAGAAGAAAGACATGTGCCTCATTAAGAAAACAAAACAAAATGGAACATCCCAGAGGGAAATGAGCTTCTAGAGAGTAAATTACAAAAGAAGTTAGAGAGGTTTGATGTTTATTGGTGGTCAAATTTATGAGACTGAAATAAGGGGAAAAAAACAGGGGTTACGGGAGTTACTGACAGATTGTGTGGCTTTTCCTAATTTAATTCAAACATTTTTGATCACCTATTATACCGGTTATCATATTATCGCCTCTCAGCTGCAAAGTAACCCGTTAGTCTCTGCTCAGAGATAATGGACTGGATCCTGGAAGCACTTCTTTTTTACAGCAAGTATGACATTAAGCCATTTACTGGAGGGACCCAGCAGGAAGTAGGGGGCTGCTCTTCCTGGTTTGGGATCTTCTCCTGCTGTGGAGTCTGTCGGTGGAGACGTGTGGTGGTGCTCTGTCTCAGCTGCATGCCCAGAGCGCCTAGCTGCCTGGTGACCTTGGGGCCCTGGCCCTCCACATGTAGCACCATGCGCTCCAGGGCTTGCATTGGCTGTGGCACTCTGACTCGACACACCTGCCCAATGCTCTCATCTCTTACCAGCGCCCAGAGGGCCGATTTCCACTGCCTAGCAACTGTGGACCAGCTCTGGTCCCGGAGACCCAGCCCACTTCTCCACCATCCAGTGGGCTATGACCACAACCCTCCAGTGAAGTCTCAGCCCCAGCCATGGAGAGGGGCCCCTCCCAAGTTTGTTCTTCATTCTGTATTCTCCGTCAGCCTTAGATACCCTTTGGAATTCTCTTTCTTTTCTAATTTTTATTTTTTTATATTTTATTTATTTTTATTTGGGGGAGACAGAGAGTGTAGAGGGAGGGGTACAAGGAGAGAATCTCAAGCAGACTCCATGCTGAGCATGGAGCCTGACATGGGGCTCAATCCCACAACCCTGAGATCATGACCTGAGTTGAAGGCAGATGCTTAACTGACTGAGCTACCCGGGTACCCCTGGAGTTCTCTTTACATCTTTATAGTTACTCCTATCAAAGTTGAATAATTCCTCATACTCCCCCTGTTCAAATAATTGTGTGCTCTATGCCTCCTGATTAGGCCCTGATGCAGAATAAAGTATTTGCTACAAAGAAAGAACAGACTATAAAAGACAGGAAGAGGAGGCATTTCTGTTGAGTCAACAAGTAAGTACATCATCAGGACACTGGGAGAAAACCAAGCTGAGAAAATTCTCATTTTTCAGATGAGAAAACCAAGGCTTGAAGAAGTAAAGAGCTTTGCCTGAGGTCACACGAGAGTCAGTAGGGAAGTTCAGATTCAGGGCAAGTCTCCAGCCTTCACCAGCAGGCTCCTCTTGTGATAAAAAGCTGTCTCTTGGCACCCAACCAGGAAGATAAATATCAGTCGAAAGTGCTTCCTGCTTCTTTCCAGAAAGATGAAACTGGAATCTGGTTCTCTTCCTGCTACTTATAAAATGTATGTCCTGAGTAGCTGAGTTGTGGAACTCTCCTCAAACTGGGAACGTTTCTGCTTTTTTGAATAGCAGAAATAGTAGTCGACATGGGACATGGTAGCAGTAGAATCTATTTACATCCCTGCTTCAGTTCAGACTCTGACCTCCTTCGTTATCATGACACTTAATTTTCATTGAAGATGAACTACCAAGCACTTCTGCAGACACCCATTCAGGGCAGGGGTTTCCACCACTTGAACAAAGCCACAAAAAAATCACTCTGACGCTTGAGATTGAAAATCTCTTAAGGCTTGAGATTATAAAGAGTTTTAATTTTCAATAAATAATTAATCTCCCAATGGTTAGAGATTTTGGGAGATGCTCTTTAGGGGCTCAGTAAGTACCTACTGAACTAATGGATGGCATTAGCTTTTACTTTCCAAAGAGGAATCTAAGGCAGGAATATAGATTACTAACTGATCTTAGTTTCCTTTTATGACCGAGGATTCTATTTCCTTGGTTGTAAGCACCCTAACTTTCCATCACTCTCAAAAGAGGGCTCAGCAGAGTGGAAACTTCACCGTATTAGCTGACAGGGCCTACGTTGGGAATCAGATGAGCTGAGTTTGAATTGGATTATCTCCTGTGTCACCTTGGGCAAGACCCTGCTCCTCCTTGGGGTCTACATATTCTCACTGAAAATGGAGAATATGAAAATCTACCTTCTATTAGGTAGATGGGTGCCAGGAACTTGTGAAACAGAATTGTACCCAAAATTTGGGGAGGTGTATTTTTCTGGAGCAAGGGTTCAAGCACTTTCATCTGATTATCCAAGAGATCTGTGGCCCCAATGAGGTTGTGAACAAGAGACCCAAATGACCACTAAAATTCCTTCCAGTTAAAATGTCTGCAATGTTGTGTGTCCTCTGGGTCATGTTAGTCACCCGTGCCTTACTCTTCGGCCCCTTCTTTCTCTGCCCCTTCACTCTACAGCCAGCTGACTTGGGTGGTGCTCAGAAGGGGCTGCAGCAGAGAAACAGAACAGGGGCAGTGGTCATGATGTAGTGTAATCAGAGGCCGTAACGAGGGTGAAACAATCTAATTTTCATGCTCAGTTTAAGGGCATGATCCAGAATTAAGCCAATACTATTGTAGACAGAGGGTTAGTTAGGCCCCAGAGAAAAAATAGCTGGGCTTCCCCAGCAGCAGTGGCAGTAGCTGCCAGGATTCTGGTCAAACCACTGGCTCTTTGAGCTGGAATAAGAGATCTGCTGAGATAGTTGATGATGACGTGCATCTTTTGATACATCAAGCCAAAGCTCCACCAGGGTGGCTGAGCACCTTGATGGTCTTGGAAACTTCTTGGGAGAAGCTGTTCCCTTCTGAGAAGGGAGGTGGGTTTGGGAGTTAATTGTGGTACTTTCCCTATATCTCCTATAATAATGTTCCCATTTTTGATTAATTACTAGAGACATGCCCACCCACGGATTATCTGCAGTGGATTTCAGTGCCAATCTGGTTGACTCTCCTAACCTCCTCCCCACCCCTACTAGGCAATGAACACTCAATAAACAAACTCCTATTGATATGAATTGAGCAATACTACAATGAGAAGCCAAATCTCCTGAGTAAATATTATCTTATAGATTCCAAATAAAAAGAGAGTAATCTTCTCTTTTTTGTAAAGCATTATAAACATTAAGTATGAAGCACCTTTAAAAGCTTAATATACTTTGACCTAGTAAGCTTAAGCTTTGAGAATTTATCTTAAGAATCTTAAATAAAGGAAAAGCTTTATGCACAAAGATTTTCATCCTGACATTATTATAATGGCAAGAAAAAATAGAGAGAGAAAGGAAGAAAACAGTTTAAATATCCCAGTATGAGAGAATAACCACGTAAAGTATGATAAATCCATTTGGTGAACTATTCTGTGGTAGCCATTAACAACACCATTCTTTTTTTTTTTTTTAATTTCTATTTATTTATTTATGATAGTCACACAGAGAGACAGAGACATGGGCAGAGGGAGAAGCAGGCTCCATGCACCGGGAGCCCGACGTGGGATTCGATCCCGGGTCTCCAGGATCGCGCCCTGGGCCAGAGACAGGCGCTAAACCGCTGCGCCACCCAGGGATCACAACAACACCATTCTTAAAAATGATTCTCCTGGGAGAGTATATATGGAGATGGGTGGGATGCAGAAAGGGAGGTACCCCATATATATTTTTTAAGATTTTATTTTTAAGTAATCCCTATACCCAACATGGGGCTTGAACTTACAACCCCATGATTAAGAGCTGCATGCTCCACCAACTGAGCTAGCCAGGTGCCCTGAGGTACCCCATATTTAACATGTGGTCATAACTCAGAAGAGAAAGGTACATTGATAAATATGGAATGTGTTTTGACAATGCACTAGATTTCTTCCTTGAATGGGGATGTCTTTCTAGAATATGAAATCTCTCGTTATAGTCCAGTGAGGGACAACACTGGGTGCAGCAGCTTTTCAGAAAGTCACAATTCTGGGAATCATGGATTCTGCATCCCTTTTCTCTATCATGGTAACTTTTCTGGTTTAAAACCTAAACTTATTTATTTTAAAAATAGGCTCCATGCCCAATGCGGGGCTTGAACTCATGACCCTGAGATCAAGAGTCGTGTGCTCTACTGACTGAACCAGGTAGGCATCCCTAAGATCCAAGTTTAGATTAGAACTATCTGTACTTTCAGCATAATTTTTCTGTAAACCTAAAGCTGCTCTAAAGAATAAAGTCTATTTTTTTTTAAGTTGAAGGGTTAAAAAAGATCCAAGCTTAGTAGCTACATTTATTTATTTTCCCAAGCTACCAAGGATACAAGGTAGGGGCGGATGATTAGTAGGGATTCAGAAAAGTCTACCAGTCATCTTGCTTTATGCTTCAGATATGATTAAAGTGCAAAGAATTTCAGCCAAGCCACTGTTTTCCTCTAACTTCATTTTGCTGCATTTGGGAGGTCTCAGGGGAAGCAACTGACTAAGGCATACCAACAAAGAACAGGTTCAGCAAGAAGAAACAGGTTCAGCAAGAAGAAATTCATTTTAATGCTCCAGATTTGCAAAGTGGCCATTGGTTTGGTGGTGATGATGGCCCCTGGGTTAACACATTAGGCATGATGGGGCTAGAGTTTGATTCACGGTTTATTGATTATTATCTATCAGCAGCGTACCTGGTGGGCAGAGACTGAAATGCACTAATGGTTGGGATGAAAAAATAGTCCAACTTATTGACAAGACACACCACCACTTCATTACCCCATCTTTACCGGTATTCTCACCAAGAACATTTTCACATCTACACAATTCAATGGTGACTGTTTCATAAATATGTATGCTTTATGATCCAACCCAAGAGCATGCAACTTGTCTTCCAACTGCCATTAAGACAGAAATAAAAAAACAGGATGGTCTTTTTTTTTTTTTTAAAGATATTATTTATTTATGAGAGAGAGAGAAAGAGAGAGAGGGAGGCAGAGACACAGCCAGAGGGAGAAACAGGTTCCATGCAGGGAGCCTGACGTGGGACTCAATCTGGGGTCTCCAGGATCACGCCCTGGGTTTAGCAGCGCTAAACCACTGAGCCACCCAGGCTGCCCCTTCTTTGGTCTTTTAATAAACATTTCTCTACCTCCCATTCCCCCACCTGGAATACAGAGTTGAAGAACTGATTTGTTCTGTTAGGTGCAGTTACTTAAAGACAGTGGCCTGGAAAGAAAAAGAAACTAGACACAGCAATAAAAAAAAAAAAAAATCAGCAAACATTTATGAAGCACCTACTATGTGTTCAACACATGACTTCAAACTTCCTCCCCAGTTTGAGCACAAGGGGGCTTATGATTTTGGACAGAAGACTAGATTGAATGCACGACTGAATCAATCACACCATATAAAATATAACCTATATGTTACTAAACTATTGGGTTTATTTATTTATTTATTTTAAGATTTTATTTATTTATTCATGAGAGACACAGAGAGAGAGTCAGAGACACAGGCAGAAGGAGAAGCAGGTTCCATGCAGGGAGCCCAATGGGGGACTCGATCCTTGGACCCTGGGATTGCGACCTGAGCCGAAGGCAGATGCTCAACCACTGAGCCACACAGGCAACCAAGTACTGAGTTTTAAAAGGTATGCTCAGACAAGAGTATTCCAGGCCAAATTCAGCAAGGAGGAAACTCAGCAATGGCCCATAGTAGTCTGGACCAGGATCATTATTTCAGCAGCAGGAGTGAGTCAAAAGATTGGCCATTTAGTGTTGTGTGGAAAGGAGCCCCACCTTGTGCCTGCACCGTATGCTCCTGAGACACCAGAGCCTGGGGTATAACTCATGGCTGCTGGGGTTTCTGTCTTGGGGGGCCCAGAGAACTGTCTGCCTGTGCTGGGGGTGCAGGGTAAGTGACGGCCGCAGTCCCGCTCCAGAATAGCCCTTAGTTTTGGAGCCGAGTAAGAGCCCCATCTGGTAATATGATGGGAGGTGAACTGCTTTGACTTAATCCTCATTAAATGCTCCACTGGCCATTGGATTTAGGGGGTATTAAGGCTGAGTAAAGGAAACTCATCTGTCAGGGTTAGGCCAGTTTGTCTTAGCTGCTGGGTAAACTTCAGTGCTTCCCCAGAGAATGCTCCCTGGTGGACAATATCATTAGGCTTTCAGTGCAGAATGGAAAACTGCTTTCCCAAAGCCAGTGGGAGTAGCAAAGCAAGCTGAAGGCAAAGGTTTCCACCCACAGTGTCTGAAAAAATTCTGTCTTCAATGGGGTGGTAATGATGCCTGCACAGAGCTGCTGGAGAGGTGGAGAGGGATGAGGGATGGGGCAGGGGTGCTCTAAAGAACGCCTCTGTGAATCTTGATGGAACATTCTGATGAGCTGTTTTGTTTTCCTTATACTGCCCTCTCTGCTTTGATTGCCAGCTTACTTACCTTCCAGTGTACTGGGATTGAGTGTTAAAGGGCTCCAGATAGACAATGGGAGGAAGGGACCCAGAGGGAGTCTTCTCCTTAGAAAGCTGCTTTGGACCTACGTTAAATTTCCAGTTGTTCTAGTTACCCATCCTTATGGAGTGCATGAGGGTGGGGTAAAGCTCTCAGGGATGTGAGCTGGCAACATGAGGACACCTCTGTGAAGAGAAACGGTTCAGGGAGTGAGGGGTGAGAAAGTATCACCACTGCTTGTCAATTGGGGAGAATATCGTCACGACCCAGCAAGCCTGGAGTGACTTAGATGGCACAGGGGGAGCAGGGTGGGGGACCTGGGTTAGGAGAGGGTAGGATGGGGACAAGTACAGCTCTGGATGGTGGGAGACAGCCTAGATCAGAGATGAAGATGGGTGGTGGAGTGGGCTGGCTTCCCTTGGCAACATCTGTGAGTATTTTGCACATTATCTACAGGTCTCTGGACAGTGACCAAGGGAAGGTGCATGCACTTGGCGAAGGCCAGGGCTCAAGATGGACATCGAGCTTCTAGCATGGTGAAGATCATTCCCACCTTGGCAGACGGTAATAAGCGTGCCAGTGGGGGTCCTCGGGAGGCCAGGAAGCATGAGTATAAAAGAAAGCCCCATGGTGAGCCATCTTGAGGGAGCTCATTCCAGAAAGTGGGGCATTCATGGTGTCAGCCACAAAGGCTTGCCTGTTTCTTCCATGAGTCACTGAATAATGTTTCTCTATATTAGTTCAAATTAATTAAACTCCTAAACAGAACTCTCTGCCAAACAGGCTTCCAAGATAGGTGCTTTGGGAAAGTTCATAATGGTCATCCCCAGTTCCCCAGTGTGAGCACACAGAAATTACTGGTAGGATTCCCAAATCGCTCAATCTGGCCCCTTCGTGGTTGAACTAGCACAGAAGGCGCACCACACCCTCCAGGGTTTTTCTTTTCTTTTCTTAAGAAAAAAAAAAAAGAAGTTTCTCAGGAAGTAGATGTTTTTAATTAGAAGAATCAAGTACAAAGAAGAAATTAGCAACCACCCATAAAGGTTATACAGATCTTAATCCTCTTATCCTTCTAGTATGGGACAGACACAATTTTTAAAAACCAACTGTAGATCTAGTGCCATTTTTGTCATTCACAAAAAAATAAAGGACAACTCAGTGCCTTAGCAAGGTATATTGGTCCCCTCCCCCCCCTTTTAAGGCTCCTTCCCCCTAGAACAAGTTTTTTAAAAACAATTATTTGGGGAGTTTACAACTCTCCAAATTCCTGGAACCACCACTACAATTAAGGTAAAGAATAGTTTCATCAGCCCAAAAAACTAATTTATAGTCACACCCTCTGCATGCCCCAACCCCTGGCAACCACTGACTTGTTTTCCATCCCTATAGCTTTTCTTTTTTAAAAAAAGATTTCATTTATTTATTTGAGAGAGAGAGAGCACATGCGTGTGCACACATACACATGAGTGGGGGAAGGGCAGAAGGAGAGGGACCAGCAAACAGACTCCTCACTGAGCACGAAGCCCGATACAGGGCTCCATCTCAGGACCCTGAGATCAAGACCTGAACCAAAATTAAGAGTCAGACGCTTTAACCAACTGAGCCACCCAGGTGCCCCTAAGTTTTTTTCTTTTTAAGAATGTCATACTGGGGGGTGCCTAGATGGCTCAAGTTGGTTAAGTATCTGCCTTCAGCTCATGTCATAATCCCAGGGTCCTGGGATCGAGGCCTGAATTGGGCTCCTTGCTCAGAGGGGGAGCCTGCTTCTCCCTCTCCCTCTGCTCCTCCCACCTGCTCATGCTCTGTCTCTTTCTCAAATAAATAAAATCTTTAATATAAGAATGTCATACAGAGGTGCTTAGCATGGAGCCTAAAAAAAAAAAAAAAAAAAGAATGTCAGACAAACAGAATCATACAGATTTTAGCCCATTGAGACTGGCTCCTGTTATGCAGTAATGCCTTTGAGATTCATCCTGTTGTATATATCAAAGCTCACTCCTTTTTATCACCAAGTAGTATTCCATTGTGTGGATGCACCACAGTCTGTTCACCAGTTCCCCCATTTCTAGCCTGGGGCAATGATGAATAGAGTCCCTAAAAGCAATTGTGGACCGGCTTTTGTGTGAACACAAGTTTTCATTTCCCTAGGGTGCATACCCAGAAGTGGGGTTGTAGAGTGGTAGGGCATATATTGATTCTTCTCCATAAGCAGATGTATCATTACTCCTGTAGTAGATTGAATAATGTCTCCCCCAAATTCACACCTACCAGGAACCTCAGAATGTGACCTTATTCAGAAATAGGGTCTGTGCAAATCTAATTAGTTAAGGATTGCTATGGACTGATATGTATAATGCTCCAAAATTCCTATGTTGAAATCTAATGTCCAGGGCATCCCTAGTGGCCTGGCAGTTTAGCACCACCTTCAGCCCGGGTGTGATCCTGGAGTCTCACGATCGAGTCCCACATCGGGCTCCGTGCATGGAGCCCGCTTCTCCCTCTGCCTGTGTCTCTGCCTCTCTCTCTGTCTCTTTCTCTCTGTGTGTCTCTCATGAATGAATAAATAAAATCTGAAAGAAAGAAAGAAAGAAAGAAAGAAAGAAAGAAAGAAAGAAAGAAAGAAAGAAAGAAAGAAAGAAACCTAATGTCCAAAGGGTGTTAGGAGGTGGTAGGCTCTGGGGAGGTGATTAGGTCATGAGGGTGGAGCTCTCATGAATGGGATTAGCACTCTACAGAAAAGACCCTACAGAGCTCCCTAGACTTTTTCTTTTCTTTTCTTTTCTTTTCTTTTCTTTTCTTTTCTTTTCTTTTCTTTTCTTTTCTTTTCTTTTCTTTTCTCTTTCTTTCTTTCTTTCTTTCTTTCTTTCTTTCTTTCTTTCTTTCTTTCTTTCTTTCTTTCTTTTCCTTCCTTCTTTTCTTTTCTTTCTTTCTTCCTTCCTTCCTTCCTTCCTTCCTTCCTTCCTTCCTTCCTTCCTTCCTTCCTTCCTTTCTTTCTTTCCCACGTGAGGACACAGGAAGGAGTTGGCAGCCTGCAACTCAAAACCCAACAATGGGGATCCCTGGGTGGCACAGCAGTTTAGCACCTGCCTTTGGGCCAGGGCGCGATCCTGGAGACCTGGGATCGAATCCCACGTCAGGCTCCCGGTGCATGGGGCCTGCTTCTCCCTCTGCCTGTGTCTCTGCCTCTCTCTCTGTGTGTGTGTGACTATCATAAATAAATAAATAAAAATTAAAAAAAAAACAACAACAATGTTGGCACCCTGATCCTGGACCTCCTGCCTCCAGAATGTGAAATAAATCTCTGTTGTTTATAAACTTCCTAGTCCATGAAATGAAAATCATCCTGGATTTAGGATGGCTCCTAAATACCATGACTAGTGAATGTCCTCTTGTGAAGAGGACACAGACACACAAGGAGATCATATAAAGCCAGGCAGAGATTCTTTCCCAGAACCATTGCAAGGAGCACAGCCCTGGCCAACACCTTGATTTTGGACTTCTGGCCTCCATAACTATGAGGGAATACATTTCTGCTTTTTTAAGCCACCCAGTGTGTGGTAATTGGTTATGGCCATCCTAGGACACCAATACAACTCTCCACTTTTTTTGGCGGGGGAGACCCCCTTTCTCAAACTCAAGATGAAACTCCCTGGAGTAGACAAAGAGTGGCTTTCCAAGAAGCTACACGGTTCTGAACTTCCATGAATAAAGGCAACCAGGCCTTCTTTGTTGTGTTATTCAATGTGTGCAGTCAGAAGAAAGAGGTTAGAAGATGAAAAGCAAACTTGAGCTCCTGAAGTGTGGACTTCAGGCTGGTGATGGAGATCCTTGCCTAGCCCCAACTTTCACCTGCAGGTCTTCTTTTCAACTAGGCCTCACCCTTGGGCTCTGTCCTTGGCTGGTTTAGTGCTTTTTTTTTTTTTTTTTTTTTTTGTAAAGCAAGAATCCTGTTGAGGCGCATTTAGGGAGAAATCTCTCACTCTTGCTATCACCTTGGCTTGCCTTCAGCAAGAATTCTGTCAAATCAGGGGTGTCTGGGTGGTTCAGTTGGATTAGGGACCAGCTCTTGCTTTTGGCCCAGGTCATGATCTTAGGGTCATGGGATGGAGCTCAAGTGGGGCTCCACACTCAGTTGGGAGTCTGCTCAAGATTCTCTCTCTCCCTCTCTCTTTGCCCCTCCCCCTGCTCTCTCTGTCTCTCTTAAAAAAAAAGAATCCTGTCATTCAGCCAGAATCCTCCTTCCATCCACCAATCCCCATGCTGCACCTTGACTGTCGGTCACTGCTAGCCCTTTCTGTGCTCAGAGTTGAGCCCATCTCTCTTCCCTATAACAAATACTCGTTGTATTAGTCTCCCTGAATGAGGCTTGCCTTACCATCTTTAACAAGTGCCAGGAATCATTTTTTCTTCAACATTGGCCCATGGAGGAGATTTCCTTCCATTCCCCCACCTACCTCAAAGGTTGCAGCAAATTCAACAGGGAGAGAAACCCAGTGACAACCATACAGAAGATACAAGGGCATTGCTCATCCATAAAGTTCAAAATAAAAAGCTGCTGGTCCACGCATGTGGGGAGCGAGGGCGACAGAGAGACGCAAGAGGAAAGGGTGCCTGGGCACGTGGCAGGGTGGAGATCTAAGGGTAAGAGAGCCCGACAAAGTAGAAATGATTGCCCAGTGTGATCCCTTTGAGGGAAAGGACACTTCAGTCTATTCCGGGATGTGTCTAGAAAGAGCTCTGGCGCACCAGCGGAGGGTTGAGAACCGTTTCGCACGGTGACCTGAGGTTCGAGGCAGGGAGCCATGGTGAACCCTGCGGTTCGTTTGGGGGAGATGAAAAGGTAGGGCAGAAGGTTCAAGAGACAGTAGTCACAGTGACGTGGTGACCGATGGGGAAAAAAGATTGTGATTGGAAAAACAATGTTCTAATAAGGTGCTCCGGGTCATGGCAACTAATTGAGAAAAGGACAGAGAAGTATATTCAAGCAATGCAGAAAGGGTCACACATGCTCCGACACAATTCATTTACTAAAAAGGCTTCAGAGGCACAAAAAATTGCTTCCAAGTTACGGTTCCCAGGGCAGCTGGAACAAGGCTCTTTTCATAAACTTGGGCTAATTTTGGCACAGAGCAGCCTCAATCCGAATTCTTCCCCTGGGCCGCGGCCCCCTTTGGACCCCCAGGCCGCCGCCAGTTCAGGCCCAGGCCGCACACGGGCACGTGGGGACACGGCCCCGAGGCGGGGGACGGCTTCCCCGCAGGATGATCAATAATGCTTCCTAAAATAAGTCTCAGAAGCGGAGCTCAAAATAGTTGCAATTTCTCCCAGTTCTTTCTCATTTCAATTCACAGGGTGGTCTCTGGGAACTGGAGCCCATGGTTTTCTCTGAAGCTGAGGAGCAGACATTTCTCCCGGCAACGGCTGGCGGTGGGGCTCCCTGTGGGCCTGGCTCTTCAAGGTGACTCTGAACACCCCCTCCCCATCCTTCCCCAAACCTTTTTTTTTTTTTTGAGCTTCAGCAATGAATCCTCTGCACAAAGCAGCAGAGTTCCTGGCAGAGAAAAATGACTAGTACCTGCTTTTCCCTGAGAAGCTACCAGCTCGGCCTTGAGGGAAGGGAATCAATGGCGGAGACAGATGGCTCGCTGAGGCCCAAGTGGGGGGCAGCCACAAAGGGGGGTCGGCGGACAACGGGGAGAACTGCCACAGGGCTGGCGGCAGCTTCACTCCAGAGGCCCAAGAGTCCCTGCCTCTCGTCCGCCACACAAGCGTCCTGAGGTACTTCAGGGCCTTGTGTCTCCTTCTAGCTCATTCCTGGCGTGCCTCTCTGGGCAAAACAACGTAATGGGCACCAGCCCAAAACCACTTCAGAATCATGATAGATTGCATCTACTGTCAGAAAAAACAAAATAAAGGAACAAATTGTTACATGTGCCTGGTAGGTCATGTTTTGTTTGGTTTTCCCTTCTGTGGGATTGGTTCTAAATACCTCTCAAAGCCAAGTTGGAGAATTCTGCGAGGCCTCCTGGCTGAGTTCTGCGGACACACCCCAAGCAGCCAACCGGAAGGCTCCAGAAGGATCGCTCCAGGCATGGATAAGACAGAGGTGGCTCAGCGGATGGGAGCGGGTTAGCTCCCTAAACTCTTCCCAAGGTGGTGGGTGATCAGGCCTGAGGCTCCCAAAGGGGTCTGTCACCTGTGCTTTCTCCCAGTGGGTAGGGAAGGCTTTCCTCCGGCTGTGGCTTTCCTGCCCTGACAGGCCAGCGTGGGGGGCCAACTTTGGACTGTCTGTCATGTCATTCCTGTATCAGCAACCTTCTCTTTTCTCTTTTTTCCTTACGGTAATACCTCTTTATCGTGGGAAATGCAGTTAAGAAAATTACAGAGAGAGAAAACACGGCGTGGCAGTGACAAGGCCTGACTCCAGTGTCAGCAGACGCAGGCTTGCGACCAGGCTCTGCTGCTTGGCTGGGTGACCTTGCACATGATACTGAGGACAGTTGGACCTCATTTTTCTGATCTGTAAAATAAGAGCAGTATCTCTGCTTCCCTCTTTGGGTAGCAGAGAGGGATCCATGACAGAAAGCAGGCAAGGCCCAGTTCATTTTGACCTGGCCTTGGTAAGTGCCCTGGGTGTCAGGTGTCACTATCGCTGAAGGGGGAACAAGGCCGGCACTCATTTTCAAAGTCTGAATTGCGTTTCATTATATTCCTGTAATACAAATGCACACATCTTGCTATGGTCAACTGTTCCCCACCCCATTCACCCTTTTGGTCCTCTTTGCAACGTTTATAATACTACACTGAACACCTGTAAAAAAAATATTAGTCTTCGTTTTGTTTTGTTTTTTTAAACAATCTGAAGATTTTATTTTTTAGTAATCTCTACACCCAACATGGGGCTCAAACCCACAACCCTGATATCAAGGTCGCATGCTCTACCGACTGAGCCAGCCAGGTGCCCCAAAATGTTAATCTTTGATTGTGAATGACCTAACAAATCTCCTCTATATTCCAGATGCTTTTCCTGAATTCCAGACCTTTTGATACAGACTGATTATTGGACACCAATCTCTGGCTTTACTCAAATTTAACATGCCAAATCCTACATTCATCATTCCAAATCATTCATCATCCCAAATCCTACCTTCTTGGTTCTAGGGTGTGAGCCTGCTCCTCCTCTTGTGGTCTTTCAATCATCTAGAGTAGAAACTTGGGTGTCATTCTAAGCTCTTATTTCTTTCTCATTCTTACATCTGCTCAGGCACTAAGTTTTATTAATTCCACTGCTTCTATATTTCAGCAATCCATCTCCTTGACAGACCTATTCTCTATTCACCTGGATGAATGCAGGACTTCTAACTTCCTTCCTTTCTTTTCCTTTTCTTTTTAAAAAATAAGCTCTAAGCCCAATGTAGGGCTCAAACTCACGACCCTGAGATCAAGTTACATGGTCTACCAACTGAGCCAGCCAAGTGCCCCAAACTTCCTTTTGATATCCTAGTTTCCACAATCCATTCATCTGTTTGTCTATCCATCCATCCATGCATGCATCCATCCATCTGTCATCCCATCTACCTGAAGGAGAGCAGAATATGCCACCCCAAAATATGCCACTTTGACCTAATGATTATTTTGAATTAAAATTACTTGAGAAAAAAATAAAATAAAATAAAATTACTTGAGAGACAGCTGGTTCAAGAAGGACACTGTGACCCTTCTTTGTCCTCCTGGAAGGAGGAGATAAATCTCCCTTGTGAAAAGTACCTTCCTCATACAGGGAGGGAAGATGGCATCCTTACCACCAGAAATAGGGAATTTAGAGCCGAGAAGCTATATAAACCAACCTTGTTACTTCTTCACTAATTTACTGCTCCAAGCCCAAGTCCCTTTATCTTGTCAATTCCTCACAAATTTACTGTTTCTTTGTCTAAAAGGTGTATGCTGGTCACTGCGCTGGTCACTTCTGCACTGGTCACTCCTTTGAGTCCCATATTTTTACAGGGTTCCCATACACCCCAAATTAATTTTTCTTCTATCAATCTGTCTTCTGTCAATTAATTATTAGGGAAGTTAAAGAACTTAGAACTTAGAAGAAGGGAAACATTTTCTACCCCTACATATCTATCCATCCATCCACATGTTCACCTTGTTTGGTTCCCGATATGCTAGAATGGTTTCTTTACAGTTCAGGGGTCAAAGCATCTGGTTCTAAGCCTGGCTCCATGGCTTAGGAATTGATCCCATGAACCCTTCCCAGTTCCATTCCATCATCTAGAAGTGAGTCCTCTCCGCATCCTACCCCCTCACTGAGCCATCAGAACCAGGTGAGAGAATGGATGTGATAGTGCTTCTCAAGCTCCCAAATGCTATACCAGTGTATGGAATTAGTACACTTGTATCCACCTACGAACTCACACTCCCTGTCCTTCTTTCCCTCTTCATTGCCCCAGGCATGCCTTACTCCCCACGGAGAACATCAGGTTCTCTAACTCACCATTTCAACCTTCCAAGCCCCAGCTCTTACTCCTCAATGAAGGTTCTTCTTCATCCTACCTACCTGGCTCATACCAACTCATCTTTCAAACTCATGGCTTCTGCCAAGCCTTCCTTTTACTAAAGCAACAATACGTATGGTGACATTGTGTGTGTGTGTGTGTGTGTGTGTGTGAGACATTTGGTTATGATTCAATTTTTGGGTTCCCAGAGAACCCAATGCATAGGTCCCTAATGAAATTCCCAGGGTAATACTGCCTGTAAATCAGTAGTTTGTCTCTGCTGTTGCTACTTTTGTAAAATTAGAGGGTCATAAATTCACACTCCAGGAAAGGGTATACAATGATCTTTCAGCTCCAGGCCTTTGAAGTCTCTTCAACTGAAGTCAAATCTAACAAGTGGCAACAGGCACATTGTGATTTTTGTTTTAAAAGCTATTTATCTATTAAATTGGAGAATCCAGAGTAAACGTCCCAGCTGTCTTAGTTTGGGGAGCTGTCTGGCTGTGGGAGATGAAATCAACTTGACAGGTGACAGCAAAAGTTTTTCAATTCACTGAACTCTGCAAATCTGGACTAGCAGGATCTCAATGGCTCCAGTAAAATAGATGGTCATTGCCTAGGCCCCATAATGTGCCCCAGTAGCAGGAGCCCATGTGGCCCCAAGGTAGGGGGAACTAGGCTACACAACTGATGTTTCTCACTCACCTGTGCACCCCTCTGTCTTTTAACGTCTCATACATAATCAAACCTAATGTTTTGCTGCTACTGAGCTGAACCATTCGACTAAATACCATCAGCTTTGGCTGTTAACATTAGCATTTGTTAGCTGTTCATCCAGTTTGTTGTTTGCCAGCAGAGGACATCTTGTTAGCCAACAAGTCGTAGCGGATGACAAAGTTTAGGAGAAAAATGGTGAGAGGAAAAGGAAAGACTGAGAAAAAAAAAAAAAGAAGCCCATCCGTGAAATTTCCTTCTTTTTTTGCAAATTTGGAAAAAATAACTGCACCATTTAATTTTAGAGGCTGAATCCCTTGGATCAAAGAATATTTAAGAGAGTCATGCCTCAGTACCAAGGACAGCAAGAGCCTGAGGGGCAACTTAAGATCTCGCACGGAACAGACCCTTCCAGCACATTCTAAATAACACTTCCTGCTCTTTCATGTGCACACAAATCTAGGGAATCTTGCTAAAAATGTAGGTTCTGGTTTAGTGCGCCTGTGGTAGGACTTGAGATTCTAATAAGCTCCCAGGTGATGATGCTGAAGTTTCCATAAACATCTGAGACTTGGGGGCTTTAAGTCAAGGCAGGCAGGACAGAGTAGAGAAACTGCAGATGAAAGTAGTGGTCAGATGGAATTCCATCCTGGCAATGGAAGCCACTGCGAAATGTTCTGATTTGGGGTCTTCATGGATCCCCTCAGGCAGCTCTATGGGAAGTGGGTTTAGTAAGAGAGATTGTCCTAGAAAAGAGATAAGGACTTCAACTAGAGTGACAGTAGCTGGAATGGAGAAAAACAAGATGGATGTAACAGTTAGGAGGTAAAACCATCCAAATGGAGTTTCTAAGCTCAGCAATTTAATTTGGCCTCTTTTTCCTAATCTGGTCAGACCTACTTCTGCTCTGAATGATCCTGTTAGGGATTCATCAGCAGTCTGCCCAAGTTAGAGGCCAGGTTAGCAGGAGTCCACTGTTGCTCCTGCTTTCGGATTCTTTCTGCTCTCTCTCTCTCTTTCTCTCTCTCTCTCAGGGTGACCTTCCAGAGCAGGAGGCCATCATTCCTTCTCCGGTGCTGGAAGAGCACGTCAGCCTGTGCCTTGGCGTACACTGACCCCTCACATCGCAGCCACAATACCAGCTCTGTGATGAACCCAGCTTGGAAAATGGAAGGAGGGCAAAGTCAGGGCAGCCATACATGTTGGGGAAAGAGATTTTGGGAGTCCACAAAGACCCAATATTTGCTACTATAGAATTCCTGCCAGAGATGCACAGTCTAAACTCAAACATGAGAACACAACTTTGAAAACCCAAGATGAGGGACATCCAACAAAACATGGCCTATGCTTCTTTAAAAAAAAAAAAATCAGTGTCATGAAAGACAAAGAAAGCTGAGAAAAGTCCTCTAGATGATAGGAGACCAAAGAAAGTGGCAACTCTATGCAATTTATGTGCCTTTATCGAAACACGAACCATGAGGGTTGTTCACCATAAAAGTCATTATTGAGACAATTGGCAAAATGTAAATATGACTCAGAAAATAGCATTGCATAAATGTTAAATTTCCAGAATTTAATCATTGCATTATGATTACGTAAGAGAAAGTCCTTGTCTTTTTTTTTTTTTTTTTTTTTCAAGATTTTATTTCTAGGGCACCTGGGTGGCTCAGTGAGTTAAGCGTGTGCCTTCGGTTCAGGTCATGATCCCAGGGTCCTGAGATCAAGCCCCATATGGGGCTCTCTGCTCAGTGGGGAGTCTGCTTCTTCTCCCTCTCCCTGCCACTCCTCCTGCTTGTGCTCTATCAAATAAATAAATAAAATTTTTTTTTAATAAATAAAATCTTAAAAAAAAAGA
Organism: Vulpes lagopus; assembly: GCF_018345385.1. Lineage (NCBI taxonomy): Eukaryota > Metazoa > Chordata > Mammalia > Carnivora > Canidae > Vulpes > Vulpes lagopus. The sequence continues at coordinate 47,217,704 of NC_054835.1, forward strand.
TTTTATTTCTCAATTATCTCTATACCAAACGTGGGGCTTGAACTCACAACCCTGAGATCAAGTCATGTGCTCCATTGAGCCAGCCAGGCGCCCCAGGGAAAGTCCCTGTTCTTAAGACTCGCACACTTATGTATTTAAGGGTGAAGGGGTCATGATATCTGCAACTTACTCTCATAGGGTTCTGGAAAAAAAAAGTGTTAATAATATTTATGGAGAGAGAGAGAGAGACAAAGCAGATGTGGAAAAATGTTAACAAGTGGTGAATCCAGAATCACTCCATTCTTGCAACAGCCCTGCAGGTTTGAAAAAAACTTTTAAATAAAAAGTTGAAAAGAAGGTCACAAGAAATTGTCTTCTGGTTTGGAGAAAGCAGCTAAGATACCAGAGGCAACTTCTGAACAGGAGAAAACTGGGCACATCATTGAGTCTTGAGGGTTATTTGTGACGGAGGACCTCCTGCCCATCCGGGCTGCTCAGGCTCTGGGCACTTAGGGCCGAGTGTCCAGAGATAGAGGTAATGTTCTCTTGCAAAATGCGTGCCTAGGCACTGCTGCATCCTGGGGCTGTCTACCTCTCCCGAAATCTCAGAAGGCTGCACCCTAATGGGAACAGCTGTTCAGTAAAGGGCCGTCTTTGCAAGAGGTCTCCCTGGGCCCTGTAACGATGTGCCACCATTCCAGGCAGCAGGTGCAATAGGCTACCACCACTGTCCTCAGACCTCCCCACTGGGCAAAGAAGGTAGCAACCTGAATTTTTGCTCCAGTGGTATATTTCCTTCAACTCCAAGTGGAAAGATGGGCCTTGCTGATCATTTTTTTCCCTCTGCACCTGGGCCAACCAAGGACAACAGAGTGTGACCAGCAGTAAGGGCCACCTCAGAGACCATTTTAAGTTGTTAGGTAGACAGTGGTTTGTTTCTTTGCTTATCTGGATATTTGAAGAGAACAATCTGAAGGAGAGTAGCTCAACAAGAATTCTCTCGTACCTACCTTTCTTTTTTTCTTCCTTTTTATTATTTTTTAATGAAAGGGGGGGGGGACCCAACTCTCCTGGCCCAGAGCCTAAAATCTCTTAGTTGTGATGTTAATCTCTCCTCCCTGGCGCCAAGCCATTGCTGTTGGCTCTCTGCCTGTTTTAATATCGTGGCTGCTGATAGCAGGTTGTGTCAGCGTTTCCATTATGAAGCTCAGCTTTAAATCTGCTTCTGAGATGGACACACAGTCTTCCAGGCAAAGGGCACTTATTCCATGCCTGGTCACCCATGTGTGGGCCACAGGGCCTCGGCCTGCATGTAGAGGCTGCTTGGGCTGTAAGGATGCTTCTGGAGGGCTTTCTGGAAAAGCTGATTTTCTGTGAGATGCTTCATTCTCTAAGCAGCTCTTGGAAGACATCTGCATTTGGGTTTGGGGTAAAAATGGGGCTCTGGTCTTAACTTTTTTTTTTTTTTTTTTAAGAGAAATGCCACATTAGGTATTTGAAAAGAGTGTTTTTCCCTCAAGGCTTGATAAAGAAAATATTTTTGTCTCTTTACTCTCCTGTCTCATTTTTTTCGATCTCATTTTTCATAACTTATGTAAGACTTGTTTACATACTGAAGACTTTTTCAACCCAACTACTGAATAATTCTTTCATTTATCACCCATGGCCCATTCATTGTTCCATTAATTCACAGAGAGCCAGTTTAGGGCAGAGAATCTTCTACCTCTGATGCTTCCCACTGAGGTATTCTCTGGCCACAGGACCTGTTCCTTGGCAGCTGAAGTGGAATGTGGAAAGATCAAAGGACACAGAATTAAAACCCTGGGGACCTCAGTTTTGTCTGTTGTTAATTATGCGGCCTTGGGCAATTTATTTAAATATCTTTCAAGAGGAGTGCCCTCATCTACAAACTGAGCCTAAGAGTAGCCACACCTTAAGCTTGCTGAATGTTAACTGAGATAATATATGCTCTCTTTTTTAAGATTTTATTTATTTATTCAAGAAAGACACAGAGAGAGGCACAGAGACCTAGGCAGAGGGAGAAGGCAGCTCCTTGCAGGGAGCCCAATGTGGGACTTGATCCCAGGACCCAGGATCACAACCTGAGCCAAAGGTAGACGCTCAACTACTGAGTCACCCACGTGCCCCCATTCCTTATTATTTTATTGTCCATTCTGACTCACAGACCCAGCCCACAACAAATTCAAGGACATACTGTAGTGCCTTTAGATACCACTCACATCATTTAGGTAATCTCTACACCCAATGTGGGGCTCAAACTCACGCCCCTGCTATCAAGAGCTGCATGCTCTATTGACTGAACCAGCCAGGCGCCCCATCCATAGCACTCACATCATTTAGAAGGATGACAGAAATACATGAGCCATTAACACAATTTCTCTTAACTAGAATCTCCATTAAGAAAAGGTCAGGGTGAGTATATAAAACAGGGGGAAGTCACAGTAAATCTGATGAGGACTCTCCTGCATCAGGGGCAAGGTCATCCCCAGGCTGGGTGGCAGCTGCCAGTTGGCAGGTGGCATGTGTCCAAAGTCTTGCACAGACTGTGGAAAATCCATAAACAGTTCAGGACAAAGACTTTTGCAGAGCTGTCCTTCCTTCCACATGGGAAGATATGCTGAGTAGTTTTGGCTGTGGATATTTTGAGACGTCCTCTGGCACTTGATCTCAGCTGAGAAAGGCACACTGGGACCAAAAGGTAGGAAAAATAAATTGTTTGGACGTTGGGCTCTAGGAATAGAGTTGTCATTTCAACTTTGCTCCTGTCAAGGAGCCCTTAGTTTATCATTAGCCCTGTTTTATTTTTAACTTATTTCCTTTGCCTTTGGATCTCTGGGGGCCAGTCTCATGGTGTTTTCCACCTAGATCCTTCTTTTCTCAGGATCTGATCATCTTTATCCCCCTTGGCACGTGCCACCAACTTACCACCCATCTAGTCTCCAGGTATCTGACTTGAAGCAGACTCAAGATGACCCAGCTGTCCTTCGCCCGTACTTGAGGATGTATAAAAACTGAAGACACGTTTGGAATGCCATTTTCCTGACTATTCTAAAGTTGATCAACATGCTTTATAAGGCACTAAACCCCTGAGAAAATTCCTACTAATAAAGAGTTTTTGAAAAAACAAGATCATAAAGGATATCATTACAACCACAATTCCTTTCAGGAATATTTGCTGCCCTATAAAACTTGGAAGGAGGAAAAATGCTTCTTCTTCTTTTTTTTTTTTTGACATTGCTCCTGTAACATGGGAGGGACTGTTTCCCTTGCCTCACTATAAAATTTAAACCCTCAGCCAGGCTTTAAACACTCAGGTAGCAGATTCCACATACAGTCATATAATTCAATTTTTAGAGCCAAATATAGCATATTAGTTATACGAGAGCTTATGCTCCAAGGCCAGACTGACCTAGAATCAAGTCTCAGGGCTGATGCTAGCTCTGATCATGGGCAGACCACTCGCTTTCATTAAGACTCAGTTCTTAGCTGTAGAATGGGGATAATAATAGTGGTTAGCATTTAGTAAGATCATGACTATAGATAGGCTAGCAGGATGCTGGGCTCATGCTCAGTAACTATTCCTGCCAACATCCATACGACTGTTACCACTACTACTTCCCCACTCTTGAAGAAGTCACTTCCTAGCAGGGGACAGCTGGTTTACCCTCTTCCCCTCTGCCTCCCTTCCACTGACAAGAGGGACAAAGGAGAGCCTGCTTGCTCCTCTGTACTTTACAAAAGGGCCATTAGATGGGGCCCTGCCTTCATCACCCAAGTCAGCAAGTGGCTCAGATTCTGGACTTTGGAACCTGGGGAAAAGGTGTGAGAGAACTATTGAATTCTGTGATTACTGCTCAGATTGAACAAATGAACCCCCTGGCTCTGGTTAAGAGGTGGCTCGAGGTCTGCAATGCAGCAAACCCCACAGCCCCTGTGGTTTGGCACTGTGTGGAATGAACTGGATTGCCTGCATGGAGAGGAAGTGGACTCCCTTGGAACATAGAGCTCAGTAGTGAAGACGCAGCATGTGCGGAATCATTAATCAATCCATTTCTAGAAAATGATTATAAAGACTCCTTGGGAGTCAATTCCTAGAGGTTAGTGGTCACTTATAGAATGACTGGCACTCCTCCTGCCAGGCTCATGCTGCCTAGCCACAAATGCCTCACTGTCAAAGGGTGTTACTTACAGATCACGGATCTGGAAAACTTGAGTCCCTCAATTCACTGAATCAGATCCAGGGAACCATGGTTCTGCTTTACTCCAATTCATGCCTACAGAACTTGAGATGTCGGTGTCCATGTGGACAATCCATCCAATTCCAGAGCCTAATTCTCTCTCTTTTTTTTTTAAAATTTTATTTATTTAATCATGAAAGACACACACATACACAGAGAGAGAAAGAAAAAGAGAGAAAGGGGCAGAGGCACAGGCAGAGGGAGAAGCAGGCTCCATGTAGGGAGCCTGACGCGGGACTCGATCCCGGGACTCCAGGATCATGCCCTGGGCGGAGGGCGGCATTAAACTACTGAGCCACCAGGGGTGCCCCCTAATTCTCTTTCTGCTCATCCTCTGATGACCTGCACTTCTAAGTCTCCTTCCTACCCACTTCCTTTTAAGCCCTCAACATTGTCTCAAACCTCCTGGAAATTATTCCACTTCTGAAATCTGAGAACACTGGTTGCTCTTTCTTCAGCCTCAACTTTCACCCCTCATTCTCACTCCCAGACACCTCCACCTTGACCTGGCCTAACTCTCCAATCCCCAAGACCTTCCACCACACTCAAGACTCGTTAGGACCTTGACTTACTCACTGGATTTTTCCACACCCTGCTAAACCCACCCTGCAAGCAGATCTTGGATCAACTCAACCATTTCCCCTGCTCCTAGACGCAGGCTGAAAAGCACAGCCGGGAAAGTGACACAATTACTTAGGCTGGTGGCGCTAAGTCATTCAAAATTTCTCAAATCACCAGGCTGCCAAACGCTTCAAGAAATCCTCTTACTCTTCTGGAGTTGGTTCCCTCATCATTTCCTATATAGGTTATCTTGAACTTTCATCAACCTCTTTAAGTCCTTTTTTTCTATGTGTTTCCTTTTCCGTAGATGACTTTTCTTTTCACATTCCTAGAAAGAAGAGGTCATGAGTCATGAGGCCACTGACTCACTGGCCATCTTTCCCTCCCTGTCTGGGAGGTTCAGGAAGACCATTCCCTCTACCTTCTGGGAGCAGACTCTTCTACTTCCAAAATCTCACCTGCTGGCTCCTTCTACTCAGTATTTATTTCACAGGCAAGGGTGAGTTTTCAACATTTTATCAGTCAATGAGCCCACATTCCTGTTTTGTATTCCATGCCTTTCCCTGGGTCCACTTATTAAATATAGCCCTTCATTCACTTCTCATCTATAGTTGCTAACCAGAAGTCCATGATCAGGGTTATGGCGATCCTTTTCTGTGTGATGTGTCTTCCTTCTGAAGCAGCTTTTAATGGCTTTTTAAAAATCTCTGATACTCTGGAGTTTCATGACAATGTGATGAGGTCTGGACTTACTTCTGCTTCTCTCTGTCCTCCTCAGGGAAGCAGTAGAGGGTAACCAGACCACTTGGGGTTAAATCCTGCCACCTCCCTGTGGCACTACCACCTATCCAAGGCAAAAACCTGAATTATCTCAGGCCTCTGAGCCAGTCTTCCCATCCCATTCCCAAATTTAACTCAGCACCCATGCTTCTCCGTCTTCCTAATTCCCTCTGGTCTTATTTCTGCTGTTGCTGCTTTCGTTAAGATTTGGCCTGTGTTCTTTCCCATCTGATCTACCACAAATCTGTTTTCTCAACTAGCCTCTCCCTGCATTCAATCCTTTCTTTCTAGTCCCATTCTCCCTCCTGTGTTCTTTTTTTTTTTTTTTTTTAAGATTTTATTTATTTATTCATGAGAGACACAGAGAGGGAGGCAGAGACACAGGCAGAGGAAGAAGCAGGCTCCATGCAGGGAGCCCGATGTGGGACTCAATCCCGGGTCTCCAGGATCACGCCCTGGACCGAAGGCAGGCGCCAAACCGCTGAGCCACCCAGGGATCCCCTCCCTCCTGTGTTCCTTATAGCACATTACACTGCAATGACAGGACCTGCCTCCCCAAACTGACAATTCCTGGTACTAAATAGATGCTCAACACAGTTTCTCCTGCAATGAATTAACCTCCTTTCAGTGCAAAAAAAAAAAGGACTCCCCAGATTCCCACTGGGAAGTTAAGACAAAGGGATCAAGGAAGACAATTGGTATTTACTAACCACCTATCAATTGTAGGAAATGTGATATAGGTGGCTTTAACAATTATTTGGTTCAGAATGTTCCTTATCACTTAGAAAACTGATCCAAGGGGGGTAAGAAAAATCCAGGGGGAAGAATATTCCAAATATACGAATTTATTACACCTCTGGGAAAAAGGAACAGTCTTTCAACCAGAAGACTCTACATTCTTGACAGTTGGGAATAACCCAACTTTACTTATTAAGGAAAATCTAGGTCTGTTGAAAACAGCTGTAGCTCCTCCATCTTTTGAGGCTGGTGCTGACTGCCCTTGAGACAAGGTAGGACTCTTCAAGTACATTACCCCAACTTTGCAGCAAGAGAAACCTGTTCAAGTCCCTGAAGGTTTCACTCAACAGAACCACTTCTTGACTTTGTCAGTGTAACCAAACACCTGTTATCTGAGGGGCATTGGCTTGGAACAAGATAAAATATATAGAGTTTAAAAAGTCCTCTACATTGCACTCCCCTGTTTGTACAAGTACCAACGATAATTTTGACCCAGTGTACGTTCTGTTCCTCAACACCCCATGGTGCAACTTTACAAAGTGGGCACCAGAAGATTCAATCTTCAGGGCAGCTGGAGAACCAACCTAACAAAAACCCCCATAACTTCCAAAAATCTGTACCCAGATCAAGTCAATAATTAATTTTTATCCTTAACTATATGAGAGGAGATTCTTCTACAACAGTAAGAGTTTTCAAATACAAAGAGCAAATCTTAGGAAGAGGAAGCAATATGCAGTTACATGAACTCTTAACCAAAGCAGATTAAGCCACTCCTAAGTATCACATGACTACTTTTTTTTTTTTTTAAGCAAAATTGTTTTCTATTTCAAACAGTTACAAAAACCCTCAACAAAGGCATAGCATGTGTGCAACTGGTGGATCTGGTTTAACATCATCTATTTCAAGAGACCCAGATGGTTCTAAGCAAATTTAGCTGGGTGTTGAAAACAAGTCCTCATACATAAATCAAAATTAAGTTACTAGAAAAAAATCAATCTTTCCAGTGTCCTTCATTCCTGAGGACCTTCCTTAATATGTTTCATATTTCATTTCAATATTTCACCGTAGTTTTGGCATGCCAACCAAGGTGAATTTGAGTTAATAACAAACTTAACCTCATGACAGATTTCTGATTTCCTCTGAACCTAGGTATGAGTGATAATAAAACATTTCAGCACCAAATGGTCTATTATTTGGTTTCACCCCTGAGTGTCTACTCCGTGACAGTATTTCATTCATGCTTTTCAATGTCTATTTATTAATCTAACTGGCATAGCTAAAGAAAATTAAAATTACTCTTCATAATGGTCTGCATATTCCAAAAGTGTTTATGACCGGCTCTTTAAAGGGCTGGGAACAAGATGGAAGATTTTCAGATGCAGCTCCATGAAGTTTATATTTAATAAGTTTATGTGCCAAACGGCTGTAAAGTCTGATGGGCTATAAACAGGACTTCAATAGGTATTAGTGCGGAAATATATTTAAATATGATTTAACAGCTTAGTATTAGAATCGCTATTAGTCTCAGAATATCAAGTACAGAATTTGGTGTGCAACAGCTGACCTGCTGCTTGGTTAAAACACATAGTCTGTGTACAAGTAGAGTACATGGAAGCAGCGCTCTCAGTGAATCAACGGGAAAAAATTGCTTTTAGGCTGTGACTACTGGAAATCATTAACTTCTTTTCCATAAGGTCACCCCCTATCATCCCCTTGCCCCATTTAAAAAAAAAAAAGACTAAAATTCTCGCAGAGACTTTCCCCTTGCAGTTATTTATGAGCGAGATGACATCCAGGGATTTTAGAGAGAAATCCATTTTACAAAGATGATGGCTCTGAACCCGTGAGTGGAGAAGATTCACCTGTTCCTTTTTCAGAGCTCTATCAAGTCATTCGCTTCACTAGGAAGCCAGGCAGTGCCCTGGAAAAAGTTAACACACCACCTTCCAGGCTGAACAACTGAATAGCTTATTAATCAATGACTTCTCTTTGGCAGAATTCAGTTCAATGTTCACACTTCCCATGCAAACATTATTCAGTGCTTAAATTCACTATTCAGACATCTCGACATCCTGTACAGGAGGAGGGCTCACGCTGAATTCACACTGATTCGAAGACATTACCACTTACAGCACACACACACACACACACATACACACACAAAAGCTACCATTTATAATTGCACAATGCCATCAACTCCAATACACATTTTGTTTTTTAGGGTTGTTAAAAAGTAAAAATCAATGGCAACCGTAGACTTGATGAGATATGGAAATGCCAGTTACAGCTAACATGTTGAAAACCTACTATGTGTACCAAGCACTACTCTTAGTACTTTTTATGACTAACACATTTAACCTTCACCTGTACCCAATGAGTAGGAACTATTATTTTTTTAAAGATTTTATTTATTTATTCATGAGAGACACGGAGAGAGAGAGAGGGGGGCAGAGACATAGGCAGAGGGAGAAGCAGGCTCCATGCAGGGAGCCCGACATGGGACTCGATCCCAGGACTCCAGGATCACGACTTGGGCTGAAGGCAGCACCAAACTGCTGAGCCACCCAGGCTGCCCCAAGTAGGAACTATTGTTAAACTTGTTTATGGGTCACACTGAGGTGAAGTAAAATGCCTTAACCAGCTAAGCTGCTGACCCAGGAATCAAACCCAAATGGTCTGACTTCAGTGCCCACAGTCTGCATCCCTCCATCGTTCTGCCTCCATCCTGCCAATGACCATTTGGGAACAACGGGACTGGCATCTGTCACCTCTGAGAGCCCAGATAGGCCCATCAAGATTCCTATGGGTGAGGAAGAACCAAGGTTAGGACTGGTCCCGAAAACCAGAATTCCCAACTTCCAGCCAGAAGGCCCTGAGACAGAGGGTTGAGGGCTCCAGTTTGTGATCACTCCCTCCTCCATCTTGGAAAAGTGAACTTAAAATCTCCCAGGGACGTGTGTCTTTTCAGCTTATGTGTCAGGAACCCCCTTCTGGATAGTGGAAAGGGAGAAGAGACTGCAGACATTGAAAATATGAGAACACAGCACCTTTCCTCTGAAAGAACTCAACTTCTCTGCCTGCAGATCTCTGGGAGTCTAACTCTGAAGTGGTTTTCATGAAGCATACGTAGCTGAAGTAAAATAGGAAATAAGAACCACTGTTTATGAAGTATCTGACATGCATCCTCTCATCAAATCCCCCCAATAACCTCCTGAAGTGGGTGTCATGTTCCACTTTTAACAGCTGAGGATTCAGAACATCGAAGACCCATTATCATTGAGTGTCTGAGCCCTGCTCTACACCCTGTTGGTTCAAGGTGAGTTCTCTGAATCTAGTACATCATCATGGGACTGGTCAGCTGCTAGCTTTGGGTAGATTCCTAGAGTGTCCTCATCCTTGATGCTCCAAGACCCAAAGCTGGTTGGCCACCATCTGTTGTAAGTAATCCATTTACTGAGGTGCCAACAACTGGGCTCAACAAACATAAACACAAAATTCTAGGTAAATAAACAGGAATGGTGTGCCTTATTTTTAAGTGTAGTGCACTGTTTTCCCATAATTAGGTTTCTTACGTGGGGGGAGAAAGCCAAACATTTGGGAAACAACTGCAAAGTGACAGGAACTGAAAATGGATCACAGAAAACAGGATAGGTTTGAGTTTCGTGGAACAGAAGAGTTGGATGAATATTTTTTTTTTCAAAACTCAAGATACTTAACATCCAGAAAGATACAGAGGATCATGTGACAAACAGCTACTACCCACCACTCAAAATGAACACATGTAAACATTTTGTCACATTTGATTCTCATTCTGCCCCTTCTTTTTCTTTTTTATTTTTATTTATTTTTTTAAAATATTTTTTTATTTATTATTTATGATAGACATAGAGAGAGAGAGAGAGAGAGAGAGAGAGAGAGAGGCAGAGACACAGGAGGAGGGAGAAGCAGGCTCCATGCCAGGAGCCTGATGTGGGACTTGATCCCAGGACTCCAGGATCGCACCCTGGGCCAAAGGCAGGCGCTAAACCACTGAGCCACCCAGGGATCCCCTTTCTTTCTTTTCTAAAGAAATTGTCGCATTTAAAGTTAAAATCCCTTCCTCCTCTACTCCAGGCTGGCAGTTATTGTAAATTTCTTATGAACTTGGTCCCTATTTTGACAAAATTTATATTTTATACAATATGTAAATGTATCCATAAGCAAAATATACTTAAATGACTTTAATGGTTATCACACTTAGGTTTCTAAACTCCTTCTGGAGCTTATTTTTTAATACGGAGTGAGGTAGGGATCTAATACTTTATTTTTCTATTTGAAATGTCAGTTGACTCAAAAGTTATTTTCTGAGAAAATCATCCAATGTCCTTTCTCCCTATTCATTTGAGATGCTTTATCTACCATGTATCAAACTCCCATTATCAGCTTATATCTACTCTGTCTTTTTTTAATTTATTTTTTATTGGTATTCAATTTGCCAACATATAGAATAACACCCAGTGCTCATCCCATCAAGTGCCCCCCTACTTCTGTCTTTATGCCAACACCACTACTCTTGTAATACGGTTTTGTTATCTGGTGGGATGAATCTCTTCTCCTTGTTCTTTTTCTTTCTTTCTTTCTTTTTTTTTTTTTTTAGAAAGAGAAAGCGCTAGTGTGGTGGGGATTGTAAGGGTAGAGAGAAAGGGAGAGAGAAAATCTTAAGAAGGCTCCATGCCCAGTGTGCAGAGGTGGGGCTCAATCTCATGACCCTGAGATTATGACCTGAGCTGAAATCAAGAGTCAGATGCTTAACTGACTGAGCCACCCATGTGCCTCTCCCCTCCTTGTTCATTGTTTGAAATTTCTTCTGGCTATTTTGGACTTTTATTCCTCATTTTAGTTTTACAATCAATTTATGACAATCCTGTTGGGATTTTGAATGGAATTACATTTAATTTGGAAAATAATTTAAAAATGGCTAATTCTTTATTGTATTTAGTTTTCCCATCCAGGAACATGGAGTATTTATCATTTATTCAGGCCTTTGTTATGTGTTTTTTGAGTCTATAAAAGTTAAATTGTTCCTTAAAGGTGTGTTGGTATTAACCATGGTATTTGACCTCATACAGCTGTAAATGCATTTGGTGAGAGAGATGATTACATGAGCAATTACTATGTAGCCTGACAAGTAATGTAGGGAGAGAGGCACAAATATGGTAGTATACAAACATCCAGAGAGGCACACAGCCTGGGCTCTAACCCTTAGCAGAAGGGCACACTTAGAAGGCTAGTCTCCATCATCTCCATCTGCCTTTTCAAAACTTCAGGAGACATCCCATACATAGTGTGAAATTACTCAGAAGGAACCTAGAGTTTCTGCAATTCAAAAAGATCTTTAATTCATAAACATCTTTTAAGTGAACAGAATCAATGTTAATGCTTATAATAGTTATGATTACACTAAATTCTTTCCTGTTTCATTAACAAAATCAGGATATCACTGGAAAATGGGGTGCCTGGGTGACTCAGCCAGTTAACTGTCTGCCTTCGGCTCAAGTCATAATTCCCAGAGTCCTGGGATTGAGCCCCACCTAGGGCTCCTTGCTTAGCAGGGGGTCTGCTTGTCCCCCAGCACCTCCCCCTGCTTATGCTCTCACTCTCTCTCTCAAATAATAAAAAATTTAAAAAAAATTCTTACAAAAGAAAAGGATATCACTGGAAAGAGGACTAAAACCTTCTGCTTCATGGCTACAAAAAAAGAAAAACAATAGATTTGTTGTGTAACCTTGAGTAAGTTATTTGACATCTCATTGCAACATGTGCATAGTTCTCAATTTTTATAAGCCTTTTAAATTAATTAATTAATTTTTCTCACGATTTTATTTATTTATTCATGAGAGGCACAGAGAGAGAGAGAGAGAGAGAGGCAGAGACACAGACAGAGGGAGAAGCAGGCTCCTTGCTGGGAACCTGACGTCACACTCTGGGCTGAAGGCAGCGCTAAACTGCTAAGCCACCGGGGCTGCCCTATAAGCCTTTTTTAAAGAAAAAAAACCTACATATATAAATAAAATTTTGTTTTTGGCTATGCCATGTGAGAGTAAGATACATTGCATGATACTTCATTCTTAAATATGTCAGCATATATCTTCCAGGAACAAAGATACGTAATGTAAAGATCACAGGCAAGAAATTTAATATTACCTTAATACGTACCATATTATTACCTAATATATAGGTCCAGATTTAAATTTTCCCAAATGTCCCAATGTCTTGTCCTCTGCACTGGCCCACCCCCCTTAATTCAGAATCTAATCAGTGATGTGGGCTTTAAATTTAGTAGTTGAATTATACTTTAGTCTTAAATCTAGGGCAGTTCCCTAAGTTCATGACATGTTCCTTTAAAAAGTTTTGGCTAGTTGTTTTGTAGAACGTCTTTCAATTGGATTTGTCTGATTGTTTTCTTCTGATCGATTCAGGTTAAAAACTTTTGGCAAGGATAATCCACCAGGATGTTGTGTTCTCCATGTGTCACAATGGGAGGCACATTACATCAGTGTGTCCTGTTGCTGGTGGTGCAAAATTTGCCTCCTTGATGGTATCCACTAGATTTTTCTACTGTTTGCAATTAATACATAATTTCTGGGGTGATTCTTTGAGACAGTGTGAATTCCTGTTCCCCAATACTGTTTCATCCAATGGTTTTAGCATCCATTGATGACTCTTGCTTGAGCCAATTATTACTGTAATAGCTGTAAAATGGTCACCTATACCTTGATAGTTGGCATTGCATTCCTAGCCCTGATTTCTGGTTTCCCAACCATGATTCAGCCTTGTCCCTTTGATGATGCTGCTTCTCACCAGTTTGGTTAATGGTCTTCCTAATCCTTACTACTAACAGCCAAGCCTTTCTGGATTTACCACAGCGTCAACGAATCAAGCCCAGATAAAAAGCAAATACTGCTTTATGCTATATCTATTAATATAGCCTGCATTCTGACTATATAACTTGAGAATCAGAAAGCTGTTGGATAGATGCTGCTTTTGCTCACATGTCTTTTACATCCAGCTCTCAGATCACAAATTGTACCACAAATAGCAAAGGCACCATCTTAAGGAATCAAACATGATCTGTTTCCCATTGTCCTCAAAATGATACTATTAGACACCGAGGGAGCAAGGACGTTGACTTTCCACTTCATGAACCAAAGTGGATAATAATCCTTCGAAATAGCAAATGGGGGTGTTTTGTGCAACCTTCTTTTTAGCATGTACTGATTTATTAGAGAAAATTGCAGATTTTGTAGGTGGCTGGTTATAATAATATAAGGTTAAAAACAGAACCATAAAAGTTGAAGACATCAGAGATCACATCTAAAAATAAAGCAAATGCTTTTTTCTTTCTACAAACCTCAATGAGAAGCCATTTGAGGAAAAGATAATCAGCTTCAGAGACCTGTAAATAGGGATTCTACAGTTCTCACAGCCACCCTACTTTTACAAATTAACTTTAACAAACTTTGAAATCTGTAAATAAATCCATCCACGTTGCCCTCTTAATGTTAAAGATGCAAAAGTAATACTAATAATGAAACAAACTTCATGATGACTATTATAATAAGAACTCCTCCATAAGCAGAGTTCTTATGATAAAATTTCCTCTCTGTCAGTTGGTAACTTTCAATGTAAGGTCTTTGTGGCCATGAGGAGAATTTTTCTGGCTAACTTTCCCATGCAATGCAAGTTAGGCAAAGTCAAAGGATTGAAATGTTTACTCAATTCATCCAAAGAAGGCACCCGCCCAGGAGAAGAAACTAGACTTCCCCTCCCCAATGTAAGGATCAAACTCACAATCCCAAGATCAAGAGTTGCTTGCTCCACCGATTAAGCCACCCAACTGCCTGGGAAATGAGTCTTAGAAAAGATAATAATCAGAAGCTGGACTTGAAAGCCATGGGAAGGGAAGATCCTTCTCAGGATCAGGGTGCTCTCCATCCTGGAGCACCAGAACTTTCTTTTTGCTGTCACTTCTCTCCCTAGATAACCTGCCTCATTTCTTTCTCTGAATCATGCCCTACACCTCTTTCTGAACTCCAGATTCATACATCCAGCTCCTTACCTGCTGCTTCCACTGGTAAGTCTCAATGGCACCTCAAACTGATTGTGTCTCAAGTGGACCTCTTGATTCCCTTCACTGTTCCTCACTATGCAAACAGGGTTGGTAGATAAAGCTGGATATCCTGAGATTATACTTATTTTGCCCCCCTCTTGTGCATCAAGTCCAATGGAAAGTGAGTCTGTTTCCAAAATACATCTATCCTTGCTCTCTTTACCCACTGTCATCTCTCCAGCCCAAGCTACCATTATTATCGTTGGTCTGGATTATTGCAGTCACTGCCAACTGAACTCCAAGCTTCCAGTCTTGCTCTCTTACCACCTATTCTCCATAGAATGGCCAGAGCAAACATTTAAAAACAGAAATGACGTAAAGCAACATGGTCTTTTAAACTGGATTCTAGAACAGCAAAAGGACATTGGTGGGAAAATCTGGTGAAATCTGAACCAAGTCCGTGGGTTTTGAGAAATGTAACAGGGTTTTATAAGATGTTAATGCTAGGGGAAGCTGGGTAAAGGGTATATGCGAACTCCCGGTACTATCTTTGCAACTTTAGTGTAAATTTAAGATATTCCAAACCAAAAAGTTTATTTTAAAACCCCATAAATATCGTATTTTGCCTTTGTTTAAAATCCTTGCATAACTTCCCACTGTACTCAAATCCAAACTCTTTGCCATGGGCTCATAGATCTTACGTAATCTCGCTTCCAATACTTTATTTTTTTAAGTTTATTTAAGTAATCCCAACATAAGGCTCGAACTCATGACCCCAAGATCAAGAGTCACAATCTCTTCCTACTGAGCCAGCCAGGCGCCCCTGATACTTAAAAAAAAAAAAACAAAAACAGCTCATTTCCTACTATCTAATCCTCTGGCCACTGGTCTTCTGGAATGTGCCAGGCCATGTCAGGAGCCGGGACCTTGATGTTTATCGTCCCTGTATTAGCTTGCTAGGGCTGCCATAACCAAATACCACAGATTGAATGGCTTAAACAACATAATCCTATTTTCTCACAGTCTGGAGGCTAAAAGTCCACAATCAAGGTGTTGGCAGTTTAGTTTGTTCTGAGACGTCTCCCCTTGGCATGCAGGTGGCCATCTTTTTACTGTGTTTTCACACGGTCTTCTGCCCTCATCTTTCCTCTGGGCTTACTGGCTCCTTACATCCTAGTTTGTGTGTCCAAGGCCCACCTCAATGGCCTCATTTAACTTAATTACCTCCTCAGAGCCTTAGCTTCAAATACAGTGACATTCTGAGGTACTTCAACATATGGGATTCTAGGAGGATGCAATTCAGTCCCTAACAATCTCCTTTCCTAGACAGCCCTACAGATGGTTGGCTCCTTCCAGGCTCACATCTGCCCTGGACCTGTCACCTCTTCTGAGAGGCAATTTTTGACCACTTGGCTTCAAGCCCAGCGCCCCCTCCACCCTACTTCATGCCTTCTTTGCATTTACTACAGCTGGAGTTGTTTACTTGCTAATTATCAGCTTTCCCCCACTCCAGGAGTAGTGGACGCTTTGTCTGTCTTATTGTTGGATCCTCAATGATTCTTAAAATGCCTGGCACATTAGTACTCAACATTTGTTGAACAAGAAATGGCTTATTGGCAATTCAGACAAAAGCAGAGTCTCGTTAGGAAATCGTCAACACAGTTAATCCCAAGGTATGACCGTAACAGAAGCACCTAATATTGTCATAGCATGTTACAGTTTATGAAGTGTTTCTAGGTAAATTAACCTGTCTGAATCCTCCGTGCTATGATGCAAGCATAATTTTCTCTACTTTTTTGATAAAGAAATCACTGCCTAAGGTCACGTATCTGGGACTTCAATACTGATCTTTTTGTTTCCCAAAGAATGACTTTGTGTTCTTTGATTACAACAGAGCTGAACTAGAAACTAAAGAGATCCATATACCACTTTTAGGGAACCTCCAAGGAGAGCTCTGTGAAGGACACAAAATCATACTTCCAAGAACTAAGCTGGACATTCTTTCCATCCAATAAGAGGAGTTTTGTTGCTGAGGAATAATGGCCAAACAAGAATAAATACGGTGCCCTAAGGCCCTCTTATTGTGTGTGTAGGTGGTGCTGGTGGTTATATAAACATGCTTTTTGTAAACTATTCTGTTTTGAGGGGTATGAAGAAGTGAAGAATTGGGAGACCCTGATTTCCTAAGTGTTCACAGTTGCTTTTAAACAGCATTTATGGGCAGCCCCGGTGGCGCAGCGGTTTAGCGCTGCCTGCAGCCCAGGGTGTGATCCTGGAGACCCTGGATCGAGTCCCATGTCAGGCTCTCTGTATGATACCTGCTTCTCCGTCTGCCTGTGTCTCTGCCTCTCTCTCTGTCTATGAATAAATAAATAAAATCTTTAAAAAAAAAGCGTTTATATTTCCTTTAAAATCTAAACTTCTCAGGCATCTGGGTGGCTCAGTGATTGAGCATCTGCCTTTGGCTCAGGCCGTGATCCCGGGGTCCTGGGATTGAGTTCTGCATTGGGAGCCTGCTTCTCCCTCTGCCTATGTCTCTCATGAATAAGTGAATAAAATATTCAAAAAATAAATAAAATCTAGACTTCTCAGCCTGGACACCCCTAATTTCACCCCAAGGAGCTTTACAAATCCCAATGCTTGGACCCGACCCCTGACAAATGAAATCAGAACCCTGGGGGAAAAAAAACCCCTGGGGGATGAGACAGTGGCATCAGTGAGGGCTAAAGGCCTCCTAGGTGACTTCACTATGTGGCCACCATTGAGAACCATTGGTCTCAATTCTCGAATGGGCACTGGGTTGCCTCTCCCCTCCATTAATTGGAGGATGGACTCTCTAAAATTGCAGACACTCCTAATTGGAGAATTTGGCATTCTTAGAAGCAAAACGTTCTAGTCTTCTTATGTTCTGGCTGGCTGATTTAGACCAGTCTGCACCCAGGACCAATTAAATCAGAATCTCAGAGGATGGAACTCAGCTATGAGCAGTTGTGAAAATCTCTCAGGTTTAAGTCCAATGTGCAGCCAAGGTTGAGAGCCACTGCTCTCAATGGTACTGACTTTGTTTGGAAGAGGAAATAAAGGCAAGTCGCTCCCTTTAACCCCACTGAGCCACAGTAACCCAGCAGCAGCTGTCACACGTGTGCGAAGCACCTTCTCTCCCAGATCTAGAGTCATGGCCTTGGACAAACAACAGAACCCTACTTTGGCCTGGTGCCATCCTCCCCAGCATTAATTAAAACCTAAATAATTCTCATTATTATGTGCATAGAATAAATGGGCTTCGATTTAAGACAACCTTCCCACTGTGTCCTGGTTGCTGTAATCACAACTCACAGGTTTTCACAATCATAAATATACGAGTTTTATTTTAACAAGAAGATATTTATAGCTAGTCATCCCACTACTTTTTTTTTTTTTACTAGATATTGGGTCATGTAAAAAAAATTACTTGTATGGTAATTGATAATGGGATAACAACATGTACTCTATTCAATCACTAATCAATATGATTATCACTAGCGTCTTTCAATTTAATTATTGCTTCTTATCGTCCGTCATCAAATTTCATTAAGTTTTTGGCAGGTAGGGGAAGAAACAGGGTGCAGATAACAGTATGAAGGATGCTAGCTGAATGATAAGACGATACACCCAGAAAATGCAAAGAAATAAGCTGAGTTTATTAAATAATTTGGCAAAGCAGAGAGACCAGAGAAATACCCACTACTGCACTATTTTCTCTAGCAACTCTGCCTCCCACCGACAACTCTACACTACTCCCTGGACAGAAAAAGAGCATGCCGGCACATGCCATCTGCTTAAGGCTCTGGTGCTGAACTCCTGGATAAAGCTATCTTTTAATAATTAAAGTGAGTATTATTACAATAAATATATATTTGCCATGTTCTGATTTTGAAGCATTAAGACATGTGAATGAAAACCAATGAGGTTTTCCTTTTCTGTCTCCCCAGGCCCAACCTTGAAGCAGCTGGGTGATCCAACAGCTGCTGTTGAATATGGAAATTGGAGGAAGGCAAATTGGCAAAGAAGTCTAATCAAGCCAGGGCTGGTCCGTCTGGCCCAGTGGCCTCTGAAGCAAGACCTGGGGATCCATGGAGTGGAGCCAGGCAGGGGCTAGCATGGGAACTTGGACAAATTGGGTGCCATGACAGAGAGATAGGGTGCAGGCCCCCACGGGCAGTCTCAGAGTCAGCAAGCTGGGGAGAAGGAGGCAATACAGGGGACAGTAGCTGGCATTTCTCCCAGAGGAAGCAAATTGTGTTGACAAGCACTGCATACAAGTGCCCAGGGGCTCAGCACTTCTCTTGTGGGGCTGGACTAAGTCTCAGAGAGCACAGAGAATGCCAATCCCAAACATGGGTCCTGACTTTCAGGTGGCTAACCTGGGATTTTAAGGTCCTACAGGAGTAGTGAAAGGAACTTAGCACCTGCCACAAAGGGCTATGAGATAATAAAATGACAACCATGCACATTTTTCTTGACTAGTTGAATTGCACAGAGAGAATAAATTAGAAGGTCACGCTGGTCCTATCAACCTCTAAAGACCATGGTGGGCCGGTACATCCCCTCACACCTCGACAAATGGAGCAGGTTTTACCTACTCATGAGGACAGAACCACAGAGACGAGAAAGCAAGGACCTGTGTTTATAAAGGCTAGAAGACATTTGAAAACATTCCCCATGCCATGTTTTCCGATTGTGCTAGTTAACGCAGTTCAGGCACGTCTGTTCTGTATCAGGCTTTTCCTGACAGTCCTCAGCTAAATCAGAACGTCAAAAGGGTCAAGCCCATTTCAATACCATGTGTCCAAAAATTGTTTAAAGAAGTATATGTAAGTATGGAATACAGTGCAGCCATTTAAAAGTCATACAGGGAAGGATACTTTGACATGTCAAAAACAGCATACTGTGTGATTCAATTTGGGGGGAATTGGCTAAAAAATAGATTTGTTATGATCTAGTACATGAACATGAAGTACTATCAGCAGTAAACTCTGAATTATAGAAAAACTTGGTTTTTCCTTTCTTTATTGGGGGTGCTCTTTTGCATTTCCCAAGTTTTAATAACTGTACTAATTATTTTACAAGGGTTCAAGTTTAAGTATGATGTAACATTATTTTAGACATTGAAGTTTTAATGTGGTTGGCCACCAAAGCACCTCTTCTATCAGGCTGTTGACAAGGATATGGTCCTAAACACTTCCCTTGAGATTACCAACCATCAAATTACCATCAAAGGACACTAACCATCAGAGGATCCTGAACTTCCTGGGGAGAGTACCCCAGCCATTTGCCTTCTCTCCTCTTGAAACCTCTAGGAATTCTGGAGAAGGCATTCGGTGGGGGACAACTGGTGAGATGTATCCAGTGGGTCAAATTCTGAGATCTGGTGGGCAGTGTTCTGATTTGAGTCTCTCCAATAAGGGGTTAGCAAACTTTTTTCAGAGAGTAAATAGTTTAGGTTTTATGGGCCAGATGAGCTCCGTTGCAAATACACAACTCTGCTGTTGTAGTATGAAGGCAGCCTAGATAATATACAAACGAGTGTGGTTATGTTCCAATGAAACTTTATTTACAAAAAAAAGTAGTTTCCCAATCCTTGATAAACTAACTCCAGGCTTTTTAGCTTAGTTCAAGAAGCTGAAGTGACCAGGTACAAGCCAAGTCAGTCCCTGAAAATACAGTAATATTCTCTTATCCACACGTTGCTTTCCACAGATTGAGTTACATGTGGTCAACTGTGGTCGGGAAGCGGATGAACCTTAAGTCAAAAGGTCACTAGCAGCCCAATGGTATGTCACTAAGTTTACATCATTCACCACACTTGATCTCATCACGTAGGCATTTTATCATCTCACATCATCACAAGAAAGGTGAATACAGTACAGTAAGATATTTTGAGAGAGTGAGAGAGATCACATGCATATAATTTTTACTACAGAATATTGTTATGATTGTTCTGCTTGATTGTTGCTGTTAATCTCTTATTTGGGGCAGCCCGGGTGGCTCAGCGGTTTAGCACCGCCTTCCACCCAGGGCGTGATCCTGGAGACCTGGGATCGAGTCCCAAGTCGGGCTTCCTGCATGGAGCCTGGTTCTCCCTCTCCCTGTGTCTCTGCCTCTCTCTATCTCTCTGTTCTCATGAATAAATAAAATCTTTAAAAAAAAAACCTCTTATTTGAGCCTCATTTATAAATTAAAATTTATAATAGGTATGTACATATAGGAAAAAACAGGTATATATGCGGTTTGGTATTGTCTGCAGTTTCAGGCATCCACTGGAGGTCTTGGAATGTACCCCCAACAGCGAAGGGGAGGGGGTCTACTGTAAGGGGTCATGATTGAATGCTGCTTTTTAAGCTCTTTCCAACTCTGAGGGTTTAGCAGTGGCATCTCTACACTGAAGGAAGGGAAGCCCATGATTGTGATTATGTTTTCATTTATTATGTTGGTTTTTCCTCCAGCTAAGCTATGAGTACCTAAAGTTTGAGAAATGAGTCTGCATTTTTAATACCATGCATGCAACTCATACATACTCATACTCAGAAGAGAAGGTGCTTGATATGCCGTTGCTGAATACCACGTGAAGGAATGAGTGTCCTCCCACACCAAGCTGGTGTGAAATATAGTTGAATGATGCCCCTTGGGAACCACTCTAGCTCTGTCCAGGCAGACTCCACCTTGAAAGGGACAACCTGTCTTCCCCACAAAGACACCTGTACCTTCTAGATATAAATCTTTAGAAAAGACTTCTAGAAGATGTCGACACAAAGAACCATAGTGTTAGTTAGGCCTGGCTAACACTCTCTAAAGGGTTTCTTAGTTCTTCTCAGGGACTGTTCTCACCTGAAAAAAGGATTTCAAGTTGATGATGTTTGTGAGTCCTTAGACCTTGCCTCATGGCAGTTAGGCACCCCCACAACCCCCTGCATCCTGCTTTGCATTTCCTTGGCTCCATGAAGGCCCCAAAAGGGGTCATCTTGTCAAGAAATGCTCTCTCGACCATTTTGACACAGTCTCAGTCTTCATCATTCTTCACAAATGCACAACATTGTAAGTGAAGTCGAAATTAATAAGTGAAGCTCTGCAGCTTCTAGATCCAGGCTCTTCCCTCAGTAGGTCCCAATGGAACCCAGAGCCCAATCTCAGGGTGAGGCTCTTGACTGGTCAAAACATCCACTCCTAACGGGAAGGGATTCAAAATGACATTGCCCCAGTGGAAAGAGGCTGGGGTAAAAGCGAGGTCAGAAGATGGATCTCAGCAATACTAATACTAAAGTATGGGTCTGAAAACTAGTAAGAGTCAGATTGTCCCATAAGGTAAAAATATTTTGCAGGAGGGGACTGATTTTAATGTGGGATATGTGCATATTTGTGTATATAGGTGAACATAAGCATAGTCTAGAAAATATATACAGTATGCACACATATATTTGGTTCTATTCATTTTTCTACATAAATGTCCACAGTCACTGAGAAGATGTATGCCCAATCCAATAATCAGAAACCAGATCCTGGAGCATAACGTCCCCATCATCCCCCTCAAACATCAATGACAATCATTCCAGGTCACAGAGATTTCGCACAGAGGCGAAAGGATATAAAGATGGGAAGAAAGGCCAGACAACAAAGAAATTCCAGAGAGAAATCCCAGGGAAATGGCTCCAGAGAGCAAATGCCAGAGCTTCTCTGAGATCCCAGGCACGATCCTGCAGCTGGCCCTGGGCACCCCAGCAGCTATGAAAAGTGCTGCGGCTCTCAGAGCTCCGGGGTGGGGAGATGAGGGCACAGCACAGAATGGGGGTGCTACTCACGCGGTCGTTGCTTCCTTTATTGTCTTCATACTTGGTTTCTATATGAATGGAGAATTTCGGCAGAAAGGAACACTAAGGAAAAAAAAAAGGAAATTTCGTTAGCCTATCATTTTTTCCTCCCTTCACATTCTCAGTATAGCCTCTGGATGCTCTCCTGACCATCATGTTGGGAGCACTATTCCCGATCAGAAGTGTTATGGTACTAGGTCACTATCTAAATTCAGAGAAAAACTCACCTTTGGCAACATGGACACAACTGCACCCAGAAGTTAGGCCACAGAGAATAACCAAGCAATGGAAGGCAAGTCGTTGTATTTCCAAAAGAAATACGTTCTGTGAGTCCTACCGCAGGTTTTAGGAAAGCAAACCCCTGACACAGGTAGTTCCCATTCTGGGGAGCTTACCTGTGAGGGAGAAGCTGCCACTGCTGGGTATCTGGGGACTCAGCCTCAACCTTTATGTAAACATTCATATAAATAAAGCTAGGGAGGTGGCATTTAGCAGTAGAACATTAGGATAACAAATTATGGAAGTCAGACACACCTGCTTTTAGTTTTGAATTTATCACCTGACAGCTATGTTTCTTTGGTCAAGACAATTTAACTTTTTGGAACCCTGGCAGTAGTAAAACAGGGATAATAATTATTGCCTAATAGTAACGTTTTGAGAGTTAAATAAAACCATGTGTGTAAAACAAGTAAATTCTAGGCCCAGAGGAAGCATTCAGCAAGTGACAGCACTCAGCATGAGGCTGCAGCTGAGCTTGACGTAAAAGGCAGCCCCTCTTTTTGTCAGCACAGGGAGGAGAAACCCCAAAAGCACACTGCCCTACTGTCTCAGTCTCAGCAAGCCACGATCTGTGTACTCAGGAGATTTTAAGGGTTAAGGTAGCTCGAGAAGAGGGTTTTGATGGATGTTGATGCAACCTCCCTCCTGCTGGCACCGAGCTGGGCATTAACTTTCCCGGCCACAAGAGATGGGATTGAAGACTAATGGGTAAAATGACCCAGCAACTCCACTGGGAGCTGCAGGTGTCAGAGAAATGAGACTCCAGCTGATATACTCACGATCCTGAGTCTGGCTCCTTTATTTATTTATCCAACACGCCCAGAGCACGTACTCTATATATACCAGGCCCTGGTCTAAGTGCGTTCAAGTTCTCATTCATTTATTCCTCATAACCATGCCATGTAGTAGATACTATCGTTATCATCCCTTTTAAAGATGAGGAAATGGAGGCACTGAGAGGTTAAGTAAATGGCTCATGGTCACACAACTTGTAAATAGTAGTGTCGGGATTACAAGACTGGTGGCCTGCTCCCAGTGTCCATGCTCTTCATCATTATCCTACCGGTTCTCAAAGTGGAGTCTTCAAAGCTGCAGCAGCAGCAGCAGCATCCTAGAAGCAAATTCTTGGGCCCAACCCCATACCCATTGAATCAGAAACTCTAGGGAAGGGGCCTAGGCATGTGTGTGTGTGTGTGTGAGTGTGTGTGTGTGTGTGTGTGTGTGTTTTAAAATTTATTTATTTATTAGAGAAAGAGAGGAGAGGCAGAGGGAGAGAATCCTCAGGTAGACTCCCCAACGAGCACGGGTTTGATCCCAGGACCCTTGACCTGAGCTGAAATCAAGTTAAGTCAGACGCTTAACTGAGGAGCCACCCAGGCACGGCCTCCAAGAATCTGTGTGATTTTTTTTTAAAGATTTTATTTATTTATTTGACACAGAGAGAGAGAGAGAGAGAGAGAGAGACAGAGGACGAGCACAAGCAGGGAGAATGGCAGAGGGAGAAGCAGACTCCCCGCTGAGCAGGGAGCCCAAGGCAGGGCTCTATCCCAGAGCCCTTGGATCATGATGTAAGCCGAAGGCAGACGCCTAACCAACTGAGTCACCAAGGCGCCCCCAGGCACCTATATTTAAAAAGCCCTCCAGGGTGGGATGCCTGGGTGGCTCAGCCTTGAGTGTCTGCCTTTGGCTCAGGGGGTGATCCCAGTCCTGGGATCAAGTCCCACATCGGGCTCTCTGCCAGGAGCCTGCTTTTCCCTCTCTGTGTCTCTGCCTCTCTCTCTGTGTCTCTCATGAATGAATGAATGAATGAATGAATGAATGAACAAATCTTTAAATTAAAAAAAAATGAGTGAAATAAAGCCCTCCAGGGGTTGTAGATGCTTGCTTGCATTGGAAAACCACCTCACTATCCCATGCAAGGGAAGAAAAGAGTGTTCGTTATCTACAATTCAGAAGTCTACAATACTTCGCCCCATGTGCTTCATCCCCCCAAGTCCAGAATCCCGTTTCAGCGCAGCTGAGCACCCTAGCAGCATGTGTACAAGAAGGCAGGGGCCTTGGACGTGCCATTGATAATTCTGACATCACCTGACTGTGTGCGTTGGGCCTTCATCTGTCTTAATCCAAGTGAAACGAGCAAGCTGAACCGTGACTAAGGAAACACAGAAACAATCAATCCCAGTAATTGTCTTTCTGGAGAATGAAGCTCTGCAATTATTCATGAACACCTTCTTTGCTGTCTCCTCTCAAAACCGTCACCCCATAACTGCTGCCCACACGCATGCTGCCCTGGGGAGTCCGAGGAGGGGGTGCTCAGCACGAACTGAGACCCTGGAGGGATCGGAGCAGCTCAGAGCCCATGGCGGAGTTCTTGACATGTGAACTCGGGGAGATGCACCTGCCGAGACCCTTTTAAAAATATCAAGGCTTCCGGCGAACTGATTGGACCTTTGTAAACCGTAATTCATACGAGAGTCAATGCAGTGCGTGCACAGCGCCAGATGGCAGGGAACAGAGCCGTCCCGGGTGGGGAGCTGGGTCTGGGTGCGTCAGAGTGGAACACCCCGCGAGGAGTTTTTATCGGTTGAACCCCTCAACCACTTAACTAAGGTCAGACAAATGAATTTTAGCATTTGGGTATTAAGCCCAAATATGAAATGCAAAATGCTTAGGCAAATTAGCAGATGCTGTTATTTTTTGAGTCAAGGACTTAGGTTATTTCCATATCAGAAGCTCAACCCTGCCAGAGGCTGGGAGTGCACCTGCTTTGGCCAGGCAGCAGGGAAAACCCGGATGGGACAGGTCAACTCTAGGCTGGTCAGAGTCTTCTCCTTCAGCAGTGGTTTGGGACTGATAATCACCTTGGGATGTCCGATGGCTGGTTCTCGGAGCCCTGGAGGTATGGTGTTGCAATTTAAAAATCAGGAGTACCTCTGGTCTAGGGCATTTTCAGAGCTGTCACTAAAAACTTTCTGGGTAGAAGTCCATCTTGAGAGAAAGTTCTGTCTACCCTACAGTTTAGCTTCCCTAAACACCCAGCCCACGAATCCTAGTAGAGCCTTAGCAGTTAAGTGCGGTTGTTGTTTTGTTGTTGCGCTCCCCGGCTGGCTTCCTATTTTGTTTCACTACAGAGGTGATCCTAAATCCCCTTCCTTGTTTAGAACCCTCTGGCTTTCCTCCTTCCTCCCTTGCAGCTGATAATTTTGATTCATAGTTCAATAAGACCCTGCGATGGAAACACTCACAGTTTCCCTCTCCTCCACCGCAGATCTGCTTATTTCTTTATGCTGCTTAACTCTTTGTGAATCAGAGAAAGACGTAGCTTTCCAGATCCCGGTGGAAAATCACGTAACGAGAACTGAGACACAGAGGGCAGCAGACCAGGGCTCAAATCTGAGATGCATGGACTCGGGCAAATTATTTTGGCATTCTCAGCCTCAGTTTCCCCGCAACAGAACAGGGACCGCCCTTCTCTACTCTATAGGGATGTTGAGAAGATCAATTGAGGTCATTCGGGTAAAACCCCAGCACAGTGCCTGGCACGTAGCAGGTGCACAGCAAAAAATATCTATAAGTCTCTTCTCTGGAAACTTGTTTCATCGATTACTTGCATTTTCTCCTGGCTTCCTTCCTGTAGCCTGAAAAATATCATGAAAAGTGGCATATTCCTAAGAAACAAGTATCAAGTTTGCTCAGTGATGTTCCTTCCTTCGTCTATCATTAATCTCATTTCTCCTTGTCTCCACAGCCTAACTGTTCAACGAGTAGCCCATGCCTGCCGTCTGTGCTTTTTCACCACCACCTCTTTCTCAACCAGAGCAATAGGGCATGGAAATGACCAAGTGTCAAAGAATTTTCAAACCAGCGTCACTTCCCTGTCCACACCCCAAGGAAGCCTCTACCCTGTTGAGTATGAGCCAAGAACTCCACCTTCCTTTTTCACCTTCCCTTCCTTCCTCCACCCCTTCAATGGCCGGTTCCCCTAAGTTCTGCCCTCTGCCCTATTTTCTGGCTCGGAATCCTCTGAACCCTCTCCCTTGGGGATCTCACCTGCCCCTCACTTTCACAGCTGCTTCCCAAGCTGACATCTCTAACCCCACCCGCTCTTCTCACCTGTCCAGCTGCCCACTGGCCACCCCCAACAAGGGTCCTACAAGCACCCCAACTGTAAAGTCCAGACTGAATCTGAACATTCCCCAGCACAGTTCTCGAGCTTCCTAGGGCTGCCATAACAAATTGCCATGAGCGGTGCGTCTTAACGCCCTCTCAGTTCTGGAGGCCAGAAGTCTAAAATCAAAGCGTGGACAATGTTGTGCTCCCTCTGAAGGCTCCAAGGAGAACCCTTCCCTGCCTCTTCCAGCTTCCGGTGGCCCCAGATGTTCCTTGGTCTGTGGTTGCATCCCTCCAAGCTCTGCCTGTTTCTTCATATCACCTTCTTTCCTCTGGGTGTTCTCTCAAGGTCCGTAACTAATTACAGCCACAAGCAAAGGCCCTATTTCCAAAAAGGTCACATTCTTAAGTTCCACTGGACATGAATTTTGACAAACGCTATTCAACCCACTAGACTTACCCATCACATCCAATGAATGCCCAAATCCTGCTGGCTCAGCTTCCCTCCTCAAAGGAAAGACCTAGAGTCTTCTATATCTGACTCTAACTTTTTTTATGGCCCCACCCTACATTCCTCCCAGTCACAGAAGACCACTTGCCATTCTCTGGAACACTTCTGGCTGCCATGTTTTTTTACTGCCCACAGTTCTCTCAGCCTGAGGTCTCCTTCGTATCCACAGACCATCCCAAATCCCACACCAGAACACTGATCCCATGTGTGCAGGTAGCATTCTGTTTGTACTTTGTCACACACTTATCTCCTTTTTGATCTCCAAAATTAGCTATGTGTCTGGCTCCCCGGGCAGAAGATAAGCTGCAACATGTCCCTCAGGAGGATTCCTCCTCACTCCTTGCTGTCACTGTCACAGTCACCCAGCCAGTCAGGCATTGAATCTTCTATTTCAGTTCTGCTTTCTATGACTCAGGGCTTTGATCCAACTGAGAATATACCATCTCGCCCGGTCCATCTCAAGTATCTCAAAGGGAGCACCCCACCTTCCAACCCTGGACATTCTCAAAACACGCGGTATCCCCTAAAGATTCTGACACACTTTCATCGATGAGGGGGATCCCCTATCACAGAAGGAACTCTCAGGAGTGTGGGAGCAGAAATGAAATTGGGAACTTTGACACAACCAAGTGGAACACGCTGTGAGAAGGGAAACATCGGGAGTGTCACCTATTGGCTAAAACTGGAAGATGTTAAGGGATTCAGAAGACACCTGTGCTCTCTACGGCACAGTCACTCAGGAGCACTGAACCCTTAGAGTCCCATTAGGCACATGATGACACAAAGGAAAGACTAAAACACTCACGGCAGACAGAATTCTCAGGTGGCCCCCCAAGACTCCTAGCCCTTGGTCTACACACCTTGAACAATCCCTCTTGCCCACAGTGTGGGCAAGACCTGTGAGTGCGATGGGATTGTAGCCCCTTTGATTCGATGTCAAGGTGATCAGAAGCTGTTATATTATATAAGACTTCTCTTTTTGAAAAAGCAGAGATTCTGGTTGCCTTTGAAGAAGGAAGCAGCCATGTGGTGAGATGACCGTGGGGCTAGAGCCTGACGGAAGCTTCTAGGAGCTGAGAGAGACCCCTGGAGGCCAGCCAACTAGAAAACCAGACTTCAGTCCAATGACAGCAATCCGCCAACCAGAGCCTGAAGAGGACCTCAAGCCCCAGACAAGATTGGAGCCCAGCCTAGTGAGACTCTGAGCCAGCACCCAGCTAACCTGGGCCCAGCAGACACTCTGTGTTTGAAGTTGCTATGTTTGTGGGAAATCTGTCATGAGCCAATGGAAAAACCAGTAACAAGACTGAACCTCAAGAATCCAGCCACTGCTTCCCTTTCAAATCACCCGTTTGGCATCTGCATAAAAAAATCACTCCCGTTGATGTCTGAATATGTCTCAGGAAAATGGGGGCATCTATACTCTTCTAATTTAGTGGCTGCAGCTGTGATGTCAATGGCTTCATCCATGACCACTACTTCGGGCTCGGGTGGTGCTGACTAGTAAGTGATGGCACTAGGCCTGCTGCCAGCCTGCATCCAGATGCAGCAGGACACGCATCACCCACAGGAGGCAAGAATTCAGGAGAAAGAATACAGGTTTTGGAGAGAAACAGACCTGAGTACAAACCCCAGCTTCCTTTCTCACAAGCTGTGTGCCTCCGAGGAAATTCCTCAGCTCCTCTGAGCATCCGTCTTCTCATCCATGAAACGGAGATGGGACCAACCTCATCACAGAGGGGTGAAGATGAAATAATCTAGTGAAGGGCCAGGCCACATCTGGCAGGACAGGTAGTTGGGAAATGCTGGTCCAGCCCACAGTACCCCTTCCCCACGGAACCCCCCAGGCTAGGTGGGAAGGAAAAGCCTGGGGTGGGGTGATCCTCCCCTGCACGTGTGCGAGGACACACTGGGAGGATGTGGCTTGCAGGGGTGGTGGCAGCAAGAGGACACCTCCCCAGGACATGGTTGGTGGCCATGCCACAGAGCAGGTTTGTGCTCCTGCCAGCCTCACTCTGCCACCTGACCCGCTGTGTTGTCAGGGACATGTCGTTTCGTCCAGGTTCATCCTCTCACCATCCTCCTTTTCGCCATCCGCCTGGCAGTTCCTGCTTCCGTGCAGGGCCCGCTCCCCTGACCTCTTCTCTGCTTTCCCCGACCCCCTGCCAACGTCAGGCAGGGAAACAAGAATACCACCCAGGATCCCCGTGGACTCTTCTTTCCTAGATGTAAAAGGCTTTATGCCTGCGCGTTCACTCAGCCTTATTATAAAAACCAAGGTTCAGACAAGTTGAGAAATAGCATCAAAAAACAGCATTTGGGAGCCCCAGGGGTCCCGCTAAGATGACCCTGCTTACAGGCAGAAGATTGGGGCAGTGACTCTAGAGCAGCAAAATGAGACAGGGAGAGAGGCAATAAAGTGCCCTAATCCCCTGGAGCCTGGGGGACATCATGAGTCACTTTAGCCCCTCCCTGCTCTCCTTCCTCCCCTGGGCCCATTCAAAATCTGGAATCTTCTTTCTCATGAAAAATCTTTTTTCTCTCTCTCTTCTTGACTAGAAAGGCAGCTTGGCCAGGAGAATCATTAACAAATATTCACTTTATTTCATCCAGGGTTTGTTTTGCCCCTAACCCCCTAAAAATAGTAGTGTCAGGGAGAAATCAGAGAGACGAGGCAAAGCTCTCCCGTCATCTCCTCTTTGATTTTCTGGCTTAGATCCTCCAGAGCCAGAAGAGTCTCACTAGGGCTGCTAGCATCTGCTCCCGCTATGTGCAGCTTCCTTTGTCCCCAGTATCTGTACATCTTTAATCTGCCTTCCAACCGCGGTGGCAGCCGCGGTGATGATCAGGTACCTGTGAAACCCCTGGCACCCAAAGCCAAATGTGCAGGAAAGCGCTGGGTCTTTGTTGACCAGGGAAACGCATGTACTTGTATCTTTGGGAAGTGATGAGAGCATCTGCAGTCGGGAAGAAGAATGCCAGGAAAAACAAGTGAAGTACCTGGGCTTCTGCAAGAATCATTTCCAGACCAAGCACTCCCAGGCTCTGTGTCGGGAAAGGAAAGCAGCCCATGCAAAATGCACGGCGGGGCTGAATTTTCAATTCACTACAGACATGCTTTGGAAAAATGAAAGGGCTATTTTTAGTATAGTGATTGATTAGGGTTGCCATGGCAACAAGAAACACTTACGAGAAGAAAACTAGATGTAAGCAAGTCTTAAAGAGAAAGGGGCAAGCCCATGGGAATTTCATAGTTTCTGTAGTCCCCCAATGGGGATGGTGGCTGTAGAGACAGGGCCTGGGGAGTCAGGTCTGAGGCTCTCTGGGGGAAGAAGCGTGCAGCAGCAAAACTTCTAAAAGAATGAGCACCATTCAGGTTGAGGATCACCATTACTGTCATGCTACGCTCCCACAGCACCCGGGGCATGATGAAAACCATGAGCTAAAAGCGTATTGATCCCACCCTACAACAGTTTATGAAGTAAAGTAAAAATCATGTTTGCTCTCACAATATATTTCTAAAACTTTCTTTCTTTTTTTTTTTTTTTTAAGATTTTATTTATTTCTTCATGAGAGACACAGAGAGAGGCAGAGACATAGGCAGACGGAGAAGCAGGCTCCCTGTGTGGAGCTTGATGCAGGACTCGATCCCAGGACCCCTGGATCATGACCTGAACTGAAGGCAGTTGCTCAATCACTGAGCCGCTCAGTGGTGCCCCCATTTCTAAAACTTTCTTAATTATGCCTCATCTGGTGGGCTGATTTAAAATGAACTCCAGTTGCCTCCCTTGTACTGATGACCTGCTCTCAGAAAGTTGGTGGAGCCCCTGGAGCACACTTCTGATGCCAGAACTTGATTTTTCTTTTCTTTTTAAATTTTTTCTTTTTTCTTTTCTTTTTTTAAGATTTTATTTATTTATTCAGAGAGAGAGAGAGAGAGAGAGGCAGAGACACAGGCAGAGGGAGAAGCAGGCTCCATGCAGAGAGCCCGATGTGGGACTCGATCCTGGGACTCCAGGATCACGCCCTGGGCTGAAGGCAGATGCTCAACTGCTGAGCCACTCAGGCGTCCCTTCTTTGCTTTTTTAGGTAGCATTATTCACATCTCATATTATTTACCACATTGAGTATACAGATCAGTGGTTCTTAGTATATTCACAGAGCTGTGCAACCATTAACACAATCTAATTTTAGAATGTTTTCATTATCCCAAGGAGAAGTCCCATACCTACAGCAGTCACTCCCCATTCCTGCCTCCCTATTACCCTAGACCCCAAGCAACCACTAATCTAACTTTCTAGCTCTCCGATTTGTCTCTTCTAGACATTTCATGTAAATGAAATCACATGAGGTATTTTGTGTCTGGATTCTCTCACTTAGCATCCTTTTTACAGCAGAGTAATACTCCATTGCATGGATATACCAGATCTACTTCATGCATTCATCAGCTGATGGATATTTGTTTCTACTTTTGGGCTTTTATTAATAATGATGCCATGGACATTCTTATCAAGCTTTTGTGTGGACATGCGTTTCCATTTCTCCTCGGTATATATCTACAGTATGACTGCTGAGTTATATGGTAACTCTATGCTTAACCTTTTGAGGAACCTCCAGATAGTTTTGCAAACTGCACCATTTTACATTCCCATCGGCGGATATGAGGGTTCTAGGTTTTCCACATCCTTGTCAACGTTTATTATTGTCCAGGTGTTTCTTTTTTCCTTTATCTTTATTATTATTATTTTTAAGTAGGCTCCACACCCAGCATAGAGCCCAATGTGGGGCTTGAACTCACGACCCTAAGATCAAGACCCGGGCTGAGGGGCACCGGGGTGGCTCAGCAGTTGACTGTCTGCCTCTGGCTCAGGTTGTGATCTCGGGGTCCTGGGATCGAGTCCTGCATCAGGCTCCCTGCCTGTGGAGAGCCTGCTTCTCCCTCTGCCTATGTCTGTGTCTCTCCCTATGTGTCTCTCATGAAGAAATAAATGAATAAAATGAATAAAAAAATAAAATATTTAAAAACAACAACAACAACAACAACAAAAAGACCTGAGCTGAGTTCAGGAGTTGAATGCTTAACCAACTGAGCCACCCAGGCATCCCTGACCTGGTGTTTCTTAACCCAGGGAAATTTTGGTATATCCTTGGGTCAAAATGATGATGTAAGGGAACCACAGTCCATATTCATCATGTCCAGTCTGAGACAGACATGATCCAATCCTGAGGTAATGACGACAATAATATGGCGCCATTCCAAGTGTTTGATAAATAATAATTCTTTTTCCACTCTTAACCCTCACACAACTCTATGAGGGATATACTATTATTATCCTTATTTTACAGATAAGAAACAAAGTCATGGGAAGGTTAAGTCATCTGCCCCAAATCACATCACATTTACATGATGGAGCTGAGATTCAATTCAAACTGTCTGGCTTGGAAGTTCACACTTGTGACCCTACATCCCGCTGCCTCTTGAGCATTAGTTAGGAAAGCACACGAGTGTTTCTAGTGGAGCTGAGGGTGATGGTGATGAAGGCACAGACTTTGCTTTTCAGTTTGTCCTGCAGCCACTGAGAGCAGAGAAAATATGTCTCTGGGTGCATCTGCCAAAGGATAGACATGCCCTACTTCAAACGAGCTCAAAGAAGAAAAAACCAGTTTACTCGAAAGAGAAATTGGGGAAATAATTATTCATTTAAGAAATTCACCAGAGGTATTCCTTTAAATGTCAAAATATCTTAGTACCTTTCAAATACAGTCATTTTCAAAAAATTGATTTTAAATATGATGGCTTAAGTTAATGCCTGTTGTGAATTGCTTTCAAAAGCCTGCTCAGGACTCAAGGAAGGGCATAAATTCCCAGGTGTAAAAAACATTACAAATGAAAAAAAATGTTCATTATGCAGTGTTGGTCCTATAAAAGCCACAGAAGCGGGGCGCCTGGGTGGCTCAGTCAGGTTAAGTGTCTGCTGTTGGCTCAGGTCATGATCTCAGGGTCCTGGGATTAAGTCCTGCACTGGGCTTCCCTTCCTGGCAGGGAGTCTGCTTTTCCCTCTCCCTCTGCCCCTCTCCCCCACTCATGTTCTCTCTGTCTCAAATAAATAAATAAATAAATAAAATCTTAAAAACAAAACAAAACAAGACACAGAAGCAATCCAAAGTCCACCAGTGGAGGGTTGGTTAAGTACATTGTGGAGAACTCGAAAGCCATGAACTCTAAAGCGTGGGGCACCTGGCTGGCTCAGTCGGTGGAGCACGTGACTCTTGATCTCAGGATTGTGAGTTTGAAACCCATATTGGGTATAGAGATTACTTAAAAATAAAACCTTAAAGAGGCGCCTGGGTGGCTGAGTCAGATGAGCATCGGACTCTCGGTTGTAGCTCAGGTCATGATCTCAGGGTCAGAGATCAAGACCCACATCAGGTTCTGTGCTCAGTGGGGAGTCTGCTAAAGATTCTCCCCACCCTCACCCCAGCTCATGGTCTCTCTCTAAATAAATAAATAAAATCTTAAAAAAATAATAATAAAATGAAATCTTAAGAAAAAAAAAACAAAGTGTAAAATAGAATGATCCAGTTTTGAGAAAAGGCTAAGAAAAGCATGTTAAAAAAAGCACATGACTATATACATAGAAAACATGGAGAAATAGAGACCAAAATATTCTCATGGAGGAGAGCAGTGGAAATCATGAGGTCCATTCATTTTCCGTGATACACATTTTTATAATGTTGTATTTTACAAAAAGCATCTTCTTTTTCAGTAAGCAGAAAACAATTCAAATCCAATGAAAAAGTAAGTAAACACATCGATGAGGTCCCTGAGTAACTGTATGGGATGTAATGGAAGTCACAAGGTATTCTAAAAATTCTCTTAATTTTAGTCCACTTTAACTGAAAGGGGAGCATATTATAAAGAGCATAGTTGAGAAGATGGAGGAGGTGCAAATGTGGGAGGTTTGGGAAATCACTTTTTCAAGTGGTTCCTGTCTCACCCATCACACTTGTTCATAGACTTCCAGGATGAGGAAGGATCTGAGGGGAGATATGCTTCTGTGGTTCAAACTGCTTTTCAAATGGCACCAGAGTTCTTTCTACAAAAAAAGTGTTATATAGGGACATGGAGGCTGGTGAGGCACATCCATGGAATGTCCTGGATTGAGACAAGCAAAGTTTGAAAACCAATGACTGACTTCAATATCTTAACTTTTTATTCTTGTTTATCAGCCGGAATCCTTCTATGTCTGAGAACAAATTTTCCAAGGAGGCTTGGAAATAAGAATGTTAAATGGAAGAGTTGAGAAGCTGGCTTGGGGTACATGAAGTGTTTACAGGCTTTCAAAAGATCATTTCCTTTTAGCTTTTATCTGGAACTCAATGCATTCCTCTCTGGCCATCTTGTTCTGTCTCCATGCACACGTGTCCTCTGCTATCAATGAATATTAAACTCGATATAGACTTGACCTTCTCTCTAATGGAATTCCCCCGAAGACATTGATTCTCTGGTACTATATTCTATATTATCATATTAAATGTACTCCAAGGCCATACCGGGTATTTCAGTTTGAGCCAGGATCGTTAATAGAAATGAACTTGCAAATATTTCCAACTTCCATCAACAGGAGACTTCTATCCAGAATGTTCCATAGGGCTAGTGAGATCAAATGTGGAATTTAGGATTTACTATCTTTTTGGACTATGGGGCTACACCCTGTGCTATTTGTAAAATGCTATTTGTAAAATTGACCCCCACCACGGAGGGGGTCAATCTGTATGTAGAGGCAGTTGGGAGACATCTAGATCTTAAAGTAACTTCCAGCTTCTTTATTCGTCATCAGGACATTTTATCCTTCCAATTTGACAGAAAATTTGCCCCCTAATTGGAAGGTAATATAGATAAGCTTCTCTACTGGGCACAGAAGATCTTTTACACACATACCAATTTCTTTTTTTTTTAATTTGTTTTTAAGATTTTATTTATTTATTTGAGAGAGAGAGAGAGAGAGCACGCGTGCACATGCACGAGCAGTGGGGAGGGGCAGAGGGAGAAGCAGACTCCCTAGTGAGCAGGGAGCCTGCAATGAGGTTGGATCCCAGCACCTGAGATCATGACCTAACCTGAAAGAAGATGCTTAACCGACTGAGCCATCCAGGCGTCCCCGAACACCAATTTCAAGAAGCTGTGTGTCCCACTGTCCCTCCCACCTACTCAGAATCTTAGTCATCATGCAGGGAAAGTTGCACAGGAAGTAATGGGAGATATTTGAGCTTCCTTTGGGTTCCTGGGTTCCCAGAGCCATGTGTGACTTTATACATAGATAGGGTGAGTGGCAATGGCAACAGAGTAATTAGGAAAAAGTTGCAAAGATAGTTCCAGAAGGTGGAGAGAGGAACCCAGGTGGAGATTTAAAAAAAAAAAAAAAAAAAAAAGGAGAGGAAGAGGAAGAATTTTAAAGCAAAGAGAAAGAGAAAGGGTTGCATATAAATGGCAGAGATGAAAATGAATCAGAGTGACTTCCCTAATATATGCTGCATAGGAAGAAAAAGGTGGCCAAGAAGAGCAGTGGGACCTGAAAGAGAAGTGGGGGAGGATGAGAGGAAGGGAGCTTGTGGAGGCGGAGCCTGGAGACACAGCAGGAAAACATCTGCTTGCATTCCAGCCCACACCAAGGAAATGAATGTCAGCCTCTCCCAGGCTCCCCGGCAGCCTGCGCCCTACACTGAGGCTCTGTTCATTCATTAGTTCATTCATCGCTGGAGCCTCTTCCGTCCTCTGACAAGCTGAGTAACAGCATCTCACAGGAGAAGCAAGGCCAGGAGGGAGAGGCAGCAAAGACATGAATGAAAATATGTTTTCTCAATGGGGCACGGGTTTGCTGCGGGTGCCTCTGTGAACACTGAGCAGGGCTCGTGCAATCTAAAGCTGGACCTGTCAAGGAGAAATAAGCAGAGGATGCCTGTGAATCTGATCGCTATGCACAATAAAGGGAGGACGGGGATTTAAAGAGACAGGCAGGATGCATCAAATGAAAAAGAATTACACATAAGTAACAGAGAGGGGAATGCATCAGAAGGACTCCCCAAATATAAAGGCTGGCATTCAGCCGGGTCGGAAACTTTCAGATGACAAGCCTTTTAGGTTAAAAACCGCAAGAACCACTCCTCTGAACCAAACTGGGCAAATTCCTTACTGAAAAACATATTTTAAAAAAATATAAAAAAATACTCACTCTTAAAAAATAAGGTCAATGTTGAAAATCTGAACTGAAAAGACAGTTGCATTCTTGTAGATATCACACAGTTCAGAATATCTCAGTGATGAGAAGGTCAAAAACATGGGGGTAATTTTGCATTCATTTTATTTAATCACTGAAGTTTACCATTTCAGGAGATCCATCGTTATAGGCAATTTATTGTATTTTTATGGAAAGGAATCTGCCCCGCAAAAATCTGTCCAGTTGTATTATTCTTATCTCCCCAAGATAAATTGAGCACAATTCCATAGGTATTAGGGAACTGGAGAAGAGAAATCCAATTTTCAGTGCCACAAGTAGAAAACAAAAAAACAAAGAAGAGAGGAAGATTCCATTAAACATGTATTTTTTCTCTGATGGCTGCCCTCTGCAAAGTCGTTCAGGGTGGCATTTAAAAAAATGCAGACAATTTCAAAATGCTAATGTTATGGTGGAGGAGCCCATTTTCTCTCCTGCCCTCTCCCCCAAGATGGCTGAATTCATTCTCTTTGAAGTATGAAGAACAGCTTGGGAGCAGCTAGAGGAAATGTAAGGGGGATACACCAGACAGAGAACACTGCGTGTCCCGGGGCTCTGGCTTCACAGGTCCCTACAGATTGGGTTGCTGAGATGGGGAGACAGGTTCTAGTCCTGCACAAGGACCATGGCACTCCTGTGAATAAGCTACTTTGCAACCGGTCACCCCATGAGACCAGTTCACTTCCTAAATTAAAACTAATCTGATGCGTGATCTCACCAGCATCTCAGCAGACTGCTGCCTGTGCTGTGTGGTCTCACATGGCATTGACTTTGAAAAGAAATTTACAGGTTATTACTGTTGGGAGCCCTTCAAGCCACTGGAATTTGACTAACAGTAATCATTATGCAATGTATTAACCCACCGAAATTTTAGAGCAAATAACATTTATTGAAATAGAATTGACCCACTGACCTATTTTGTGGGTACATAATGGCTCTAACCCTGAGAGAAGCTTCTGGCATTCTTCTAAGTTTTAGAAGGCTGTCCTTGCAAAATTCAAGGTTCCAAGGATAAATAAGTGTGGGAAGTACAGCAGTTCCCTTCTTGAAGATTCACAATGTGTGACAGAACTGTAAAGGCTCAGGACGCCTGTGTGGCTCAGCGGCTGAGCGTCTGCCTTTGGCCTAGGTCGTGATCCTGGGGTCCTGGGATGCAGTCCTGCATCAGGCTCCCTGTATGAAGCCTGCTTCTCCCTCTGCCTGTGTCTCTGCCTCTCTCTCTCTCTCTCTCTCTGTCTCTCATGAATAAATTAATTAAATAAAATTTTAAAAAGATTTATTTATTCATTCATGAGAGACACAGGGAGAGAGGCAGAGACACAGGCAGAGGGTGAAGCAGGCTCCATGCAGGGAACCCAATGTGGGACTCAATCCTGGGACTCCAGGATCACACCCTGGGCTGAAGGCAAGTGATCAACCACTGAGCCACCCAGGCATCCCAATAAATAAAAAGAAGAGGAAGAGGAAGAGGAAGAGGAAGAGGAAGAGGAAGAAGAAGAAGAAGAAGAAGAAGAAGAAGAAGAAAAGAAGAAGAAGAAGAAGAAGAAGAAGAAGAAGAAGAAGAAGAAGAAGAAAAGAAGAAGAAGAAGAAGAAGAAGAAGAAGAAGAAGAAGAAGAAGAAAAGAAAGAAAGAAAGAAAGAAAGAAAGAAAGAAAGAAAGAAAGAAAGAAAGAAAGAAGAAAGAAAGAAAAGAATCGTAAAGGCTTTGAGAAGTCCTGCAATAACTAAATCTGTAGCTCTGCATAACCCAGTATTTCCCTACTTAACCATTGGCTGTGCACCATGTAATGATACATATAAATGATTTTAGAATGTCTCCATATAAATTAAATTCTCTTGGCCCCCAAAGATTTCTGAAGTTGGCCATTCTGACTCTATTTATGACACCAGCCTAATGCCATGACCTATGTCTCCCCTGACTTCAACTATCTTTCTCTGGGAGGGTCCTCCTCTGGCCTGTGGCTAGCTGCTGTCTTGCTCATCAGCACCCAACTGGAAGACTGTTTCTTTGACCTGGTCTCTACCAGGTCCCAATTCATGAGACCTCATTTCTAAAGGGACACTAACTTCTGTCCTGTCCACCATCCAGCACAATTATGGTCTGCTCTGGATATTCAGGGTTAATTGTGACGTGGAGATAGAAACTATTTCCTTTTTTTTTTTTTTTTAATTTATTTATGATAGTCACAGAGAGAGAGAGAGAGGCAGAGACACAGGCGGAGGGAGAAGCAGGCTCCATGCACCAGGAGCCTGATGTGGGATTCGATCCCGGGTCTCCAGGATCGCACCCTGGGCCAAAGGCAGGCGCCAAACCGCTGCGCCACCCAGGGATCCCTAGAAACTATTTCCTAACTATCTAACCCCCACCCCTACCCCACCTCCATGACTCCAAAGAAGAAACCCTTAGGGACCATCAATTCTCTTAGTTTACCTAGTAGTTGAGATGGCCAGATTGTCCTCTCATTTCCATCCAAACATGACCAATCCTAGAGTTCTGGTATGAGTGTATTTTCTCTGTACTTGCACCTTTTCCCTCATTATAGAATTCAGTGGCTTCTACTTGGCTAGCACTCAGTGGAAGAGGGGGTATGGGGAGCTCAAGAAGGCTTGGCAGGCATGGAGGTCATCAGTCTATGCACACAGCACCCATCAGCGCTTTCAATTATCGGGGACCTGATGAGGCCAAGATTTCAAGTGAAATTCCTTCCAGAACCTTTAGCTGCTTTCAGGAAAATACCTTAATCTCCCTGTTGCCACTCCTGGGAAGATGGCCAGAGTTCACCCTGGGTGGTTGATGACACATCCGCAACCATGAGCAGGCTTGATTCTCTTCCCGGGTTGGACTGAACCAACCCTGAACCAACCCCATCTCTCATTGTGACTCAGTACCATTTGAGGTCCTCATGCAAGAGTCATCTCCTTCTCCCTGGTCTATTACAATTTACCTTCTCTCCCTCTTGCAACAAAATAATTATAATATTGGGGAATAATGGACAGCTCATTACTACCTCTGCTCCTTGGGTAATGGCAGCCATTCTCACTAACACAAATGTGCCTCCCATTTGTCACTGCTCCTTCTGTGGATTCTTATGAAAAGGGATTTTGGTGGAGGGGCGCCTGGCTGGCTCAGTGGGTGGAGCATGGAACTCTTGACCTCGGGGTTGTGAGTTTGAGCCCCCATATTGGGTGTAGAGATGACTTAAAAAAAATAAAATCTTTAAAAAAGAATAAGTAAGAAAAGTAAAAGACATTTTGGTGAAGTGGGATGGTCATGCCCCCCAAATATATATAGCAGCTGTATATCTAGGTCACTGCTGTCAACCTACTATCACTTACATTTTCGAATTCTTACAAACGAGAAAGAACTTTTTTCCCCTTTATCACTACCAAGGCTGAACTGATGCTGCTGAGCTATGTTCGTAGTCCGGTGTTGCCTTTTTTAGCTCTAGAAAAACAAAATTAGTGACTTTGGAAGGCAGCCAGTCTCTTCGGGCACCTTCCTTTGTGACTTTATAAAACTACAGAAGAACCGGCAGGTTTTAAAGAACCAGCTAGATAGTCTGTCCTCTGGAAAACTGTCATCATGTTATTCTTTGTTTACTGTGTAATTAAGATTTTTTTTTTCCTATAACCAAGCTAAAGATATTTTTTCCACTTCCTGGGCAAGCAGCATTTCCACATAATCTTAACCACACAGTCATACACAGTGATGAAAAAGCTTTTACATTTTGATAACTGTGATAATGTTGAAGCCCTAGATGACCCTAAGTAGAAAGTTTCTTGTCTGGGTTTTGTCACAAATGAGGGCAGCATGAAGTTTCAGTAATAGGCTGGACAGTCAGATATAAGACCTAGGGGATCCTAGGAATAGCTGAACATTGCTCTGGGCTAATCCTATGAGAACAGACAGCTGCCTAGAGTATTAAGAACTCCTCTGCCTCCCTGGAGGGTAGGGAGGGCAGGGTGTGGTGACCCCAGTTTAGAGTCAGGCATTGGAGAAGTTTTGCTCTGGGCAGAACTTTGGGCACAGAGAGGAAATATGGGCTTGAAATGACATCAAGAAGGGGTATTTAGGATTAAAGGGTTGGGGGGACAGAGAGGCCAACGGAAAAGCATTTAAAATAGGAAGAAAAAAAAAAAACGATGAAGACAATTGAAAGCATCTGTCATAAATCCAGAGAGCAGACCATGCAGTCAGAAAAGTGGGCTCTTCCGCCCAAGCCATCGTGGGCAGAGAGCGTGAGAACTCGGCTGAGGCAGCTTCAGAGTGACCACTGCAGCCCCGAAGGGGTGCACCTGCAGCCCTAGGGACAAACCCAGACTCCCAGGCACTGGGAAGGCGGAAAGAAAAACTGTGCTATGTTTAGGATGGAAAAATCAAAGTGAACTAGCCGGGAACAATGTTGCTTCCCTGTGGAGAATTAAATACAGACCTTGGTTGACACTCAAAGCCACCACGACCTGGCCTCCAAGTGTCCAGAATCCAGCATAGCACTTGACCACTGGGCCTGAAGAGAGCATGCTCTACACTGAGGTGTGGCCCCCACCCCATATTTATACACCGAAGCCCCAACCCCCAGTGTGATGCTATTTGGATGTGGGGCCTTAGTGGGGGGACAATTAGTTTAGATGTGTCATGAGGGTGGGGCCCTCATGATGGGATTAGTGCCCTCATAAGAAAAGATCAGAGAGTTTGCTTTCTGTTCTCCTAGCTCTGTGAAGACACAGCAGGAGGAGAGCTTTCTCCAGAAACCAAATCAGAGGATGTCCTCAGTCTTGAACTTTCCCGCCTCCAGAGCTGTGAGAAAAAAAGATCTATTGTTTAAACCAACCCAGTGCATGGTGTTTGGTTATACAGCCCAAACTAAGACAGCGGGTGTCTGCAGGTAGGAGCTCTATTATCCCTAAGGTCCCGCTCCAATCCTACTATCTTCTCCAGGAAATCTTCCCTATTTCTTCTCTCTCCTTTCTACAACACCCTGTGTTTCAACCATAACACTTAGCACAGGTTTTCCTTGAAATATTGACAGTTATGAATTCATGTGCTCTCACTGAATCTTCCCCAACTCCGCCCTCTTCCGTCCACTTCATTTCCTGAGCCAAACCTACCTGAGGCAGGAAGTACTGGAGTTGTCCCAACAGGTCATTTGATTCACCTTAGTGTTACCATGGCATTATTAACTTCAGGACCAAGTTTCCGAGTTACACAATCCCTCTCCTCCTTTTCCTTTGCCTCACCGTCACCCTGTTCTTATAACCTGAGTCTCTGAGGCCAGTTCTACCCCCACTGCTACCCCTCCCTGCCTAGGGTTGCCAGGAAGAAAACAGAAGATGAGTAACCTTTCAGTACCGGTATATTCTATGCATTATTTGGGAAATACTAAAAGCTACTTGCTATCAATCTGAAAATTCGAGTTTAACAGGACATTTGGTATTTTTCCCTGCTAAAGATGCCAAACTTTATCACTCCCCTATCTCATGATCAAGTCACCTGGAAACGGTGGCTGTGTCCTGTTCTTACCTGTACACGTTCTGGAGGTCTATAGCTCTGTCCCTGAAGCTCAGGACCCCAATCCAGAGGCCAGGGCCCTTCTCGTCACATTGCAATTGCTTGTCTGACTGGATTGCCTAGTGCCACTCATTCTGCCCTCTGGTATAAATTTCTGCTGGCAGCCCCACTCCGAGCTCAGCCAGCTCAGTGGGGCAGGTCTGATGCCAGCCTGCCCTCTGGGCTGAATGATGGCCTGTCCCATCTTGCCTCCAGAAAACCCTATGCCTTGCTGACAGCTGCCACCGGAATGTCTAGCTATTTCCCACAAGACTGTGACTCCCCAAAGGGCAGGGGCTATTATTCAATGCAACCTATTCCCATGACGTTTTATGTTGGTGCTTAATAGATGGCTGAAAACTTAAAAATGAAAGACGGTGTTTATGGTTGAATTCTGTTTGTGCCCCTCCTCACTCCTGCAATGTCCAGATACATGCTGAAGTCCTAACCCAGTTCCTCAGAATGTGATCTGATTTGGAATTAAGGCTGTCATAGATGGAATTATTCAGATTCAGATGAGTTCATATTGGGGTGGGGTGGGTCCTTAATCCAATAGGACAGGTATCCCGTAAGAAGAGGAGACACAGGAATCCCTAGGTGGCTCAGCAGTTTAGTGCCTGCCTTTGGCTCAGGGCGTGATCTTGGACTCTCAGGATCGAGTCCCACATTGGGCTCCCCGCATGTCTGCCCATGTCTCTGCCTCTTTCTCTCTCTCTCTCTGTGTTTCTCATGAATAAATAAATAAAATCTTTAAAATGAAAAAAAAAAAAAAAAAAGAAGAGGAGACACAGCAGGGAGGACGCCAGATGAAGACAGGCAGAGATTATAGCTATGCAGCCACAAGACAAGGAACACCTAGGGCCACCAGAAGCCAGGAAGAGGCAAAGCGGTCCTCCCCTACAGGCTTCGGAGGGAACATGGCCATACCAACAACTGAATCAAGACTTCCAACCTTCCAGACCTGTGAGACAAGGCATTTCTACTATTTTGTGGTACTTTGTTCTAGCAGCCCTGAACAATAACCCCAGGATTGCATTAGGGAGGAACTGACAACAAAATAAAAACAAGAAAAATAAGGGCCCAGAGAGATCAAGGAGTATACAGGGGTCAAACAGAAGGGGGCGAGTATGAGACAATACAACCATAGCTAACTTCTTGAAGTCCTGTCCCCATGTTTTCCCAAAAAGAAAGAAAATAACATGTCCCTTTGAAAGTCCAAGCTGGGGGCACCTGGGTGGCTCAGTGGTTGAGCGTCTGCCTTTGGCTCAGGTTGTGATTCCCGAGGACCTGGGATCGAGTCCTACATCAGGTTCCCCACAGGGAGCCTGCTTCTCCCTCTGCCTCTGTCTCTGCCTCTCTGTGTGTCTCTCACGAAAAAAAAAAAA
The DNA here is from genome assembly GCF_018345385.1 of Vulpes lagopus. Classification (NCBI taxonomy): domain Eukaryota; kingdom Metazoa; phylum Chordata; class Mammalia; order Carnivora; family Canidae; genus Vulpes; species Vulpes lagopus. The sequence goes on from NC_054835.1 coordinate 47,261,062, forward strand.
AAGTTGGAAGTCCGAGCTGTGTCATTAGAACTAAGGGAGGCTAGATGGAAGGAAAGGCCTTGACCCCTGAGAAATCCTCTGTGGCTTGCACAGAGAGGGGTACAGGAGACCAAGTTCAACGTAATGTGGAGGCTGGCCTTCCACAGGAGGGCTGCCTTAGGAGGTGCGTCCCATGGGGATGGCTTTGTCAGGAGCTGTGGTTTTCATTCTGTGGCGTTCTGTTTTCAGAACTTCAGTACTATAATACATATTCTTAAAAAATGAACACCATGTCAAACGTTTTTCAGACTTCATTTCTCTGTTAATCACCCCCACATTTCATGGTACAGTCATTGGCTTGTGGGGAATAAGTGCCACCAGTGTTGGGTCAAGTCAAGGTGACCTAATTCTAAGGCTCATTGGGCAAATAACTGCCTTTGCAAACTTATAGGGACATGAATTCTCTTGTCCCTGTAACTATCGATTACATTTTAAATGAGAAGTCCATGTACAAGCTTTCGGAGAAGCAGGAATTAGGGATAACATCAGATATCAATCAAATCAAATCATATCCTAGACAATTAGCGCCATCCAGTCTAATAACTGGAGCCCAGTCTGCGTTGAAGGGCATCAAGATATATTCCCATTTATTTGCCCACAGAACTTGCATCGTAATGACAGCAGCTTCCAGCATTGCACAATAAATAATAGCAATGAACATTTTTACTGAGCATTTACCATGCACCAAGGACTAGGGTAAAATTTCATGTGGATTACTTAATATAATCTTCACATCACCCTTATGAGATAGTTACTACATTTTCCCCACTTATGGATGATGAAGTAGAGGTTTAAAGGGAGGTAATTTGCACCACTGTTAATAGAAGCAGGATTCAAAACATACCAAAGTGTTTCTCTTGGAGACTGTGCAATTGCTAGAAGCCATGGAACTGGGGAGAGCATTGCCTGCTCTGTACAGGCAGCATGCAGGAGCTGTGTACATCGAGGCTCAGCAAACTGTAGCTTGCTGCCTACAGAAATTCCACCAGGCCAATATCTCTACCTGTTGTCTCTGGCTGCTTTTGCAGTGACAGAAGCTGGCCCACAAAAGCAGAAAATATTTACTATGTGGCCCTTTACAGAAAAAGGCTTTTTTTTTTTTAAAGTAGGCCGCAATGTGGGGCTCAGACTCGCAACCCTGAGATCAAGACCTGAGTTGAGGTCAAGAGTCAGGATGCTTAACTGACTGAGCCAGGAGTCAGGTGCCTCCAGAAAAAAATCTTCTGATTTCCATGTTAGATCATCGATTCCTCCTACTAATGGTTCTGTGAAGAAGGGTTTATTCAAACTTTAGAGATGAAGAAACTGGTTCGAGAACTTAAGCTGCTTACTTCCAAAATGTAAAATTTGTATTTTGCCATAGACTTGCCTTTTCTTTCCAAAGTTATGGACATTAGGGAGGAAATGCTATATGTATTCCTCTCATTTCATAAAAGACATTTTAATACACAAGATTGAGGGTTGTAACTTGTTCTCCTTAAAGGAAACTGTAAATGAAACAAATTTAATTTTATGCACAGTTTTGAACCCTCTTCCTATTTTCCTCATTTTGCAAAGGACAGGTGAGAACATGGTCATGGACCAGCACAAGTTCAATAACTGGCAACTGGAGGTCCCTTGCTTAAGGACTTTGGGTAGTAAGTGGCAGAGCTAGAGCCAGAGGACACTGAGGCCTATTTGAGTCTAAAGCCAGTGACCCTTCCACTCTATCTGTTGAGATGATCTGTCTTTGCCTTGTGCATTCCTTCTGCCATTCAAGGACTCTTTATTGAGCATCCACTATGTGCAGAGTACCAGACTCATGCCAAGGACATGACAAATCATTTTCCTCCATTTCTGTCTCACCTCCTCTCCTTCCTGTGGCTGTTTTGATTAAGACTCAAAACTCAACTCTCATTACAACTCAAGTAACTAGGGCAGCCCCGATGACCCAGCGGTTTGGCACTGCCTTCAGCCCAGGGTATGATCCTGGAGACCCGGGATCAAGTCCCACATCACGCTCCCTGCATGGAGCCTGCTTCTCCTTCTGCCTGCGTCTCTGCCTCCCTCTCTCTCTGTGTCTTTCATGAATAAATAAATAAAATCTTAAAAAAAAAAAAACTCAAGTAACCATTTCCTTGTTATGACAACTTGATCTGTTGGCCGTTGAGGAAAATGATCCACATGAAAATACCACAATGCAATGATACTCTGGGGTCCCATTTTTTAGTGTTAAGTGTTGACTCTAGAGGCCCTTAGGATAGGAAGAAATTAAATGATTGTCATCAAGTCACCAAGACAGTCCAATCCAGAGCTCAGAGGAAAATAATCTGAATGAAGGTCGTGTGGCTGGCTCAGTCAATACAGCATGCAACTCTGGATCCCAGGATTGTGAGTTCAAGCCCCACTTTGGGTGTAGAGATTACTTAAATTAAAAAAATTATATATATATATATATATATATGTTTTAATCTGAATGAATGTCTTTCTAGTTACAAGTTTTTTTTTTTTAATTTTTTTTTTATTTATGATAGGCACACAGTGAGAGAGAGAGAAGCAGAGACATAGGCAGAGGGAGAAGCAGGCTCCATGCACCGGGAGCCCGACGTGGGATTCGATCCCGGGTCTCCAGGATCGCGCCCCGGGCCAAAGGCAGGCGCCAAACCACTGCGCCACCCAGGGATCCCTAGTTACAAGTTTTTCCAATAAGTGATCAGGTCACAGCCTATACGTATAAGCCCTGCCTTCCATCAGTAGCTGCTATCATCACTTTAATATCACATTTCTAGAAACTGTTCTATTACAGTGAACTATCACAAGTAGAGCAGTCAAGCTATTTAAAAATACAAGCAAAAGTTAATTATGTAAAGTGACTATCAAGGCATTTTAAATTAACATTCATATTCTTGAACAAATGAGAACATGCCAGTTAGTGCATTATATATAACTATATAATAGCCTACATTGAAATATTTCTGATTCTGAATTATTCCTCTATTTTTTTATTACATGGATAAGATGAGAAGTACATGGGAAGTTCCAATTACTCCACTGATCTTAAGTTGAATATTTAAAAATGATTAAATGAAACTTACTGTGTATTCTGGTCCCAGATGTTCATTTGGACAAGAGAGAAAAGAAAAAAGAGACAAAATGATGATTTAGACCATGCTTATATGTAATATAAAAACTACAGAACTGACAAAGACTGGTGAATCATATTAAAAATATGCTAACAAAACATTTCAAAAACTGAACTTTCATCAATATCTCCATATTTGCTCTTGAAAATCTTTCAGATGATACTCCTGTGGTTGGCCAGATAAGGACTGTAAGACAAGATTCAATTAGCCTATATGTTTGTGGCTAATTAAAAACCAAAGAGTCGGCATTATAAAAGCAGAATTAAAGACTAATAATTCCAGTGGAGTATTTCATTAACCACAAAGGAAATCTTTTAAGTGGAAAAGCAGCTTTCAAAACCAATAAGAAGAGCCTGTTATGATAATATTCAAGTGGGAGCTTGAATTTTCATGTTTGAGGGCAAAAACCAAACCTTCCAGATTTGAGGGCCCAAGTTTCTACATCAGAATCAGCAGAGTTTGTCATCATTCCACCACAAGTGAGAGGGAATGTGATTTTAAAATTATATTATCCAACTGCAAAGGAAGCAGTTTGGGGCAGAGAGACCCAATAGAAACTTTTACATAGGGGATCCCAGGGTGGCTCAGCGGTTTAGCGCCTGCCTTTGGCCCAAGGCGCGATCCTGTAGCCCCGGGATCGAGTCCCGCGTCGGGCTCCCGGCATGGAGCCTGCTTCTCCCTCCTCCTGTGTCTCTGCCTCTCTCTCTCTCTCTCTAGGTTTATCATAAATAAATACATAAATCTTTAAAAAAAAAACTTTTACATAAATTATAGTCAAGGTTTGGGGATGGGGTGGGGCTCTTAGGAGGAGGGACTGTAAAATATCAAAATAAACCACATCCCAAAATTACTTGGGGACTACTGAAGAAACGGGAAGAATAAGGATAACAAAAACTCTAGATGTATCAGTAAAAGGAGTTTCACCTTCCTTCTCCATAAAGCTATTTATCACAATCACTTTAAAAAGGAAGATGGAATGGTTTATCTTAATTTCCTACCAGCCACCAACACCCAGAACTCCCACCCTCCTCCCCCTACTGCTAGGAAGAGCACTGACCTAAAAGGATGAAGGCTCCAGGTAAGGGGGCAGATACTACAGGGCTCTCCCAAGTCCCTGCTTGGATAACAAACCCTAAATCAGTGATATCTGACCACCACTATGTCCTATCACTACACGTGACATACCAGCTATAAAAAGGACTTACCTGTAATCGTGTATGGATAATAGTTCCAAGCCTTTTCTGTAACATAAAAGATTTTGGGAACAACAGCTCTAGCCCAGCTAGGCAGTTTGCTAAGAGGAAAGAGAGAGAGAGAGAGAAAAAGACCATTAGAAAAAGTCTGCCCAGAGCCTCACATGCTCCCCATACCTTTCTGGATAAACTGCTGGAGAAAGCAGAGGCGCTCCTCGGCAGCCCTTCTCTCCACAGGCCATCCCTTCCCCATCCCTCTGGTCTTTGCCAGAGTTCACCATTCTCTGTGCATATTTCATATGCTCTTAAAATGTGGGAGGGCAGGTGCCTGGTGTGGGGGGGGGGACGCTGGGGGGCTCATGGGGTTGTTAACCTCTCCTCTTTGATTTGATTTACAAGGACATGAGATTTCAGCACCTGGCAAGTGCCCTGTTGGGAGGGTTTGGCCAGCCTGGCCTTGGTCTCTTAAGAGTCATATGGCAGAAGGGGTAGGATGGGATGTTCAAACCCAAATACGGAGGGCGATAGGTGCTGGGGCAAATGTTAGAGCCAGGCCTCAGCTTAACAATCCGTGAAAGTGAGAGGTTTTAAAAATGAGCTAAAGCAACAGACAGTAGCAACAGAAGAGATGTGAACAGTAGAGATGTGAGGTTGTGTTGTAGAGATGTGAAGAATAACAAAATAGAGCCGCTTGATGACTGTGGTCGGTGGACTTGGATGTCCCACCAAAGATCTAACCCTCACCCTAATCCTAACTCCCAGCACCTGCAAATCTAACCTTATTTGAAGGCAGGACTTGTGTAGATGTAATTAAGGACCTCTAGGTGGAATCCTCTTGGATTTAGGGTAAAGCCCTCACTCCAGGGACTGGTGTCCTCATGAGAGAGGAAGATCTGGAGACAGGTACCCACAGGGCGGGGGATGCCAGTGAAGACAGAGGCAGAGACTGCAGTGACGCAGCCAACAAGCCAAGGAGCGCCAAGGATTGCCACCGACACCAGACGCTGCAAGGGGCTGGGAGGGAGGCGTGGGACAGCTTCGTGCTGGGAGCACCCCCCCAAGAGCCAACACTGCCTACACCTTGATTTCAGACTCTGGCCTCCAGAACCCAGAGAGGACGAATCTGTGTGGTTTTAAGCCACCCAGCTGGGGGGATTTGTTGGGACAGCCACTGGAAAATAATGCAGTGGCAGAGCCATTCCCTGGAGCAAGAACCCGGGCAGCCATTCGCAGAAAACAAATTCTTAAAACAAAGGAAACCCAGGGGCACAGGTCTCAAGACCCTTGGTAAACCGAAGACTAATGAAGTTTTGTTTTATTTTGTTTTGTTTTCCTTCAGAGGCACACGCTACAGCATAGTGCAGGCCCAGAGAATTCCTTAACTGTGACATTTACATAAATAGGATCATATTTTCCTTAAATATGTCTGCATGACTTTATCATTCCCCTCACCCCCACCCCAGCGCTATGCCTCGGGGGGAGGGGGGTGTTGTGTCTTTCCAGAGACTTCTATTGTGTTTCTTTGCTCTTTCTGGTGCCCAGTGCGACATCAGCCCCTCCGATGACACACCCCGGGGCAGTTGCGAGTTCCAAGCCCATACAAAGCAGGAACCGGTGACATCAAGCTACTGAGACCCCAAATCCCCAACCCCTCTTAGGACGTGGAACTTAAATGACAACCGGGGCCAGAAAGATACTGTGCATCTTTTACGTCTTCTCAGATTGTTTCTCTTATTTCTGACAGTGTCCAGAACCTGCTTTTAAAAAAGACAAATCTGTATTTTCGATGGCTGGCCGGACCTAACCCAAAGCTCTGGGCCCTTTATCAGGGTTAAATCAAAGGGGGACTCACAGCTCCCCCCGAAGCCGGCTGAGTGTCAAATGAGGCCAAGGCGCTCTCTCCCCTGCGGGCTGGGCTGGGGCCTCCGGGTTGGGGCGGTTTTATGCAGGTTTTATAATCCGCAGCACAATTCTCGAAGCTCTAATGCAGAACGTTACCCTCCTAGGAAATCATCTCGGCGGGATCTGCTCATTTACTTTACGTTCATACCGCTCCAAAGGAAGGGGCTGCCTCCTGACAGGGGTTTTTATAGCTTTTACCTTTGATTTATTCCTTCTGTCGCTGGAGGTGGGGAGCAACCAGGGTTGACGTCTAGAGTGGGAACATCGCATGGGGCTTGCTTGAGGGAACAGGCCCGAGCGCATGTCCCCCCCGGGGTTCCCTCCTCTTTGCCCCCAGGCCCAGATGCCAATGCCTGCCAGTGGGTGGGGCAGGAAGACGGGCCTTCTACACAAGCACAGGCAAGTGGTTTCCTTGTGCTTTTAAAGGACTGTAACCAGAATTATGGAATCTCCCCCCAAAGAAACCTCAGCATTGTTTAGCTTAGACAAAGGACACACACATGTCTCCCTCCAGGCAGCAGGGCCCATTCTCCCCTGTCCCCCTGGGGGAAGGACTGCCCACCTCCCCACGACACCCCTCCCCAGATGCATTAGGCTCCTCACGCACAGCGCCCTCCCTCCATAAATCACTCCCTTTATCACTTAAAAAGCCTCCCAGCAGAACCACATTCCTAAGCAACGATCATTTTTCTGGAAGGAGGATGAAAAACAGTGGCAATTTTCCATTCATGTCGAGACTTTTTTTTCCTATTTGCACACGGTCAGGACCCCAGCCTCTAGAATCTTCATTCTACGTGTCTCATCCACCAACTCCCGCAGGATATACTGTGCTAGAGTCAATTACCTTCTCCTAAAAAAACACATTTAGCCAAGATGGCTGATAGCATTTTATGTGACTCTTCTGATGAGGCCGGGAAGGAGACCCTCCTGGCATAAGCCATCTTCCAGGCCAGGCCCAGGAGGCGTCGGCGACGAGTTCCATGACATGATAGTCAAATATTTTAAGCCCCATTAACAGACCTTCTCTCAGCCCCCACTCTCCCCAGAGCACATCATTATTCAAATCGTTTTTGTCTGAGGAAGTAAAATTTATTTTTCCCTGTGGCAATGATTTATCAGGGCTGCAGAGGAAAATGGAATTAAATTAGTCCCTGCCGCTGCTGTCACTTTCATGATGTACACTGTCACACAGCCTACGATTCTAAGGAGAAGTCTGTCACTCAAACTCACTACCAGGTGTCAAAAAGAGTCTCTTCTAGAATGGCGGCATGGTCTGAATCATGTCCAGTTGGTCCACTGGCCGGGACCAGACCTTCCTATGGCCCCTGTCACCATGGCTCAGGCTTCAGAGACACTGAGGGAAAAGAGGACACAACTCTGAAGCCTTGGGGCACCTGGGCGGCTCAGGTGGTTGGGCATCTGCCTTGGGCTCAGGTCATGATCTCAGGGTGCTGGGATCAAGTCCCATGTTGGGCTCCCAGTTCAGTGAGGAGTCTGCTTCTCCCTCTACCTCTCCCTGCTGCTCGTGCTCTCTCACTCTCTCTCTCTCTCTCTCAAATAAATAGAATCTTAAAAACAAAATGAAACAAAAAAACTCTGAACCTTTACAAAATCGGAAATTCTGATGTGGAAGGATACCATTTCCCAAACACTTTTGTCAAGAGTCCCTGAAGACAGACTTTTCAAAAACATTTGGTTTTTCACTTAAAAATTTTTAGTAGGGTATAGAACACATCGATGACATAGCGGGTGACCAGCTCATCCCAGTCTACATGAGACTGTCCTGCTTTTAGCACTGAAAGTCCTCCATGCTAAACTTCCTCAGGCCAGGGCAAACTAGTATGGTGGTCAACCCAGAGCAGTGGTTCTCAATGGGGCAGAGGGGGAATTTTGCATACACCCCCAGGGGTGGGGGGGACATTTGGCCAAGTCTGGAAACATTTTTGTTTGTCACAACTGGGAGGTAGGGGGGACAGGGGCAGGCATCTAGTGGGTAGAGGCCAGGGATGTTGTTCCAATATACTACAAGGCTCAGGGAAACCCCACAGCAAAGAATTATCTGGTTCCAAATATTAACAGTGCCAAGATTGGGAAACCCAGCCCTGGACCTAAGTGGATACAGTCACTGAAACCTCCTCACGTATTCCCTGGGTCTCCCTAAATTACAACTGACCTGGATAAGGAGGCCCCATTATGCAGGCATAATCTGAACTGATCTCAGGTTAAGAGTGTTTATTTACTTCATAAAGAGCTTCCGGAATGGAAACCTAAACCGTCCCTCCATTAGAAGCTTCTGGCGCTTTACAAGCCAGATTATCACCAGACTCACCCTGATATCTAATCTCTCTTTGCAATTTATGCTCATTTGGGAATATTTTTTGACCCCAGGAGGCACTGAACATCATTAGGCCAAATGTGGTCTAAATGGAGTCTAATTTCATTTTCCCAACAGGGATCAGAATTATGATGGTCTTCAGAAGAATCTTTATTTGAGCTGTTTTATCCACCAACTCATGCAGGATACGCAGCACTATAATCAATCACCTTTTGGACTTAAAACATTCCCAGCAGAAAGACAGCCCCTCTGAGTTCCCTGCACTCTGGCTTTTCTCCTCTGCGGGGCCCCTGAAACCTGCTGCTGCCTGTGCTGAGAATTATGCTCAAATAACCTCAGCCCACATCCGTGACTTTTAAAAAGGACTAAGCTACCTTTTATAACCTCATTTTCCACTGGTCCAGGAGGGATATTCTGACCTTTTGTTTCAAACTTGGCATTTGACGATTATCTGATAATAATCAATTGTATCTATCCGGTTCTGCAGACAGCAACCTCTGAGGTCTTTCCATTTCTTCTCCAGCTGCTGTGATTTATTCACTTACTCGTCCTAATGGTTGTTCTGGCTGGTCTTTTAGTTCAGCTCTTAATGTAATTCTTGACATGGCAGCAAAGAGATGAGCAGAATTTCCAGACTAGAGGCATCACTTGTGAGAAACAAGGCTGTTGGGGGCTTCGCCCGCGGGGAGTTTCTTGAACTTAAGACACCACCACCACACTCTCTACTTAGAAGGGCACTTTGCATTGGGATTCCGGGAAAAGAGGCCTGCCTTGTGTCGCTTCTTGGAAGGCTCTGCTTGGACAGCTTTATGGTGACATGGCTAGCATGCTGGGAAGCACCCAGGGGAGCCGGCCATGTGTGCCAACAGCACTGGTCGGGACAGAGGCAGAACCCAGGTGGCACATGCTTGACTGGATGCTCTGGTTCTTTGAGATCCAGCCAGGCCTAGGGCGCCTGGGTGGCTCAGTCGGTAAAGCATCTGCCTCCGGCTCAGGTCATGATCCTGGGGTCCTGGGATGGAGCCACGCATGGGCTCCCTATTCCAAGGCAAGCCTGCTTCTCCTTCTCCTGCCCTCCCTGCTTGTGTGTGTGCTCTCTCTCTTTCTCTAATAAATAAATAAATCTTTAAATAAATAAAAAAGATCCAGCCAGGCCTATGTTCTGTTCCTGGGAATTCCCATGGGAGAAGGTGAAGGAGGGAGGGACCCTGGCAGCATGAAAATCTCTGGCATGTTCTTAAGGACTGAGATGGGAGCAGAACAGAATAGCATAGATTGTAAAGTATGTTGGGAAGAAGTCCCTTACAGGCTCTACTTCCCCAGTATAAGAAATACTAAAAATTAATCAATCTCATTTAATATAGTTAATATTCACATATCGAATACACATCCACATAGAACATGTAAGACTAAATATATATATGTATATATATATATATATATATATTTTTTTTTTTTTTTAAGAGAGAGAGAGCACACAGGAGTGGGGAGAGAGGAGGCCAAGGGAGGAAGGGGGAGAGGGAGAGAGAGAAAGAGAATCCTAAGCAAGCAGCAAACTCCCTGCCCAGTGAAGAGCCTGACACAGGGCTTGATCTCACAACTCTGAGATCGTGACCTGAGCTGAAATTAACTGAGTGAACCACCCAGGTGCCCCTGTAAAACGAAATATTTTAAAATATTTGATATTCTTATACATTATGGCTATTGTGCACTGTCACTCCCAACTAGGAGGTAAGTTCCCCAGGATAGGGATCTCTGTTCTGCTCATCGCTGCATGCCCGACACCTAGAACAGTGCCTGGCACACAGCAGGCAACAATAACTATTTCCTGAATGAAAAACAGTTGGCTCTGGATATTCAATAATGACCATAAGATTCATCCAAAATAGCAAGGGAATAAGCTCTCGGGTCAGAATCGTTGACAATTTCTCTACGACCTGTTGCCTGGGCAGTGGGCTTTCCTGGTGCCATATAAGCTCTGGGCACTGAGCTCTTACTTTGGGCAAGATCTAAGAAATGAGATTGACTTGCTTGGCAGATCTGGAAGGCCTGGGAGAGGAGAAAGAGGAAACATGAGAGACCCAAGCCCTGGCAATGGAGCTGGACCAATGAGCTGGTAGGTAGAGTTACCAGCTGGTGGCTTTGCTTGTCCAGTCAAACCCAGTTTGTAGCTTAAAGAAGCGGTACCCTCTCCTACCCAGAAACACAGAGGCCAGGAGAGGTTGCCCTGGAAGGCAAGAGCCATGTAACAGGAGAAATGTCTTCTTCATGCAAATCGATTCAGGCATTAGGCGGAATCACCATTATAAGCTGGCAACCCTCCCTGACTGGCAGCTGCCAGCACAGCCTAATTAATCCAGCAGCCGTGGTGGGGAAGAACATGACACTTCATGACTGAAAAACAAGCCTAAAAATAGGCTCCATCTTTCTTCCAGTGCCCCTCCACCCTCACCCCTGCTTCCCTCCCCTCATGGGCTTCATGGGGAGGCATCAGAGAGATGCTGCAGATGAAGAGAAAATGCAAGAGGACCAAAGAAAAGCCCCATCCTCACATGATTCTGGGCGATGGGTTTTATTTAGAATTGCTATTCCAGAGACTGATTAGTATCTTGCCTCCTTTCCCTGGATGCCAGTTGAAACCAGGATTTTTGAAGACCAGCCAAGAAATACCACTTATTTGGTTAACTGAACTGGATCGAAGGCCCAAGGACAACGACCAAATGTACTAAAGTATTAGAACTAGTGTAACGTTCCAAGCATATTAGGCAGCTGCCAAAATGTACTGTGCACCCAAAACTGTAGAGAGAGCCAGATCATGGAGCACCCCCACAGTCCCTGGGATATGACAGGCCAGCAAGAAACGAATGGATTTTTTTTTAAAGATTTTATTTATTCACAGGAGACAGAGAGAGAGGGGGGCAGAGACATAGGGAGAGGGAGAAACAGGCCCCCTCTAGGGAGCCCGACATGGGACTTGATCCTGGGACCCTGGGATCATGCCCTAAGACGAAGGCAGATGCTTAACCATTGGAATGGCCTTTTAAAAAGGCATTATACCCAATTTAAAAATGGGAAAAGGGTAAGAAACATGTCTCCAAAGAAGACGTAGGAATGGGCAGTGAGCTCAAGAAGGGATGCTCAACGATCATTAGTCATGAGGGAAATGCCAATGGAAAGCGAGATTGCTTCACATCTAAGAGGATGGCTAGAATCAAAGAGACAGACAATACAAAGTGTCAGTGATTATGTGGAGAAATTGGAATCCTCACACATTGCTGGAGGGAATGCAAAATGCAGCCGCTTTGGAAAGCAGTCTGGAAGTCCCTCTCCTCTCTCAGTGGTAGTCCAAGCCTGGACTGGAAACTCAATGGGATACTTATGGTTGGGATTTGGGGATAAGTGATAGAAAAAAAGGGACAATCTGGACCTACCCATGGCTGTTGTGGTGACAACAGCAAAATGAAGCATCTGTTTGCCGTCGTGGCTTATTGGAGCTGCCCTGATAGTTGCCCCTTCCCAAGCCTGCAGATAATTCTGTGGGTCACTAACATCCCTCCATGAAATGTCCTTTCTGCTCAAGTCAGACCCCGGGAGAAGGCTCTGCCTACACAGACTTTGAGTAACTCCAGGCTCTAACAGATGCTTTGGTAATAGAGTGATAAACCAATATCTAAATGTGATTTGGCCTCCCATATAGATTGACGTAAGGAAGAAATTCCACTTGCCAGCTCATGAATTCAGGTTCACAGGACAATGATATTTCTTGGTGTAAATTATTAAATAGGCACTAGGACATCTTGGTTAATGCCAGTTCAACTCTCAGAACCCACTTTGCTGTGGCTGGTAAAGGGGTCTATAAGATGCCACCCACAGTGGCATAAGGGTTCTCCAGAGTTGAAGACATTTGAGAATCAACAGTTGTAGGAAGACGCTTTTACTGAACTCCCCTTATCTGCATAAAAGCAGAGCCTCCTGAAAGAATTCAGCTGTCATAATGCCCTCCCCAGGAGTTTCCCAACCAAAGAACACTGACTCTTCTCACTAAAGATGAGGAGCAAGAAGATAAGAAATTGCCTAAACAGACAGTCACAAAACTATCTCCTATCCATCCACCAAAAGCCCTGTTTATTTTTCATAAAAGCCATTTGTTTTTCCAGAAGTGCCTTTTCTCCCCCACCTCTATTAAAATGGTATATAAGCGGGCAGCCTGGGTGGCTCAGCAGTTTGGTGCTGCCTTCAGCCCAGGGTGTGATTCTGGAGACCCGGGATCGAGTCCCACGTCGGGCTCTCTGTGTGGAGCCTGCTTCTCCCTCTGCCTGTGTCTCTGCCTCTCTCTGTCTGTGTCTCTCATGAATAAATAAATAAAATCTTAAAAAAATAAAATAAATAAAATAAAATAAAATAAAATAAAATAAAATAAAATAAAATAAAATAAAATAAAATGGTATATAAGCCCCAAATTCTAATTGCTTATTTGAGTCTCATTTTTCTGGGTGGTCCCATATACACTGACAAATAAAACTTGGTCTTTTTTCCCGTTCATCTGTCAATTTCAGTTTAATTTGCAGTCCCCACTGACAGAGCCTAAGTGGGCTGAGAAAAGCTTTTCCTCCTTGACATCACACACGAGATGGACAGATGATTTCACAAATGCTAGAACCAGTCAGCCTAGCCTTTACTCTGATCAAAATGCAAGGGCCATGTCTTACTTATTAAGAGATTCTCTCCAATACCAGAACAATTTGTTATGCATTGTAAGGTTCAATAAATACCCATTTAATGAATTTCAATTATGAAGCAGCCTGGCCAACACGACAGTCCCAAGACCTGTGCATGCAGGACACGTGAACGCAAAGTGGCTCCAGTTTCTGAATATCAAAGTAATGGATTTGGTTTTATTTTATGATTATGAAAATCTGTCTTATTATTTTATAGCATGTCACATATCCATTTTTGTTCTTTTTCTCTTACTAAGCCATAATCTCCCTGGTGCTAAGATATGTGCCATACTTCTAAATATTCCAAGAGCCATTTATTTATTTATTTATTTATTTTTATTTTTTATTTTTCCAAGAGCCTTTTAAATTCTAAAATGATGGACCTGGTTCAGATTTGTGCAAAGAGAACGCAGAGTACTTTTCTCCTGTGCCTCATTGGTCATTCATTTATATGCTGGAGGTAAGTCAGGATAATGTCCGCAACTTACTTTGAGCATAGAAAATTAGGGTTGAAAAGGATCTGAAAGGATGCCCAGTTTAACCACCTAGTTGATGTTTAAATCTGCTCAAGGACAGCCCGATAAGTGGGTTCTCTGCTCATGCTGAAGCATCCCCAGTACCAGTGTAATGACTGTAAGGCATCCTAGTATGTCTTCACACAGCTCACATACTTACATTCCTTCCTTAAACTGAGCCTCGCCCTTTCTCCTGGCATCCTCATCCCTTGCTCTTGGTCCAACTGGTAACTTTTGAGGTCTTATAGAATATACAGGTCTAATTCTTTTCCCACCTGCCCACACGTTTACACAGCCTGGGTCTAGCTTTTCTATGTTAAATATCCTTGGTTTCTTCAGTCATTCTTCATAGCACTTGGTGGCTTTCTAATCTTAAAATTCATATGAACAATTTTGGAAAAAACTGAATAAGAAGAAGGGACTTGACCTACCAGATTATCAAGGCTCTTTATAAAGCTATGATAATTAGGAGTTTTAGGATTATAGTCTCAAAATCAATTTTTATTTTTTAATTTTTTTAACATTTTTATTTTTTAAAAAAGATTTATTTATTTATTTGACAGAGCGAGCGAGAGGGACAAGCAGGGGGAGTGGCAGAGGGAGACGAAGAAGCAGGATCCCTGCTGAGCATGGAGCCCCATGTAGGGCTCTATCCCAGGACCCTGGGATCATGACCTGAGCCCAAGGCAGACACTTAATTGACTGAGCCACCCAAGTGCTCCCTATTTTTGTTTTTAAGAGAGAGAGCACCTGTACATGCACAGGTAAATGGAGGTTGAGAGGAGGAGGTAAGACGAAGGGCAGAGGGAGAGAGAGAATCTTAAGCAGGTGCTACACTCAGGGTGAGCCTGTCCCAGGGCTCAATCTCACAACCCTAAAATCACGACCTGAGCTGAAATCAAGAGTCAGATGTTTAACTGACTGAGCCACTCAGGCACACTTCAAATTCTATTTTAAAAACAACCTGGTTGGCATTTTAATTAGATTTGCATTAAATTTATAATTGATTTGGGAATTGATGGCATCTTTATAATATATTAGCATTTTCTATCCATGAACCTTGCCACTTGTCCAGGGTTTTTTGCTTTAGTTTTTATTTTTCTGATAAGCTTTATGTGGAGCTTGAACTCACCGCCCCAAGACAGAGTCATGTGCTCTTTTCAGTGAGCCACCAAGGTGCCCCACTTCTTTTTAAAGATTTTTTTTTAAGATTTTATTTATTCATGAGAAACACAGAGAGAGAGAGAGAGGCAGAGACACAGGCAGAGGGAGAAGCAGGCTCCATGCAGGGAGCGCGATGTGGGACTCAATCCCGGGTCTCCAGGATCACACCCTGGGCTGAAGGCGGCGCTAAACCACTGAGCCACCCGGGCTGCCCAGGTGCCCCACTTCTGTCCAGGGTTTAAGAAAATGTCCCCCACCAGGACACCTGGCTGGCTCAGTCGTTGGAGCATGTAATTCTTGGTCACAAAGTTGTAAATTCGAGCCCCATGTTGGGTGTGGGGCCTTCTTAAAAAGATAAAAATGTCCTACACTAATGTTTTATATTTTTCTCCAAAAAGATGTTTTATATATTGTAGATTTATTACAGAGTAACTTTCAATTTTTTTGCCTATCCTTTTTTACTATAATGGAATTTTTAAAAATTATATTTTCCATTTATTGTTCCTGCTGTATAATAATAATGATGATTTTGTACATGGATTTTTTCCTCCCAGCAATCTTGCTGAATCCTCATATTGATGTTAACAGTCTTGTTGAGTCATGATTTATTGTTATTATTATTATTATTATACTCAGGGGTATTTGATCTGCAAATGTCTTCTATAGGCTTTTCACATCTGTATTCTTCACTGAACTTGGTCTAGATGTTTCCTTTTTGCACTATTATTGTCAGTTTTACTGCCAAGGTCCATGTGGTAAACCCTGCCAGTTACCTTCCCAGGAGTCTCCATTTATCTCCTCCCTTTCTTAGAATCATATTATAGCTCTTAGACATCTTTCTCTTTTTAAAGATTTTATTTTTAAGTAATCTCTACACCCAATGTGGGGCTCAAACTCATAACCTCAGATCAAGAGTCCTATGCTCTACCCACCCAGCCAGCCCGGATCCCCTTCTGTTTTCATCAGGGAGGAAAATCTTACATCTCAATTGGCCAAAACTAGGTCACATGGCCATCCATTGCTGCAAAGGTGGCTGGGAAAGTGAGTGTGGGCATTTTTACCCAATAACATATTTAGAGATTGTTACATTTCTATATAATGAGGAAGTTGATTTGCTGTTGTCTGTTTCTTATTGTAATGCTTTGTAAGCAGCAAACAGCATCTACAGGATACTGATTTTCTGGTATTGAGATTGATTCCTAGCCTAGTGTGTAGTCAGTTTTTGCACATTTTCATGTGTGTATGAAAATCATGTTAGTTCTAGGTTCTATTAATGCCCACTAGACCAAAGTTCTAATTCTGCTGTTTACATCTGCTCTGTGTTTGCTAGATTAATTTGATGATTTGCTCTAACCATTTACTAAACAGTTATGTTAAAATCTCCCATTATAACTTTAGGCTACCTATGATTTTGTCAGTGTTGCCCTATATTTGTTGAGCTAGGTTCAGGTTTAGCATTTAACTCATATACCTTTATTGTGACCACCATATTTTGATTTATCTTACCATCAAATCTCTGTTTTCTGTTGACCATGCTTTTTATAAGCTTTTCTCTGTTCTTCCACATTCTATTGGATTGATCACATTTTCTGTTGGAAGTTATGTACTGCTTTACTATTTTTTTAGAGGTTATCTTTACACTTTGCATATGCACACGTGTCTTAAAGGTTTTTTTAATTAATCAACATCTCTCTCCCCCTCTTACACAATAGTAGCAATTTAAAATGCTTTTACTGTAATTACTACCCTCTCCTCTTCTGCTATTCTTGTCCATTATTTAAATTCCACACATAGGGGCGCCTGGGTGGCTCATTTGGCTAGGCATCTGCCATTGGCTCAGGTCAGGATCTCAGAGTTCTGGAATCCAGCCCCGCATCGGGCTCCCTGCTCACCAAAGAGTCTGCTTCTCCCTCTCCCTCTGCCCCTCCCTGTACTCGTGTTCTCTGTGTCAAATAAATAAATAAAATCTTTAAATAAATAAATAAAAATAAATTCCACAAATATACACCCAATTATTCATTATTAGTATTTTAAAAACATCCTATGCTCATACAGATTTGCCTATATGTTTATCAATTTCTTTTTTAAAAAAAGATTTTATTTATTTATTTGGGAGAGACAGGGAGAGCGCGAGCATGAGTGGGGGAGGGGGGTCCGAGGGAGAGGGAGAAGCAGACCCTCTGCTGAGCAGGGAGCCCGACTCAAGGCTCAATCACAACCTGAGCCAAAGGCAGATGCTTAACCTACTGAGCCCCCCACACACCCTTCACTTTCTTTGCTTCTTACTACCTCTAGATTCTCCTCTCCTCTTTCTTGGGTTCCATTTCCTTTTACTTCAAGTACAATCTTTAGTAGTTCTGTCAACACGTGACTCTGAGTGGTACTCTCTCAGTACTCAATTATCAAGAATGATTTTTGTGCATGACTCTCAGCTCAACTCCCCATTTGTAGGAACCCAAAGCCTCATTTCCTGTCCCTTTACGGGCATGATATTCCCCTACGTGTCAGTTCTGACATATCCCAGCTTCCTGAGCATTAGCTCATCTGCTTTCCACTCTGGCTTGCATTTCCTCTTTATTTCTCGTACCTGAGGATTTCCCTTTCTTTGTTTTGAGCTCAGCTTTATATTGTTATATTTCATCCTGTGTTTGTCATAGGAGGTGGGGGGGAGGGTCCACATTAATCTTTTTAGTTTCTATTACTGGAAGTCCAGATATTCTATTTATAACAAATTTCCCTCTTACTAATGTTTATTATTCTCCTTTAAAATAAACATCATATATTTTGATAGAGAAAACAGACATGACAGAGACAGCTGGACACTTCTTGCTCTGCTTCAGGAAAAGATATAAAGTTTTCTCAAAATTTTTTTGAATTTGGTACATAGGGAACATTCCCTAAGCAATAATTTGGGAAAAGGCAATCATCTGCCAAAAAATGGAATTTCCCATAGGTCTCTATCTATTTTCTTACATGGCCCTCACTTCTGTTTGCTCGACCGAGGTGACTCCCGCTCAAGATTTGATTTTCACCCTCCACACTAAGAATGCCAAAGCAGCATATTGAGAATCTAGTCTATGTAAGGAAGTCATCCTCAGGCCAGTCCCAGAGCTCAGCAACTCTTGCAAATCAGCAGCTGGCTGGAGGCTGAACTGGCTCCAAATCCTGGGAATTCACAGCTCCTAATAGATGAACAAGATCAATCTCATTTGCATTTCATCGTGACTCAGGAATTCCCTGATACTGCATCCCTGGGTAGATTAAAACAAGCCAGTTCAATAGCCCAAGGACCTTCACTGTCAGGATAATGCCCTAGAGATTTCCAGACATCCTAGTGACAGGATCCAAATGCTTCCCCATCAAGAGGGAACAGTCCACTTCAGCCTGCTGGAAGGTGGAGGCCATGAGAATATGGTGGAATCCTAATACAGCTCCTTTCAGAAATGTCTCATGGTCAAGACACAGAGAATGAGTAAATATTCATGAGTGTCAGTGTCATTGAATAAACTAAGGCACTGTCCAATTATTATGTTCAAAATGCGTTCTGAATAATCACATATGGGCCAATAGGAGAAGCCATAGGTGAGGGTAAAGAGCATTCATAAAAATGAGAGCAAAGACTGAACCAGTCATACACTGGTTCACTAGAGCAGACAGATAATTTCAATAAAATGTATTTCATGTGACTATACAAATGTCATGACCCGGATGAGAAGAATGAAAGAAAATGGGCTGGAAAGGGGTAGAGGGCGGGGAGAAGGTCAGACAAGCCCCAGTAGTCAACTGTGCCATTAATGGTAAGAAAACAGCAAGAGAGTAAAGAATACACTCTGCAAAGCTGATGAGTGTTGGTTTATAATCCTTGGTTCTTTATGCTTCCAAAGGAGCAATGGCAACCTCTACCTTGGGAAGGATGGATCCACTTGAGAAATGGAAACCCCCTCAGCATTGCATATCACTTTGATCACAGGTGACCATTTATTGTGTCCTTTGCAAACACCTGAGCAATTGCTTGGCAGTACGTGGAAGGTGAACCAAGTCAAGATCCCGATGGCACACCGCCATCTTTGGCACCCTTCTACAACAAGATGTACAAGATGGCAAAGCCATCTCTTTCCCACTGCTAACACTGACCCAAGGGGAGAAGACAAAGTTCTGTAGTCCTGAAGACCAGATTTCATCTTAACATGTCATCCAAGGGATGGGAAGGTAAGAGGAAAGGTCCCCTTAATGAAAATGCAATTGAGGACGATTTTGCAGAAGGCAGGGGATTCTGGTTTTGGAAGCAACTAGACCGGTGGATGGAAAGGGCAGATGTAATAACTTTCCAAATCACCTTTTTAACCCAGACACAGCACCCCCGTCAGCCCTAAGGGTAGGGCTGGAAGGCTCCTGTGTGGTGGGAGAGCCCAAAGGTGGATGTCCAGCTGCCATGACTTACCTGTTGAGATACACTCGCTTCTCAGTGAACTGCCCATTGCCGTGGTGAGGATCCTCAAAGGGTTCATTCTGGACGACCTCCACCCCTTCTCCTCGGTCGCTCTGTTCGTGGCTGTGCTTGCTGATCATGTACAGCTGCCCGATTTTGTACTACAAAACACACAGTGACAGAGAGGTCAGCCTCACTGCTTGACGTTGACAACACCCCCCCTTCAGCAGGCGCAGCAATCAACTACAGTCAACACTTTCTGCCAGAAAAGAAGGCAGACACATGGGCCTGGTGTTATTTTTCCTCCGGAGCGAAGGGAAGAACCAGTTGTGAGTCGAGTGTAGAACACGGCGTGTTCCCGTGAACAGTTTGCATCGTCAGGGTGATGCTTGCCGGGGTGGCTGGCAGACTCAGGTCTAGCAGCCCCCCAACCCACGGGCAGCGGCAAGAAGGCAGGAGCCCTGGAGTCACCCATTCCACTCTGGCCCTATGGGGTTAAATGGTGCTAACGTCCTATTTTGTTTGCCAACAAACAGGCCAGGATGTGTTATTTCTATCCCTTTTCTGCCTAATTAACTGCACTGCTGGGCACAAGAGGATTAGATGTCACCTATCTTTTCCGTCACCTATGTCAAACCATTCAACTCTCTGTCCCCTGGAACAGCAGTTCTCAAGGGTGGCTGGACACCAGTAAAACCTGGAAGCTTTAACAAACTCCAGATGACCCGGTCTCCCCGCCCATGAGTGGAACCTGTACTCCATAGGCTGATCCACAAAGAGGAAAGTCTACTGCATCCTTAACATCCGTCCTGTGCGATTCCACCCACAGTGTAGAGCCTCCCAGCCTGAGGTCCCAGAAGCCACAGGTACTTACAGGAAGATGACAATATGGAGCAACATGCAATGTGAACATTCTCTGCCCTGGCTGCATTTTTGTGTTATTCTACTTTCCTGCCTGCCTCTCTGAAAACCTCAGGGCCAATAGGCATGTCTTCCCCCAGTGAACTTTCAAAGTGGGCAAAACTCATTTGGTGGAGAAAATAGGGAGACAGAGAGAGAGGAAGGAGGGAGTAAAATGATTTTTACAAGAGGGATATCTGCTCAGGGCCAGGAGGCAGGATGATGCCACCCTTCTGTGGCCCCTCCTGCTGATTTGGTGGGAAGGAACACACACATTGTGTCCCATCATCCAGGCCCCTGCAATGGGGAAAAGAAGCCTGAGTCTGCAAGAAAATAGTGATGGGTTTTTCTGGGTTGTTCCCCAAAGAGCCCAGGCCAGCAGGGATGTAGATCTCCTGTCTGTCCACAAGAGAGATAAATAGATTTTATTTTATTTTATTTTATTTTGAGAGAGAGAGAGAGAAATAGATTTTAAATTGAGGGGGCAGGTGAAATGGACAAATGAACAGTGTCATCAGTTCTAAGAGACCAAGAGGACACACACCTCCAAATGTCCCTCTTTCATTGTGAGGCAGGTGCAGAGAGGGGACTTGAAGAAAATCAGAAAACCTCTAGTCTGAGGGCAGCCCGAAGGGCCAGACCCAGTGACCATGACATAACCGACATAAAGGACAGCAGCAGGCTGGTTATCTCGAAGGGCAGTACTACCTGTGCCATAGCCCTCCCCAGAATGATCCGCACTTAGAATGTTTCTTTTTTTTTTTTTACTTAGAATGTTTCTAACGTGAGTGTGTGTGTGTGTGCACGCGCACACGCTTGCATACATGCATGCACACACTATGCACATTTTGGGGAAGAAGGAGTGCTGAGGATAAGAGGAGGAAAGGGAGAGAGAGAAATCAAAGATAAAATCTATCTTTGAATGTATTTTCAATCAGCAGCTTGACCTGCTTCCCCCTAGTAAGTCTGGCTCCTACTTTTGCTCGAAAAGACTAACTGGAACTCTTTCGAGAAGGAAGACAGTGGGGCACCTGGGCTGGTCAGTTGGTTAAGCATCCGACTCTTGGTTTCGGCTCAGGTCATGATTGCGGGGTCTGAGATCAAACCCCATGTCAGGCTCTGTGCTGAGCATGGAGCCTGCTTGAGATTCTCTCTCTCTCTCTCTCTCTCTCCTGCTTGAGATTCTCTCTCTCTCTCTCTCTCTCTCCCCCCACTCTCTCTCTCTCTCAAAATAAATACATAAAATCTTAAAAGAAAAGAAAAAGAAAGAAAGAAAGAAAGAAAGAAAGAAAGAAAGAAAGAAAGAAAGAAAGAAAGATAAAAGAAAGAAACAGTAAGAAAAAGTTTACAGTTTGGGGATTCTTGAGATACACCCTGAGCTCACACTCCACCTTATGCAGATGGGCACACACGCCTCTAACAGGAAGGATGCTCAGCTACCCACAGGGTGGAGACTTCACTGGCAATTGCTTTGTCCTTGTTGTTCAAAAAATAAATGTATGACTAGGATGGAATATCATTTAGTCACAAAAAAGGAATGAAGTACTAATATTGATACTGCTTAATGGGTGTTATGGGTTGACTTCTGTTTCCCCAAAGTCCTACATTGAAAGCCCAGTAATTCAGAATGTGACCTTGTCTGGAGACAGTCTTTACAAAGGTCATCAAGTTAAAATGAAGTCCTTAGGGTGCACACTAATCCAATAGGACCAGTATCCTTACACACAGGGGCAAGGTGGACACACAGACACACCTGGAAGACAACATGAAGAGGCGCAAAGAGAAGACAGCCATCTATAAGCCAAGGACTCACTGGAATAGCTCCTTCCCTTCCAGCCTTCAGGTAGAACCAACTCAGCCTGTTGACGCCCTGATCCTGGATTCCCAGCATCCACAACTATGAGGCTATAAAATTCTGGTTGTTTGGGGTGCCTGGGTGGCTCAGTCGGTTAAGCATCTGCCTTCACCTCAGGTCATGATCCCGGGGTCCTGGGATGAAGCTCCACATTCGGCTCCTTGCTCAGCAGATTGCCTGCTTCTACCACCACCCCCTGCTTGTTCTCTCTCTCTCAAATAAGTAAATAAAAAATATATATTTTTTAAATAATCCTGAGGCACCTGGGTGGCTCAGTGGTTGGGCATCTGCCTTCAGATCAGGGCATGACCCTGGGATCCGGATCAAGTCCACATTGGGCTCCTTACGGGGAGCCTGCTTCTCCCTCTGCCTATGTCTCTGCCTCTCACTCATTCATAAATAAATAAATAAATAAATAAATAAATAAATAAATAAATAAAATCTTTTTGAAAAAATAGGTAAAAATAAAATAGGAATCCTGATTTAAAAAATAAAATAAAATAAAATTCTGGTTGTTCAATCACCCAGCCTGTGGTGTTTGGTTATGGGCGATCCTAGCAAACAAATACAATGGGCACAGGGTTCCCTTTTGAGGTGATGAAAGCATTTTGCTTCTGGATAGAGGTGGTGGTTGCACAACACTGTGGATGTACTGGGTGCCACTGACGTGACCTTAACATGATGAATTTTATGTGCTGTTTCACCTCAGTTTTTTTTTTTTTAAGTGTTGGCTCTGCTTCTGAAGCAGAAACCCCTAAAACCAAAATCCCATCAAGGGCTTTCAGCCGGGGCGGGGGGGGGGGGGGTTGGCAGAAGGGAAAGGCCTACCGCTATAGCGTCTTTAGGAGCTCCAGCCTGCTCACGTATGAAAGATGTATGGCATCAAGGACAATGCATGACACAGAAGGGCCATTAGCCAGACGCGAGTCAGCCCCGGCTCAAGTGCTTCCTGCTCTGTAGAGAAGGGAACGAACCGAGGCAGCCGACAGCTGATTCACCAGCGGCCAGGGAAGGGCCCGGCCGCTCAGCCTCATTGATCATTCCAGTGGCTCCTGAAGGAGCCAGTGTGGGGCAGACGCCAACCTTAGCTCACTAGGATAACGTCAGTCTGGGGGCGACCAACAGACAGTGGATGCAGTAACGTAGGTGACATTACAGGGGGACACTCAAGGCCGGACACTGCGATGGTCAAGGGCCCGGCGGCCGTCACTTCTTTCCCTCCCCAGCAGGTCAGGCCTGCTCTGCTGGTTGTGGCCATCTGAGCTGGGCAGGCCAAAGCAGAGGTTCTGTTCTTGTTTTTAAACCACAAATTAACTCACAGACACATGCATTAAGCAGTCCCTCGGTGACAGGGTAGAGGGCAAGACAGACAGGCCTTGAACCATCTATCTCCAAATCACCAGAGATATTCCTCAAAATGTTGGATCCCAGGCCATACCCGCCCTTTTACATCCAGACCCTGGGGGGAGAGAGAAGGAAGTTGGGGACCTGGCTCGAACGTACGCTAAATGCTGAGAGCCACTGGAGCAAATTCAGTGAAGGTATTCATCTACAATTGCTCGGAACCATGTGGTGCCAAAGCCAAAATGTTCCATCTTTTGGGGGCCTGTCTTTTCTTTCCGCTTTCATACTCTTTTCTTTGCAAAGCTCTATCCCTAGTTTAGTGAAAACACCACATTTCTCATCACCATCTCTAAAAAAAACTTGTATGTCAAAGGAAGGCTGCAAAATGCAAAGATTCAGAAGGCCTCTTTGTATCTACTCTGATCATTTACTTTGAGGCCACAGAACTGATAACAGATCTGATGACTTCACACTCACAGTGACTTGCAAATGAGGACCGAGTCTAAGACATAAGCGACTTTCTTCAGACCATGTGTGGCTGCTTGGGTGGCAGAGGTGGGA
This sequence comes from Vulpes lagopus, assembly GCF_018345385.1. Taxonomy (NCBI): domain Eukaryota; kingdom Metazoa; phylum Chordata; class Mammalia; order Carnivora; family Canidae; genus Vulpes; species Vulpes lagopus. The sequence continues at coordinate 47,285,139 of NC_054835.1, forward strand.
TTTGCACACCACGGGTCTGTACTGCTTCTTCTCTACCCAACTTCAGTCCTTATTTCTCTTACAGGTGACTGGCTTTCACAACTCTGGGCCTCACTCTAGGATTTTGAAAAAGGGAAGAGTTGAGAGCCACTGTCTCTGAACTTTGCTATTTCAGAAGCTGAATAACTGAAGTCTGAGATCATGTGAAAGATCAAAGTTGTTTAAACTGTGCCCACATATGGAATAGGGGAGCAATTATGCTCTAACTTTGTAAAATCTATTGTTATAATTCCAGAGTTTGGGTAATCATCATTACAGGCAATCACGATTAGAGACAGCTCTGCGCTGCAGGGCTGAGCCTCCATGTGAGCCGTCATCAGAACAGCTACCCCAAATAATTATCTCCATAGTCAAAAAACATCATGGGGATTTAGATCTTTCCCACATGCACACAGTGCCGCATGTTTGATAGAGCTGCAAAATTTGAGGGAAGGCAAAGTTGCATAAATGTGCCTGGGGAAGCTGAATATTTTTATCAGTGGATACAATTGCAAACTATGACTGGGCACAATCAAGTTACTCAATACAGTTCAATCTCGGGGTGCCTGGGTGGGGCAGTCAGTGAAGCATCCAACTCTTGATTCTGGGTCAGGTTGTGATCTCAGGGTTGTGAGATCCAAGCCCTGCATGGGGCTCTGTGCTCAGTAGGGAGTCCACTTGAGATTCTCTCTCCCTCTGCTCCTCCCCCCATTTTCTCTCTCTCAAACAAATAAATCAATCTAAAAAAAAAAAAAATACAGTTCAACCTCAAACCTTGATTTTAGAAAGGGTGACCCTAAGCCAAAACTCCTGAGTATATAGTTTATTAATCGAGCACTTCCAAAAACTGTACATCATGCTTGCCACAACTATTGGACTCAAAGATTTAGGCACAAGAGAACCCCAAACTATGACTGTTTTTCACTTAATTAACCCATCCCAAGTGCTGAGCTTCAGAGATCTCTGTGAGGCCAGGCTCTCATATTTCCTCACCCTAAAGAATCAAGAGGAGCTGTCATCGTCCTTCCAATCCATCCCTGTGTCATCCCTTCCTGTTCCTTTTCCCTGCCTCCATTGGTCCCAATACCATTTCTAAACATCAAGATGTCAAAAGTGGAGACTGCTTTGTAATAAACATTATCAACTCTGGATGGAATTATTCCCCAGCACCATTCAGGACATCGAAAGGCCCAGCCCATGAATCAAAATGTACATCTACTTTTGCTTTTACCATCAAAACGGTTGGATGCCACATAACCTAGTAAGCATGGAGAGACATCTGTCCATCTGACTTAACACAGTATCATGTATTTTTCCATCTGTGAAATGGGCATGATTCCTGCCTATCTCTCTCTGACTGTGTGGACAGAGGAGCAAGCAGAGGGTGATAGAAATTTGAGGTTCTTCAGAGTTTCCCACATTATTCACACCCACTATTCATGTTTTTGTCAAAACTCTTCCAGCTTTCTCCGCTCTCAATACATGGACCTCAAAGCACAATGAAGCAATTGCCTCGTGATGCGCAAAATGCCCACTGAAAAGAGAGTCTGAGCGTTTTATCTTCACGTCCATTACAGTCTTCACGCCAAGTGGTGCCAAAATTGTAATTACACACAGGGAAGGAGATACAATGAGTCTAGCTTTTAACAACCTCCTCTCAGAAAGCTAGGCACTAGATCTGGCTGTTTTCCGAAACCCATAGCACAGCTAGGCACCAGGACAAATGTTGGCAAACTATGTGTGTTGGTGCTTGCTTGCTTGCTTGCTTGGGGAGTGGGCGGGGGCAGGGGGGGTGGGGGTGGGCTTGTTTTTTACAGAAAGTTTTAATGGAACACAGCTCTGCCCATTCATTCTGTGGCTATTTTCTCCATACAGTGGCAGAGTGGAATACTTTCAACAGAGACTGTATGGCCTGCAAGGTAGAAATATTAACTATCTGACCCTTTACAGAAAAAATGTGCTGCCTCCTGTTCCAGTTCACTGGTCCTTAGTCCAGTCTGGGCTGGCCTTAGCTGTTCACCTAGACCTATGCTGTCTGGCACGATAGCCACCTGGCTAGTAGGCATTTGAACCATGGCCTGTGCTAAGGAGGGGCTGAATTTTAAATTTTCCTTCATTTTAATTAATTTAAATAGTAAAACTGACACTTGATTCAGCTATGAGGACACTTTTACATACAGTTGAAACATCTTGGGTATGTGAATCTACTTTTTCAACTGGAAGTTTTCATGAAATCTAAATTCAGATCAGATGCCTCTGATGAAAATTCAGCATCTGACTTGGGATGGCTGGAAGTGTAAAATGCACACTAGATTTTGAAGACTTAGTAACAACAACAGCAAAACATGTTTTTACACATAATTTGTATGTTGATTACATATTGAAATGATAGTGTTTTAGATATACCAGGGGACTGAAATCTATTCTTAAAATTAACTTCACCTGTGGGTTGCTTGGGTGGCTCCATCAGTAAACATCTGCCTTCAGCTCAGGTCATCATTTTAGGGTCCTGGGATCAAGCCCTGCTTCTAGCTCCCTGATCAGTGGGGAGTCTGCTTCTCCCTCTGCCCCTCCTCCTACTCATGCCCCCCCCCCCCGTTTCTATTTCTCTCTCTCTCAAATAAATAAATAAAATCTTTAAAAAAAAACTTCATCTGATTCTTCTTACTTTAATGTGGCTATTAGAAAATTTCAAATAACTTCTGTGGCTTGCACTTGTGCCTCACATATTTCTGCTGGACGGTGCTGGTCTAGACCCTAATCTACCCAAAGGGCACTGAGAGCCAGGCCATTATGCCACACCAAGACTTCTGAGGCTGGCTGGTCAGGCAAGGGTTTCCATGTGTCTCCAAGCTAACGAGGTGGAGCACTGACAATTAGGGATACATTTGGAGAAGCTTTCCTTTTCTGAGGACTGGCGATTACCTGGGCTCTAGAGAGGTGATAATTGCTCACAGTGTGCTATGGTGGAAGGCACTGGGGTTTTAAAATCGAAAGCCTGGAGCCGACGTCCTGATGCCGCCTTTGATTAGTTGTGTAACCTTAGACAATTTATTTATCTGAGCCACAGTTTCTGATCATTAAAATGGGACTAATAAAAATACCTCAAAGGACATGGTGAGAATCAAGTGAGAAACAACTTACAAATTAAAACGCTTTGTAAAATGTAAAACTGTACACAAACTGCCGTAGCCATGGCTCCTTCTGTTGGGCAACACAGCTGACTGGGTCTTGAGCTCTGTTTCACTCATTTCCCTGTTATGCTAATTTCTGTAAGGGACGTGAGAACATGCCATTGCCACACACCTGTGTGACATGAAAACCTAAGAACATTGGACTATCTGCCCAAGATTATCTTTTCCTTCTGTAAAAATTTTAGTAGATGGTAGTCAGATTGAATGCGTCCTAAATGTACAAAAGCCTGAGAACTTCCACGTACACGAGGTACCTAGAGTAATCAAGTTGACGAAGATAGAAAGTAGAATGGTGGTTGCCAGGGGGAATGGGAAGTTAGTGTGTAATGGGATGATGAAAATGTTCTGGAGATAGTGGTGATGATTGCACAATACTGTGAATGCACTCAATGCCACTGAATTGTACACTTAAAAATGGTTGAGATGGTCAATTTTATGCGATGTCTATTTCATCTTGATTATCTTTATGTTTCTATTTAAATTCCAGTATAGTTAACACACAGTGTAATTTTAGTTTCAGGTGTACAATACAGTGATTCAACTCTTCCATACAATACCCAGTGTGCTCATCACAACACATGCACTTCTTCATCCCCATCATCCGGTTTAGCCAACCCCTCACTCTCATCACAATTCTTTAAAAAAAGCCTGGCAAACTGTCATCCTTCCCTGGGCCTGGTTTACCTGCTTTGTACCTAAAGGTAGCCCTCTATCAGTGATTCTATTTTTATCATTATGAAAACAAAACAAAACACTTTTTTCACTATGAAAAAATTTTTTTAAAGGACAGGGACTTTTACATTTGATGGATCTTTGGTTTGGAAACTAACTTGAAGGTGTTCAGCTGAGCCAACAGGAGAACTATAAAAGGACTTCCCTAAGAGATACTATTGGATGAGTGCCCTGATTCCTGCCATGTCAGTTAGTTGTCTGGCTCATGGTGCCCTAAAGTTAAAGGTCTTTATTAATATTAGCATTCCGGAGCATTCACAATGCTGTGGCTCCCAGGTAACATGGTTTTGACTATGACATCCTGCAAAGATCGTAACAGAAGGGAAAGAATGATTAGCTGAATACTAAGGTGTGCTTGCTGATCCCACCACCCTCAACACGAGTCCACAAAAAACACTAGCTCCTTGTTGAACATGACCATCACATTTCACAGCCTCACCCCCTCCCCCCGCTTCGCTAGTCAGCCTGGCGTTCTGGCTCAGGGCAACTCATGGGAAGACAGATTCGAACTCCTTTTCTTTTGGGAAGGTGGTGTGTGCTTTTACTTCCAAGGGCTGGATCTGCTTTGGGTTCTGCAAGGACACGACTTCGTCTTTCTGGCTCTCCGATTCCATGTCCAGATTTCTCCATGTAGACAAGGAGGTTTCAAAAAAAAAAAAAAGGTGTAAGGTTCTCGGGTGTTTCGTCAGATCTCTCCCTGCCAGGTCAATAAACCACGAAAACCAATATCCGATCCCACAAAGAAAATACAAACCGGCAGCTCATATTTCCAAGATATCAGTGTATCATCACATATTTATCTTTTCCCTTGGATTTTTATAAGCAGCCCTCTGAGGTGTCTTGTTTACGTAATACCTGTGTCATTATGCCAGGGTGCAGGAATGAAAAAGCTGATAAAAAAGATTTAAGAAGGAGCTGGATTATGGACATTTAATTCAAAAAAAAAATCCCCTTTTGTGACAAACTCATATAAATAGCATCATACACTGATGCTTCACCTAAGTTTTGGACTGAACTCAACAGAAATAAAGCAATTTCATGCTCGGGATAGGCTTCGTGCTGGTGCAAGCCTAACTCCCGGCCTCTGGCTGCCACAGCACTGCAAATCGTTCCCAGGACACTTGGTGTCATGTAACCTGCCCTAGGACAAGGAGGTAACGACATTCTTTATAGTGCAGGAAACGTAAGAATGCACATTCGATCTGTTCCTTCCCACATTGGCTTGTCCTTGGGTTGGCATTTTTATCCCAAGAATTGATTTGATGCCAATATTGAATCGCCAAAATGATAAGATGCGGCATATATCTGCTGTGTTATAAGCTTCGGCTAGAGCAGGAGGTGTCAGCCCCTTGGGTTTATAAATGAGAAGCTGCACGAATGAGCCATCATCGAGTGCCAGGAAGACCCATTAAGAGAGCAAAGACAGGAAATGCTAGAACTCAACTCAAGACCAAGGCAGAACACAAAATTTCTCCATCCAGTGGTTGTGGGGACAGTCTTGGTTCTGGGGAGAGCCTTGTCCGTTCTGGTTTGCGCGTTCAACAAGCCTTTAGTGTGTGCCAGACCCAGCAGACACTGGAAGCAGAGCTAATGAACAGGCCAGACCTGGTCCCTGGCGAAGAGGAGGGTTTCCAGAGGAGCTTCTCCATGAAGATGTAAGACTACAAGAAGCCAAAGCCTCTGTCAGAGCCATCAAACCATTTGCTGAGAAATGTGAAACCGACCACAAGTCCAGTAAATGGAGAGGTTTGGTGACAGGTCTGACCTTTAGAAAGCAATCAAGGCACTTGTGTTTACTATAGAACATAAACCCACAGTCAAGCACGAGACCAAAAAGGGGAAAAAAACGGAGATAGAGCTTCCCCAGAAAATGCACCATCTCCTTGCCACCCCCTCGTCAGTGCCCAGCTCCTTAACCTTGGCCTCCTAATAACCGAAGAGGTCTTCAGGACAGAGGTCTATCTACTCTGCAGACAGCAGGGCTTTCCAGAAAGAGGGTCTTTCCTGTTTGTGAAGCCTATTATTGCACCTCCCAATCTTTTAGGAAAATGACCATTAGTATCCAGGGAAGCTGTAGTATTGGCTAAAAGTAGAAATATATTTGCAGGAATAATAGCAATTAGAGTCTTTGAGACCTTTTGAGAACAGAAGGGCAACTGAATGCAAAGAGAAGCACTTGCTGCTTCAACTACAATTGAACAATGGGAGTTCTCACTGTTTTGAAAAGAGTTATTCAAGCCACTTCATGCCTAGAATAACATTTGAAGGTCACTGAACTCCTTTGCTCGCTTAAGTGCTAGATGGCTCAGCGAACTATCTAGCAATGCTAAGAGTCAGGACCAGGTTCTATCTGGGGATCTAAGTTTGGAAAGCTCCAATATCTTTCTTCACTTCACTTTGGAGGGGAGGCTCCAGGTTTCACACACATGGTACCTGTAGCCTAGAGGTAGCCAGTGGTTGTAGGGCACGTGGCCGGTTGTAGGGAAGGCACCATTCTTTTACAGCAACAGCAGCTTCGGAGTGTTTTGTCCTTGGTAAAAAGCAGCAGATAATTGATTGAGAAAAGCAAGTGGTTGTCAACGCCTGCTCTCCTGAGACAGTTAATGAAGATAGGCAAAACAGAGTGAATTGGCTACAATGTCAGGAATTACTACATTAATAGATCTATCTTCTGAGCTCCTCTCTTTCCTTCCAGACTCATTCTAATGACCTGGAGAGATATTTTATCAACTGGCACTTTTAAGGCCAAGTGGTCGTGGTCCTGTCTTCCCAGTGTCTACAGTTGGCAGCCCTTCCAATTCTCTGTGTATCCCCTAAGGGAGGACAGGAACAGGTCCCCAAGGCAACATCATGATGAAATAGATTTTATCACATTTCCAAAAGGTTGGGAGAAAAGAGAATGCAGCAGACAAAATGAGAACAGGAAGAGCTGCTCTTCATAGATTTTTTTATTTTATTATTATTATTTTTTACTATGGTAAAATATGCATAAGAAGATTGACCATTTTAACTAGTTTTAAATGTACAATTCAATGGTGTTAAGTGTATTTACGATGCTGTTTGACTCTGACCACAACCCATTCCCAAACTTTTTCATCATCTCAAAAAGAAACTCCGTACCCATTAGACAATAGCAACTTCTAATTCTTCCCAACAGTCCCTGCCCCCACCAATGACCACTAATCTCCTCTCTGCCTCTATGGATTTGGCTATTCTAGGTATGGAATATACGTGGAGTCCCACAATATGTGTGTGTCCTTTTGTGTCTGGCTTGCTTCACTTGGCAAAATGTCCTCAAGGCTCATCTCCGTCATGGCATGTGTCAGAATGCCCTTCCTTTTTAAGGCTTAGTAATAGTCTGTTGTGTGGATATACTACGTTTTATTTATCCATTCATCCGCTTAGAGATATTTGGGTTGCTTCCACCCTTTGACTATTATTGTTAGTAATGCTATTACAAACATTGGTGTACAAGGAACTATTTGAGTCCCCACTTTCAATTCTTTTAAGTTTATATCTAGAAATGGAATTATCCTACCAACTCTAGGTATTCTTTCTTGAATCTCACACTGCTGTAAAGCCCATTTTAGGTGGTGCTTGGGCATTTCAAACTCTTTTTTCAAGTAAGTACCAAGCAATCCTGGGAGAGATTTCAGTCCTATAAAATGTCAATCAGTAGACCCTTTTGGTGAAACAAAGATGGACTGAGATAGCGATTATTTGGATGGTGGAGGGTGTCCTTTGGAAATGCCCTGACAACAAATGTAAGATAAACTCAATGCAATAAACTCTTTTAAGTCAAAAAGGCCCCAACACAGTCACAAATTCTTGTCACTCTTTGTAAGCACACCACAAAGAGGCAGCCATGAGTTATTATTACCTTAGGGAACCTGGTGGTGGGCATGACCTGAAAAGGTACTTCCATTTCTGTGATAGGAGCTATATTCAGTATTATTTTGATGGCCTAGCCAGGAATGTAGTTAATTATAGAATCACAATGAAGAAGGCAGCAAACCGTTCTGAGAATTGACTTAGAACCACACATGTTATGATTTACATGCAAAGGTTTGGGATGAAAAAGCCATTCTTGGTAATTTGCATTTTTCACTTTTTCCTTGTGAACTAAATCACTTCTTATTCTATTTCAGGTGACAACTACTCTTGAAAAAGTAATCCTGGAAATAACTTTAAACTCTACAGTAGACTATATGGATTTTCTCATACTTTTTTTTTGGGTGGGGGGGAAGAGTACATAATTTGGTAGTTATATCCACAAGGTTGTACAACCATCACCACTATCTAGTTCCAGAACATTCTCATCATCCCCAAAAGAAAGTAGACCCATTAGCATTCACTACCCACTCTCCCTCCTCCCAGCCACTATCAACCCATAACATATGCTCTGTATCTATGGACACTTTATATAGATGGAATTATTCAATACGTGGCCTTTTGTGACTGACTTCTTTCATTTAGAATCATGTTTTTAAGATTCATCCATGTTGTAGCATGTATCAATATTTTCTTCTTTTGACGAAATAATGTTCCATTGTATGGACATACCACATTTTATTCATTCATTTCTCAGCTGATGGACATTTGGGTTATTTCCACTTTTGGGCTAGTATGAATAATGCTTCTATAAACATATATATACAAGTCTTTGTGTGGACATATGCTTTCAGTTCTTGGTTAGATACCTAAGGGTGGAATTATTAGGTCACATGGTAACTCTGTGTTTAACCTTTTGAGTAACTGTCACACTGTTTTCCATGGCAACTGCATGCACCATTTTACAACCCTACCCATAAGGTGTCATACTTACTTTTGATAGTTTTCAGTTACTTGTAGAAGGAAGAAAGTCAAACAAGTGACTTCAAAAGCTAAGAGTAAGCTATGCGCCAAGTATGGCCTTGTTTGCTTCTATCATCATATTTTACACTTGGGCACATCCAATCAACAAATATCATGGGCAACTATCCAGCCACATGGCATCTTTTCATTACTCTGCAGGGACAACAAAGAGCTAAATTTGACACAACAGACAATTAGAAGCTAAAGGGGCAACATCCAAACATACTAATTCTTTAACGGCACAGACCAAAAGTATGCAAAGACTGAGGGATGGAGCAGTGAGGGTTTTTGGTTGTTCAGGAGGGCATCACATGGAAAATAGGGCTTGACCTTTGTGAAGATGGCACTCGCTTGGCAAGAAGGAAGGCGGATGTCACAGCCTACAAACAAATCCTAGATATTTTTCTTGCTCACAGCAAAATGTCACTATTTCCCAGGACTCTTGACAATGCCCCACAGAAATATTAAGAAAAGCTGCATGGGTTATAACTTCTCTAGGCCAGCATGGTTCTAAAGTGTTTATACGGGGCACCTGGGTTCAGCGTCTGCCTTCGGCTCAGGTCATGATCCCGGGATCCCAGGGTCAATCCCTCATTAAGCTCTCTACGGAGAACCTGCTTCTCCCTCTGCCTATGTCTCTGCCTCTCTTTGTGTCCTCATGAACAAATAAATAAAATCCTTTTTAAAAAAATAATAAAAATAAAGTTTATACTTCTTTAATCCTCATAACAACCCTTGGAGGTAAGTAACTATTTTTTTTAAGATTTTATTTTTAAGTAATGTCTACACCAAACGTAGGGCTCGAATTCACACCCCGAGATCAAGAGTCACGAGCTCCTCCGACTGAGCCAGCTGGGCGCCCCAAGGCAGGTAAGTATTTTTAGCGCTATTTTACAAATAAGCAAACTGGTGCACAGACAGGCTGCACAACTTGCCCAAAGTCACCCAGGAGGAAATAGTAGGGCTGGGATTTGAACCCAGGCAGTCTGGCTGCAGGATCCACTCTCCCCTGTCTCTGGCATAATCTCCTTGGCCACTTGTTTGACATCCAAATAAAAGGCTATTTTTTTATAAGGCTGGGGAAAGCACACTGGTAAGTTAAGTGACTTTCCTCACTCCCATGCTGCTGAGAGGTTCATATTGATGTTGGGAGGAGTTTTTAAAAGAGGTGGGGGAGACTGCAGTGCCAAAGGAGAGAAGAGGTCATGGGGGAAGTTACCAGTGGATCAAAATTAGAAGCCAGGAGCCCAATGCTCTCGGCCCTGCTCCTGGAAACTCTCCCTCCTAAACAAATCGTGACACACAGTAATTAAGGGAAGCATACCCACTCACAGAAGTCCCCGAGATTTTAAAGTAAAAATTAAAATTAATGAGTCCATCTAATTTGGACTCACAAAATGCGTGGGTGGGAGAAGTTCCTGCAACTGATGGCTGACGTGACAGTTATGTCATGAAAAGGAAAAGAAGCTCCCTGCCTTTGGATCTCAATGTTTCCAAATGTGATTCTAAATCTCAGCCTGAAACAATACTCAGGACAAGAGCTGAATATAGATATTCTGTGGGAGAAAATCCCCTCAGCTCACCCAGTCAACCTGACGTGTAGGAAAATGAAACGAAATATCTGCTTCTAGTTCATCCTTCTTGAAAGCTCGCCCCATCACAGCAGCGGGTTCCTCTCTAGCTCATATGCTCTTATCAATTGGAAATTAGGTTCCTAATGACATCGTGGAAGGCAAGAGTCCTAGATTCAAAGGCTGCATCAAGCTATTGCAATGATCTGAATCCAAGTGTTCTGTGATACAATAAAGTGAGAAATACTATACACTACCCTTTTTGCTCACTCCTCCAGAAGCAACATAAAATCTCAACCCCACCTGTATAAACCCCTAATGATGTTCCCTATAGAACCGTCCACAAGGCAAATCCCAAACTCCTTGAAAAATCACATCTTCTTTGGTTTTCCTTTCTCTTCTCTTGTACTCTGCCCTCCGCCCCATTCCCCGAGGAAGACATTTCCAGAACCGCTCACAACCCCCAGAGGAGGAAGGCCGTTCTTCCTTCCTCCTCTTGGGCAGATGGTATTTGCATACTGACATATTGTAAATCTAGTCACCCAGGTAACGGGCTCCAGTTAGCAACAGCGCAATGAAGGTCAGCCTGATTCCTTCTAAAATTAGAAGTCAGACCAATCTGATTTTTAACTGTTCAAGGTAGGATGCCCAGTTACATGGCAAATTCAATTCTTAAAGTGAATTTTCACTTGGGAGATTCAGCACTAGTTAATAAAGGCAAATTGGGGGCATTTCAACATGATAATAACATTGGTTTTGACATGTTGAATGAAATTTTAGCCATAAGACTTTAGGTGTTTCTGTAAATAATCCTACTAAGACTCTAGTCTCTGTAAGTAAAGTCATCTTTGGCCTCATATCTCCCTTGACCTTCATAGTCAGTTGGTCATTAGGACTGCTGATTCTGTGCCACAATTCTGTGCCAGGCCATTCCAGTCCTTCCACAGTTGACTCCCCCTGCACCCCCCATGGTCCCCTCTCCCTACATGATCCCTCCCCACACCCAGCCAAAGTGAATGGCCTCACCAAGCCCCATCCTCGCCACCCGTTTTCGCCACACATCCCTCCTAACTGGGATTTGCTCCTTTCTTTTCTTTCCCTGACCGTGGACAAGGTTCTTGGATAGGCTTCAAGGAATGCAATGAAGTGTGTACAATCCCCTCCACCACCATTAATTTCTCAAAAGGTCCATGTTCCCAAAAATGTTAGGAGCCACCAACTACCTCAGTACAGATGGTACATACACCAGCATTTCCCTCAAATGATTTTAAGAAATGATAGCCCATAGGATGTGCAATGGAAAGAGAAAAAGAGATCTATAGTCAAAGAAGTGTAGGAAGCACTAAGCCAGAGTTAGGTGGGTGTTTTAATGAAGGCTTTCTCTTTACGTTAGTGACATGCGCCATGAATCAGTGATTTCACCGTGGAGCTCCCAGAGGACACTTCTTGGTGTCTCTCCAAGTTTCCACTAGGAAGGCTGAGCTTTACTTCCCCCTGACAACTACCAAGCCATGCCCTGCTTTGTGGTACTTCTTCCCCTACTGTTTTGAGCTATTCATGCTTTATTTTATATATATTTTTAAGGATTTTATTTATTTATTCATGAGAGAGACAGAGAGAGGCAGAGACACAGGCAGAGGGAGAAGCAGGAGCCCGATGAGCAACCGGATCCTAGGACCCTGGGATCATAACTTGAGCCAAAGGCAGACACCCAAGCACTGAGCCACCCAGGTGCCCCCTTATTCTATATTTTTAAACAGTTGTGGGAAATCGTATCATTGCACTTATCACATTGTGCTGTGCTTATTTTATATCATTTTCTGTCTCCCCTTTAGACAGGAAGCTGCTTGACAGTGGGGTCCACACCTTGACATCTTCGTATCCCCAGTGCCAAGCTGACTAGATCTTAGAAATGCAGTAATATTGAATAACTGAAAGAATAACCAAACAACTGCTCATTGAGTAAACAAGCTCCTTTAGAATATAAACTACATTTTAAACTTTTTATATTCCCATGGCACCTAGAAAATAGTTTTTCATATGGCAAAAGAGTCAATAAAATTTTTAAGAATGAAATCCATTAGAAAATACTGGGATCCCTGGGTGATGCAGCGGTTTGGCACCTGCCTTTGGCCCAGGGCGCGATCCTGGAGACCCGGGATCGAATCCCACGTCAGGCTCCCAGTGCATGGAGCCTGCTTCTCCCTCTGCCTGTGTCTCTGCCTCTCTCTCTCACTCTCTCTGTGACTATCATAAATAAATAAAAAAATTTTTAAAAAAAAAGAAAGAAAAAAAGAAAATACTGATCGGACACCCGTTATGCCTTGGATACCAGAGATGTTAACGTGGTAATGTACAATCAAGGAGTTTAGATTCTAGTAAGGGAAATAGACACGTAAACAAAAAATGACTTTAAAAGGAAGGGCAGGCTGCCTGGGAACACAGGGTGGGGTGTTTCATTCTGTCTGAGCTGGAAGGAAGCCAGGAGGGCTCAGTACTATGATGCTCAGATTGGATGGTGGGACCCACTGCCAGGGCCTCACATCCAGGTTCTCTACTGACCATGCTAGGCCACGGTTTGGGGGGGAAATTGGCCAAGAGCCAGCTCTGGTTGAGGCAGTACTCATGCCAACGAGGTGAAGCTCTGGCCTCAACCCCAATGTGGATCCCAAGCCCTGGTGAGTGAGACTCCACTGCCTGGAGCTAGCTGGTAGGCCCCTGCTGCCCAAGGAGAGCTGTACCAGAGCCTAGAGCCCAGCAGTATGTCTGCACTGTCCCCAAGTCCATAGCCAGAACCTGGCCCTTGTGTTGTTACTTTGAGACCAAAGGATGAGTCCAAAGAAGAGAACACAAGAAAGAAAGAATGGAAGTATTCTCTCTCCATCCTGAGAACTAGGGCACAGCTGGTCTCATTCGCCTACCTGGCCTTCCAGGCAGGGCAGCCTCAAAGCCTGAGAGTCCCAGAACCTACAGCCCTCAGTTTTTAGGGAGACCCTGGGGATCCCAATGGACAGTATGCCAAGGAAGACAGCTGATGCGTCAAGATACAAACCCAATAAACCTTCCTCTCTTGATCCATCCAAAAAGGTTCTCCTGCTCTTTGGGAAAGCAGTGAGGCAGGGAGTTGAATACCCCAATATCCAGGTCTGAGTATTTTTTTAAATGTCCTGTTTAAGACCAGAACCACTGGGGTAAAAGGAGGAAAGAGAGAGCTCTGAAGTGCCCCCTAGGGACAGGCTGTTAGCACTGATCCATGCATGAGTCCTAGCTCCCAGGCCTTGGCAGGTGGGTTCAATGAATGAAGCCAAAGGCTAAAATCACATAATTCCTTGGCAAATTAAATCCATGGGCATATCCTTCACTTCTATATAGAAATATGCCTGCTTTAGTATTTTTATCTTGATACATGTGTACCAAGAAATATTCCTCTACCTTACGCAAAACAACTGGGCGTTGCGGTAACAGATTAACAATGATACTCAGCTTCAGGGGATGGAGAGGACAAAAAGCAGGGTGGGCTGGAAACCTGTCTACAGGAGACCGCAGTGACCCAGCTCTAGTGGATGCTTGTCAACATTTCCTATTTCTCGAGAAAAGTTAGAAATCTAGATTTTTATATTAATGTCCTAACTTTTTTTTTTTTTTTTTAAGATTTATTTATTTATTCATGAGACACAGACTTAGAGAGAGAGGCAGAGACACGGGCAGAGGGAGAAGCAGGCTCCTTGCAGGGAGCCCGATGCGGAACCCGATCCTGGATCCCAGGATCACGACCTGAGCCGAAGGCAGGCGCCCAACCGCTGAGCCACCCAGGTGTCCCAATGTCCTAACTTCTTAATATTAACTTTAATTAAAGACAAAACTCACCATACTCTGAATAAACACAAGAAACTGGTGAGCTACATTTAGCCATATAGTTTTAACCTCCAATTACAAGGACCCCGGCTACTATAAAGAGACAGAACAGAGGTGCATGATCAGAATCATGCTGCAAAGTGTTACATTCAGGGCCAAGCCACCTCATTTATGCTTGAGCCTTGGGACAGTTATGGGAATGGAGACGATATAAAAATACCATGAATGTTTTGAGTATAGCTCCATTTTCAACCCTCCCCCTCCCCATATCCTTCACCATCTCAATATTGGTACTGGTCAGAAAGCATAAGTTAGAAAACAAAGGGCACAATTTATTATAGCAATAATAACAGTAATTAGTATTTCCTGAACATTTACATTGTAAGAGGCAAGGACTAAGTGCTTTACATAAAAATTACCCCATTTAATCCTGAAGGCCAAATTACCATCTCAGTTTTCAAATGAGGAAATGGGGCGTGGCGGGGGGGGGGGCGGGGGGGGGGGGGATGGTGCACACAGAGAAGTTAAGAAAAGTGTCAAAGGTCACAGCATATGTGGAGCAGCTGGGAGTCAACCAGAGTCTTTCCCACCACAAGTCCTGGGCTGGACATCACCCTGCAGCTTTGAGGCAGGAAGTGGTTGTCGGCACAGGGGTCTGAAGGAGGGAATGGACTGAAACGAGGAATAAAAGTGCATAATCAGTAGAAGCCTGGGCAGAGACCTAATGAAATAAAATGGCCTATGAACAATGAAAAACAAAAAAACCTTCAACCTCAGGTAATCTGTGTCACCTCAGCTTTGCAACAAGAGAACAAGTAGAAAAAAAATGTTAATACAAACCAAAACATCTTTCACCTATTAGATTAGTAAAGATTTATGTATGTTTTAAAGATTTGATTTATTTATTTGACCCACAGAGAGAGTGACAGCACAAGCAGGGGAAGTGGCAGTGGAAGAGAGAGAAGCAGACTCCCAGCTCAGCAGGGAGCCAGCTGGGGGGGGGAGGAGGCTCGATCCTGGGACCCCAGGATCATGACCTGAGCCTAAGGCAGACACTTTATTGACTGAGCCACCCAGGCTCCCCCAGATGAGTAAATATTTAAAAGGCTACCCAGTGTTGGTGAGATGGGGGAACAAACTCTCACCCACACTGTGGGGGAGAGCAAAGTGGTTAAACCCGTTAAGAAGAGGATTTGGCTATTAAAATTTAAGATGTTTATACCATATGACCCAGCTACTCTGCCTAGGAATTTCTTCTGGAGAAAGTCTTCTGCAATTGCGCAAAGATTTATATGCTTAAGGTTATTCAGGGCTACTCTATACGCGGTAGCAAAAAGCTGGATAATCTCCAATTGTCTATCAGTGGGACCAGCTAGATAAATCAAGGTACATCCAAATAATGAAATACAATACAGCCATTAAATCATGAAAGATATCTCAACTTGCCAAAATGGAAAGATGCCCCAGATGCATAGTTAAGTGAAAAAAAAAAAAAAAAGTAAGCTGCCAAACAGTAGGAATAGTAGGAGTTTCAGTAAAGTGCACACATATGGAGGGAAAAAAAGTACACACGAGTGTGCTAGTATAGGAACAGGAGGGGAAAAAAACTAAAAGAATATAAATATGCCAATTTTTATTTGCAATTACCTAAGAGAGGGTTGCGGGAAATGTACTTCTATAAGGTGGGAAGTTTTTACAAGGATAATGTACTTTCCAAGTAAAGAAATAAATTGGCATGCTGCAATTTCAGGGCAGGATTCCAGCTCCCGGGGAGGAGGGTAGACAGATTAAGGAAGGGACCCGATTTACCACTTTATGGACATGGGCTGCCACATAGATTGTGTACTGCACAAGGGCTCCCTCTTGAGTTGTGCAGGCCTGGGGCATTAGATGGACTCCCAAAACAGAAGTTCAGAGAGGCAACCAAAGCCAAAGACTGGGCATCTAAACAGGCAGGAGGGCTGTTACCAGAGAGGGGCTGAGAGAGAAGAAGAGGATAAGCATGTCAATTTTGAACATTTAAGGATACAGGGGTCAGGGACAAGGCAGGGCCAGGGTGGTCCTGAAAGTGGGCAACCCTGGCCAAAGGAGCCTAAGGGTGGCTCAGATTCTCAGATCTATAGACATATTTTTAAAGATTTTATTTTTTTTAAGATTTTATTGATTTGAGTTAGAGTGAGAGAGAGAAGGCAGGGGTGGGGAGTCAGGAGGACAGAGGGAGGGAGAAGCAGACTCTCCACTGAGCAAGGAGCTCAATCTCAGGACCCTGGGATCATGACCTGAGCCGAAGGCAGCCGCTTAACTGACTGAGTTACCCAGGTGCCCTTAAGATGCCCCTTAAGATTTTATTTTTAAGTAATCTCTAACATCTAATATGGGACTTGAATTCATAACCCGGAGATTAAGAGTTGTACGCTTTTCCAACTGAGCCAGCCAGGGATTCCTGCAAATGGGTTTAAGACATTAAACCTCCAAATGGACTGATCCTCTAAAGTACTTCCTGCCTCAGACCCAGATTGGTCTGGGTCCTGGGATTGGCAGAAGGAGGAAGAAATGCAGTGCCTGAAGCCGCCCGTCTCACTACCTCTTCCCACAGAATTCCTTGTGGTCAACCTTGAGTTTCAACCTATCTACACCAAAGATAGTGACCACAGCCTGGAAATTACCCAAAATAGGCGGACCCTCCTATCCTCCAAAACAATTTGCAAACCTCTGCATAAAGGGAACAGATTGTATACTTAGACTTGCAGAAGTAAATCTGTCTCCAATTTGAGTGAACTATGTTCCACAATTTCCTTTTCAGGCTAAAGCGTTTTAAATCTCCAAATACCCTCTCCCATAGAAATAACGTCATTAGGTCAGGCCAGAAACTAGCTGACCCATAATTCCCCTAAATAAAAGCCCAACCACCATTTCTAATAATGTTTCTTAAGGAAATGCAATGAGTTTCAACAGGGTATGAAGCAATGAGCACCTTAATTCCTCTCCTTTGCCCCCCCTCAAATATGAGAATGTTCCCCAAAGTGTTTCCTTTGACATCAAAATGACGTGAATATAGTTACTCTTTAAAACACTTTTTTTGCGGGGGGATGGGGGATAGAGGGTTCCATAGTCAAATAAGTCTGGGAGAAACTAGTTCAAACTAGTTCAAGCCTGTTCAAACCAAGTTGAACAGGCTTTATTATTTTTTAAGTTTTTTAATTATGGTAACATGTATGCAGCGTTAAGATTTACCACTTGAATCATTTTTAAGCGTACCATTCAGTGGTATTAATTACTGTCACAATATTGTGCAAGTATAATCAAAGGTTTTTATCATCCTCTGTCCCCCATGAAACCCTAACTCCCCATTTCCCTTCTCCTAGCCCCTGGCAACCACCATTCTACTTTCTATCTCTATGACTTTGACTATTCTAGGGACTTTCTATCTCTATGACTTTGACTATTCTATTCATATAAGTAGAATCATACAAGGTGCCTGGGTGGCTCAGTCGGTTAAGCATCTGCCTTGGGCTCAGATCATGATCCCGAGGTCCTGGGATCGAGTTCTGGGGCAGCCCCCCTGCCCAGTGAGGAGTATGCTTCTCCCTCTAACCCCTTTCCCTCTGCTTATGATCTCTCTCTCAAATAAGTAAAATCTTAAAAAAAAAAAAAAAAAGTAGAATCACACAGTATTTGTCCTTCGGTGTCTTTTGTGAGGACATTCAAGTTTCAAGCTTGAGTTAACTGGTAGGATGGGGAAATGGAGACTATCCTCAGGGTCTAGATAGAGAAGAGGAAGGAGTGGACTCTGGAAGAAAGACAGATGTTTCTGGAAAGCTGGAGAGTCAGAGGGCAGATAAAGGTGAACTGGACATAATTAAACACATACTGGTTTGGAGCCAAGGAAAGAGATCCAGGCTGGAGCTCCAGATTGAAACTGAGAGCATTCCGCACGTCAGTAGGGCCGCGGAATAATGGGGTTGGGCCGCAGCATTCAGGAGGACCCAACAACTACGGTAGGAGAAGCATGAGAACCCAGGAAGATGTCTGGAAAAGGATCAGCTAGAGGAACAGAAAAGAAACGAGAAGCACACCTCCCAACTGTTTCCCCGCCTCTGATCCTTAGGCTTCCTTCCATTCACCCTACCAGTCACTCCTTCCAGAACCACTTGTCTAACACACAGACCTACCCCTGATCTGTTTCTCTCACCCCAAATCTAAAACCTGTAAGGATTTTCCCCAGTCTTCACAGCAAAACTGGCACTCTTTACTAAAATTTCCAATGTTCCCCCTAAACTCAGCCCTGATGCTCTTCTTACTCACCCCACCTGGCCCAGCCACCCGGCTTATTTGCTGTGACTGCACATTTTCTTAACGAGACTCTTCTACTTGGAGAATGTGTTATTCTTTCTGACTATTCACTTACTAAAACTTGATCTCCCTTCAAGGACCAGCTTTGATCCCACCTTTCTTGAAAGGTCAAAGGTGCCCATTCCCTATAATCCTATAGAACAGGCATATGTTCTTAAAAATCAAGCCAGCAAAATCATACTATTACCTGGTTATTAAAAAATCAATTTTTTTATGATAGAAAAATTAGAATATGGAAAAGATTTGGGTTTGGGGTTTGGCTTTTTTTTCTTTTTACTCATCTAGAAATAATATTAACATTTAGGTACATATTCTTTTCAGTATTTCAAAAAAGATGTTCGATAAATTGGAAATTATACTAAATATATCATTTTGTAAAGTGCTTTTTTAATACTGATGATATTATTAGCATTTTCTGTATCCTTAAATATTCTTCAAAACTAATTTTTTTAAGGATTTATTTGTGGGCAGCCTGGGTGGCTCAGTGGTCTGGCGCTGCCTTCCACTCGGGGTGTGATCCTGGAGACCTGGGATCGAGTCCCTTGTCGGGCTCCCTGCATGAAGCTTGCTTCTCCCTCTGCCTGTGTCTCTGCCTCGCTCTCTCTCTCTCTCTCATGAATAAATAAATAAAATCTTAAAAAAAAAAAAGATTTTTGGGGTTTTTTTTGGGGGGGCAGGGGCAAAGGGAAAAGAAGAGAGAAACCCTAAGCAAACTGTGCTAAGCACAGAGCCTGACACAGGACTTGATCTCACACGTAGAGCCCAGGACGTGAGCCAAAACCAAGAGTCAGACACTTGACCGACTGTGCCACCCAGGCGCCCATCTTCAAAATTTATTAATGGTTGCATAAGACATCCCCTTGTATGAGCATAATTTAATCAATGTCCAATTACTGAATAAGAATTTTAAAAATTTTCATTTACTCAAGTACATTTCACCTAGTAAGTATTCAGAAGATGTTTGTTGAATTGAATTGTTATTATCAGTACAAGACAATATCAATAGCCAAGTCCTGTTCTGAATTGACTTTATCATTCAAATAAGAAATAAGTGATTTAAGTGGAAAAAAATTTGTATTCGGCTTGTGTGCTAACACATATTTCCAGGATTTGTAAGCTTTAGTCCTAAGACCAAATTAAATCTTTTCTAAGATTTTATTTATCTATTTGGGAAAGTGAGCAAGGGAGAGAGAGAGAGAGAGAGAGAGTACAAACAGTGGAGGAGCAGAGGGAGAAATAGACTCCCCACTGAGCAGGGAGCCCAATGTGGGACTTGATCCCAGGACTCTGAGATCACCACCTGAGCCAGAGGCAGATGCTTAACTGACTGAGCCACCCAGGCACCCCTAAAATCCAATTAAATCTCTGAAAACTACTGCTTTCCCCAGCCCATGAGGATCACCCCCATCTTCTCCAAAGACCAAAATCCACGGTGAAAGCAGTGGTTTGGAAAAAATAGAATGGAGACTCTTAACTATAGAGAACAAACTGAGGATTGATGGAGGGAGGTGGGTGGGGGATATTCTAAATGGATGATGGGCATTAAGGAGAGTACTTGTGATGAGCACTGGTGTTATATGTGAGTGATGACTCACTAAGTTCTATTCCTGAAACCAATACTACACTCTATGCTAAGTAACTAGAATTTAAATAAAAACTTGAAGCCAGAAGAAGAAGAAGAAGAAGAAGAAGAAGAAGAAGAAGAAGAAGAAGAAGAAACAAAGAACATCTTAAATCTATAATCTATTGTATATTCAGGAAACTCCTACAGATCTTTAGCATCATGTAATCTGAACATTTGTGTAAAGGCCTATGTCACTTTTTTCTTGCTTCTCTTTTCTTCAGTATTTTCTCTTCACATTAAAATATATTGAAATTTTCCCATTTGGGACAAGCCAGTTAAATATGATTTATGTATTTGCCCACAATAAAGTGAACTTTCAGTATCACTAATTAATATCCACCTGGCACACAGTTTTATTCTCCAAGCAAGATGATTTGAGGGAAGAAGGAGATAGTGGAAAAAAACATAAAGGGACTGAGATGGGAGGTCATGATCTCAGTACCTGTGAGGGCAGGAAAGGGGCTCCAAGGGTGGACTTATGACAGAGGACCAACCACTAGACAAAGCATGCAGCCTAATAGGCCATGATGGCAAACACCAGTGTGATTTGCATAATGAAGTAGAAGCTAGCGTTGCTGGCCAGAGGCAAAAAAAAAAAAAAAAAAAAATCAGCAAATGAATTTTGGGAGGAAAAGAGAGTGATTCCAAAATTTTATGGAATATGACCCAACTGCTGTATATTTTGAAGGCCCCCCCTCAACAAACCCTACAGTTGTTCCCAAAAACAAATACTTGAGGATCTCTTCTAGATGTCTAAGAGGTATAAAAATTAAGAGATCAAGGGATGCCTGGATAGTTCCATAGGTTAGGTGCCCAACTTGAGTTTGGCCCAGATCATGATTTCAGGGTCATGAAATTAATTCCCCTGTCATCCCTTGTCGGGCTCCAAGCTCAGCAGGGAATCTGCTTAAGATTCTCCCTCTCTTTCTCTATCCCTCTCCCCCTACTCATTCTCTCTAAAATAAATAAATGAATAAATAAATAAAATATTTTTAAAAATTAAGAGCTCAAGATAGGGTAAGTCAAAGTATAAAAGATCTAGCATTATACATTGAATAATCATTGCAGGGCACCTGGGTGGCTCA
Source organism: Vulpes lagopus (assembly GCF_018345385.1). Classification (NCBI taxonomy): domain Eukaryota; kingdom Metazoa; phylum Chordata; class Mammalia; order Carnivora; family Canidae; genus Vulpes; species Vulpes lagopus. The sequence continues at coordinate 47,306,425 of NC_054835.1, forward strand.
GTTGATTTAGCACCGAGCTCTTGGTTTCCACTCAAGTCATGATCTCAGGGTCCTGGGATCCAGCCCAGGACTCTGCGCTCAGTGTAGTCTGCTTGTCCCTCTCCCTCCCCCTCTGCTCCTTCCTGCTCATGCACACACTCTCTCTCATAAATAAATAAATAAATAAATAAATAAATAAATAAATAAATAAAGTCTTTTTAAAAATCACTGCAAATATGATATAATACTGGTTAATCATTTAAAAACTTAAACATAATATACAATGCGAAAAAGCATGACTAGCATTCTGAGTTCCACATATTATTACAGGTGGAGGTGGCATGCAAGTTCATGAAAGGGGACTGGGAGTAGAGATACAAAGTTATGGCTTCAAGTACTGATTATCTTGACCTTGATAATCCAAAAAGGGAAAGGTTGAGGAATGCTCTTAAAAAACCTAAAGGTAGGAACCAGAATTAACAACAGGACATGAATTTGCAAATTGCTAGAGAAGATAAAGTGCATAGAGAAAGCAGTAGACATTAAAAGAAAAATATAAAAATAGAGATAAAATGGACGAAATGAGATTGTACCATTTGTTGTAATAATAAATAGAAGTCACACTTCCATATTAAGAGGAAATGACTTTCATATGGGCTTGTAAAAGAAAGCCCAGTGACTTTCTGCTTACAAGAGACAGAACTAAAACGAGAAGAGACAAAAGTGGTCACATTAAAAGGATGATCAAAGATTTAGCATACAACAAACAAAGAAGTGCCTTTAATTCATGATAATAGAAGCCATATTTTCTTTTTTATGTGCTCATGCAACACTTATAAAAATTAACCATGTCATAAACCAACATAAAAACCTAAATAAATTCCAAGCACAAACTACACAGGACTCATTGTCACACCCTCCTTCGCCTCCAAAATACTCCACTAAAAATATCAGAAGTCTAAATCAAACCCCAACACTTGGAAATTTAAGAGAACTTTTCAATAGTTTTCGGACACCGTGGAAATTGAAACAATAGTTAAATGCAATTAAAAATTAGGAAATAATGATAGGAGCACTACATATTAAATCTTAGGTGACAAAGGCAAAGCTGTGTTCAGAGACAAGATAAGCAGATGGGAACATGCATATTATATAACTTGGAGGCTTAAAGCAACCTAAATCCAAAAACAGATGCCATTTAAATATTATAAGTATACATAAACCTACAGAGATACAGAGAGAGAGAGAGAGAGAGAGAGAGGGAGGGAGAGAGAGAGGGATGGAGGGAGGGAGAGAGAGAGAGAAGACTCTCCAAAATATTATGAATAGTAATCTCGGGGTTATGGAATTTCTATTTTCTTCCGAATTTCCTAAATAGTCTCAATGAGCATGTAGCACTTTTATAATTAGAATGAGATTAAACAAAAGCACAACAAAACATAATTTACAGTCATAAGGAAAGGAAAAAAACAAAACAAAACACCATCTTGCCAAAATGATCAAGGCAATTAAAATTCTCTCCTTTGCTTTGACTCTTAAGCTCTAGCCTGATGATGGTATTACAAGCCTGTTTTTATTATATTTCAGCACAGTTCTGCCCTCTGGTCTTCTGCCTGGAAGTCAGGTACAACACACTGGCTGACAAGTTCTAACCAATGTTGTCTCCTTTGGGGGAAATCAAGCATCCAGACAGGTGAGCCACCAAGGGTGGCATGGTGACGGCTATGTTTTAAAATGAACAGTCTCATGTGGCAGCACTCACATTCTAGAATCGGTGGGGAAAAAAACAGAAGAGCTGAAGAGAATTCCCCTTGTGGTTGTGGTTATGTGTTGTTTTGTTTTTTTGTGTTTTAAAAACAAATAGGTGGAAGATAATATAAAAAATAGTATAAATTCATATTTCTTCGTTTTTGTCTCAACTGATTTAAAAAAGCAATAATACAAAACAATATGTACATAATTGTATTGTTGGCCCCATATGTATAGAAATGTAACAAATTTGACAAGAACATATTCGTCAAATGAAATATTTGACAATTTGCCACCAAGGAGGTCAGTGTGACCAAAGGTGTTATTAGGGTAAGGAAACGGCACCAGATGGTAACTCATATCCACAGACACAAATGGAGAGAGTCAGAAATAGTAAAGAAGGTGAATACAATAAACTCTGTGAATATATACTTCCCTTTCTTCTCTCAGCTACTTCAAAAGATTTCAAATTATACAAGGCAATAATTACAACAAAGAATTGTTCAGTGTGTAACATACACAGATGTGATATATATATAACAATAGTACCAAAAAGGGAAGTGAATGGATCCATAATAGGAGTCAAGTTTCTATATCTCACTGGAATTAAGTCCGTATCAATCGGATAAAGATTCTGATAAGTTATGGTGCATAGAGCGAGCCTAAGAGCAACTTCTAAGAAAAAAACTTTCTTAAAAGTTTTAAAAATCTTTAAAATAGTGGAAATGCTACACTAGAAAATATTCACATAATGCAAAAGAATGCAGTAAACTGAAATCAGAGCAACAAAGACACAAGATGTAGAAAGCAAGAAGTAACACAGCAGTTATAAATCCAACTATAATAATATTACATGTGAGTTGATAAACCAATCCAATTAAAAAGCAGAAATGACCAAGCTTGACTGAAAAACAAGATCCAACTACATGCTGCCTATTAAAGAGGTTTTTTTTTAAGATTTTACTTATTCATTCATAGAGACACAGAGAGAGAGAGAGAGAGAGAGAGAGAGAGAGGCAGAGACACAGGCAGAGGGAGGAGCAGGCTCCATGCAGAGAGCCTGATATGGGACTGATATGGGGATCCAGGGCCTCCAGGATCACGCCCTGGGCTGCAGGCGGCGCTAAACCGCTGCACCACCGGGGCTGACCCATAAAAGAGTTTAAATTCAAAGTTACAAATAGGTTGAAATACAAATAGGTTGAAAGTGAGGGGGAAAAATATGCAAATAATAACCATAAGAAAGCTGGAATAACTATACTAATGTCAGACACAGTAGACTTTAAAACAAAAAATGTTGGGGCACCTGGGTGGCTGAGTCGGTTAAGCATCTGCCTTTGTTCTAGGGTCCTGGGGTGGAGCCCCACACTGTGCTCCATATCCAGCAGGTAGTCTGCTTCTCCCTGTGCTCCTCTCTTTTGCTTGTTCTCTCTCTCAAATAAATAAATAAAAACTTAAAAAATAAAACAAAAAAATGTTATCAGAAATAAGAGACATTTTATAATGAAAAAGAGCCAACCTATCAGGAAAATACAAGTATAAACATAGTATGCACCTAACAGAGCCCTGAAATACATAAAGCAAAAATTGATTTCAACATTCCGCTTTCAATAATGGATGGAACAGCTAGGCAATAGATCAAAATGAAAACAAAAGGCTTGAACAACACTATAAACCAACCAGACCTAACATATCTATAGAACAGTCCACACAACAGCAGAATATATTCTATTCAGTGCACACAGAGCAGTCTCAGGGTAGACCATATGCTAGACCATACAACAAACTTCAATAAATTTAAAAGGCCTGAATTCATACAAAGCATGCTCTCTGACAACACAGAATGAAATTAGGAATTTGAGAAATTCACAAATATGTGGAAATTAACACACTCTTAAATAACTAATGGGTCAAAGAAGAAATCACAAGGGGAATTAGTAAATACTATTTTATTTTGTTTTGTTTTGTTTTGTTTTGTTTTGTTTTGTTAAGTAGACTCTACTCCCAGTGTGGAGCCCAACATGGGGCTTGAACTCCCAACCCTGAGATCCAGACGGGAATGGAGATCAAGAGTCAGATCCCTAACTACTTAACCGACTGAGCCACCCATGCGACAAGTAAATACTTTTCAATAAATAAAAATTAAGACACGTCATACCAGAACTTAAGGAATGAAGCTAAAACAGGTGTAAAGAAAAATAGATAGCTGTAAATGAATTTAGTGAAAAAGAAGAAAGATCTCGAATCAATGGCCTAACCTTCCACTTGAAGACACTGAGAGAGGAGCGAACTAAACCCAGAGCAAGCTGAAAGAAGGAAATAATAAAGATCAGAGTCAAAATTAATAAAGAATAGAATAACAACAGAAACAATGAAACCAAAAGTTGGTATTTTTGAAAGACGAACAAAATTGACAACCTTTAGTTACATGGACCAAGAACCTAAAGAGAGAAGATTCCAATTACAAATATCATTAGCATGCTTTGTTAAAAATACATTTCCCAAGTCTTCTCTTTGCCCTCAGGGAGGAATGGGTTCTAGAAAGATCTTAGCCATCTCCTTCTAGCTTTTCAGCAGAAGGTTAAAAACTTGCTCTTCAAGAGTTTTGCACATTTGGCTGCCTGTTCCTGGAATAGCAAAGTAATTACTGCCTCTGTGCCTTTTCAGCTTCTTTCGATGAGACTTGTTTTGTGCCTACCTGAGGAAACAAGATCTGAGTGATTTTTGTGTTGTGTTTATACAGTGTTGTCGTGTTTTCATTTGCCTCAGACTTCAAGGTAGATACAAAAGAAAATGAAGACAACTTCTATTCAAAAGACTGGTCAAGCAGTCTCATTCCTTCAGGGAAGGATGCTCCTCAGACTCCTGGAAGATTGGAGAAAATACAAGGGCTGCAAAGAAGTTACTCAGAATGTGGGAGGGTGATTGGGCCACGTGACCCCCTTTCCCCTTCAAGATAGACCAGCCACCAAGACTCCACTGCCAGCTCTGTGAACCAGAGTCCCTGACCTTTGTTAGACATTAGTACATTCGTGTGTAAGAGGGAGGGGTTCAGTAAATAGTACAATTTCTCCCAATTCCTACCGCCCTTCACCCAGGTCTCCATGTGGGAAGTCCAGGAGTCAGCATTCTTAATGCCTCCCTGCCCAACCCTACCCCCACCCCAGCACATCCTGTGGATTGATGTCTCACTAACTCTCACCTCCACTGCCTCCTCTCCATCCCACAGCTGTCACCCTGGGCTAAGATACAACCACATTCCTCTGGACCCTGTAAGAGCTCCCAAAGAGGTATGCCCGAATCCATGCTTGTCCCTCGGTTCCCTTCTCGCTGCAAATCTGTTGTCACTTCCCTAGACAATCCCTTCAATCCTCTTGGATTAAAGCCCTAGTCTTCAACACGGAACACGGTGGATGCCCTGACTAGCTGGACACTTCCTCCTTCAGCTCAGGCCTGTGCCCACCTCTCCTTTAGAGTTTTGTGCCTGAGACAATGAACTCCCCTCCTCCAAGGAGCCTTTTTGCTTACAATTCTCTCAACCTCCTTCCCTTTGCCCAATTGACATCAGCCTATCAGGCTCACTCAAATTTCCCCAGACACCTTCCCTGAGCACCCAAGACTAGATCCAATCTCTCTTTCAGAGCCTCTGAATAATGCCTTGTCCTTTCCTTCATGAGGAAGGGTTAAGGTGAGGCCAGGAATGACAGATGCCACTACCCATGGCAGCCATCACTCACAGGCAACAGTAGAAATGCCACCTGGAATCCTCTTCAGCACAGCATTCCAAGCAGCCACTATAGATTCATCTGACTGACAATTTTATGTTTTTCTGCTTTTGTACTTGGACCAACCTATTCCTTAAATCTTTAATATCCTAAATTTTTCCATCCTCCTTAAGTAGCTTGCATTGTTACTCTCCAAAACTGCTTTCATACATCTAAACCAAATTTGCATTACAATCTACATCCATTTCCTGGAAATGACTGTGCTTTACTAAAAACCCAGAGAGCTGAGAACAGCCTAGTGACCTTAAAAAAAAAAAAAAAAAAAGTACAAGTAAATCCTAAAACACCAATCGCAACGTGATGAAAGAAGAGAAGAAAAACACTAAGAAATAATTCATAAGCTTATAGTACCACTATGGAAATAGGATTGTTTACTTAATCCCGAACTTTCATCTGACTGCTCTGTTAGTCCAACACAATGTTTCCAAAGTGCTGAACGCTACGGTACATCTAATGTGCTTCAATTACAACATTAACGGCTAATGTTTCCCGAACAAATTTATTATGTACCAAAGATTGTCTAACAGCTTTCCACACACTAACACATTTATTCCTCAGTAATAATGCTAAGAGTGGGTGCAATTATGATTCCCCCCATTGTATGGATGAGGCAGCTGAGGCACAGACACGTAGCAGACAAAAACAGATATTTTCAGGCATGACAGGATTCAGATAGTTTAGCACTCCCATACCTTTTCTTATGTCTAAGTTCCAAAAGGGATACCCATTCAGAAGCCTCCAATATGAGGGAATAGAGCAAAACAGAGAAAAATAAGCTATTCGAGAACATGCTGAGTCACAGTAGAGAAAGGGAGCGGATGGTGTCTGGTGGGGTGGGACAAGACGATAGTGACTCTAAGAAGTTAGGGAACGTTAATTGCACTAGATGATGAAAGAACATTATTTTTTGTTCATATAAAAAGAGAAAGGTAAGTAGTAACTCCAGGAAAACAAAAAAGCTATAATTGACACCTAAGAAAACAGAGCAACTCTGTTAAGAGAGTAAGTTTATGCTACGTGTTTCATTTTTCTTTTTCTTTTTTTTTTTTTAAGATTTTGTTTATTTATTCATTCATGAGAGACAGAGAGAGAGAGAGGCAAAGAGAGAGGCAGAGACACAGGCAGAGGGAGAAGCAGGCTCCATGCAAGGAGTTCAATGTGGGACTCGATCCCGGTCTCCAGGATCAGAGTGCTAAACTGCTGAGCCACCGGGCTGCCCTTTTTCTTTTTTTTCTTTTTTTAACCATAGTTTAAAAACATGAAGAAATGGGAGTAAGAAGAATATGCTGGGCTGAAGGGGGCATGTCTGTTAGTGGGGAAATAACCCAGTGCCAACCAGGGGGGCAGACCATGAATGAGAAAGCTCACCTTTAAGAGAATTTGCCATCTTAGAAAAAAATCCCTCTGGCAGCAGTAAGTAAAACAGAGATAGTTTCCCAAGTCTTTCTCCATCTCTGGAAGATAAGTTTCTTGAGGGGATGGATCTTGTCTCTGGTATTAGAGAAGCCAGAGTTGCCAGATTCAACAAATAAAAATCTAGTACACCCAGTTAAACAATGAATGAGGGCACCTGGGTGGCTCAGTCAGTTGAGCATCTGCCTTCAGCTCAGATCATGATCCCAGGGTCCTGGAATAGAGCCCCACATCAAGCTCCCTGTTCAAGGGGAGTCTGCTTCTCCTTCTCTCTCTGCCCTCCCCCCACTCATGCTCTCTTTCTCTCTCTCTCTCAAAAAAATAAATAAAACTTTTTTAAAAAGAAAACAATGAATGATTTTTTTTTCTGTATAAGTATGTCCCAAATATTTCATGGGACTTACTTATACTAAACAAATTATTCATTGCTTATGTGAAACTCAAATTTAACTGCATATTCTATATTTTATCTGACAACTTTATAGATATTCAATAAATATGGTGGAAGAGAAGGAAATAAAAGTAACTGAGGAAAACAAACAAACCCAACATTCAAGAGATGAGATAAAACCACTAGACATTCCTTATTAAGTTCACAAAGTTATCTTTATTGAACAACCCTGTCTCCTGCTGGAAGCATCTGCTGTTAAACAGAGTCAAGGGGAGCCATCCACAAGTCATGTCATCAGGTATTCAAGGCCAAGGTTCTGCTCAAGGTTCCCCCCCATCTACCATTACTACCATCACCAACCCAACCAACCATCACTTATCCCCAACCAAAGCACAGAGAAAGTGAAGTGAGATTGCCACCATACCATTTAAGTTACTGTGTAGGCATGACACCAGCAAAAAATATAGTGTCCTCACTTGTTTGCTGAGTGAAGCTGAGCAAATAATCAAATACTCAGACTTTTCTGGAAAAGATCCCATTCACAGTAGCAACCCAAACCGTAAAATCCTTGGTCTACATTTAACAACAACAACAAAACATGTCCAAGGCCTATTTGAAGAGAGAAATAAAATTTTATTGAAAAACATTAAAAATAAAGAGCTGGAATAAGTGAAGAAACTTAGAGAGGAATTATATTCTTATATAGAGTCAGAGTCTAAATTTACTGTACAAAAAACCAGAGGAGAATATTTTTATAGCCTTAGAATATAGAAAACATTTCAAAGGAAGACATGAAATCCAGGAGCCAAAGAGAGAAGACTGATGGATTGACTATGAAGCAATTTTAAATTCCTCTACAATAAAAGACATACTCACGGGGTGTTTGGATGGCTCAGTCAGTTAAGCATCTGACTCTTAATTTCAGCTCAGGTCATGATCTCAGGGTTGAGAGATCAAGCCCTGGGATGGGCTTTGAGCTGGGCATGGAAACTGCTTAAGATTCCCTCTCTCCCTCTCTCTCTACTCCTCCCCAACCCCCATTCCCATGGTCACTTGTGTACTCTCTCTCTCTCTCTCTCAAAAATAAATAAAAACACAAGACACACATGAGCAGTAACAATAGTCTGGGAGAAAATATTTATGACCTGATACTGAAGATTAACGGTCCTAATATGTAAAGAGTTCCTTATATCAATTGAAAGGATAAACAACCTGATTAAAAAAAAAAAAAAAAACAGTGAGTGAAAGATATGAGGAGGCAAGTTACTAAAGAGGATATACACACAGATAATCGACATAAGATGCTCAACCTTATTAGGTATCAGGGAAATGCAAATTAAATCATCTCTGACATTTTTAGTCAATAGACTAGCAAAAATTAAAAAGAAATATGAAATGGCACTGGCAAAATGTGGAGAATCAGCTACTTTTCCACTGTTGGTAGGACCATAAAATGGTATGGCTTTGGAAAGGCAGGATGGTCTATCAAAAATGAAGACATGGGTATTTTGGACCAGTAATTCCTCTTTAGGGATCCATCCTGGGAAAAAACACACACGTATGCATGGAGACATAAACAAGCAAACAAACAAGTTTACAGAGACAGAGATTTATCTTATTTGTAACAACAAAAATGGCAACTTCCTAAATGCCCATCATTACAGGAATCATTACATTTTTATCCATCTATTTAATGAGCTGATGTTCAAAAGAGTGCAGTGGACATAAATGTACCTGCAGAGAGACTCCCATTATAAATTAAGTTTTAAAAAAAAAGTTTGTAATAATGTGTCTTGTGTGGACATGTCTATTTTTAAAAAAACAGCTATATATGTTTTCATCTTACGTTTGCAAACGTACAGAGGAAGATCTGAAAAAAATGTACATTTTTTACTGTGGTGAGCTCTGCAGAGAGAGGCAGAATTAAGATTGTTGAAAATTATTGCCTTAATCTTCTGTATTTGAAACAGAAATAATTCTCCTAACCTTCTATGGTAACATTAACTCTTTCAAAAACCATGAATGAGTCTAGGTTAAAACCATTCCAGAGGCCTGAGAGAACTGAAACCATGCTTTCTAGAACTAATTGCACCCCACACTCTCCGGAGGGCTCCACCAGAGGCTAACAGTGAGTATTTCCATGCAAAAGGCAATTCAAATTCACGGCTATCTGCAGACCCAATAATTTCACAGTAAATGCAGGGAGAATGGGATTCAATTACCCCCTCGCATAGACTCCACCCAACTTGATTTTTACAGAGGAAGTAATAACCTTTACAGGACTCAAAGAGACCCACGGATATCTTTGGAACAAGTTAAAAAGCTGCACATGTGGGGTGCCTGGGTGGCTCAGTTGGTTAAGCATCTGCCTTTGGCTCAGATCATGATCCCAGGGTCCTGGGATCAAGTCCTGCATTGGGCTCCCCGCTCTGCGGGGAGCCTGCCTCTCCCTCTCCCTCTGCCTGCCGCTCCTCCTGCTTGTGCTCTCTCTGCCAAATAAATAAAATCTTTAAAAAACAAATAAATAAAAAGCTGCACATTTGCTTACGTTGCTAGAAAACTGAAAATATTTCTCATGTAACTTACAAGGGGGAATTACCGCATGCAAGAAGCTGTCGTTAAAGAGGAGGAAATGGAGAAGAAAAATAACAGGGAAGGGGAAATGTCTCCTTCCAGAAAGTGTTTGTTGGAAGGGGTGGGTGGTATTTTGAAATTTTTTATCTTTTCCCCCCTCCCCCAATTCAAGTTGTGCTCTCTGGCATTTTCTCCCGTAAGGACACGTATTCTACTTGGCACGACTTCAAAAAGTGTTGGCTATCATTCCTGCAACATTTTCTTTTCTCAAAATTCAACTCCCAGCAACACCAAAAACTCATTTGTATTTCAGAATTTCCAAAATCCTAAGCATCAGGGATGGGGGAAAAAAAATCAAATAAAAGATGGTCTTAAATATAAACTGCCCCATATCCAAAGACATTTGTTTTGGAAGGGTACCATTTAAAAGCTGGTTCTACATCTTCAGTTTAAAAAACAAACTTCTCTATGTTAATGTCACTGTGACAACGTTAGGGAACTAGCTACAGGTCTCTCCCTGGGAGCCACTGTTCAGGTTAAGTCAGTAGCTGAATCAGTTGGGGACTGGCCAGTTCTACTGAGACAGCGAAGAACCCCAAGATCTCCATAGCTCAAAACTGCCAAAGTTTACTTCTCGCTCAGGCAAGGCAACAGGGGTGCTCTGATGCTCCTAGACCTCTGATCACCATCTGGGACTTTGTGGTCACCACACAAAAAGGGAAGAGAGAACTCTGGAGAGCCCACGACCAGCAAGCAAATGCTGAGTGTAGCAGTATGTTGTTCTCCCTACAACTTGGCCAGAACTTGCCACGCACATGGGTCTCATCCAGCCACAGAGGACCAGGAGCGCCATTCTCTCGTGTGCCCAGAATAAGGGAGAACTACAAGTATTTGAAAAGCAGGCAGCAAACAATAACCAACAGGTTTTTGAAACCACTAGAAATGAGACTATAACATAGGCTTGGTTTTTTAAATGTGATTTTATTGTCTGAATAATATTGGCTGGACTATTCTGGAATTCCCTCTGGCGGGCCATACTTAGATGACAGTGTTAAGAAACACTTTTAACTCCGTCAGAGAGTTAAAGTTTAAGTTTGCAGCCCAAATCCAGAAGCCATTCTATCTTCCATGAGCATTTCCTGAGGCCTAGGAAGTAAAAAATAAACTTCCGATATTTTAATTTTTGATTGACTAATATGACTAATCATTAGGGTCCACTGCACTAGTGAGGGCATCAGCTTTTACCTTTTTCTATGTTACCTCATTATTTTGGCATAACAAGATGCCAAGCAAGAGAAATGTCTAGCTCTTCAGGTGATCTGAAATAATCTGAGCCAAAATCTGGACTCAGCCACCAATTTTTTTAAAAAATCAGAAGTGTGACTTGCCAGTTCAATTAAATGTCTAAATGAGAAGTAGGCAGCTGTTATCTAAGACAGCATTTTGGTTTTCTTTTCTTTTAAAAAAAAAAGATTTTATGTATGTATGTACATATGTATGTATGTACGTATGTATATATGTATGTATGTATATATATATTTGAGAGAGAGAGAGAGAGCACAAGCCAGGGGAGAGGGAAAGAATATCTAGCAGACTCCATGCTGACCATGGACCCCATGTGGGGCTAGATCTCCTGATCTTGAGGCCATGACCCGAGTCAAAACCAAGAGTCAGACTCCCAGCTGACTGAGTCACCCAGACACCCCAGCGTTCTGGCTTTCTCAAAGCAGAGTTCATATTGTCTCATATGTAGTTACAATCTGCTAACCTGCATTTAATTCTTCATCAAGCATGTGATGTACTATTGCCAAATTCACTGGTCAAGCCAATGAGAATATGCTCCTCATTCTAGAGCTGAGTAGATTTTTCCCTCATGCTGCAAGAATTCTGTAGATATATGTCATAGATTGTTTTGTCTTTTTTCATTTGTCTTGACCAGCTCAATGACATGACCAGCTAGCTAGTTGTCCAAGTAGATCACTGGGAGTGGAATTCAAGATCACAGATTTGATTCTGACATTGGCTCACGCTTCATGTAGGTACCCTAAGAAGCAGACACTGAGAAAAGAACTCAAATGTGAGCCATTTATTTGGGAGGTGAAGGAAATGGGGAAGTGATACAGGGAAGGAGAAACAGGCATGTTTCAGGCTGATTACCAGTCCAGCCAACTGAGCTTAATCCCACTTGTGAAACCTGCAGAACCCACGTAGGCACACCCTTTAGACTCATGTTGCCTGGCAGGTGAGGGGGCTAGGGTATTTATACACCAGTTTTTTTCAGTCATTGGTTGGACTGCTTCCAGGAAGCACAGTTCATGTGCAGCAAGGTGACCTATAGGTCAGAAAAATCCTCAAGCAAAGAAATGCAGTTACTAGAAGTCAAAAGTTAGGTCAATGTGCATAGCAGTGGTGAGGATGAAGGAATATAGCCAGGGCACTAACATTTGCTATAGTTATTAACTCATCTGATAATGGCCACCAACTCTGAGTCTAACCATTCAGATGAAAGCCTTGTTATTGGTCACTAGAAGAATCAGCGTTGTAGTGGTTTAAATAGCAGAGGCTAAAGATAGTTATTTTTAATATACTTAGGACTAGTAAAACTAATAGCAAACCAAAAAGAAAAGATTGGAATTCACAAAACTATAGTTGTATATCAAAAGCAACATGTCCCAGGGCACCTGGGTGGTTTGATCAGTTGAGAATCCAACTCTTGGTTTCGGCTTGGGTCATGATCTCGGAGTCATGGGATCAAGCCCCACATTGGGCTCTGTACCCAGTGTGGTATCTAGTTGAGGTTCTCTCTCCTTCTGCCCCTCCCTCTTGATCTCTTTCTCTCTCTCAAATAAATAAATAAAATCTTACCCCCACACACAAAAAAGTCAACATTTCCCAAAGTGAAAAAAGGGTTCCCAGACCAAAAAAGCTTGGGAACACTCCCTCCCCACTCCATCATGTCACCTCACTTTACTGTCTTCCCAGCTTTTATCACTACCAGAAACTACTTACCCTTTATTTCATTTACAGATTTACTTGTGTTTCATATCATTGGTGGCTTCCTAAGTTACAGTACACAGACTTGAATGCTGGAAAGGGGAGTTAAAACCAGAGCTCTTATAAGATGGCAAATGTATTTCTGAGATTCATGATGGAGTATATGGCTGCTACACCATTCAACTTTTCAGTGATGGGTTAAGTTTATTTAAAATTCAGTCAGTAGTCCAGTCTCTTGGATTCCCAGAAAGTGGGGTGCTCTAACACTTGCCCAGACTGCTAATGGGTTCTTCTGAGACCTGGAGTACTCTTCATTGCAAATGCACGGTTCTTATCTAAGGAGGGGGACTTTGCTCCTGGAAAATCCTATGTCCAATACTTGGTCCTTACACAATATCCACATTAAAGAATTGTTATTGAATTCACTGTAGGAGTCTCCACTGAACAAAAGAATTCCAAATAGGATCAAATCTTTTAAAAATAAATTCAAAAACTGTTTGGCAGCATCTACTAAAGCTGAACATATAAATAGCCTATGACCCAACAATTCAACTCTTGAGACTATAACCAACAAAAATGTGTGCATGTCTTCACCAAAAAACACATAACAGAATCCATAATAGCACTATCCATAACAGCCCCAAACAGGAAGCTAGTCAAATGGCCCTAAAAGAAGAATAAGTAAATGATAGCATATTTCTATTCATGGAACATCATACAGGAAAAAAAATCAAATACACAACAATATAGATGTTGAACAATATAGAGTTGAATCAAAGAAAGTGGACACAGAAAATTATATGATTCCATTTAATTAAGTTGCAAGAACATAAAAACTATCTATGATGTTAGAAGTCAGGAAAGTGGTTATCCCCAGGGTGATGTATAGACAAGAATATGGCTTGAGGTGAGTTTCTGGGGTGTTGGTAACATTCTGTTTCTTGATCTGGGTGTTGGTTATTACTTTAATTTCCATATTAAATTACTACAAACTCGATTGCTTAACATAATAGAAATTTGTTCTCACCCGATTCTGGAAGCCCAAAGTCAGAAATGAAGGTGTCAGCAGGGCCAGGCTCCCCCTGGCTCAAGGGGGACAATCTACTTCTTGCCTCTTCCAGGTACTGGTGGCTCCAGCTGTTCCTTGTGGCTGATTCTTCCCCTTCTCTGCCTCTGTCTGCATCTGGCCTTTCCCTCCATGTCTGTGGCTTCTCTTCTGTCTCTCTCTCTCTCTCTCCCTTTTCTTTTTTTTTTTTTTTTTAAGATTTTATTTATTTCTTCATGAGAGACACACAGAGAGAGGCAGAGACACAGGCAGAGGGAGAAGCAGGCTCCCTGCGGGGAGCCTAAAGTAGGACTCGATCCCAGGATCATGACCTGAGCCAAAGGCGGACACTCAACCACTGAGCACCCAGGCGCCCCTCTTCTGTCTCTTATAAGGACACTAGCCATTGGATTGAGGGCCCACCTTCGGAATCCAGGATGATCTCATCAAGATTTTTTTGAAGATTTTATTTGAGAGAGAGAGAGACCACGAGCAGAGGAAGGAGCAGAAGGAGAAGCAGACTTCCCACTGAACAGGGAGCCTGATGCAGGGCTCAATCCCAGGACCCCAAGATTACGACCTGAACCAAAGGCAGACACTAAACCAACTGAACCACCCAGGCACCCTTGACATCTCTTATTTATTTATATCTCCAAGACCTCTTTCCAAATAAGATCATACTCACAAGTTCCTGGGGATACCTCTTTTCGGGGGCCACTATTCAAACTCACTCACTACGGTGAAATTTTAGCCAATGATGCATGCATGCACTTTTCTAGTTGTATGTTATATATCCATACGGGATTTTTTAAAAGCCAGCTTACTTTTATTTTTAGAAATTATTTAGAAATTATTTTAGAAACACATTTGGTGTTCACCATGAGGCATCTTGCACACGTCTAACAAAAAAGATGCTTCCTGGCATTTCATCGGCCACAGTGCCCACAGATTTTTGTGTTTTCACAACATCCCATCCCACTTCTGATCTCAGTAGAATGTACAGAAACCTCACATGTATGTTTTTATTAAGTGATTCCCCCCACCCTCTGCTGCCCAACGTGATGACATCCTTTAACAAATTATAAGCCAGGGACCATCTGAGAGTCTGGGCTCTACACCGTGTAAGCTCGGAGAACCAGGCTGTAATTTTAGACAGATGTTAGTGAATTTAGGGACTCCTGGTGTGTGGACTTGTGCCTCCAACCCCAGATGGCAGGGAAAGAAGCCAGTGCTCCTCACCCAGATGACCCAGAAAACGTTTTTTAATGAATCGTCCAGCGTGACTCACGCTGGCTCCCACATCTGGCAGGTCTGGGTTACATCACTCACGGTCCTCAGTGTCCTACGGGTTCCTGGGAACATGCTGCCCAAAGTCAAGTGCACCAGCTGTAGCAGCCGGCTGTATTCACACGCCTCTCTGCGTCATCCTGATGGCCACACGCTATGGGGCGGTTCCAGAGAGCCAGCTCCCCCCCTCCCCAAGAGGCCTCCTCCTCTTACTTTCCCATGGGCCTCAGAAGTCACCATGGAAGTAAAATTCCATGCCTGGAGGTGTCCAGGACAGAACTGCGTTTGCTGCTTTTCTACACTAATAGCTCCTGGCACCATAACTCAACCGTATTAGCTGTGTTAATCTGGAGAGGGGGAAAAAAAACAAATAAACCTGAGCTATTCGTATCCCTTGAATAGGCTCAGAGGAGGAGAGAAATATATAAACTTTATAGAGTATAGACTTCAAAAGAATTCCCAAGAAGAAATATGATTTAGCAGCTTATGGCAACAGGCAGATGGTGGCGTGGAGGTGACAATTTTCATGGAGACAGGAGCCTCCGGCACTCTGTTCCATTGGAGCAGAGTCCTGCTATGTCCTCTCCATCACTTAAAAAGTCCCCAACACTCTCTCACAACCTCCCTGGCACCACATTCCTGCTTTCTTATTAACTACATATCCTGTGAGATCTTTATTTGGTACCCTTCTATTAACTGATCAGAACTGCCCTGAAGGCTGCTTCTAGGGCACCAGAACTCCCAGCAGGACCCTGTGGGGAGGTTCTTTATCCTCTTACTCATTATTTCTAGAATATGACATAGTTCACACTTATGGAACTACAAGCATCAATCGCACCTGTTCATTCAGAGCACGTTAGAGCTGGAAGGGAGTTTTTTTCTTTCTTTTTTTTTTTTAAATAATCAATTTCATTCTTTAACAACAGGCTTGCCAATACATACTCTAATTCTGAAGACAATATTAAAACACACACACACATACACACACACAAGGGCACCTGGGTGGCTAAGTGGCTAAGCAGCTAAGTGTCTGCCTTTAGCTCAGGTCGTGATCCCAGAGTTCTGGGATTGAGTTCTGCATCAGGCTCCCTACTCTGCAGGGAACTTGCTTTTTCCTCTGCCTCTCCCTCTCTCTGTCTCTCATGAATAAATAAATTAAATCTTTAAAAAATAAAAAAATAAAGTAACACACACACACACACACACACACACACATACACAGAGGCTGTGATCCTGACAAGTGAAATAATTCATCATCCCTGGTTAGATGATGACACACACACAGGAGCATGATCCAGGTCTCCCCATTCTTGGTTTCAAAATTACATCATGCAGCCTCATTAATTTAAAAAAACAAAAAAGTCAATTACAAGTCTTTAAAGTATAGGCCGAGGTTTACAAATATGTGAATGTTTTCTAAAGAAATAATCAAAAAGCAGACATCAAGAGGGTGGTGAAGAAAACATTCATTTATATTCAGTCATTTCCCTGGGTATACAGTAGACTCGCCTGCAGGCTTTCCAAGATCCCCATGCCCAGGCCAGGCCTCAAACCAATGGAATCAGAATCTCTGGAGGTAGGATGTAGTTGTCAGTGACAACCAGGTGAATCCAAAGCACAGCCAGTGTGCAGCGTCATTGATTTACTGGAGGTTAGACTAAAGTAGATGCACAGACACCAAAACTATGGTTTTTCGAAAGAAAAGGAGGCAGGAAGAGTCATTTGTAGGACTTAAATTTACTTTGTTAATCCCTCAGTGCTTTAGAGGGGTAGTCAGATATAGGGTCAAACTGAGAAGGTCTATGCCGGTGATCTCAGCCTAGGACAAGGCCAGCTTTCCCCACCAAGCCTCTGACCACCAAGGCACATGAGCTACAGGTGAGGGGAGAAGGAAATAGAGGAGTCAGGTCTTGTCCTCTTAGGGGAGTCACACATGGTCATTATTCTTTCTTTCTTTCTTTCTTTCTTTCTTTCTTTCTTTCTTTCTCTCTCTCTCTCTCTCTCTCTCTCTCTTTCTTTCTTTTTTAAGTAGTCCATTACATCTGATCCAACAATTCCATTTCTGGGAAGATATCCAAAAGAGTGGAAAGCAGGGACTCAAAGCGATACCTGTACAAGCCCGTGTTCACAGCAACATCATTCACAATTGCTAAAAGATTTCCATCCACCCATCAACAGATGACTGGATAAACAAAATGCAGTAAATATGCATACAATGGACTAGTATTTGGTCTGAAAAAGGAAGGGTACTCTGATGTGTGCTACAACGTGGATGAACCTTGAAGACGTCATGCTAAGTGAACTAAGCTAGTCACAAAGGACCCATACTGTAGGACCCTACTTACATAAGGTACTTAGAATAGTCAAATTCATGGAAACAGAAAGTAGGCTGGTGGTTGCTGGGGTCTGGGAAGAGGGGGAATGGAGAGCTAGTGTTTAATGGGTACAGAATTGTAGTTTGGCAGGGTGCTTGGGTGGCTCAGTTGGTTGAGCTTCCGACTCTTGATTTCAGCTCAAGTCATGATCTCAGGGTCGTGAGATCAAGCCAAGTCAGACTCCATGTGGAGCCTGCTTAGGATTCTCTCTCTCCCTCTCCCTCTCCCTCTGTCTGTCCTTCTCTCCCCCGCCCCCCCCCCCCCCGCCACACAAAAAAAGAATTATAGTTTGGCAAGATGAAAAGACTTTTCTGGATGGGTGGTAGCAATAGTAGTACAACATAAATGTACTTAATACCACTGAACTGTACGTTTAAAAATAGTTAAAGTAGCATATTTTGTTATGTGTATTTCAACACAATTTCAAAATTTTTAAAAAAGAGGAAGTCCATTGCACGTCCCACACTTACTTCTCTCTAGTGTTCATGGCAGTTACGAAGAACAAAATCCCAAAGGCAGACGTGTCATCTGTTAAACAGTGAAGCCTAAGGTCTGTGCCGAACATACCCCAGGCCCCTGGAATCTATCTGGCAGGTCTGGCTGACTCAAGGAAGAGTTATAAAGGCTCACAACTCCCCCGGGGCACATGGAGGCCCGGCTGGCAGGCCCTGCGTTTCATATTATATAACAAACCAGGCTGCCAGCTTCCAAACACCAGGAGGTGAATTCCGATGTGCTCCACGTCTGGGATGAGCCAACTGATGATTAATTTCCAAATAACTTCATATGGAGCCTTTTCCTAATTCCCAAATGCAATAATGCCCTTCTGTATTGGTTGACAAATCTTAGGCTTTCTCTTTGATGGGTTGGCTCAAACGTATTTTGAAAGAGGGGCTTATCTTTCTTTTTTTTTTTTTTCCTTTCTGCTCAGTATTCTAGGGGCAAAGAAAACTCTAACAAGGAGAAAATTCTTCCAGCAACTGCTCAGAGCTGCTCAGTAGTCCAAAGCTTTCAAGCGAGGAAGGTGTCGCCTTTACAGACACCACTGCAACAGATGCAGAAGGACAACATGGCAGGGCCTCTCTGGTCAGTGGTCCTAACCCATTCCCTCAGTCAGCCATCCATGATGATCCTATACAGGGGATGACATGTGAAGATGTTTTCTAGGGGAAGTCACACAAGCCTTAGAGACCGGTCACCAAGCACATGTTTCTGAGCTCTAGCCAGGCATCGAAATAAACCAGTGGCCCCAGAGCAACTCTCACACTTGGCCGACAAAGTCTGTCCTGATGATTCACCATCAAGCCCAAAGTTTGGCAGCTGGAAAAATGTAAACTTTCCCCTTTCTTAAGAGTTTGCAAATTAACAGTTCTGCCCAAAGCCAATCACTCAATAGAAGTTGGATTAAGTACTTAGACACCCTTCTACTAAGCTCAGAAAGACTTAGCAAAACACTCATTTGTTTCTTTGGCATAATGTTTTGCAAAATAAAATAAATTTCTCTAACTTTGAGCAATAACAGAAAAGGGGAGAGATTCTTGTCCATAGACGGAAAAGGAAATCTACCTTAAATGGTACAGCTCGTGTGTGCTAAGGTCTAACCAGTGCTCATATGTTTCTTCCCCCAAATAGATGTTTAGGAAAACATGCCACAATACTCTTTAACATAGAACATGCCACTTTGGGGATGCTGAAGGGTGAGAGTTTCCTGTCTCCTAATCACAACCCCCTGTTCCAAAAGCATAGACACTCTACAGTCAACTAGAGTCCTCATTATGTATCAGGATTCAAAACGTTACCTCCCCGCCTCTCTCCATGCTTATGTTTTCCCCATCTGATTGTCTTTGGATGGAAAGGAGAAGAATCCATTGCTCATAGTTGCTATTCATGCTTCATGATTTCCATCCACAAGGCTCTTTGGAGTCCATGGAACTCTGGAACCATGATGTGGTCCATGGAGTCTGTGGACAGCAGTACCCCAGCTACCCCAGCAGTACCACCTTAGATTAAAGTCATTTTCTCGGGGTGCCGGGATGGCTCAGTTGATTCAGCGTCTGCCTTCAGCTCGGATCATAGTCCTGGGGTCCTGGTCCTGGGATCAAGTCCCACATCAGGCTCCCTATTCTATGAGGAGCCTACTTCTCCCTCTCCCTCTGCCTGCCGCTCCCCCTGCTTGTGCTCTCTCTCTGTGTCAAATAAATAAATAAAATCTTTAAAAAAAAAAGTCATCTTCTCCTTAGGCCTTTGGGCATAGATATAAGGTTAGCAAAACTATATACTGCCATGGAGGTGGGAAAAAGGTGTGTTTCCCCACTGTTATTTCCTTAAAGGCATATGTAAGTTAAAAGCCTAGCCCTTCCCTTGCCCATAAGAGAGAATTCAGCTCATAAAACCCTCCACCATCAATACAATACACAGTGAGTGTCCATTATGTACATAGCCCAACACTAAGATAATATACTATATTCCAAAAACACTGCCAAGATCCTGAGAAATTTTCTAGCACATTGAAACAGCAGAGTGACCATAAATTATGTAAAGCGAGAAATTTCTTAGTACATTTCAGAAAAAATAAAATAACCTCCAGCAACAGAATTTTGCGCGTAACAACTCTCGCATGTTAAGGCTTCAGCTTCATCAATTGTGACTTCTGATATTTTATTTAATACATCTAGGAAGGATCACCAAAAGAATAATTTTAATATTTCTTCTAAATTCAATTAGAAAGGTTACATTTTTATGACAGTGTTAACATTTGCAGGCCTATTCTTTAATACACAAGTTATTAAATCCCACAGTCCTTAATCCACACTGCAGACTAATCTAATGCATTTAAGCCGCCCTTGAGAAGCCATCCCTCAGCTCATGGCTCGCACAGCATGATAGCTTTCGCTTTTCTGACCTAAGAAGTCATTCTTTTTCCTCTTGACATCTTAAGAGTCATCTTTAATAATGTTTTTTTTTTTCGTAGTTCTAATGTCTTTCAACTTCTGACGTTCCAGATGGACTTGGCAAGTCTGTTCTTCTCCCATAGAAATACCCATCAGCTGAGATATTGCCAACTCCCAAGCATACGATCCAGCAGACACCCTATTACAAAATCTACAAATCCAGATGAAAATCCAGACGCTCTCCAATGTCCTCCACACATTTCCCACTGTGCCCACAACAGATGCTCCCAGCAGCATGACCAGCAGGGCACACGTGTGCACACACACACAGTCTAGCCAAAGGCTTGGGAAAAAGAAGCCCGTGACTACACTACCAATTTTAAATAAGTCATCAGGTCTTTCTGAGTCTCTGTTTCCCTATTTGTAAGATGAGAAGACTAATTTTTGTTTTGTTTTGTTTTTAAAAGATTTTATTTATTTCTTCATGAGAGACACGGAGAGAGGCAGAGACCCAGGCAGAGGGACAGGTTGGCTCCCTGGGGGGGGGCCTGATGTAGGACTTGATCCCAGGACACCAGGATCACGCCCTGAGCCAAATGCAGACATTCAATCACTGAGCCATCCAGAAGGCCTGGGAAAGACTAGTTTGAATTGCCTTCACTGACACAGTGACCAAGAGTCAAAAGAAATCCTAATACTTAGGATGACATTCAAAGTTTTTATTAAAATCTTTAGTCTCAGGTGCCTAGGTTGCTCAGTCAGTAAAGCATCTGCCTTCAGCTCAGGTCATGATCCCAGGATTCTGGGATGGAGCCCTGGGTCAGGTTCCCTGCTCAGTGGGGAGTCTGCTTCTCCCCCGCTCCCTGCTCATGCTCTCTCTTCCTCTCAATAAATAAATTAAATTAAAATTTTAAAATCTTGGGGCACCTGGGTGGCCCAGTGGTTGGGCATCTGCCTTTGGTTCATGCCTGGGATGAGTCCCACATCAGGCTCTCTGAGAGAGGCCTGCTTGTCCCTCTGCCTATGTCTCTGCCTCTCTCTGTGTATGTCTCACGAATAAATATATAAAATCTTTTTTTTAAGTAAAATTTAAAAATCTTTAGTCTCATTTCTTAGGGAATTATTCTAATATTTTCTTGGGTTCTGGGGTGTCCGGCTGGCTCAGTCAGTAGTGTATGACTCTTGATCTCAGGGTTGTGAGTTTGAGCACAACTCGAACAGAGTTGTGGCACAGAGATTATTTACATAAATAACCTTTAAAAAAATTTTTTTTCCACAAGTCCAGACTCATTGGCAAAACAAGAACCAGCAAGTCCTAAGTTAGGGTTCTGCTGCCTTAAATACTTTTTTTCAGAACCAGGTCAGATGTAAATTAATAATGACAGCAGCCCCTGGAGAATTACACCAGCTTATGCGGTAACTGAACTAATGATGAATTCTTTGGTATAAAGTCAGGATGGTCCCAATTTAGAATAACAAAACATTTCAACAGAGGCTTCTGTTTTTAATCTGGAAAAAGTTGGCTATAAATTATCTCAAGCTTAACAGAAACCTAATTAGGCTAAGCTAGAGAGTAGGAACTAGCAGATCTATCACGTAGGCACTCTGACAACAACTTTCTGAGGTGGGTGTCATGCCCCTAGCACAGGCAAGAAAATAGGACGAAGACAGGTTGATAGGGATGACGACAGAATGGCTATTCCATGACAACCAACAGTGTCGGCTACCTTGTAAAACTTCCCCTTCAGGTATAAATAGAGCTGTGTTTTGAAAATTAAGATCAATATATTTTTCAAGTAGAAAAAGCACAATATAAGACCAAGTCCCCTCAGGCTACCGACCAATCTGAGCTGTTGGTACCTCTCTGAAAACTTCCCATTCTCCCATTCTGCTCTCGGATGTGTGGGTGGGTGATGGATAGATGGATACATGGATTTATAGTCTTGAAATCAATAAAACTAGAGGTCATAAAACATCTTCCAAAACATTTGTAATGATTAAACCGGAATCACGGCCCCAAAGAGACAATTAATCTTAATGTTGATCAAAAAAGGGTAAGAAAATTATTTTAAAAGATGGTATTGTTTTTCAGTCCTTTGGTCACTTTATAATCAGAAGGAAATATGTTATTTTTGTTGTCACTGTGAGATTGCAACTCTCAGAGCTCTGAGTAAGGGTTTATAAAAGAGAAACCTTGAAATGCGTTAGATGGTTTGGCTGTGGAAACTTCCTTAGAAAATGGTCGCAAGTCCCATTCTTGCCTCAGATGGGCTTATTATTAATATGAATCAAAAAGTATATCTCTAAAAAAAAAAAAAACAAAAAACAAAAAAACAAAAAGTATATCTCTAGGTGCACCTTGGTGGCTCAGTCAGTAGAGCATGCAACTCTCGCCTTGGGGTTATGAATTCAAACCTCATGTTGGGCCTAGAGCTTACTTAAAAAAAAAAAAATTCTTTCTGCAGATGGTGTACAGGCAAGGAATACAAGAAGGGGTCAGAGAAGCCGGGATACAAAGATGGCACCCTGGGATGCCTGGGTGGACTCAGTTGGTTAAGCAACTACC
Source organism: Vulpes lagopus (assembly GCF_018345385.1). Lineage (NCBI taxonomy): Eukaryota > Metazoa > Chordata > Mammalia > Carnivora > Canidae > Vulpes > Vulpes lagopus. The sequence continues at coordinate 47,329,474 of NC_054835.1, forward strand.
TTTGGCTCAGGTCATGATCCCAGAGTCCTGGGATCCAGCCTCATGTCAGGCTCCCAGGTCAGTGAGGAGTCTGCTTCTCCCTCTCTCTCTGCTCATGCTCTTGCTTTTGCTGTCTCTCAAATAAATAAATGAAAAAATCTCTAAAAAAAAAAAAAACTTTATTTATTCATGAGAGACACAGAGAGAGAGAGGCAGAGACGTAGGCAAGAAGAGAAGTAGGCTCCATACAGGGAGCCCAATGTGGGACTTGATCCCAGGATTCCAGGATCACGCCCTGGGCCGAAGGCAGATGCTCAACTGCTGAACCACCCAGGGGTCCCTGAAAAAATCTTTTTTTTTTTTTTTAAGATTTTATCTATTCATTCATGAGAGACACACACAGAGAGAGAGGAGAGAGGCAGAGACACAGGCAGAGGGAGAAGCAGGCTCCAGGCAGGGAGCCTGACGCAGGACTCGATCCCAGGTCTCCAGGAACAGGCCCAGGGCTGAAGGCAGCGCTAAACCGCTAAGCCACCCAGGTTGCCCCCCAATGAAAAAATCTTTTTAACAAAACTTTAAAACCACATTTTTTAAAAGTTTATTAAAAAAAAAAAAAAAACCTCCTATATTATTAAGAGTTTCCTTTAGATGATAGCTCTTCCAAGATATTTTATGTTAAAGGTCACTATGGATTTAACAAAGAATCACAATAAACAGCAGCTAACTGAAGATCAATTAGAGCCTCAAATTACTGTTAGGTCTGTAGGAAAATAAGATTCAGTTCCTATATGGTGTAAAGGGAGGTCATGCAACCCTAAAATGTCACAAACCACAAATACCTTTACTTCTTCCAAAGATACAAGTAATCCTGCTATCTCAGGGAAGTAGAATTTGCAAGCTTTTCAATTCACCTAAACTTTGTTTCATGATCCTAGCCAATTTACTGCTCTGTGTTTACCTGGCCGCTCTTTGGCCCTTTGCATATATGACTTTGTTACTGGTCCAGTTACCCCATCAGTCTGCAAACCCCTTAAAGGCAGTATCCAAATTTAATACCTCCTCTGTAAGGTTCATTCCTAAAGGAAGTGCTCCCGCAAAGACTTCTAATCCAAAATTCTACTCCCTTTAAAATATTTTGTATTCTTTTTTATTTTCCACAGGTAAGATATATAAGAGACTGAACACTGTCCAGCAAAATTCAGTTTCTCCTTCCTCCATAGCATAGTGTTGTAGCTGGTCACATAGATGCTCAGCAGGATTAAAGGAACCTGTGTCTACAAATATCTAAATTGAACAGAGCCACCTGCATATCTGGCACATCCACCTCATGCTGCTAAATGAGAGAGAAATTCATTTCTTTAAATTTCAGTATTAGGGGGACACCTGGGCAGCTCAGAGGCTGAGTGTTTGCTTTCCACTTAGGTCGTGATCCTAGGGTCCTGGGATCGAATCTTGCACTGGGCTCGACTCAGGCAGCCTCCTTCTCCCTCTGCCTGTGTCTCTGCCTCTCTCTCTGTGTGTCTCTCATGAATAAATAAATAAATAATAAATGAATGATAAATATATTTTAATAAATGAATAATAAATGTCTTTTAAATAAATAAATAAATCTCAGTAGTGGGAATTTCTTAGCAGGTTGGCCTTTCACTGTAACTAACATATGCATATTTACAGTGGAAAGAATGAAAAAAGAGATGAAAAGCAGAAAAAAAGTCAACCTGGATCCTACTACACCTAAATAACCACTACTAACAATTTGGGGTTCCTTCCAGACTTTCCTTTATCTACAAAAAAATAAAAATAAAAAACCTACATATACCAATTTTCTTACAGAAATGAAACCATATACATTTATAGCTTCTCTCACTTAATATCATCTTCTATTTAATACATTGATATTTTTCTAGGAGCACCTGGGTGGCATAGTCGGTTAAGTGCCCGCTCTTGATTTCGGCTTAGGTTGTGATCTCAGGGTAGTGGGATCAAGCCCCGCATCAGGCTCCCTGTTCATTGTGGAATCTGCTTAAGATTCTCTCTCTCATTCTCCCCCTCCTCCAACTCTCTCTCTCTCTCTCTCTCTCAAATAAATAAATAAAATCTTTAAAATATATATCGATATTTTTCTAAATAAAAAATGCCTAACATTTTAATGTCTGTATAATAATTTTATTGCTTGGATTTATTAAAATTATTTAAGTAATTTTTTAAAGATTTTATTTTTAAGCAATTTCCACACCCAGTGTGGGGCTCAAATTCACAACCCCAAGGATGCCTAGGTGGCTCAGCGGTTGGGTGCCTGCCTTCAGCTCAGGTCGTGATCCCGGGATCCAGGATCTGGGATCGAGTCCTGCATCAGGCTCCCTCTGAGGAGCCTGCTTCTCCTTCTGCCTATGTCTCTGCCTCTCTCTCTCTCCTGTGTCTCTCATGAATAAATAAATAAATCTTAAAAAAAAAAAAAAACTCACAACCCCAAGATCAAGAGTCGCATGCCTCAGTGCCTAAACCAGCCAGGCACCACCCCTTAACTAATTTTTCACTGCTGGACATTTACTGGGGTTTTTTTTTTTTCCTTTTTAAAGTTCTGATATAAACAACACTGCAGAGAACATTATGGTATATAAACTTTTGCCTATTTGTCAGGTTTTTTTCCTGTAGGTCTCTATTCTTGACACATCTTTGCAAACAGAGCTATTTCCTCTTTCTGAGTACCTATATTATGACTGATAGATATTTGCAAGGCCATATTCATTAGTTATATTTTTGGATGAATTCTCATTCATGTTTTGTCATCCACAGACAACTGGAAAACCAAACACGGTTGCAGCTCCCCTGTGAGCACCCAGAAAGAATAAATGACCCCTGCCCAGTGGTAGCAGCCAGGCTCCCCTAATCCAGCATAGTGCTGGTTAGCAACAGGCACAAAAGGGAAAAGAGTAGTTGATCTTGTTTCCTGCTAACAAACCTTGATCTACATCTGTGTTGCCAATTACTTGTTCAACAAACCTGTTACTTTTTTAGAAATAATAAATAATTCAGGGAAAGTCATTTTGAATTGTCTGACATCTGTTGCTTGTGTGACTCTGAATTATTCATCAGTGAGCATAAACAGTATTAATTAAAGAAAAGTACTGGAGCAAACCACTGAAATAGAAATGCACACTGCAAAAGAAAATGCCTTTACTCAAAGCATACTCACTTGTCATAGACAAATATCTCAAAGAACATACCTGTCCTTGGGGTTTAAAGGAACCAGTACACTTAGAAATCAGAAGGCAAGATATAAAGGACGAGTACTAGTTTGTTTCCAAATGTATTGTTCCCCCCCCCCCCTTCAGAAAAATCACCCTCATTGGTCTGCTCCCTCTGCATTCTACCTGCTTGGCTGGGAGGAGTTTTATGGTAGATAAAGGGGAAAGAAAGTTGACTAGCAGCGGTTCAAAATAATCACAAGTAAGCACCATGGATCAGTCACCTTGTGCTTATTCATAAACTGAGACTGAGATGCACTAATGGGGGGTGCCTGGTGGCTCCGCCGTAGAGCATCTGCCTTCAGCTCAGGTTGTGATCCCGGGGTCCTGGGATCGAGTCCCACATCAGGCTCCCTGCATGGAGCCTGCTTCTCCCTCTGCCTGTCTCTCTCTCTCTCTCTCTCTCATGAATAAATAAATAAAAATTTAAAACTGTTTAAAAAAAAAAGAGAGAGAGAGAGATGCACTAATGGGAGGGCTCCCCCGCTTCCAAATGCAGGATGGCTCAATTAATCTGGCTGCCACCCCCTGATCACTTATTTCCATGACGACTTTGGCACTTCCTTTCGACAAAGCGCTTTCTTGTGGTAAAGAGCAAAAGAGAAAGACCGCACAGCCTGGCAGCCACATGGGTGGCTCTTGGCTAATTCTCCCCCAGTCTGTCTGTCTGTCGACTCAATTAGCGAGACATCAGACTCAGTAACAGCTTCTGCTGCAGAAGACACCAGGGAGTGTGTGTGTGTGTGTGTGTGTGTGTGTGTGTGTGTGTGTGTGTGTGTGTGTGTGTGTGTGTGTGTGTGTAGGAAAAGTGTGAGCACAAAGGAAATGTGTTCAAAGAGTTTCTAAAGCACTCTGGGTAAACAGAGGCCTCCGAGGTGGTGGGGCAGGGGCAGGGCAGCTCTGCAACAGGTCTCTCAGGTACCAGAAGAAACAGGCCTCTGGGGAAGGCAAGGTGGGGGAGCTGCTGGGGGATTGGGGGGGTGGGGGGTAGGCCTGAACCAGGAGATTTTTCACAGAAACCTAATTCCTTTGTGTGGCTCCAGTGAATTGCTCAGCAACCAGGGCCTGACTCCGAGGTAACCGGGCCTGCTCCCTCCACTCCAGTACCAACTGCTGGGGTTGCTGTGGGCAACAGAGGAGAGACGCTAGGCAGGGGAGGGGGACAGCAGAGAATAGACTAGAAGGACGGGAAGAGGAAGAAATGTCAAGAGAAGGGCTGAGGAAAGCCACAAGCCCAGTTTGGGGTCCTTCCAAACGCTCTGAATTCAGAGGGACGGCAAGCGACTGGCAAGGTCCCCTTGCTAGTGGCCACTAATGAAAGGCTTCTGTGCATACATTAGCCCTCCAGTCTCTCCAGATCTTCTGAGCCGCAGAGACCTCCCAAAGCTTCCAGAAAAAGAGAGAGCCACAGAAACCCTCCGCAGGTCTCTCTGAATCCTCTTTCAGTGACCCCCTTTCAAGGGATTTCACTAAAGGGGACAAGTCTCCCTTGTTCCTCCAAGCTTGGTGGGTTGTGGTGGTTTTGTTCCTTCGGGGAAGAAGGTTGGAGGAGGTACAGGAGATGGGGGGGGGGGGGGTGCTGGGAGAAGGAGACAAACAGCCCTGCCCGCCTTCGCCTTCCAATGGCCCTTCATCAAAGAGGGCTTGTTGCTGGAGACGGCAGAGGAGGGGCAGAGAGAAGCCCGGGCGCTCGGTTTCCCAAAAAAGGCTGAACAGGGACCTCAGTGTCTCTTTCAGGCACTACCCCAAGTTTTCGCAAAAAGAAATAAAATGACACTTTGGAAGTCTGAGCTGAGGGCACCTGGGTGGTGCAGTGGTTGAGCGTCTGCCTTTGGCTCAGGGCGTGATCCCGGGGTCCTGGGATCGAATCCCACATCGGGCTCCCTGCATGGAGCCTGCTTCTCCCTCTGCCTGTGTCTCTGCCTCTCGCTGGGTCTCTCATGAATAAATAGATAAAATCTTTTAAAAAATATATTCAAACACAAACATTTACATTTAGAAAAATAGGAAAGAAAAAAGAGGCACTGCCTCCCTCCTTTGGACTGCAAGCAGCTTCTAAGCTAGAGGTAGTCTTAGGAGCAGCACATGAACTTATCATGGGTTCACCCGGCTCGGATGTTGCCATCACTCTCAACAGGAAGAGCCCGGGGGCAACCCACAGTTGGAGTCTTGGTGTGGTGATTACACCATGACGCACCCAGAAATTGGGTGCTGTGAAAGGACACTCGAACTGCTCACTGTAAGCAAGGCTTTGGGCGTGGGCAGCGGGGGAGGTTCTCTTGTGGCTCCGATCTATGAGGCACATGCAACCCACAGGGCAGGAGGAAGCCGGGGGGCCTCAGTAGAGTTCACCCAAACCTTCCATGCTTTCTGAATGGTAAAAATGAACTGAAAACAAGTGTCCTGGGATACCTGGGTGGCTCAGTGGTTGAGCATCTGCCTTGGCTCAGATCGTGATCCTGGAGTCCTGGGATCGAGTCCCACATCGGGCTCCCTAGAGGGACCCTGCTTCTCCCTCTGCCTGTGTCTCTGCCTCTCTCTCTGTGTGTCTCTCATGAATAAATAAATAAAATCGTAAAAAAAAAAAAAAAAAAAGAAAGAAAAGAAAAGAAAACAAGTATCCTCAGGGGAGACAGGGAGATACCAATGAGCAGCTCGGTAAACCCCTCTTCAGAGGCAACACCTAGCATTGCCACACTTCAGCACACATGGGGATCCCCCAGGAATCTCGTTGCGGTGCAGATTCTGACTCAGAAAGTCTGGGGTGGGACCTGAGATCATGCATTTCTAACAAGTTTCCAAATACTGACCACATTTTGAGAAGCAACAGCTCAGGGACTCCTGGGTGGCTCAGTGGTTGAGTGTCTGCCTTCAGCTCAGGGAGTGATCCCAGGGTCCAGGATTGAGCCCCATATTGGGCTCCCCGCAGGGAGCCTGCTTCTCCACCTGCCAGTGTCTCGGCCTCTCTCTAATAAATAAATAAAATCTTTAATAAAAAAAAAAAAAAAGAGAGAGAGAAGCAACAGCTCAGAATCACTGAAGTTCAGAAAGGGAAACCCACAAGCCAGGCCTTCTCCAGGGCAATGAAATCAGTACCCATGGCAGTGAGGCCAACCTCAGGGATTTTTTTTTTTCCCCTTAAGAGATTGTATTTATTTATCTGATAGTGAGAGAGCACAAGTAGGCAGATCAGCAGGCAGAGGCAGAGAGAGAAGCAGGGAGCCCGACGCAGGACTTAATCCCAGCACCCCAAGATCATGATCCAAGCCCAAGGCAAATGCCTAACAGACTGAGCCACTCAGGTGCCCCAGATTTTCTTTTTAAGTTGCCCAGGTGATTCTTCTGTATGGTCAGGGCTGGGAACCCACTGGTTCTGGCTCTCATTATTAACTAGATACGTGGCCCCAAGAAACTCAGCATCTGGAAATCTCAGGGGTTTTTTTGTTTGTTTTTTGTTTTTAAGTTTTTTTTTTAATTTACTTATGATAGTCACAGAGAGAGAGAGAGGCAGAGACATAGGCAGAGGGAGAAGCAGGCTCCATGCACCGGGAGCCTGATGTGGGACTCGATCCCGGGTCTCCAGGATCACACCCTGGGCCAAAGGGAGGCGCCAAACCACTGAGCCACTCAGGGATCCCGAAATCTCAGTTTTGTATCAGAAAAGGGTTGCTGGCCAAAATGGACTGATGTAGAAACAAATACACAGAATTTGAAAGCACACAGAAAAAAAAGGTAATATATGATAGTATTTTACATGATCGCATGTTAGCTTGTTTCATTAACGTGAAGAGTTAACAGTGTCCCTGACTAATCAAATTCTACAAGTATTGGCCCCACGGCTGCAGGCTAACTCTCTAGAAGAGACTCTTAGAAAAAAAGAGACAGATGGACAGACAGACCTTTAGTTAGGGACCTCACTGCTGTTCTGTTAACAACCCCCCTCCCCAGCCCAGTGCCTTGAGACTCTAACTTTCTTAAATGACAAAGGACTCAAAAATGGATTTGAAGTCCCAAAGGCATCCCAGCTAGTACCTTTAAAAAGTGTTCCTTGGCAGCCCGGGTGGCTCAGGGGTTTAGCGCCGCCTTCAGCCCAGGGCATGATCCTGGAGACCCGGGATCGAGTCCCATGTCGGGCTCCCTGCATGGAGTCTGCTTCTCCCTCTGCCTCTGTCTGTCTCTCTTTCTGTCTCTCATGAATAAATAAATAAATAATCTTTAAAAATAAAAAAGCCCTCCTAACATTCTTTCAAATCTGGATTCCTGGCACCAATTAACGACCGATGCAGGACCTACAAAGCAAATCCACGCTCCCTTCCTTTCCACTCCCGTTCCATCTCTCTAATCCAGAGCTCCAGGGTGCAAGGAAAGTGCTCAGCAGCCAACTTTCCACTTTCTGTGCAATAAACACAACTCCAAAGGGCATCAGTTCTGCCAGCCGCCAACAGATGGCATCAGCGGTCGCACAAGGTCACTGGAGCCTCAGCCTTGGCTTTGTTCCTTAATCCCCGTCATGTTTGCTGTTGGAAATGCAGTGTCTTGTTGCAAACTTACTGAAGGTGAAAAAAATTAGGTCAAAATGCAAGTCTTCGGATAGCAACATGAGAGCCATGAAGGAGTAAGAGCCCCCGACATCCTCGGCTCCCTGATGAGATAGCTTCACCAGCAACCAATGCGTACCCAGCTGGGTAAGTGTCACGTCGGGGTTAGAACAAATAGGCGTTCAGCAACTCACCTGTGCAACAGCTTCTGTGTCCCCGGGTGACATAACAACCAAGTTGCTTCTCCCAGCCCACACAGAAACCACAAAGCAAAACAACCTTCCACCATGAAGCAAAGCTATAACCACCACTTTTCAGAACCAAAGACTCTCTGAGAAGCAGAACTCCACTTCCCCTTGATTCATTGGGCTTGTGTGCTCAGCACATCAGCTATTCCCAAGAAAACAGGGCCCTTCTTTATTGACTGCAACAATGCCGGGTGTTCAAGCTAGGGCGGCTTAGTTCTTTCTGCAGGAACTTAGCTGAATGCCTTGTGCTGGTCTTTCAAAGGTAATGATCAGGAATCCTGTGGATTGCTAGAATTCTAAAGAACAACGGTTCTCCACCAGGGGAGACTTTGCAACCCCAGGGTCATCTGGTGGTACTGAAGACATGGTGGTGGTCAGGGGCAGGACGGAGGAAGGATGCTGCCGGCATCTAGAGGGTAGAGGACAGAGAGGCTGCTGAACATCGTGCACAGGACGGGCCCCGCAACCAAGAATGATCCAGTCCAACTGTCAATAGTGGTGTGGTTGAGAAACCCCACTCTAGAGCCAAGAATTTGGGCCAAGAAAATTTAAATTCCACAAGTCAATTTCCCACTGGACTGAGAAGACAAAAGCTAATTAATGGGAACTCCCTCCTGACGTCAAAATTGGCCATCCCAGTCTTTCCTGGTCCCTGTTTTTGAGAACAGTGTCCTTCATTGTCACCAAGGCCTCCCCTGTGAATCTCATTGCGGCCGACCTTCTCAGGAACTTCGCCCCATCCACCATGTGCTCTTCCTTAGCGTCTACACTCTTACCACTCCCTCCACCTGATTCCGAGAGGCTGTTTTCCCATTTCAAAAACATCTTTCAGGGCACCTAGCTGGCTCAATCAGTAGAGTGCGGAACTCTTGATCTCAGGGTCATGAGTTCAAGCCCCATGTTGGATGTAGAGATTACTTAAAAATAAAATCTTAAAACAAAACTCTCACCCAAGCAATAGATACCCTGAGTCCTGACTGATTTAAACAAATGATTGAGGGGCGCCTCGGTGGCTCGTTGGTTGAGCGTCTGCCTTTGGCTCAGGTCGTGATCCTGGGGTCCTGGGATCAAGTCCCACATCAGGCTCCCCACAGGGAGCCTGCTTCTCCCTCTATGTCTCCGCCTCTCTATCTCTCATGAATAAATAAAATCTTAAAACAATTTTTAAAAAATTTAATGATTGGATAAATAAATAAATGGAAGAGAAGGGACAAATCTTCCTTACAGAAGAATCCCAGGTAATACACATGGAAGGAAGGAAAGAGCTAGAAAATCACAAGTACAACGCTACAGCAATCATAGCTGCAGGCGAGATCCCCTGATGAATGTTCAAAGTTTTTAAAGGAGAAATAGGATACTTGCAGGGCCTCAAAGTATCTTTTAGAAAGTATTTATTCATAACTGTGTGGTGGTTTTAGCATACCCAAACAACCTTTCTTGGATCCTCCCCCAACCCTAGGAGGTAGCACTTAATGCACCTCCCCTTGATTGTGGGCTGGATTTAATGGCCCACTTCTAGTGGATAGAGTATGTTCTAAGGACAGCTTTCTAGAATGTCAGGCTGACCTTTTCAGGGTTTTTTTTTTTCTCCCTAAGGTCATGGAGATATTTGGGCACAATACCCAAATGCATGCAGCCAGGTGTGGCTGGTAGGTGGATTTGCTTTTTTTTTTTTTTTTTTTTTTTTTTTTTTAATGACTTTGAGTTTCCCATCAAGATACAGAGCTTGGTGTTTACCCTTAGTGACAATAACTTGTTGAGCAGGGCGCCTGACCCGGTGGCTTAGCAGTTTAGCGCCGCCTTCAGCCCCGGGTGTGATCCTGGAGACCTGGGATCGAGTCCCACGTGGAGACCTGGGATCGAGTCCCACATGAGGCTCCCTACATGGAGCCTACTTCTCCCTCTGCCTATGTCTCTGCCCCTCTCTCTGTGTGTCTCTCATGAATAAATAAAATCTTTAAAAAATAATAATAAACTTGTTGAGCAAATCTATTTTGGGTGCAGGCAAAGCAAACCTATTAGACCAGGCAAAGCAAACCTATTAGACCCCTAAAGGGACTTGCAGGTATGGCAAGAGAACACTATTGAGTTCCAGAATTCAGAATTTTACAATGGCCATCACAGAGCACTTCCAAAGCCTCCATGACAACATCCATTAAGTTAACACCCAATTCACTCTGGGTCAGAGTAAAGATGAAAAAATCTACAACTGAAACCTCTCTCATCTTCCACACCTTCCTCCTCCAGTCTTGCATCAGAAAAAGCAATTGGAGTTGGGGGGGGGGGTGGGGGGTGGGATCTGATTGATGCCTCAGAGCCCTTTTCAGCTATAATAGGAACAGGTTTAGAAAGGAATCAAATGGCCCTGGGCATAAGAATGCCAGGTGATTCTCCTGCAAAAAGTGGGGTCAAAACCCTGTTCATAGGAGAAAATACTTCTTAGGATCATCTCCCCAAGTCTTCATCTTAAAGTCGGCCTCTGGAGATGGCTCTAAGACATATGTACATCCAATAACATAAAACTTTAAAATCATAGCCCCAGAGGGCACACTCCCAGTGAATAGCTCAAGAATGCAAAGCATGCCTCTGTGATCTAACTAGGAGTAATGCTAGTTAAAGTACTGGATTCTTGGGCAAAGTAGCTTAAAACCCCAATAATTGTAAGAGTGGTCTAAGACAAGTTAACAACTTCATATACCTCGTAAGACTGCTTCTTTGGTACGATTTTAAATTAGCTTTTTAAATTAGCTTCCACAAATCTTTGCCTAGTCCGTTATATTTCAGATGTTGAATTTAGAACAACGTTCTAAGATTTTTATGGGGCAAGTTCCACGGTTCCAATTCCAATTTACCATTCTTCCTTTACTGACTTCCTTTTGGAGTTCACCGGTATATGAGTCCTTGAGGACTAAAAAACCAATGAATTAATCAAAGGAAAAATGTTCTGTTTCCCTCATTTAGAAATTCGTTGAAATATAAATGAAGTCCATCCTGAACAGCAGGACGTTCTGAGAAAGCCATCAGCCTAAATGCCTTTATGAATAACTATTATGTTATGTTCTCAAAAGATTTTACATCTCGGCTACATGAATAATCAGACCACTAAAGAACACAAGGAAGATAATGCAGGTCCATACATTTTTTTTCCTCTGCTTATATGAACACATAAGTTATGTTTTTCATTTTTACCACCAATACATATTCAGGTAGCTTCTCCTATGGTGCTTCCTGACCCTACGTTAGGGACTTCTGGAAGCTGATTTTGCTTCCTCAGACCTCCAATGAACTATGTGAAGAAAAAAGCAATCACAGCTTAAAGGCAATATTCTGCTTAATTTGTAAGAACTGGTAGTTTGGGCTCAGGAAAAACTGAATCAATGTTTCCACAAATGCATATTATGGAAATACATGCCACAAATTCAATTAAGAAAATGATTAATCAATATTGCAAATAAGTATTTAAAAAAGAAAACTTGGGGCACCTGGCTGGCTCAGTTGGTAAAGCATAAGACTCCTGATCTCAAGGTTATAGGTTCGAGCTCCACATTGGGTATAAAAATTACTTAAAAATAAAATCTTCAAAAAAGAAAACTAATACAAATCATACTTTGAACTCCCCCTCCCTATCATTCAGAGGTACAAAGAGAGAACTACTGTGCACCAGTGTTCATCTGCCTTCAGCTATTACAAACCGTTACCTGCTATGGCACCTGGGTGGCTCAGTTGGTTAAGTATCTGACTTAAGCTGGGTTCATGATCTCTAGGTTCTGGGATCCCCCACCTCCTACTCAGCAGGGAGTTGGCTTCTCCCTCTGCTCCTCCCCCACTTGTGTTCACTCTCTCTCAAATAAATATATAAAATCTTTTTAAAAAAAATGTTACTTGCTATACAGCAGTATTTTTAAGTCTGTGTTACTATAGGATGCTTATCATTTTAAAAATTACAAATGCTTAATGTCATTAGCATTACTATATGTACATGTGTGTATATATGAACACAATCTATGTGTTTGTCTATGTAGTTGACCCTTGAAAAACACATGTTTAGGGGTGACTGGGTGGCTTAGTCAGTTAAGTGTCTGCCTTTGGCTCAGGTAATGGTCCCAAGGTCTTGGAATTGAGCCCTGAGACTGCCTCCCTGCTCAGTGGGGAGCCAGCTTCTCCCTTTTCCCACTGCCCCCTGGCTCATGCTCTCTCTCACTCTCTATCTCAAGTAAATAAATTAAATCTTAAAAAAAAAAGAGAGAGGGATCCCTGGGTGGCGCAGCGGTTTGGCGCCTGCCTTTGGCCCAGGGCACGATCCTGGAGACCCGGGATCGAATCCCACGTCGGGCTCCTGGTGAATGGAGCCTGCTTCTCCCTCTGCCTGTGTCTCTGCCTCTCTCTCTCTCTCTCTCTCTGTGTGACTATCATAAATAAAAAAAAAAAAAGAGAGAGAGAGAGAGAAAAGAAAAACACATGTTTGAACTCTGTGAGTCCATTTATATGCAGATTTTTTGATAAATACAGTACTATAAATGTATTTTCTCTTCCTTACGATTTTCTTAATAACATTTTCTTTTCCCTGGCTTACTCTATTGTAAGAATACAGTATATAATACATATAACATACAAAAGATGTGTTAATAGATTGTATGTTACAGTGAGGCTTCTGGTCAACAGTGAGCTATTAGTAATTAAGTTTTGTGAAGTCAAAAGTTATATGCAGATTTTCAACTGCAGAGGCTGGCGGGGGGGGGGGGGGGGGGGGGGGGGGGTGGTCATCAATACCCCAACCTCTGCAGTTGTCCAGGGGTCAAGTGAAATTAGTGGCCAATTAGAAAATGTCATTACATGATATAAATCATTTCCCTGGCTCCACCACATTTGCATAAAAACAGTCTTGTTTTAAGCACAATATGTACTTGGGAAGTGCCTGTTACATGATAGTAGGTCCCTAGAGCTTAATGTACCAGATTACTACACCTTAAGCACAAAACAGGAAAAAAAAAAATTGTTGTTAAACTCACTCCTCCCAACCCATAATAAATAGAACTCTCTTCCTGATGAAAGGACCAAACAAATGAACTTCAAAGATAGAGCTACCAACATCACAGGTTTTAAATTCAAAAAGTATGTTGTGAACATAAACAGAACTCTATCCAGGAGAGAAGTGGGAGAGAGGTGATGGGTATGAATTCCAGAGACTAGATAGCCATCCTGGCTGTGTAACTGACTAGTTCTGGAAAAACAAACAAGCTATGGTATACTTTCAGGCTTCAGATCCTTTGTCTATAAAGTTAGAATGGTGAATTAAAATATCTAAGGTCCACGCCAGTTCAAAATTCTAAGATTTTAAACACAATGGCTTCAGGGTGCCTGGATGGCTCAGTCAGTTAAGCCTGTGCCTTCAGCTCAGGTCATGATCCCAGGGTCCTGGGATCGGGCTCCCTGCTAGGGCTCTCTGCTCTGGCTCTGCTCCCTGCTTGGCAGGTAGCCTGCTTCTCCCTCTCCCTCTGCCACCTTCCCTGCCTGTGATCGCTTGCTCCCTCTGTCTGTGTCAAATAAATAAATAAAATCTTTCAAAAAATAAATAAATAAGACAACTGCTTCAGTATCTGGCCCTTGCTGAGGATCAGTGACACTGATCCTGACGCCCAAGGTTGAACTGTGGTTGCTATAAAGATTTTGCTTTGTCACTCTCCCAACACAATGGGATGGGTTTGGAGAAAAACAGGAAAACGTGTCCTGTGTGATATGCATGTGGTCTCCTTAAGTGAAAGGAGACTCCCTATTTCATTAGTTCCCACAAAATGTTCAATGTCATCAACTAACATAAAACAGCCCTACTCAGAAACGGCTCCTACAGCTGTACATGATCTTGCGCTGTTCTACTGAGCCTATTATTTATTTGATTCAAGTAGGAAGATTCTAGGAGCCTTTTCAAAATGGGAGTATAGAATAGGTTTTACTTCTAATTTGTGTAATCCCAGGTACCGGTGGAATTTATTCTTCCCATACAGGTGGTTTAAGGCACGAGAAGACAAAAGCTCTGAGGCCTAGAATACAAATACGGGCTAACCCCTATAGCCAAGCGCCCAGGCTGGGAGAAAGCCCTGCCACCTTACACTGTTTATTCACCTCTAATGAACAATGGCAAGCCAGAGGCTGACAGGGAAAGTATGGAAAATCAATGCGTACTAACTCTGACAGACAATTCTGGGTGCAGTATACCTGCCACAGGTAATAAATCACTTCATTTAAGTTTATCTTTTTAGCAGGGCACGGTGGATTATACCCATATATCACTTCAACCTCTCTTTTCTGTCCTGTTGACAAAGGACAAATTGAGAAGGATGGTAGCAAAGCAGGGAGAAAGAAGGCTGGAAAACAGAGAGCTCTATTACTAGGCCAACACAGCAAGAGAAATAACAACAATAATAAAACCTCAGTATTTTCTAATGGCGTCAGTTCCATCTATAAAATCTTAAGGTGCTTGATGGATTTACTGACGAAGTTACCATGGGTTGGAAGACAAAGGCAGTTTTCCTTCCAAACCCGTCAGGGTGTAGTATGTATCTACAGTCTAAATAGGATCAACCACTTGGGTTTTCTAATCATGGGTCAGTTTATGGGTTTCATGAATAACACTGCTTAGAAACTGGTACCCAGAGAAGGACTGAAGCATAGAACTGAATGTGGTAAATAGGACTTCTGGTTCGACAATAGGGTGACAGGCTAAGATAATGTGGGGGAGAAAAAAACAAAAAACAAAAAACACTTCCCACTACAAACACATACGAATGCTGGGTAAATTTGACCTGAAAATGAAAAGGAAAAACTGAGTAAAAGCAAATGAGCTGGGATGCCTGGGTGGCTCAGTGGTTGAGCACTGCCTTCAGTTCAGGGCATGATCCCAGAATTCTGGGATCAAGTCCCACATCAGGCTCCCTTCAGGGAGTCTGCTTCTCTCTCTGCCTGTGTCTTTGCCTCTCTCAATGTGGCTGTGTCTTTGCCTCTCTGTGTGTGTCTCTCATGAATAAATAAATTTAAAAAAATTTTTTTAAGATTTTATTTATTTATTCATGAGAGACACACACACAGAGAGACAGAGACACAGGCAGAGGGAGAAGCAAGCTCCATGCAAAGAACCCAATGTGGGACTTGATCCTGGGAATCCGGGATGCCTCCTGAGCCAAAGGCAGATGCCCAACCACTGAGCCACCCAGAGGTCCCAAATAAAATCTTTAAAAAGAAAAAAAAGTGCATATGAGCTGATCCTAAGGACTTGAGCATAGTGATCTAAGAAATTTGAACTAATAAATTAGCAGAAACGTGGGTCCAAAGCCAGGGATACTCCTGGGATCTCTAAAACAACAATGTAAATTATTCTGGAGGAGCCCAACTATCAGGCCACATAATACCCACAGAAAAAAATAATCCCCACTGAAGATCTGCTTATCAGGGGATACCTGAGTGGCTCAGTGGTTTAGCGTCTGCCTTTGGCCCAGGGCGTGATCTTGGAGTCCCGGGATTGAGTCCCACATCAGACTCCCTGTGTGGAGCCTGCTTTTCCCTCTGCCTGTGTCTCTGCTGTTCTCTCTCTGTGTCTCTCATGAATAAATGTTTAAAAAAAAAATCTGCTTATCAGAATATGTAAAATTACAATATATCATGAAGAGAAAACAGCAAACACAGCAAACAAATCCAGAAACATGAGATAATAAAATAACAATTCGAAACAGAAGATACTAAATAAGTATGTTTTAAATACTAAATAAGTATCTTTAAAACTATTAATGACACAAAGGAGGAAATAAACCCCTGAGAAAAAAATATGGAAAATGCAACATGTTTGAAAATAAGCCAGATAGAACTCCAAATGAATGTTATAATCACTGGTATTTAAAAAAAAATCAACAGAAATATTAAGTAGCAGATTAGACACATATGAAGAGAGGATTAAGTAAAAGAGAAGACAGACTTGAGGAAATTACCAAAGGGCAATAGAGAGATGAAAGGGACATGAAAGAGTGGCTGTGGGAAATAGGGACAATGGGAACATAAATAATGAGAAGGTCCAGGTGAGAGAGAGAGAGAGAGAGAGAAAGGAGGTCCATCTGCATTGAATGCAAGACCCAGATAACAAAAATAAAGATTGTACTCATTTGGGCCCTTCAATAAGCAGATGCCAAGGAAGGATGTTAGAGAAAACAGAAGAGGGTGAGGAGGATGTTCAGATCATGATGTGGGTGTAACTTCTAAAGGAGAGAGAAGAAGAAGGCATACTGGAGAGGATGAGACTCAGAATGAAGCACAGCTTTAAGAAAGTTTTGGCCATCTTGCTGTGGAATCCTTGAGCCAAAGCCACCCATTAGAGGAGTTCTACATCTTACAGGAATAGGCCAGCACTACAAGCCCCATCTCCTCAGGCCAACAGGGAGCAGCCCAGGGGAAGCATGGCTTTGGAGTAAATACTTAATGTGGCATCTGGGAGTCAGTCAACAATGCTTCCCACAGCAGGAGATGTGGAGGCACATTTTTATGGTTACTGAAATGAAGGAGAAGCAATATTGTAAAAGATAGTAGTTAAGGATGCTGCAGAACTGTGAAAGCCATAAACCCTCCAGGTGGAGAATACTACCAAATTCTAAGCAGGATAAATAAAAATAAATCTACACACATTGTGGTCAGCCTATTGAATATCAAAGACAATTAAATACCAAAAATGGGGAGAAATTATAATATTAAACAAAAAAGAAAATAAACCAGGCAGAGGTAGAATTGGAGCTGATTTCGAGACTGCTATTTCAGTACACACATTAAACATCTAAGGAAAATAAATAAATAAATAAATAAATAAATAAGTATAAACATCTAAGGAAACAAAACTAGTAGATTAAAAAAAAGGGAGGAATTGATAAAATTCAATTTCATAAGAGATAGGAAAGGAGGGGGGAAAAAGCAAAGGAAAAATGTTGGAAATAGAAAGCATGAAACAAGAGAAATAATCTAAAATATATTAGCAATTACAATAAATGCAAAAAAACTAAAGTAGATGGTTAAAAAAAATTCAGACTGGGTTTTTAAAAAATATAGGCTGTTTGTAAGAGGTACATATAAAATATAACATAGAAAAATGAAAAATAATGGTATTAGAAAACATATAGCAGACAAATGCTAATCATAAAGATGGGGAAAGGCTTAAATAATTATATTAAGATCATCAAAACAAACTAAAGCAAAATCATCATTAGGATTGCACACTTACTGGTTCTTACCAGTTGGACAATTACTTAACCTTTTGGAAACTGACTGACTGATCTCATCCATGCATCCCATTTGCATCTATAGAATGGATGACAATAATAGAATATTTTTAAATCTATAGCACATTTTTCCTAACATAAGCAGAGAAAAAGCAAAATATTAATGTCTGTTTAATGTTTCCAGTGGTTGCCCAGGTCAGAGTTTCATTATTTTCTGTTCATTTTTATCTATTTGAATTGTTTTAAAAATAAAAACATTTTAATTAAGTTCCAAAACTCAATGTAAGTAAAATATAAGACCACAGTAAATGAAAATGTTCTCATATACCAGTTGGAAGAATAGAAACTATACAGCTTTCCTAGAAGACAATTTTGCAAGACACACCAAAGCTTTAAAAATGTAGATATCCCTTAATCCAGTGATAAAATCTTATAATTTATCTCAAGGAATTAATCAGAGATGTGTACAAACACATACTAGTTTACAGCTATTATATCTAATAGTGAAAAATTCAAAACAGCTTTAATGTAGGTGGGAAGTACTTGAGTAAATTTTAATGCATCTGTATAACAGAACAGTATGTAGTCATTTAAGAGTCAGGTTATAGAAGAATATTAATGACAAGTATATTATACATTAATAAGTGAAAAAGATATACAAAACATTAAACAGTATCAGCTTATTTTTACTAAAAAAATATATGTGTACAGGGGTGCTGAGTAGCTTAGTTGGTTGAGTGTGTGACTTGATTTCAGCTCATGATCGAGACCCACATCTGGCTCTGCACTGGGCGTGGAGCCTGCTTAAGAGTCTCTCTCTCCAAAAAAAAAAAAAAATTCTCTCTCTCCCTCTCCCTTTGCCTCTCGCCTCCCTCTTAAAAAAAAAAAATGTGTGGTATGTGTGTATGTACATATGTACACTATGGAGTGGAAGGATATACAGTGACCATGCTACCAATAAAACATCTTTGGATGATGGAGATTCTGTATGATTTTTGTTTTATTGTGCTTTCCTGTGTTTTCCAAGTTTTATGCAGTGAGCATATGGTGCTTTGCAATTAGAAAAAAGTAATCATTATTTCTAAAATAAGTGGCAATAATTCCAGTATATACTCTACCGCAGGGGTCCATAAACTATGTTCTGCAGGCAAATCCAGCCTGCCACCCGTTTCTGTACTGCCTGTGAGTTAATAATGGTTTTACATTTTTAAATGGCTGAAAATCAAAAGAAGAATATTTACAATAAATCATTCTAAATCTCTGTATTTAATCTTTACAACATCCCTGTGAAGTAGGGATTACTCATTTTATAGATAAGGGAACAGAAGCTTCTAGATAGGTATGTAAGTAGTCAAAGATCTCATAATTATTGAGTCTTTGTGCTGGCACTCAAACCCAAGGAGTCTTACCCCAGAACTGAGGCTCTTAATCTGCTTCCCCTGTGAAAAGTTTTCCAATGCTATCAGAGCTAACGCAGCCAGCACATTCTCATGAATTCTCAGGCTGGAAGACCATGGTGTTTTGAGGGAAGCTTTGTTGGATAATGAGGCCCCGTTTCTACCATGATAATAGGAAACACTAACTTTGAACTCCAATTAAACAAAATGTTATTCTCCCCTGCCAAAATTCTCTTCTTCTCATTAGTAAATCTGTATTACAAAAAAATTGTACCCAATTATTATGTTTTGAATTTCATCAATAAAAATTTGTGGAAATTTGTTTTGTCTCTCATTACATAAGCACTTAAGCAATGTCCTTGGTACTGTTTCTTGGCCCACAAAGCCTAAAATATTTACTATCTGACCCTTTATAGAAAATGTTTGCAGACCTCCTTTCAAATTGAGAGAAAAGTGAAGAATTGGCAGGCACAGTACTGATGGACATCCCCTCTCCTAGAACTCAGAGTAACCAATAACCCATATGGTTCTCTTTTCCAAACTATTACACAAATTCTCAATCATTTAGAGAGTGACTTTCTTTCCTCTGTTTTTAACTCCCACCAAGGGGTGAGAGAAGAGAAGAGAAGAGAAGAGAAGAGAAGAGAAGAGAAGAGAAGAGAAGAGAAGAGAAGAGAAAAGAAGAGAAAAGAAGAGAAAAGAAGAGAAAAGAGATAAGACAAAGCAAAGAAAACAAAACAAAACTTAGTTCACTCAAGTTATTACTCTTAGAAACTGGCAAAAAATGTGTTCAGGGGAAGAGACTTGACTTTTATATCATCTCAGAAGTTTATTTATCACTGTCTTGTGTTACCTAAAATAATTTAGAATAGGCCACTCACACTAAATATCAATTGGTTCGTTCATTCATTCATTCATTCATTCATCATTCAACAAACTATATAAGTATTTAACAGGGACCTGCCTAATGGCATTCTGCTAGATGGATGGATCAGCCCTACAGTAGCTCACAGATTAGACAATAAATATCAGTACAACACAGTATATTCTATAGTAGAAAGCTGTATTAAAAGACCACAGGAAATGCAAATCAAAACTATGGTGAGACACCACCACACACCCATTACAATAGCTATAAGCAAAAGGACAGAAAATATCAAGTATTGGCAAGGATGTGGAGAAACCAAAACCCTATATGTTGCTAGTCACAATATAAAATGCAACAGCCACTTTGGAAGAGTATGCCAGTTTCTTCAGAAGTTACAGGGGAACTATAGGGTTACCTATAGGGTAAGGAGTAGGGTAGGGAGATGTGGTAACTGGACGATGGACATTAAGGAGGGTATGCGATGTAATGAGCACTGGATGTTATATGCAACTGATGAGTCACTGAACTCTACATCTGAAACTAATGATACATTATATGTTAATTAATTGAATTTAAATAAGATTTTATAAAAAGTTAAATGTATAATTAACATCTGACCCTGAAATTCTTCTACTCCTAAATATCAGCTCAAGAGGAATGGAAACAAATATTTGCACCAAACTTGTATACCAATGATCATAGAAGTATTTTCATAATAGACCCAAACTGGGAACAACCCAAATATTCATCTACTGGTAACTGGGTAAAAAAAATGTGGTGCATTCATACAATAGAATACTACTCAGTGATTAAAAAAAAAAAAAAAAGAGCCAACTACTAATACACTCAACAACATGGATGAACTCAAAAACAATATGCTAAGTGAAAGAAGCCACTCTCAAAAGATCAAGTATTATATGATTTTACACGAAATTTCTAGAAAAGACAAAATTATAGACAGAAAGCACATCGGTGGTTGCCTGGGATTGGGGTAAGTGCAATGACTGACCACAAACAAGCATGAGGGAAATTTGTGGGATGATGGGAAATTATGAAGCTGGATTGTGGCGATGGTTGCACAAATGTATGCATTTACTAGAACTCGTCAGTACACTGACCATGGGTGCACTAACAGTATACAGATTATACCACAATAAAGCTGGGTTGTTTTTTTTTTTAAAGATTTTATTTATTTGAGAGAGTGAGAGAACACAAGCAGGGGGAGGAGCAGAGGCAGAGGGAGAGGAAGAAGCAGACTCCTTGCTGAGCAGAGAGCCCAACTCGGAGCTCGATCCCAGGACCCTGAGATCATGACCTGCGCCAAAGGCAGATGCTCAACTGAGCCACCAAGGTGCCCCCACAATAAAGTTGTTTAAAATAAACTCAAGGAGCAAAGGGGCAGCTAACTGCCTCAAGTGGAAAAGAGGGTAGAGAAGGCTCTGGAAGAGGGAGAAATGTGTGATAATATTATAATAATGCACATGTAATTGAGGCAAGGATTTAACAGTGTGCAAAGGCAAAGACATATAAAACGAAGGTAGTACTGGGGGAAGTAAAACAAATATGTGATACTGCAGGGCAGGGTAGCACTTAGACAAGAGGATAAGTGGGAAACCAGGAGGACTTGTTAGGAAGTTGGTACCTCATCCCATAGGTGATGAAAATCATTACAAATTTTAAGGAGGTTACTATCAAATTTGGGTTTTGGAAAGCTAGCTCTAGAGGCTATGTGAAAAGATGATCTAGAGACTAAGAAAAAAAGAACACAGAGGCTACACCCAGAGAAAAGATGAACACAAAGGGGCAGAGGTCAGATCAAAGAGACATTTGGAAGATAGAATGAACCCTTCCAGTTCTAACAAGGTAGCAGAAGAGAGAAGGCAGATGGCTTCTGGCCTCAGCACCTGAGAAGATGGTGGTGTTGCTGGAGGAAGCAAGGGCCACAGGGCCAGAAGCTGGTTTGGGGGGAAGGATAATTTAATAAATTCTAGTTTGAGTTGACTCCGAGGTTCTGTGAAGATATTCAGGTACAAACATCCAGTGTCAGCTGCAAAACTGGAAAGCCTCTGGGGCTGAAGCTATGCCTTGGGGAATCCTTAGCAAAAAGATGGTCACTAAAACCACTGAAGTGAGTTAAGACTCATTTGGATACACACAAGCAGCAAGGTAGGCTCAAGATATAAAAAGACAAGAATCTACCTTCCCTGTCATGCCTGCAAAGGCGTTAAGAACATGTCTTTCCCTCTCTTGTTGTTCTGATTGTCAGTTTGTTCCCAGCAGACTGCGGAACAGATTTTTATAAAGAGTTAGAGATTATAAAACAAACATGCCAGGGATCCCTGGGTGGCTCAGCGGTTGAGCGTCCGCTTTCTGCCCAGGGTGTGATCCTGGAGTCCCCAGATCGAGTCCCACATCAGGCTCCCTGCATGGAGCCTGCTTCTCCCTCTGCCTGTGTCTCTGCCTCTCTCTCTCTGTCTCTCATGAATAAATAAATAAATAAATAAATAAATAAATAAATAAATAAATAAATAAAATCTTTTAAAAAAATAAAAATGAATTTTAAAAAATAAAACAAACATGCCAAAGATGACAATCAAACTAGGGACAAATCTACACATTGAAGAGTATCTAACAGCAGAACACAACTGAGGCAATTTAGACTATACAGATCTGGTATCTAGAATGTGAGGTGCATGCTTTAGCTGCCTTTGAACTCTCACACTGCTAATATGGGCATTATCTGCTCTTGCAGGTCCATACCTGTTGCCCTCAGCTCATCCACAACGATCCAAATGCACAACCGTTCTACAATTCTTTCAACAATAAGCTATGCAGGTCAGCACTCTGGGGACTTAGCTTCCCGGACCTTCCCAACACCCAACAATGGCTGACAAGCAAAGTGGCCAAAAAAATTTCATACGCTATTACATACAGGATATTAAGAATTGTAGAACAAAAGAACAGTGGACTAAATGCTAGGAGATCCAGAACCAACACTCTATTCTTCCATCGCAGACAAGTTAATTATATTCTTTGTGTGTACAAATGAGAATATAGCGCACAGAACAGATTTTGGAATTTTTAAGTGTTGGATGATATATGGTAATATTGCTTAAAAGTTGGTCGCATCATATACACAACCTCCAGTCTTTGAAGGGCCCTTATGAGTTCTCGTTGTGCTGTACTGTTTTAAGAGAGAGGAGTTACTGATGGTAAAATTTGACAATAATTTACAAGAAATCATGCCTCGGAGTGGAGCAATTGCAGTATTACGATTCTACTTATGTCTATGACCTTTAATTCTGTTCAAGTCTATCTCTAGCCTTTTGGGTAAAAGAACTTTAAATGTGACCTGGAGCCATTCATTCCTCAATGAAGGTCCCCTCACCCCCCACCCCCAAACACCCATCCACTCCCAGCGAATGTGGTCTTTCACCAAGAGTGAGTCTCCCACCTTCCCCTCTGCCTTCTGCTTGGATGACCACCTGTCTGCCAGACAAAAAGTTCTCTGAACCCGAGATGGAAGTGTCCATCTCTGTATTCTCAGTACCTAGCATCACCAAAGGGGCTCAAGAGATGACCCCCAAAGCAAAAGAAGGACAGGAAATTAGGAGGGAAGACTTCGAGGTATAACATATCAAAAAGAAAAGTTTCACATTTTTAAATTTTTTTTATTTTTTTAAAAAGATTTTATTGATTTATTTGAGAGAGAGAGAGAGAGCAGAAGGAGGGAGAAGGAGAGAACGTCCAGCAGACTCTGTACTGAGCACAGAGCCTGACTGGGGCTCAATTCTCAATTCCACAACCCCAAGATCATGACCCAAGCCAAAATCAAGAGTCAAACACTTAACCGACTAAGCCACCCAGGTGCCCCTATTTTGTTTTTAAAGAAAAACTGCAGGGTGCCTGGGTGGCTCAGTCGGTTAAGCATCTGCCTTCGGCTCAGGTCATAATCCTGGGATCTTGGGGTCCTGGAATGAAGCCCCCACATCAAGCTCCCTGCTCAGCAGAGAGTGTGCTTCTCCCTCTTCCTCTGCACCTCCCCCTGTTTGTTTTCTCTCTCTCTCTTTCTCTGTCTCAAATAAATAATAAAATATTTTTAAAATAATTATAAAGAAAAATTGCATATACATAAGGTGTACAATATGATGACTTGGTATACATATACATATTGAAATGATTACTATGGGCAGCCCGGGTGACTCAGTGGTTTAGCGTCGCCTTCAGCCCAGGGTGTGATCCTGGAGACCCAGCATCAGGCTGATTGGCAGTTTGTTCCCAGCAGACTGTGGAACAGATTTTTCTCCCTCTGCCTGTATATCTGCCTCTCTGTGTGTGTGTGTGTGTGTGTGTGTCTCTCATGAATAAATAAATTAAATCTTAAAAAAAAAAAACCAGAAATGATTACTACAGTAAAACTAATTAACATATCACCGCTCACGGTTACCTTTTGTATGTGTATGTGCAATAATGTTTTAAAAGTCACTGGCTGGGGGCTTCTGGTTAGCTCAGTCCGTAGAGCACACAAGTCTTGATCTCTGGATGGTAAGTGCAAGCCCCATATCGGGTGTAGATATTACTTAAATAAATAAATAAATCCTTAAAAAAATAAACTAATCAAAAAAATAAATTAATCAAATAAATAAAACTCTTGTCCATTCATCAACCGATGAATGGATAAACAGAATATGGTAGATACATACAGTGGAGTCTTTTTCAGCCTTAAAATACAGGAAATGCTGACACACGCTATAACGTGGAACCTAGGAAGCATTATGGTCTAAGTGAAATAATCTAGACCAAAAAACAAAAAACAAACAAACAAACAAAAAAAAAAAAAAAAAAAAAACACCACTGTGTGATTCCACCCATATGAAGTACCTAAAATAGAATCATCAAATTCATAGAGACAAAAAGTAGAAGGGTGTTTGACCGGGGCTGGGGTGGGGTGGGGTGAGTGGGGGAGTTAGTGTTTAATGGAGACAGAGTTTTTGTTGGGATGATGAAAAAGTTCTGGAAATACATAAATTTGTGAATGATGAAGAGTGGTTACACAACACTGTAAATGTATTTAATGCCATCATACTGTACTCTTAAAAAAAAAGGTTGCAATGGTAAACTTTATCTTTCATACATATATACATATATATATATCCAGTTTTTTTGAAGATTTTTATTTATTTCAGAGAGTGAGCACAAGCAGGAGGCAGAGGGAGAGAGAGAAGCAGGTTCCCCACTGAGCAGGAAGCCTGGTGCAGGACTCGATCCCAGGAACCTGGGATCCTGACCTGATCAGAAGACAGACACTTAACCAACCGAGCCACTCAGGTGCTCCTAACCACAATTTTTTAAGAAGTCCCCTGTACAAGATGCCTTCCGAGGAGGAAGGATACGAGACTATGGCTTCTGGCCCCCTTCTAGGTAGCTATTTCTTTATTAGTTAAGTTCTTAAATATCTTAAATATCGTAAATATCTAATTAATAGCAAGAGTAAAAACACATTTAGCATTCACAGAGCTCAGTGTCCAAATGTCTCAAGTCCTTAATTTTTTTTTTTAAGATTTTATTTATTTATTCATGATAGAGAGAGAGAGGCAGAGACACAGGCAGAGGGAGAAGCAGGCTCCATGCAGGGAGCCCAACGTGGGATTTGATCCCGGGTCTCCAGGATCATGCCCAAAGGCAGGCACTAAACCACTGAGCCACCCAGGGATCCCTCAAGTCCTTAATTTGGAATACACCACAAGAATCATGAACCTGATTCTAAATTTACTCCTAAATCACGAAAGCAAAAATGAAGTGTGATATCAGTTGGGTTTTCTGGGAGTGTAAGTGTTGTTGTAGATGTCTTGTTATTTTAATTGTTGGTAATCACTGGCTAATGTGTTACTCTCACTGCCAGAAAGATAAACAGTTAAGTAATTAAAATGCTCAAAACCTGACCTAAGAAAGGAAAAAGTTTGTGTTGCTAGCACTTTCTTTTAGCATCAATTGTGATTCATGCATCAAAGGACTAACCTTTGAAAATGAGATGAATTAGCTATCATATTTGCCTTTTTTGGTAACTAGCTGTGTATAACTATTTCATTGTCCCTTCCGCCACCTCCAAACAGAGAAAGTTGTTCAGTTTCAGTTTTCCAAGATTTCTAGGTTATCATGTTGAAGTTCTCATGCAAGCAAAACCTCCCACCCATGTTAGACGTCTTGTCAAGGTAAAGACAGGAAGACTTTTTTTTCTTTGATATCTGTCAAGAAAATATAGAAGTATGCTTATTACTTTTTTTTTAAGTCTTTTTTCCTTTTATGCTTATTCCAATCGCAGTTTAACAAATAATCTTTTGGGTCCTCAGCAAGGCTTCCAATGGGTGATTAGAATGTATAAGCTGACAGGCTCCAAATGAAATGAACAATACCCAGTGTCAGGCTGCAAAAGAAGTGTGTATCAACACCATCAAAAGCAATTCTCTGGGTCACTTTTCACTTCTTCCAAACACCAAACCTTTCCAGAGTCAAACATGGAAGAGCAGAAAGTGCTAGAAGGGACTCTGCTCTGTTGACAAGGACACCCATCAGCAGGTCAGCGCAAATTATAGGAGTACAACCAAACGGTTTTAACTGCCTGGGTCTCATGGCACAGGTGACAAGGGGGATGAGCAAAAAAATGTTAGCACTTCAAGGATCAGAGCAATAAATACTTTGGTAGAAGTCCTCCCCTCTGCAGTTCAGCAAATACAGCCAAACGGTGGTTTTGACTGTGGATGATGAGAAAGGACTTTGCACCAGAAACTCTCAACCTTTGAGAAAGACTAGGATCACAGAGCCAGGAAAGAGAGGAGAGAATGGCCTGGTGGTGGTTCTAGACAGGCCCAGTGGAGGGGGAAAACAGGAGGTAAGACTATGAAAGTGGAAACCCAAAGAAAGCACGTGTGAAGCACCTCCAAAGGGCAGCATTTTGGTCCTGAAGAAGCCTTGCACCCTCTCCTAGAAGTCAGGGAAAACTGACCCAGTTCTGAGTACACCCGGTCCCAGATGAAAATCTGGGGAAAAAAAGAAAATCACTTTGACTCTGGGGAGAAGTAGAACAGATGGTCATACACTGAGAGACATAAGCAGATTGAAGTGACCAAAGGGGAAAAAAAACCAAAAAACCCAAACCACCCAGATTAAGCCCACAAATCATTTTCAATAAGCCTTTCCAGCAAGGCAATGTAATAAGATAAATAAGTCTTAGGGATGTAGTGTGCAGTATGGTGACTGTAGTTAACAACACTGTATATTTGAAAGTTGCTAAGAGAGTAGATCTTAAAAATTCTCATTACAGGAAAAAAAAATAATAATAAAACAACAACAGCAAAACAGCAAGGTGTTTAGCTGAGATCCCAGGTAAAATTTCAGCAAACACCCTCAAAGAAAGAGGCTTCTCTCTGGGGTTTCTTTTTTTCTTTTTTTAAAGATTTATTTATTTATTATAGACATAGAGAGAGAGAGAGAGAGAGAGAGAAAGAGAGGCAGAGAGGCAGAGACACAGGAGGAGAGAGAAGCAGGCCCCATGCCGGGAGCCCTACGTGGGACTAGATCCAGGGACTCCAGGATAGCGCCCTGGGCCAAAGGCAGGCGCTAAACCGCTGAGCCACCCAGGGATCCTCTCTGGGGTTTCAAAAACAAAGCTAGCTTCATATCCGCAGCTCCCAGGACCCAGAAAGGCATATTGTGCTGGGGAAATGGGGTGTGCAACCTTTGAGCCTTGTATAAATAATCAACCCTTCCTTTAGAGATTCTAAAATGTCTTGTCCTCCTAAGAGATTCCAGGGAGCAAGAAATGAATAAACTCACTCCGCACCGTTCTTCTGTTTCTCCTAACTTAAATTTTTAAAAAGACCTTAAGCAGAAACAAAATTATTTCTTTACCATATTCCTCAATTCTGCATCATATTCTGATTCAGCTTGCACCTACTTTAACTTCCCCCCCTTTTTTTTTTCTCAAACCCAGAAGAATTTCTCCCCTCTCTTGATGGAAAAGGCTCCAGTAAAAGGGTTGTGGTTGTGTCCTAGTTTTAAAAAGTGCTGAAGAGGCAGGTCCTAAAGCAACATAGAGAAAACTATTACTTTGGGGGGCTGGGTGGTGGGGAGGGACTCAACCCAACAAAAGATACCTGAGTGGAACTTCTAGAGCAATTCAAGCCTTAACGTTCCAAATATCTAAACAATGGCCTCTATTTATGCACAGTTCAAAAGACCTCGTGGCATCAGAAGGCACCTTCCGAATAAGATTGCAGCTAATTCTCTCAGCAGCAGAAATCCACCCCCATGAATAACAAAGCTTCGCTCTGTTATTCATAGTAAGGATTAAACCCAGTGGGATAAAATGCACAGCTGCCAGGTCACCTTCGTGTAAGGCACTGAGCGTAGAAAACCGACTTCTCATTTCTCCCCCACTAAAGCCTGATGGTTGGTACAGGAACCAGTTCCTTGAAAAGGCACCTGTCGCAATATCGCTGTTAAGGGAGAAATTCGTCAACAAGGAAGATGCTTCCAGAGGCAGAGCTGAAGGAGGTTAGGCAAATATTACTACAGTCCCAAGCCTCAGGTCACAAGGGTGAGGGCAACTCTTCAAAGTAAGGCAATGATAAACATAAAACGAAAAGGGGACCACCTGGCTGGCTCAGTCGGTAGAACTTGGTTGGGACTCTTGATCTTGGGGGTCTTGGGTTCAGGCCCCACATTGGGCCTAGAGCTTTCTTTTTTAAAAAAAAATGAATGAATGAATGAATGAATGAATGAATGACCGACCAAAACTCCAAGTTTCCCAGCCTATTCCCACCCCTCCAAAAGGCTGCCTCCATAGCAAGGGAGTGGGGGTGGCTAGCAGCCCCTCCTGCCCAGGGCTGGGTGTCCTTCCCCACTCACTGCTCCCCACTCTTGGCCCATAGTTAGGGCCAATACAGTCTGCGGACCACGTGTGGCACACAGGACTTCATACCTTCCCACTTACAGACCTTCTTTGCCAAAATCCATATCCATCTTTCAGGATTTGCTTCGTGGGGCCTCCCCATGATCCCAACCCACTGTGAACTCTTCTTTGCACCTGGTTCATATTGAGTTGGTAATCAATTAAAAGCTTAATGTCCTTCCTGAAATCATTAGAGGCGGAAGAACAGGTTGTCTGGGATTTGCTTCGAAGTCATCCAGGGCAGGGGGCAGAGGGCAGGGCATTACGAGAAGCTGGATTGGCCGTGGGTAGTTGGCAGGTGGGTACATGTGGGCTCATTCACACAGGGCTCCCTACTTTTGCTTCGTTGGACATTTTCACAGTAAAAATCTGAAAATAACTAGTGTCACAAAGGCAGCTAAGGACAGAGCCAGGATTGGACTCCATATTTTAAGATCAGTGCCCTCCCTGCCTGCTATTGTTTTCAATGAATTATTTCATAGTTGCTGTTCCTGCTTTTTTCACTGTATCCAAAATTGTATTCATTATTCATGTGACATGAAAGGCCGGTTGCTCTCCTCAAAGAGCAGGCGGTGTAACTGGGGACACAGGTAAACAGATAAATCACAGTGGAAATAGGGAGTGCAACAGCCAAGATAGGAATCCGAGTGGAAGCGAACAGTTTTCAGGGGGGAGAGGGGGAGGGAACAGACCAATTACGCCTGCTTCAGGGGCCTAAACATGAAGCCCAGCCAGGAGGTGGTGTCCCAGGTGGAGCTCAAGAGCCAAGCAGGGGTATTTTTGGTTAAAGAGTTTGGAAGCAGAGGCAAAACTCAGGAAGGGGCAATGGTGCAGACTTGCAGAGGCCAGGTGAGTAAGGAACAGGGTCAGGTGGGGGCAGATGTCCTAGGGAGGTGAGTGGGGGCCAGGAGGTGATAGGGCTTGAAGCCAAGCCAAGGGCGTTGGATTTCACCTCTTCGGCAATCAGGAGCCTACATGCAAGTGACATAATCACCGTTGGTCTAATAGGAAGGTAACTGGCAGCTGTGTACATGACAGGCGGGGGTGGGCTCTCCAAACCAGCGCCAGGATTAGGATGAACCAGGGAGGTACAAAATCCAGGGGGTGCCAGAAAGCTCAGCAATCCAGACAAGTCTTACTTTAATGCAGTCTTTTTCTAAGATCAAAGTTAATGCAAGAATTAACTTTACACAATTAAAAAAAAAATTCCAAACTGTAAATAAAGGCAGGCTGTTGCTGTTTGTTTTACAACCCAGGCTTAGGCTTATTATGCAACTGGCCGTGAAAACCTCCCCCCACCTCCCCATCCTCCACCCCCACTCCACTGGGTGAGTTTAAGAGAGCTGACAATGATATGGGAACAGATTGAACAACATGAGGCTTTATATATATTGGTGGGTTGTTTTTTTTTTAATATTGTAGAGCTTTTATTAACTTTTCCCACTTGGTTCGCAATATGGGAGGATATTTTGATAAGTGCACAGAGGGACACACAGCTTTCTTTGCCTGGGGCTCCAATATGGCTCAGCAGGGCTCTCAACAGACTGGGCAGTAAATGAGGAGGGACTGCCCTAAAAAGCAAGAGCAAATGCCCAGAGGGTGAAAGAGGAGAGGCCAGATTCAAGCAACATTTCTGGGGCAGAAATGAGAGAGGTGGAAATGCAGGAGAAGTGTGAGCCTAGGACTCAGCTCAAGCAGGGTGTATTCCACTCAACTACATCCTGCGTGCTTCAAGGGCAAATATCCCATTTGCTTGGCTTTTGTATCATTCTGCACCCAACTCAGTAAGTTCCTGTTAACTAATTCAGCGGAAAAGAAGAGCTTAAATCCAAAGCACACACGATGGAAACCAGAAAATGTGTAGTTCTTACTCCGTGCTGCCTCCCTCAATGAAGCGCAGGGCACACTCATGAATATTCAAGACACAGACACCCATTAATGATGACTAAGACCCCCAAAGTCTAGTAAGTTACTTGAGTGACACTCTGCTGTCATCCTCCCATCTCATTTGGCATCCTCAGGACTAAGGAGGAGAATAAGGTACGGGCTCAGCTTAGGGAGCCCAGAGCTACAACCAGATTTGGAGAAAGGCTGACAAAAGTGTTGTCCCCAGCCCCCTTGTACAACAGGAGAGATGACTGAGCGGCCTGACAGTCGCCCAGAGCAAATATTAACTGCGTTCCCACCACATCCTCCTTCCGAGTCCCACTCTGCTCAGGTTGGCTGCAGCCTTCCGTGGTAAGAACGCATTTGCTCCATCTCCGTGGAGGGAACCAAAGGGCAGCTCAGGACTGGGGACGGTTCAAGGGACAGTTAAGAGTGAGGTGTCACCCAGATGAGTCACCAGGTGCGGAAATCCGCTGGAGACTGACGATGACCAGGAAGACCTTCATCAGTGAAAGCCACTATGTAACCCAATGTCTAGATGGCTTTGGGAGGCTCAGTGGGATGACAGAGATGACAAGTTGGGGCCCGAGGCGAGGCTCAGGCCAGAAGCTATGACTAAACAGGAAATCGGTTACTTGGCAGTTGAGCGGATGTAGGAGTGTTCAAAGCACAGGCACGGGGCTGCACTCGGATACATCCTACGATGTGAAAACAAAGCTGCCTTAACCCTGCCAGCTGTGTGAGAGACTTGCCTGCTTAGGTTGGTACCTGCTTGGGTCTCCTGGAGAACCTAATTCTTGGTGAATAACAATGAATGGCTTAAAGCCACCGTTTACTGGGAGTCTACTCTGCACCCAGTGCTTCACCCACCCCAATTCTTAAACCACTCAAAAGCCCTGCAACAGAAAGTGCTATTTTCGGTTTTACAAAAAGGAGCTCAGAGAGGTTAAGTCATTTGCTTGAGGTCACAGAGC
The DNA here is from genome assembly GCF_018345385.1 of Vulpes lagopus. Taxonomy (NCBI): domain Eukaryota; kingdom Metazoa; phylum Chordata; class Mammalia; order Carnivora; family Canidae; genus Vulpes; species Vulpes lagopus. The sequence continues at coordinate 47,360,811 of NC_054835.1, forward strand.
AGGTCCTGAAGGCGCTGGAGTTCAAACCCAGAGCAGAGCCAGGCTTAGAGGAATGAGGAACTTTTCCTTTCAAGCTCTCGATGACCTCACTTTTGGTTGGAGGGAGGTTATGAGGTCAGTTTGCCAGTGCAGAGTGAGATCCTGTCTTCAACATTTTCATATTTTGTCTACCGTGGAGTATTTGCACTAATTCTGATTTTTTTAAACATCTCGTATTCAAATATTATTTATGAATATTTTGCACCCAAGAGGCATGCCTCACTGGCCTCACCCACAGTTGGGCTCTGCTCCAGGCTGCCAGTGACCTGCGATCACCTGAATGAAGCCTGTGTTCTCATTTCTGATTTTCCACTTTCCTCCTGTCTTCTTGCAAGTTTTCTATACTGCCTACTGGGAAAGAGGTGTTTGTTTTCGGTTTTTTATTTGCTGGTTTGTTTCTTTTGTTTGTTGCTGTCATTGTTCATTTTGTCTTTTCCTTTATCCTCCTTCTTTATTCATCGCAGGCCAGGATACTTAAAAGCAAGAAATTGGCAAAAGGTGATAAATTGAAAATTTGGGCTGCAAAACTTTCTCAAAGTCCATGAATATACCCAAACACACTTAAAAAGGAAATGTCTAAGAGTCATGTGTTGCCCCCTGCCCAAGGCTGGAGAATACATTTATTTTTATAATAAGAAATGAGCTTCCGTAAAGATCAGATCTTCACACATCTGCTTGACAAAATTATCTCTGAGCCCCATTACTAGACACAAAATTAAACAAATACTCTGAGCTGAGGCTGTGGGTTGTCACTGGTGGCTGCAGGGAGAAAAGTCATCCTTTTTATTTCTAAACTTTTGTTTCTACAAACGTGGTACTGTTATGACATACTCCAGGATGAGGAGGGGAACAGCCACGCCAACAGCAAACACAGCTGTTTTGATTCGTATTCTGTGGGTTGTGGTTTTTTTTTTTTATTATTAACTAAATACAGTGTTTGGTTAAAAAAAAAAAAATTCACCATCAGGACGCTCATCAGTGACACAGGAGAGAAACTGACACAGAAATTGACTCCATCCAGGTACACATACCTAACCAGGTTTGCCATTTCAGCCCAGATTTCAATAAAAGAAGTATTCATTTAGCACCTACTGTGTGTCCAGACACAGCCAGGAATTCGAATCACCAAGACTAAAGGCCAGGTTTCCAGGGCATCACCATTTGGACTCGTGTTTTACAGGAGAGTGCAGTCCACTAGTTTAATGAAATTTTTTTTAAAAAAGCCTGAATTTGGCCCATATACATTTTCTATAAGACAAGCCAAGAGAGGGCACCTGGGTGGCTCAGTTAAGCATCTGCCTTCAGCTCAGGTCTTGACCCCAGGGTCCTGGGATGGAGCCCAGCGTCCCTGATCAGCAGGAAGTCTGCTTCTCCCTCTCCCTCTGCCTGCTGCTCCCCCTGCTCTCTGCCAAATAAATAAATCTTAAAAAAAAAAAAAAAAAAAAGTCCAAGAGAATGTAGAGGAGCAGAAGGGGTGGACTTCTGGCAGGATTACAATAAAATTAAATTTTTGTGCCCTGGAGTTTTCTCTTCCTTTTCAGTACTTTCAACTCTAAACAAAAAAAACCAGGAGCAATAAGCCTGTGTGGCAGGACCACTTTTTGTTTCTGGGGCCGAGGAGTACACTTCTGGATTCCTTCTCCAGTTCTCCTAAGTTGACCCTATCTAATGAACATTTAAAAGGGAGGAAGGAGAAATTACTCTGGGCTCAGAAAATCAATGTTAAAAGTCCAGACTCTAAAACCCACACATACTATGCATTAGAAAGTCATTTAGGCCCTCACTCTGTCCTCTTCACCCAAATTCTAAGATCTTAATCTGGTTTCTCTGCCCACAGGAGTTTAGGGCACAGAGTGCAAGGGGTGGTGGACTCACTGACTTGCAGAGCCCACGCCCTGTGGATGGCCAGGCAAGATTATCATACTTAATGACCTGTAGGGCAGGCGCCACCCGGTCTCAAGCCTATTCACTCACTCACTCACTCACTCACTCACTCACTCACTCATTCATTCCACCACCTTCATCTGAATCCTAATACTCCTTCAAATTCCTAGCAATACCACCCCCTCCCTCGACTTCAAGGGAGGTCCTCAGAGCTGCCAGTGCTCCTGAGAAGACCATGCTCCCCACCCCAACCCCAATGCTTATCTCCTGAGCCCAAAGACCCTTAGGTGATCTATTAGTCTCTCCTGTGGCTGTGGTAACAAGAGTCCTATAGACTGCAGGGCTCAAAGCAACAGAAATGAACTCTCCCAAAATTCTGGAGGCTCAAAATCCACATTCGGAAGTCATACTTCCCTGAAGGCTCTAGGGAAGAATCCTTCCTCTCCTCTTCCAGCTTCTCCTCCCCCCCCCCCGCATCCGTTGGCTTGTGGCTGTATCCCTCCAATTTCTGCCTGTGTCTTCTCCTATAGTCACTGGATTTCAACCCAAGATGATATCATCTCAAGATCCTTAACCAATTATACCTACAAAGACCCTATTTTCAAATAAGGTCTCATTCAGAGGTTCCAGGTGGATGTGAATTTTGAGGGGACACTATTCAACCCACTACTGATTTCCTATCTTCCCAAAAAAGCTGTCAGGGCAAATCCCCTTTGCCTCAGCATCCACAAAAATCCAAGAATCCCTGGTACCTCTGATTTTTACCTCTGTTCCCACTGTTACTTCAACTTTCCACATAGCAAACAGAGTATCTAAATAATTATATAAAGCTAAATATATAATTATATATTTTACATAAATTATATAATAAATATAAATCAAATTGTATCCCTCCCCTGCTTACAAATCTCAGTGGCGGGGCACCTGGGTGGCTCACTGGTTGAGCGTCTGCCTTCAGCTCAGGTTGTGAGCCCGGGGTCCTAGGATCGAGTCATGCATCAGGCTCCCCACAGAAAGCCTGCTTCACCCTCTGCCTATGTTTCTGCCTCTCTGTCTCTCATAAATAAATAAATAAATAAAATCTTTAAAAAATAAAAAAAACCAATCTCAGTGGCTCCTATGCAAGAGGACATCTCCCAATCTCCTGGCCACCCTCCAAAGCCCTGCACAGTCTCCCCTATGTGTACCCCTCAACTTCCCTTCATTCTCCCTCTCCTACTTCACCATTTCCTGCTCTCCTCCTGGCTCACCCAGGTTTACCTTCACTCGTCCCTTCCCGAACACACCAAGGTCATTCCAGCATTCGCTGATCCCTCTGTCTGTCTGGACGACTGTCCTCCAGACTGTCACATGGATCAGATCATTGTTCAAACATCAAGTCCTCAGAAAAACCTTCTCTAAAAAAAAAAAAAAGAAAAACCTTCTCTACCCATCGTATTTAAAATAACACCCCCCCCCCAACATACACACACCTTAGGTCGTTCTTGATTACATCACCTTAATTTAATTTTACAGCATATGACATGATTATAGATACATGATATCCAAAAACATCTTCTTTATTTCCAAGTTTGCTAATTTACAGTCCTGTCCTGCAATAGAATGTCAGCCCCAGGAGGTCTTCACAGTTTAGTGAGAGGATACAGATATGCAAAAAAGTAGTAACACTTACTAGGCCAGAACTGTTCTGTGGATTTTATCTCACAACAAGCCTACAAGGTAGGTACTATTATTATTCCTATTTTACAGATGAAGCAACTAAGATAGGAGAACTTGCCCAAGGGAAGCTAGGGTTCAAATCAGGTTCTAGCTGCTGTGCACGGTTAGTATAGTGGTGAGTATCCCCGCCTGTCAAATTAGGTTCTAGATCCCGTGCCATTGACTTCCACACCTTGGCCTACCTCCCAAACAAAGATTACAACACTTTGCCAAGGGGCATCTAAAGGTTATGCAATAGGCCTGTGCAGGGCCGGATGAGGAAACTCCGCCTGAGTGGGGGTAGGCACTTCCTTTTGCAGCTGAGCTCTCAGGCAAAGGAGGCAACCAATGAGTACAAATGGACAGGGGGCACAGAGAGTGTGGCAGAAAGCAGACTGCATTCGGGGACTGCAAGGTAGTTTCTGGTCCTCCGCTGCAAGCATGGGGAGGGGCCACTGCCTCTGAGCTGTCAGCATTAAGTATGTGGCTGCAGGACTCATTCCCAACATGCAGCCTGCTTCTAAGTACTGAGCTCTTGCCTGCTTGACAACTGGAATCAAGCTTTCTCTTTTTTTTTTCTTAAACATTATATTTATTTATTTATGAGAGACACACAGAGAGAGGCAGAGACATAGCATAGGCAGAGGGAGGGAGAGGTTCCCTGAGGGGACCCCATGCGGGACTCAATCCCAGGACCCCAGGACATGCCCTGAGCCAAAGGCAGACACTTACCACTTAACCACTGAGCCACCCAGGCATCCCAAGGCTCTCTCTTAGACCAGATATACCTTTGTTTCTGGGCCCCAGCCTTGCTCTGCTCCATCTCCCCAAGAGCCGGGTCCTATTCTAAGCCTCAGGAGCAATGCCATTTGCCAAGTGATGCCTAGTAGCAATCTCTCTCTCTCCCTTCTAGAGCTGGCTTCCCTCCGTCTGGCTCCACTAAGCCCGTATCTGACAGTGATGGCAAGGAGAAGACAAGAAAACAATCAAAAGCAGAAGGAGAACTACTTACTTAGTGCAGGAGCAAAAGGCTCTTTTGCCAAACATCTGCAAGTCCTATTCTGTGATTCCTTTGGGTCTCTGTTCAAATATAACTTCATCGAAGTCCTTCTCCCGTGTTTTTCCCCATGCCTGTTCTCTGTCCCTTGACTCTACTTTTTTTTTTTTTAATCTCTCCCTGACATTATATTTCTGTGTTTTGTATGTTTACTGGTTATTGGCTGGATCTCTTCCACACTGTCCCCAGTAGAGGACAGGGAATTTGTTTTAGTCATTGCTGCATATTGCTATTGCTCAGAGCAGTGCCTGGCACGTAATAATCATTCAATAAACAGTAGTAAGCTGCAAGAGAACAGAAGTCCCCACGTACCTGAAATCGTACCTAAAATCAGTAGGGAGAACACACTATAACACGTGATGTTTACAAAGATTTCTCAAGAAGTCAAGGCAGGGAACTATTTATTTTTTCTTAGGGTTAAACAAGATAATGTTCCTAAAGGCGGTAACAAAGTTTCTGGAATATAGCAAGCCCATAGAAACGGTCAGCAATGACTATAGGAGACGTTCTGGAAACATGGTCTGGGTAAACCTCCCTTACCAGGAACTCCCAGTTCATTTCCGGAGAGTTTCAGAGACTTGGAGCTTTCCTGGAGAGAGAATCCACTGGGGAAATAGGAGGTAGTGTGGGTGTGGTCGGTTTCTGGGCAAAACTGAAAATACCTGATAAAAATATTTGTCAAAGAGAGGGCACTTTATTTATTTATTTATTATTGGGGGATGGCGGAGGACAAAGAGAGAGGGAGAGAGAGAATTCCACGCAGACTCCCCACTGAGCACAGAGCGCCAGGTGGGGTTCGATCCCATGACCCTGAGATGGTGACCAGAGCCAAAACCAAGAACCAGTGGCTCAACCGACTGAGCCACCCAGGCACCCCGAGAGGAGACGTTAAATAAAGGTGTTGCTCCTGAAATAAACATACAGCCCACTGTCAAGAAAGGCGCGACTTCAGAATAAACGATCCGCACGCGGCCCTCGAGATCAAGTGTGTGTGCAGATGTGTGAACTCTGTGTGTCTGCGAGCTCGTGCTTTGAAGAGGAGCTGTGGTGGGAGACCAACCTCCATCAGCAGTCAAGGCCACAGAAACCAGTCTGTTTGACACATTACCATGCAATTAAACAGAGGGCGCATGAGATCTATTTTAAGCACATCCTTCCCTTAGTCTTAGTTTTCTGCTCAACTTCCAAGTCCTCGCCAGCCAAAACCGCAACTGAAAAACTGCAGTTGAAAAACTGCAACCTCACTGCACTATCAAGGAATGTTCTAATCGTACCCTAAAACCAAAGGGCCAGGAGAGCCGCGTTGCTGTCGTGAATGATGGTGTAAATAACTTGAGGGTAAGACAAGACAGGAAACAAACACACAAGTGTTTTTCACGTTAAAGATCCTTTTTTTTTTTAATTTTTTTAAAAGATTTTATTTCTTTATTCATGAGAGACACAGAGAGAGAGAGAGAGAGAGAGAGAGAGAGGCAGAGACACAGGCAATGAGAGAAGCAGGCTCCATGCAGGGAGCCTGATGTGGGACTCGATCCTGGGTCTCCAGGATCAGGCCCTGGGCTGAAGGCAGGCGCTAAACCACCGAGCTACCCAGGGATCCCTTATGTTAAAGATCCTTAATGGGATATAGCACATCATGACGTAGAAACGCATAACACACTTCTTTCAACGTTCCAAGTTTTCACACCACAAAAGCAGCAGAGGGAGGGAATGATCCAGAGAGGTTAATGTTTAGAACCTCCTCTACATCTGGAATTTTCTTAAATTCTTTATAAATCTTTTTTAAAATTTTGTTTATTCATGAGAAGGGGGGGGGGCACAGACACAGGCAGAGGGAGAAGCAGGCTCCATGCAGGGAGCCCAATGTGGGACTCGATCCTGGGACCCCAGGATCAGACCCTGGACTGAAGGTGGCGCTAAACCGCTGAGCCACCCAGGGATCCCCAAACTATAAATCTTCTCTCTCTACCTCTGAAAGGTATCCCTTTTGCAGGTGGGCAGAATGAGGCTCAGAACAGTTGAGTGATGTGCCCCATGTGGCTGGGATTCAGAACCCGTTCCTGAAGTTGTACTGTTCCAAAGCAACGCTCTTTTGGCAACACTGATAACTCCTCAGTGGTTCCTAAATGCTGTCGCATCTCCAAGTTTATACAGGTTCATTGCCAGAGGGAAAAAACAAAGCGAGTGCAGTCTGTTGTCACAGAGCTAAATTTGTTCACTATTTAAATCCCCAAATTGTGCCCTCTTCAATGTTCTGTGTTTAAATATTCTTTCATGAAAGAAAGGCTATTTTGACATGAAATACGTTTTCCCCACATCATGAAAACAAACATGAAAAATTAATGAAAGAATCACGATGTACGTTTCAGAATATCGTTCTTCTGCAACATCGGAAGTGAATGATCTTACATCAATCACGGAAATTTCTTCTGAAATTTTACCGACCCATGAAATAAAAGACCAGCACCACTGCACTGTAATCAGTATTTTTCAATTTACCCATCAGTAGCTCACGACATCATTTTAGTCGGTCAATACCTACGCTCTCTCCTTTCTTTCTTTGCCTTTGATAGAATAGACAAGTAGGAAAAAAAAAAACACAAAAACACATCAGAGGTAAGGACAGGCAGCAAAAAGGTTAATTAATGTTTCATGAAACTCTTGTTTTAATCTTTTTTTTTTTTCTTGTTTTAATCTTATAAACACATAAATGCAGGTTTGTACTGGGTCAGATTGTAAAACGTACTTATCGTGCATTACGGTCAAAAAACTTTGAAAGCCTTAGCACAGTTTTTCTAGAGTAATATATATTCATTATTGAACATTTGTAAAACACAGAAAAATCACAGAAGTCATCTATAATCCCATCACTCACAAATGACTGTAATTAATATCTTTATCTCCTAGGTACAGTCTGGTTCTCTATTATAGCAGACACTAGCTGGACAAGCAAACATTAAGTATCCCTAAATCCTAGAGGGTAGCAGCATGATTTAAATAGAAGACTATCCCTCCAAGGCATGGTGGTAGTGGGGGGCTTAGTGGGGGAGATGCCCTCAAACAAGACAAACTACTGTCACTTCAGATGCTTAGGCATCCATCAGTCTCTGACTACATCACTTAATAGGTTGAATTGATTTTATCCACCCACTCACAGAAAAGATGCAATCTTCCATCTTAAAGGTAAGCATCTGATTCCACCATTAACATTTTCAACGAAGATTCAATCAAATCAGATTATATATTCGCCTGGAATTTTGCTTCCAAGTGTTAAATATGATTTATTTTTAGCCTTGGGAGTGATGGAACTTGTGTTAACAGGTCCTGGTGAGAATAATCACAGCCAAGCTCGAGGTGCAGCCAATGTTCATGTGCAATGAAGGATGACTTTGAAAATATGGCAAATCCGGCTCTTGCACTCTCTTGTGAGAGCGGTCGGGTCAGAGGAGGTTTCAGTAGTGAGAAAGTGGAAATTGTGGGAGAGGAATGAAGTAGCCAAGGTCTCACCATGTCACAAAGCCCTTCGTACTAGTGTGGACTCATCCCAGACAACCAGGAGAACTTCTCCCACGGTTCCCATAGGAGACTCGTTCTGGATTAGGAGAGTCACCTCAGATGGCTTTAAGGAATTTTAGAAAGCTCATACTTGAGTTTGCTACAGAGGAGAAATGCATGAAACATGCTAATGAGAACCTTGCTGGCATGTGAAAATTAACTTCAAAGTGAGTTAGAATTCAAACTCCAGGGCAGCCCGGGTGGCTCAGCAGTTTAGTGCTGCTTTCAGCCCAGGGCACGATCCTGGATACCTGGGATCAAGTCCCACATCAGGCTCCCTGCATGGAGCCTGCCTCTCCCTCTGCCTGTATCTCTGCCTCTCTCCCTCTCTGTCTCTCATGAATAAATAAATAAAATCTTAAAAAAAAAAAAAAAAAAGAATTCAAACACCATCAATTAATTTTTTTCATATCAAACATAGGCACCCTTACCAAGCTTTTATGAGGGATCCAGTTTCTAGGAAATAAATGTGGACCACTTATATGAAAATTAAATAAGTTGTGAAAAAACATTGTAATGGGGCCCCCTGCGTGGCTCAGTTGGTTAAGTGGCCTACTCTGGATTTTGGCTCAGGTCATGCTCTCAGGGTTGTGGGATGGAGCCCCACATAAGGCTCTGTGCTCTGCAAGGAGTCTGCTTATCTGTCTCCCTCTGCTCCTCCCACTACTTGCTCGCTCTCTCTCTCAAATAAACAAATAAATAAAATATTTAAAAAGAAAAAGAAAACATTGTAATATGTAAACATGGAAACTCTCTTCCTCTGTTCTATCCAAATGAGCTACTTACTCCAAAGTATGTTGTTCATACTCATAGGGGTCCAGGAAGTTTATGATAATCTATGCAGGTGTCACCACACCAAGGACTACAGGCCAGTGGCCCATTCAGCTAAAAATAAAGTTTTATTGAAATATAGTCACTTTCATTCCACTAAACTACTGTTTATGGCTGTTTCTGAGCTACAACAGCAGAGCTGAATGATTGTGACAAGACATGTTATAGCCGACAGAGCCAAAAATAGATACTTGCTGACCCTTTAAGACAAAGTTTGCCTATAGCAAGGATTTCTGCTGAAGCGATGGGCCTCCTTAACAGATGGCTTATCTTGAATAATCTGTGGCCATTTCTGAGGGCCTCATCCTCCTGTACAACGAACTGGTGATTCTTCTTCCTCTACAGAGGTCATTTATTAAGGGACACATATGAATAGCTGTAAAATGTAACAGGAACACCAGTGGAGTTTGAATTGGTGTTAAACCAATTTCAGAGAAGTGTGACTTTCAGGTTGCAAGGAATCTACTCAAAACCTCTCCTATAAAACCAGTCTGGGGTTTCAATATTGAAATTAAAACTTTATTTTTTTTTTAATTTTTATTTATTTATGATAGTCACACACAGAGAGAGAGAGAGAGGCAGAGACACAGGCAGAGGGAGAAGCAGGCTCCATGCACCGGGAGCCTGATGTGGGATTTGATCCCGGGTCTCCAGGATCGCGCCCTGGGCCAAAGGCAGGCGCCAAACCGCTGCGCCACCCAGGGATCCCTCAATATTGAAATTAAATGAGGATTAAAGACACCCAAAAAGTAATACTGTAACTCTCTGCATGTAGCACTGGGGCTACATATTCTTTCCAGGCTGGATACAAATCTAGAGCCTCCTTTTGAAGTTCTCCTCTTTCTTTCTTTCTTTCTTTTTTTTTTAAGATTTTTATTTATTTATTCATGAGACACACACACAGTCAGAGAGAGAGAGAAAGAGAGAGGCAGAGACACAGGCAGAGGGAGAAGCAGGCTCCATGCAAGGAGTCCAACGTGGGACTCGATCCTGGGTCTTCAGAATCAGGCCCTGGGCTGAAGGCAGCACCAAACCTCTGAGCCACCCAGGCTGCCCAGTTCTCCTCTTTCTTTTAGCAACTTTCGTATATTTGTCCTGTGCCTTTGGATGGAAACTTACAGAGACACACCTGGGTGCGCACCCATCCTCAAACACAGGTAGACCATGCACCCTTGTAGGTTGAAAATACTAGCCACCAGATTGCACCAACTCTCTATACCAAGCCTATGTCCTCACCCTTAAAAAAGAAAGCCCCACCTGCTGAGCACGGTCACAGTGATGCGCCAGGTGCATACCACCTCCCCCACGCAAGGTCTTTTCAACACATCATGGTTCTTACGTATGTCAGGGGAAAGACCTTTATTTGACTTGTAATACATGATCTGAAAGCCAAACCCAAATCTTAGTGTCATCTTGACAATATTTCTATTAAATAAAATCCTCTGTGTTGTTGGGGGCTTTTAAAATCAATCTGCCACCAAAAGCTTCTGGACAAGTTAATAATGCAGATGTCTGACTCACACTCTCCAGCAAGCACTCCTCCACGAAGAATCAATGGACTTTGTTCAACCTATCAAAACAGTTGGCAATTGAAGAGTAATACAGTTAAAATGCAGCTCTTCCTTCCATTCTTTTCCATATTAAAAAAAAAAAAAAAAAAGCCAAGTGTGATGAAGTCTTGGGAGTAACAGAACCAAGACCTAGCTGGGTTCGAATCTGAACTCCATCCCTTCCAGCAGAGCTAACACGTACCTACTAAATGTCTGTTATGTTGACGCGCATCCACACAACCACTACTTTTTAGCTCACTTTTAAGGATGAGCAAATTGAAGCTCAGGGAGTTGAAGTAATTTGTTCATGGTCAAACATCTAATAAGAAGTGTAGATTTGGAATTCAAACTTAGGCTGGGTCCAAGGCCCTGTTGTGTACCCACTTCATCTCCTAATCTACACAGCAATAGTTAGACAATGTCAAAGGTCTCAGACCTCCTCTCTTCCTGGGAGAGACCTGAGAACATGCTGTTTTGTTCTCTCTCTCTCCTTTTATTCTTTCGAAGCATAAGCTAGTATGTCGTTTCTTCAGATGACTTGGCTTAAGCCTTCTTCATTACAGTCACAATTGAGTCATACTTCCTGCAAATTCTACTGGCTTGCTTGCTGGGTTCTGAGGGTTCACAGATTCTTGGCTCATCTCTCATACTGTGAATCTTAACTTCAATTTGAGGTCATTTCCTGTCACCTTCATGCATCACCTACACGCGGAACTTGCCTCTTGATACTATTTCTGGAAGGTCTCTTTAATTGCCTTGACCCTAAGAGACTGTGAGCCCCGTCAAGGAAGGATTTGGTGGCTTATTCACCACTATATTCCCAGAACTTGATAATTACTAGATGGTCATTACATCTTTGCCACATTTCAAGATTTAAGTAACCTCACTCCTTTAAAACACCGTTGGTAGGAATGCAAACTGGGGCAGCCACTCTGGAAAACAGTATGGAGGGTCCTCAAAAAGTTAAAAATAGAGCTACCCTATGGCACAGCAATTGTACTACTAGGTATTTACCCAAAGGATACAAAAATACAGATTCGAAAGCATACTTGCACCCTGGATGTTTATCGCAGCATTACCAACAATTGACAAACTATTGAAAAAGCCCAAATGTCCACTGACTGATGAATGGACAAGGGAGATGTGGCATATATCTACAATGGAATATTACTCAGCCATCAAAAAGAATGGAATCTTACCATTCACAACCATGTGGATGGAGCTAGCGTCTATTATGCTAAGGGAAATAAGTTAATTGGAGAAAGACAAATACTATATGATTTCATTCATATATGGAATTTTAGAAACAAAGCAGATGAACATATGGGAAGGAGGATAAAAAGTAAAAGAGGGAAGCAAAACATAAAAGACTTAATAGAGAATAAGTTGAGGGTTAATGGAAGGAGAAGGGTGGGCTGTTATGGGGATTAAGGAAGGCATTTGTGATGAGCACTGGGTGTTCTTTTGGGGGTTTTTTGGGTTTTTTTTTTAGATTTCATTTATTTATTCATGAGAGACAGAGAGAGGCAGAGATACAGGCAGAGGGAGAAGCAGGCTCCACACAGGGAGCCCAATTCAGGACTCGATCCCAGGACTCCGGGATCATGCCCTGAGCCAAAGGCAGACGCTCAATCACTGAGCCACCCAGGTGTCCCAGCACTGAGTGTCATATATAGGTGATGAATCACTAAATTCAACTCCTGAAAACAGTATTACACTATATGTTAACTAACTAGAATTTAAATAAAAATGTGAAAAGAAAAATAAATAAGGTAACTCACTAAGGCCACACAAGAGTACAGCTTCATGCAAAGTGATTGAAGAAGAGTCATAACCTGAGTGAGAGCTATCTGGTCAAGTAACCTGCCTATCTCTCAATACCACCCTATGCACAAGGGTTTTGAAACAACATAAATGGATTCTAGAAGTTACATTCCTCTGTTTCAAGTCTTTGGTAACCAGGTAAAATATGCTCATCCTAGATATGGGCTGTAGGTGTGGATCAATCCAACACAGGGTAAAAATAACTAACAATTCTTATTCCACCTGCCAGGTCCTTACTAGCACCTCAAAGCCTTCTCTGAGCCTATGTGGGAGGAAGCCAGAGCAGGGTATGTAGCATCTCCAGAATGAAATGCCATCCTCCTGTCCACACCCACAAGGACCCTACAGAGCCCACCAAAGAGACTGGAGCTGAGTATGTCCTAGTTAACATCGTGGGTAATATATTACTCATGGCTGTTGAGATTTTTACTAGTTTCGTTACCAATTAGGACCCACATGGGGCATGACTGATTTTTTTTTTCCACTACATACAGACATAAGTAAAGGACAAATGATCTGATCCAAAGAAATACTGGAAAAATAAGCCTGAGTCCTGAGACACTAAGTGCTCCTATGATGAGAAAATATATTAAATGTCAGGAAATGCCATGTAAATAAAAACACAAATAGGAAATTGAACTGCTTCATCTCTCCCCACCCCCCAACCCCCCACAAGAATTTAGAAATTTGGCCATACGTAGAAATTTTTGCTTTGTTTAGGGGCATGCCGACAGGCCATGACTTAGTAATTCCTGAGAACCTTCCTTGGAAGGTTTTCCAGTCATATTTAATACCAAGCATGTCATAAAAAGACTCACTAATCATTGATCAATAAAATATATTCCCTTCCACAGAGTGCCTTTTTTTAGCTCCAATCTAAAAAGCATTGCTTCCCTGCCACCCCCTCAGGGATCAAAGACAGATTCATGTCAGGCCCATGAGCACAAAGCAAAATGAAAGCGTGACTTGTCTCTAATAACTTTGTGCTTTTAAGTACAACCACAAGTGGATCATTCTAGAACAAAATGGTTTTTTGTTCTTGTTTAATGAGTCAACTCACTGTGTAATTCAGGAAAAAAGAAGGTCTTCCTTTTCTTAGAATTTTCTTTATATCATACTAAATGATCAAAACTAGAAAGTGTCCCAGTAGGTATGAAAGTCTGGCTAGCTCTTCCATCTAAAGCATGTACTGAATCCGCAAAACTTGAAGCAAGGACACAGAAAAGGATCCATGAGTCTGGCACAGCAATTTGAGATGCTGTTTGCTGGATATAAATCTGTCTTCCTATGAGATGCACCACATCTATGCTATCCCCAGAAATAGGAAACTTCTAGAATTGGTGCCAATGAGATGCAGCTGATGGAGCAATTGAGAGCTCTTCCATTTCTCCACCATATGTACCTATCTTCCTCCCTCAGCTCCTACACCTGCCTGTCTTTTCCAACCTCCCATTGCCATCTTTCTTTTTGCTTTCACAATTTTTCTCTCCCTAAGCAAGCTCTTACTCGTGGTTGCGAGCCACAGACTCTGCTTAATTTCACTGAATTGTCAATCCAGTGTTAATCTGGGGCAGAGGTTGCTATCCTCTGCCCCTTAGCAGATCAGCTGGCATAGAAAGAACTAGCTACACTGTAATGCCAACCTGATCCTAAACAACCCAAGTGATCACCAGCGTCCATTTCCTCTGGTCAAGGGCATTTGTTTTCATCATGGTCACACTAAGTAGGATTCCTAAAATTACCCCATACTTGGTTGCTGATTTCTTATTTGTTTCCTTCCCTCCAGCAAGACTGTTTCATGCAACATGTAGAGAAATCTGCCTACCTAGCCAAAGAATGGAAATTGGGATTCTCTTGTGATAGAATGTTTTGCATGAAACACTGAAATTCCATCTCTATGCATTGTAATTTTTAGGTCACTACTTACTAAGCAAAGTTAGAATATTCCATTTAAATGTAAAATTGTCTTCTCCCAGGACCAGCAGAGCAACATTGCCATAAACAAACTAACGGAGCAAGTTAGAAATCTAGTCTCTAATAAAATAGGTATTCGGAAGCTTTAGATAGTCTGCAAGGTATTAAGTAGATCTTAATCTACTGCCTAATCCTGATAATGAAGTCATGTGCCTAGGAGACTAAAGACTCAAATCATCTGTGGGTAAGATTTATGACACACACTTCCCAAGGAAAGGATACTCCAATATGTGGCCTCATTTCACAGTCAAAACTCCATGTCTGCGGGAAATCAGGGAGATATTTGCAATGGTAATGACCCCAAAGGTATGCTACCAGCAGGACAGCTGATGATAAGTTATTTTAAAAGTGTGCAAATACAAATACCATCCACAGCAAAGGACATCCAGAATTCTACAACAAAAAAGAAGAGATTAGATTCAGGGCTGTAAATGCTCTAGGTTTAGAGAAGAGTGGAGTGGACCTCAGGAGTTGCAAGAAGACTGGCAACCAAGAGATGAGATGTAGATCAATTTAACTGTGCCTCTGTTTTCCTTGCTGACACCACGTTGGGCTCAAAAACCACGAAGGTCCTGAATTTCCTTTTAAGGGAACTTAGATCATTGATAGAAGTTCTTCTTGAATGGTGAAATAAATCTGTCTTCCTAGGAGATGCGCCACCTTGATGTGATGTGGGGGTGATGGATTTGCCACCTTAAATGAAAGAGGAATGTAATAGAGCAAAACTCGAATTTCTCAAATATGGCAAGGACCCCACCCAGGTATCTCAGCATCCTTGCACCTAGGAACCCTGATAAGAGTTGGTAGAGGGAGGTAGGGAGGAGTGGTCAAGGAATCTATGCAGAATTATACTGCATCTGCCACAGCTCCCCATGACCACGTTATTTTTCCTAGGTTTACACATCTGCATATTTTTATACCCTGTAAGCTAATCTTACAGTGAGTGGAATTATGCAAAACTCCACTGTAAATCAAATAGCATTACATATGAACGAAAAGGAGGCGATGTAGGGGTATCTGGCTGGTTTAATCAGTAGAGCATGTGACTCTTGAGGGGCTGTGAGTTCATGCTCCACATTAGGTATAGAGATTACTTAAAAATAAAATCTTTTAAAAAAAGAAGAGGGGTTCTCGAGTGGCTCAGTCAGTTAAGCGCCTGCCTTGGCTCAGGTCATGATATCAGGGTCCTGGGATCGAGCCCCACATCTGACTCTCTTGCTCAGTGAGGAGTCTGCTTCTCCCTCTCCCCCTCCCTCTGCTTATGTTTTCTCTCTCCCCCGCCCAAATAAATAAATAAATAAATAAATAAATAAATAAATAAAATCTTTTTTAAAAAGAAGGAAAGAATGTATATATTTATGTACATACATGGGCAAAGTCTTATTTGGAAAGTTAAGTGAATTTTCAGAGTTGGTACATGTGTTCATAAGACTCCAGTCACAGCCTGAACTATGGAAAAAACATGCTGTTTTCCATATTATTCCATATATAACATTGATATTGCTATACCTTATGAGCAAATGAAAGGAAAAAAACAGTACCTTTTTTGTACACATATAATAAATATAAAAAGTATTCAGGTTTGTTTTTAAAGCAAGCATGATTTTTAAAATCAATGTTTTCTTTTCTTTTTTTTTTTTAATTTATGATAGTCACACAGAGAGAAAGAGAGAGGCAGAGACACAGGCAGAGGGAAAGCAGGCTCCATGCACTGGGGGCCCGACGTGGGATTCGATCCCGGGTCTCCAGGATCGCGCCCTGGGCCAAAGGCAGGCGCCAAACCGCTGCGCCACCCAGGGATCCCTAAAATCAACATTTTCATTCTGAAAGACCTGACTACTACAGAGGACCACATCTCAGTCAGGACTTTATCACTTTCGACCAAAGCTCCTTGCAAATCATCCAAAAGAGAGAATATAACATGAACTTCAGAAAATGTTATAAAACTTCAGACAGTATTCTGTCTGAATGAACTTCTGGGTTCAAAAAGGTGGAACATTTTAGATTTCATCTATTAAGGACACCTTGGTGGCTCAGTGGGTTAAGCATATGCTTTGGGCTCACAAGTCCCACATAGGGGTCCAGTCCCCTCATTGGGCTCCTTGCCCAGTAGGGAATCTGCTTCTCCCTCTTCCTCTGCCCCTCCCTCTGCTTGTGCTCTCTATTTCTGTGTCTCTCTCCTTCTCAAATAAATAAAGAAAATCTTTTTTAAAAAACTTTTTTCATTTATTAAGGGCCTCATTGCAAGGCCATTATATAATTAAGTCCATGTAACTGTAATAGCCAACATTTTATTAGCACAGGATACAAGAGAGGGGCACAGGCTAAGGTCAGGAGAAGTCTGCCCAGGAGGACTTTAAATGGACCTAGACTCATATTGTAAAAAAGGCTGTGCTGACCCGAAGGATTAGGAGAAGAATAGAACATGGGTCTTGCTATTAGGAATCCTAAGGTAGGAGAGGGGTGCCGGATTGGCTCAGTCACAGCATGTGAATCTTGATCTTGGGGTCATGAGTGTGAGCCCTATCTTGGGGGCAGAGTTTAATCATGATTGTTTTAAATTATTTATTTATTTATTTTACAGAGAGAGAGAAAGAGAACATAGGAAGGAGAGACAGAGAGACAGTCTTAAGGAGACTCCATGCTCAGCACAAAGCGCATCTTGGGGCTCAATCTCCTGACCCTGAGATCACAACCTGAGCCAAAACCAAGAATTGGATGCTTAACCGACTATGCCACCCACGAGTCCCAGTGCTAATTGTGATTTATCATGATTCCTCTTTGTGCTTATTTCCTATTGTCTATTTTCTGTCTCCACCTCTAAACCAGGGGATGGCAAACTTCAAGTCTGTACTCCTGTCTTGTCTGGCTTTTTTTTTTGGGGGGGGGGGTCTGGCTTTTTTCATTCAGCACAATTATTTTGCAATTCTCCCATGCTGAGTAGTATCCCACTGAGTGGCCACACCAGCATTTGTTGATACCTGTGGATGGACGTGTGGCTGTTTCCAGTTTTAAGTCCTACACTGTTGATTTTAATTCTTGCCTTTACCTTTAGTAAAGTACCTTTTATTTAGTACCTTTTCTGTTCCTTTTCAAATACACTGCCCTACCTGAGCATGGATTGACAACTGGGGAGGCTGGGTGAGGGTACATAGGGGTTCATCACACCGTTCTTTCTATTTTTGTGTAGCTTTCATGGTTTCTACAAAAAAAGAAAAGAAGAGAAAAGGAAAGAAAAAAATGTAAGGGACACCTGGCTGGCTCAGTCAGTAGAGCAAGCAACTCTTAATCTCAGGGCTGTGAGTTCAAGCCCCATATTGGGTATAGAGATTGCTTAAGTAAGTAAACTTAAAAAAAAAAAAAAAGAGTTTTATAAAGTGTGTGTGAACACTAAAAATAGCCTATAATTCTTTAATGGAGCTAATGGGCCATATTTGGGGGCCTTATATAAAGGTTTAAGTTCACTTCCCATATTTGGTTTATTATAGTCATGGGAAGTGTTTGCTATAAATATGAATTCTTTATTCTTTCCTCAGGAGTACTAAATCAAGTCATCCTACCAAGTCAGTCTTATAAGCAGACAGTTGAAGAACACTGAATTCTCTCACTATGAATCACCTAACCTCCGGTTTTGATTTCATACTAGAAAAGAAGAATAATAGATTTAATTCTCCAATATCACCTCTTCTGTCTCTACACTTTCCAATCCTCTTCGTCATTCTCAAACTCTCAAATACACTGAAATTAAATCCAGTAAGCATCTAATTATAGAAAAATACCATAATAGACAAAAAATAGGGTAGAATCTTTAGAAAGAAACCTGCAAATGGGAAACAATATATGAAAAGGGAAGAGAGGGATGCCTGGGTGGCTCAGCGGTTAAAGCATCTGCGTTTGGCTCAGGTCGTGATCCTGGAGACCTGGGATCGAGTCCCACGTCGGGCTCCCTACATGGAGCCTGCTTCTCTGTCTCTGCCTCTCTCTCTTTCTGTGTCTCTCATGAATGAATAAATAAAATCTTAAAAAAAAAAAAAAAAAGAAAAGGGAAGAGATGGTTCATCTGGGTGGCTCAGTCGGTTAAGCATCTGCCTTCAGCTCCAGGTCATGATCCCAGGGTCCCCCATTGAGCCCCACATTGGGCGTCCTGCTCAACGGGGACTCTGCTTCTCCTTTTCCCACTGCTCCTCCCCCTACTTGTGTTCTCTCTCTCTCTCTCCTCTCAAATAAATAAATAAAATCTTTTAAAAATTGAAACAAAAGCCTGGGGCGGGGGCGGGGAGGAGGCCCTGGCTGGCTCAGTCGGTGGAGCATGCAACTCTTGTAATCATGAGTTCAAACCCCACATTGGGTATGGAGCCTACTTTTAAAAAAAGAAAAGGAAAAGGAAAATGAGCTTACGTATAAAAAGTAGTATGTGAGGAAATGAAATAACAATCCATACTGTCTTCCAATTTTTTCTCTTTTGGATTAAGTCAGAGTCTATGTAAGGTCATAGGAGATCAGGAGTGTGCAAACGAGTGAGAAGTTGTCAAGAGTCTAGTCTCCAGTTGAGCTGAAGGAATAAATTAATACTAGGAATCCTGGGAATAGTGGCAGGAGCACCTAGTTTTGTCAGTACCTGCTTGGAATGCTGACACCCCCAAGTCTCTCTTCTCTCCCTAGATAACACCTGATCTTCATACACACATTAAACCTTGCCCAGAGCCACAAGCCACAAGCCAAGTCCTGTCCCTAGTTTTGGAAAGGTTTTTAGTAGAAGTATTCATGAATACCACAGTCTAGGTAAGGTGTGAGGCACTTCCATATGTGATCTGCAAACCAGGCTTCTTATTTTATAAATAAGGAAATTGGTAAGTAACAGAAAATGTAGTCACTGAGTCTAAAATCATAAACATAACATGAGGTTGGGGTGCCTGGGTGGCTCAGTCGGTTAAGCATCTGACTCTTAATAATCGGCTCAGGTCATGATCTCAGGGTCCTGCAATAGAGCCCCACATTAGACTTCACACTCAGCGGGGAGTCTACTTGGGATTCTCTCTCTGTCCTGCTTCCTCTGCCCCTCCCCATACTCATGCTCACTCTCTCTCTCTCTCTCTCAATAAATAAACAAAATATTAAAAAATATAGCATGAGGTTGAAGTGAAGAGTAGAATCCAAGATTGTCTCTAGAAGAGGTATGATACCAGGGTGAAGGAGGTTGGGCTCTGGAGCCAGAACATCTGGGTTCAAACACTGGTTCTGCTGCTCCCAAGTTGTGCAACCTTTGGAAAGTTACTTAACCACTCTCTGCCTCAGTTTCCCAACTTGTAACATGAGGCAGTCATAGACTCCACTTCATAGCATTGTCGTATGATTTAAACAAGTTATTTTATATAAATGCTTAGCCCCTAGTAAGCACCCAAACAATGAGAACCATTATTTATTGGAGGAATAAGGGTTAAGGTCACCTAGTCCTCTATTGCGTACCAGTTTTTTTTTTTTTTTTTTTTTTTGCGTACCAGTTCTAATAATTAGTTGCCTCTGTCCATTTGGGCTGTTATAACAAAATACCATACAGTGGGTGGCTCATAAATGGAAATTTATTTCTCACAGTTCTGGAGGCTAAGAAATCCAAGATCAAGTCACCAGCAGGTTCAGTGTCTGGTGAGGGCCTTCTTCTTGTTTCATAAAAGGCTATGTTCTGTCTATGTCCTCACACAGAAGAAGGGTCATGGGGACTCTCTTTAGCCTTTTATAAAAAACACCAATCCCATTCATGAGGGATCTAAAAAGCCCTACCTCCAAAAAAAATCACCACATTGGGGGTTGGGTTTCAATATACGAATTTGGGAGGGGGGCATAAACGTTCAGTTTCCAGCACTAGGGCACAACGTCAATTAATTCCCAAGACTAAGTTGTCTCCTTAGGAATTATTCTAGTTCCAGTTCTTTAATACAGGGCCTAATGACCTCCTCAAGAGACCCTAGGGCTGGGGAGCGTCTTGCCAACCTCTTCCTTCCCCCTGACCTCACTCCTGCCTCATAGCTGGTATCCTGTCACTAAGCCCCACTCTGAGCTGGAGCACTTCCCTACATGCTTCTCTGATACTGCCAGGCAGGAGGCCTGCATGCTTCCATCCACTTGCCTTCCAGAGGCCTGGTCACCTCCTGATGGCCATCCCTACTGACCTCCAACTACCTGGACCACACTGTGGTTTGGCACACACATGTTGTACTTCCCAGGTGCAATTCCCTTTAATCCTAGCAGTGCATTTGTCCCACCCCAAAAGGCAGCTCCATCTCCTTCAAGGATGCCAGCACTATTGGCCCAACTTTGTCATCAGTCAACCCTTTCAAGTGATACTACAGGATAAGGTAGGGCATGTTTTTCATCATCATGGACACAATTTTGTCTCAGCCTAATCATGTGTACTAATATGTGGATACTAAGAAATGGGAGCATCCTCCCACCCCTCTATATCCTGATTCTGCCAACTGCTATGTCAAACTTGGTCCAGACTCTATGTAAGAGAGCAATAGTAGGCTGGCCATGTTGTAGCACACATGCTCATTAACCATTAGCAAAAAGTTTTACTACCTCAACCAGCCAAAGATCTGTTTAAGTCTTACACTAATATTTACAAATTAAAGAGATAATAATTACATACTAGGTTTTCCAGCTATTGATCTTTCACTTGTTTAAAATAATTCTTACTAATAAAATATCAGAAGCGTAAAGGGCAGATTTCACTTGCAAATACTACAACTTTCCTTTAGGTAATGACTGTTTTCAAAGAGACACTAAACAAACAGAATGTTTAAAAACTGAGTTTTCCCAAATGTAACTCTTTTACACATTGCTAATAGGAGCATAAAATATTGCTATTACTCTGGAAAACATGTGCATAATTCTACATTCCTAGGCATATTCCCTAGACACTCTCACACATGGGTAGTAAAGAGTTTCAAGTATATTCTCGGCACCAATCCTCATAAAAGCAAAACTCTAGGAACAACCCAGTGTGCATGGATCAAAGAATGGATAAATAGGGGTGCCTGGGTGGCTCAGTGGTTGAGCGTCTGCCTTTGGCTCAGATCGCGATCCCAGGGTTCTGGGATCGAGTCCTACCTTGGGCTACCTACATACAAGGAGCCTGCTTCTCCCTCTGCTTATGTCTCTGTATCTCTCATGAATAAATAAATAAAATCTTTAAAAACAACAACAACAAAGAATGGATAAATGCATTTTGGCAGATTCATAAAGGATACTATATAGCCATAAGGGGCACCTGGCTGGCTCAGTGGGAAGATCATGCAAGTCCTGACCTTGGGGTCATGAGTTTGAGCTCCACATTGGGTGTAGAGACTGCTTAAGTAAATAAATACTTAAATAAAAGAGGATACTGGACAACCATAAAAATGATTGAATTATAGCTATATGCATCAATCCAAGGATCAAAATCTTGAAGGAGAAACATCAAGCTCTGCAATACAATGTGGAAAAACAGTCTTTTCAAAAAATAGTGCTGGGACAAATGGAAAACCACTTGCAACCAAATGAATTTGGATCTCTACTTTATGCCATATACAAAATCAACTCAAAATGGACCAAAGCCCTAAACGTAAGAACTTCTACAATAAAACTCTTAGAAGAAAACATAGTGTAAATCTCTGTGACCTTGGGATAAGGAATGGTTTCTTAGACATGACATCAAAAGTACAAGGAACCAAAGTAAAAATAGATACACTGGTCCTCATCAAAATTTAAAATGTTTGCACTTCAAAGGACACTGTCAAGAAAGTGAAAAGACAACCTGCAGAATGGGAGGAAAAGTTTGCGAATCATGTATCTGATTAGGGTCTAATATCCAGAATACAAAGAGAATTCTTTCACCCAATCATAAAAAGACACCTAACTTAAATAGAAATTTCTTCCTCCCAAGATTTACAAATAGCTAATAAGTATGTGAAAAAGAGGGACACCTGGGTGGCTCAGCGGGTGAGCATCTGTCTTCAGCTCAGGGCGTGATCTTGGGATCCTGGGGTTGAGTCCCACATCGGGTGGAGTCCCACATTGGGCTCCCTTCAAAGAGCCTACTTCTCCCTCTGCTTGTGCAAATTCATAAAGATAGAAAATTGATCTGGGGACACCTGGGTGGCACACTCAGTTGAGCCAGTCCAACTCTTGGTTTTGGCTCAAGTCATGATTTCAAGGTCATGAAATCAAGCCCAGGCTTGGGCTCCACGCTCCACGCTCAGCACAGAGGCTGCCCATCCCTCTCCCTCTGCCCCTCCCCCTGTTTTGCTCACTCTCTCCCTCTCAAATAAGTAAATAAAATCTTTAAAAAAATAATAAAAACAAAGATTTCGGTTGTTGAGAGCTGGGGAAAGGGAGTAATAGGGAGTGACTATTAATGGGTATTGGGTTTCTTTTTTAGGTGATAGAAATGTTCTGGAATTAGGTAGTGGTAGATGCTTGTAAAACCTTGTGAATATTCTAAAACCATTGCTCTGTACACTCACTTAAAAACTGAATTTTGGGGTGCCTGGGTGGCTCAGTCAGGCTCTGACTCTTGATTTTGGCTCACATTGTGATCTTGTGGGTACTGGGATCAAACATGACATCAGGCTCCATGCTTGGTTTGGAGTCTCCTTGGGATTCTCTCTCCCTCTCCCTCTGCCCCTCTGGCTCATGCTCTCTCTCATTCTCTGTCTCTCATTCTCATTCTCTGTCTCTTATAAATAAGTAAATCTTTAAGTAAATAAATATATTAAAAAGTGAATTTTATGCTATGTGAATTATAGGTCAATACAAAACTGTAACAGAAAATAATGGCAAGCTGGGCAGCCCCGGTGGCTCAGCACTTTAGCCCCGCCTTGGGCCCAAGGCGTGATCCTGGAGACCCGGGATCAGGTCCCACATCAGGCTCCCTGCTTAGAGCCTGCTTCTCCCTCTGCCTATGTCTCTACCTCTCTCTCTGTATGTCTCTCATGAATAAATAAATAAAACCTTAAAAAAAATAAGAAAGAAAATAATGGCAAGTTATTGAAAACAACCTCCTCCGTGATTCCATGTGCACAGAGAGCATAGGATCAGGGAGGGGCAGGTAAGAGTGTTCGATGAACTCGTATCATTGTATTTAGTAAGCTTGGTAGGCAATGGGTCCGTGGCCATGTTGCTTCATTCCTACTCCATATTCGATATAAAACAAAAAAATTTAAAAGAGAAATCTATTTTTTCCCCATTTTTCAAATCACGATCAACACAAAAAATTGGATGTGAATTTAAATGATCTTAACCTGGTAGCCAACCTCCACTAAGCAAGCAGTGTATAAAGCATCATAAAAATGACGGGGGCGGGAGGGGCACCTGGGTATCTCAATGGCTGAGCATCTGCCTTTGGCTCAGGGTGTGATCCTGAGGTCCTGGGATCAAGTCCCTCAACGTGCTCCCTGCGGGGAGCCTGCTTCTCCCTCTGCCTATGTGTCTGCCTCTCTCTGTGTGTCTCTCATGAATAAATAAATAAAATCTTCAGAAAAAAAATGACTGGTAGGGGGGGTGCCTGGGTGGCACAGTCAGTTGTATGTGTTACTCTTGGTTTCAGCTCAGGTCATGATTACAGGGTGGTGAGATCAAGCCCTACATCACGCTCAGTGAGGAGTCTGCTTGGGTTTCTCTCTCCCTCTCTACCCCTCCCCACCATGCTTGCTCCCACTGTCTCTTTCTAATAAATAAATAAACTTTAAAAAAAAAAAAAGTGACTGGCAGGAAGTTAAAAAAAAAGAAAAAGATAATCATGATCCTCAGAGGAGCTCATAGTCTAAAGCATGGGTGGCCAGCAGCTCCTGGAAGCCACAACCTCATTCCTTCATAGAATAATCTCAGCAAAGGTTTTGTCATTCCCAGCACTAGCTATGATGAAGGAATCCATTTCATACAATTAAAATATTAAATATAATTTACTTTCTGAGCTTCAAAGTTTTATTCTGAAAATTTGTTTCATCTCCTTTATAAATCTGCCTTTAAAGACTCAGGAAGTAAATGGAATCAGAATGCATAGTGATTTATAAAAACTTGTTTACAAGATTTCCTTTTTCACTTGAAGTAATGTATTTTTAAAGCCCTGTTTTAAATGATATCTTTAGATTATCACACATTCTTATCTAGGCTCTATTAGTTTTTGAATATTCATATGACATCTTGAAGTGCCTTGTTGCAAGATACAGTCTAGATAAATATAGAAGCTTTCTAAAAACAATCAAGATTTCCCTCAAGATTTATAATAGCTTTAAGGTAATCTAAAATTGTATCTGTGTTTCCAGTTTTACCAAAGAATGGCAAAAGCAAATAGTTTTAACTTGATCACTCTCTTTCCATGAAAGAGAGGCCAATATTCTCATTTTATATCACAGTTTCTGGGATATACACTGCAAAATGTATCATTCCAGTAAATAATTCAGGAATATATTTCCACTTTAGGATCAATGTTCTATACTGATACAATTAATTAACTTGCTAATGAACAAATTTCAACTTCTCTGGCAACTGAAAGCAATGATGCTATTGGAGAAAGCAAATGGAATTTGTAGTAAAGAGCCCTGGGTTTGAATCCAGCTCTGCCACTGACCCTCTGGGTGACTAGCAAATCCTGTGAGCCTCAATTTCCAGTTCTGTAAAATGAAGATAATAGGATCCCCACCCTGGATGATGACTGTAAGGATAAAATGAGATAATTAACATAATGGTCCTGGCACACTAGAATATTCCACAAATGTTGGCCCACTGTGTTTTTCCTTCCTCTATGAAAGCAAAGCCTTGCTAAGTAAATGCCCACAGAAACAAATATATAATTTTAATTAAATGTTTATACACTAAAAAAAAAAAAAACTGGCTTCACCATTTGCTAAATTTTTTCCTCTGCATGCTAAATTATAATCTCAGTTAAACAGGTTTCACATCTAATGAAAACCAGTTTTTAAAAATTAAGACTAATGAGGAAGTAGAGAATGATCCATTCTTAAGCTTATGAAAATAGAATTGAAGACTTCCTTTCTATACTCAGATGCCTCCTGGTTTCTGCAACCAAGCTAAGCAGTCATGACCCCTATTTTGTGATTTGGATGTTACCAAAAAGTTAGTGGCTTGGCTAAAGACAGAAAGGCATGCTTATTACATCTGTCACTAAGCTAAGAGAATTCACGAATATGGTAAATAACAGAAGCAAGAATCAAAAACATTTTGTCCAACTTGAAATCAGCAGATGCCATTCATCACATTTACATTTCAAAGTCCTATGGTAATCACTGTTGTTGCTGTAAGGCTGCTTATTTTTGTAGATCTCATACACACACCAGGTAGAGAGACTGAGCTTTGCCAGGAGACTTTAGGGAGCTGATCACCTTGTAGGAAACAGCCAGTAGTTTGACGCAGCTTCTGAAAATGGCAACACTCATGCTAAAGCATCAACAGAGCCTCAGGTGTGCCGGGTCCTCCAACATGTTGGGCCTATTATTGTATGGTCCTCGAGCTACAAATGGGTTTTGCATTTTTCAATGGTTGAAATAAATCAACATTAGAATAATATCGTGTGACGTGCGAAAATTATACGAAATTCAAATTCCAGTACCCATAAATAAAATGTTACCAGAGGAGAGCCATGCCCCATTCACTTATCTAATTGTCTTTGCCTGCTTTTGTGTTACAGGCCAGAGGTGAGTGGTTGTGATAGGGGCATGATGGCCTGCAAGTCTGCACTGTATCTATCTGGCCCTTTACTACAAGTTTGCTGACCATTGCTCTAGAGCATTGTAAATGGCAGTAACAAAGGAGAACCACAGGAATGATGAGGGAATCCAGAAACCATTTCCTAAGGCGAGTCATTAAGAGAATTGTGGATATTAGGCCAGTAGAAGAGAAAACCAAAGGACATTATAGTTTTCTTTAAATATTTAAAGAACCAGTATGTGGAAGTGACTTGTATTTGTCTCACTATGGGGGGAAAATGAGTAACAGCCATGAAAGTTCCAGGAAGGCAGACAGCAATGAAACATAAGAAAGGACCTTCTAATACATCGAGGTGGACAATCATAGGACAATCGTGGCTTTTGAGGTCACACCCCAAAAGAGTGAGCATCCTACTATGCTGGTATTTAAGCTAACAGGCAAGATGATCACCATGCAAGATTATTATAGGAAAGATTCTTGCAGTGGGCAGGAAGCTGAGCTGTTTTAATGGTAAGGTTCTATGATTTTTATCTCAAAAAAAAGAAAATGATCATTTAATAGCAGGTGAAAGCTTAATGATAGGTCAATAGAACAATTTCTACTACCAAATTCACTATTATACCCTACAAGGAAATAGATATATAATAGGTATATATGGATATAGTATGTAATTCATAAGCATGTATATGTAAATGCCACATTAAAAAGAGGTCTTTCATTTAAATAAAGAGTACATCAGCTATAAAAAGAATCACATTAAGAAAAGAAGGGTTATTTTTAGGAGGAGGGCTCCAATTACACAAATAAGGAAAGGACATCCACCACTACAGAAAATGAGCTGAAATCTTTCCTTGTGTTACTACAGGAAATTGGCATGGCACTGCTGGAAAGAGAGGGGAAATCTATATATAAAATAGAAAAGGGAGGAATGTGTTAAAAAAAAAAAAAAAAGAAACCATGGCTAAGATATAAAATATAGTAAGGGGCACAGTTATGTGATTTACTTGTACTGGACCTCTTTGCAAAATAGTTTTACAAACAACATCACAAAGCACAGCCACCTGTTAAGCTGTTATTTTGGCTTATCTATTTTCAATGGCGATCCTGACACCCAAGCAAGAGACACACCACCATAGCAACATAAACATCATGGTGTTGGAGAATAAAATTTTTAGAAGCAATTTATAGCCTCTGCAAGGCTTGGAAATAAAACTAATCCTATAGCATTTGTTACTATGACATAACATTTCCACTGGCCAAACTCAGCCAGTGGATACCTCAGGATTCCTTCCCATGGGCCATTTGGAAAGTAGACTCCAAAATCTCTGTAGCACTAGCTGGTCCCCCTAATATAAAGGTATTTAAAATGTGAGACGGTATTTTCTGCATTGCTCAGGGAATGCACAATTAGCAAGAATTCATGCAGAATCCATGGATGGACAATTCTCACCCCTTACATTTGCCAAGGAAGCTCCTCACGCCTCCTATGATCAGCCCCTGATGGAAGCGGAAAAGAGAGGCATTTAACAGTTGGAGAAACTGAGGCACAGGAAAATCCAGTCTTCCTAAATTAGTTCATAGCTATCACCCAGCTCGTTCTTCTATTTTCTTTTTTAAGATTTTATTCATTTATTTGACAGAGAGAGAGAGAAAGCACAAGCAAGGGGAGCAGGAGAGGGAGAAGCAGTCTCCCTGCTGAGCTGGGAGCCCAATAGGGGTGCTCCATCCCAGGGGTCTGGGATCACAACCTGAGCCAAAGACACTTAACCACTGAGCCACCCAGCTCCTTCTTCTAAACTCACATTCAGGGACACGTGGGTGGCTCAGGGAGTGATCCTGGAGTCCCCAGATAGAGTCCCACATGGATCTCCCTGCATGAAGCCTGCTTCTCCCTCTGCCTGTCTCTCTCATGAATAAATAAATAAAATCTTAAAAAAAAAATCACATTCATACTCTTCGATATACTGCACCCCCTAAACCAGAAACCCCAACATAGGGCAGCATAGGTATTTTGGTTCAAGGAGATAAAATGCAAAGGTGTTTAATTAAATGAAAGGGTAGAGAAAAATGAAAAGAAAATCACGTTTGAAAGTAATAAAGCCGGGACGCCTGGCTGGCTCAGCAGCTGAGCATCTGCCTTTGGCTCAGGGTGTGATCCCGGAGTACTCGGATCGAGTCCCACATCAGGCTCCTTGCATGGGGCTTACTTCTCCTCCCTCTGCCCCTCTCTCTCTCTGTCATAAATTTAAAAAATAATTTAAAAAAAAGAAGAAAGTAATTAGGCCCTTTTCCAGGGATGATACTCCCTCTGGGAGGTGGAGCATTATGAGGACTTAAAACGTGAACATGGTAAGGTGTGGTTGATTTGCAATTCAAAAAGGTCCAACAAAGGCAGCAAGAAAGTTGATCATCCAGCTTAGTGATGAGACACACCCAAAAGGTGTGCCACAGGGAGGATCAGGGGGGCGGTAGCAGAGGGTGGAGTCTCCATCGGGGTAGGTAGGTTCTATCCTGGCTTAGGTCCTGAGCCCAGTGGTCAGCAACACAGGCCTGGACCATGGTTCTAAACTACACTCCTTTAGCCCTGGCCACCACTTCCCCCTTGCCCTTTTTTTTTTACTTTGTTCTTTTTTTTTTTTTTTTTTTTTTTTTTTTTTTAAGATTTTATTTATTTATTTACAAGAGATGTAGAAAGAGAGGCAGAGACATAGGCAGAGAAGAAGCAGACTTCCTGCAGGGAGCCTGATGAGGAATTCCTTCCCAGGCCCCTAGAGCACAACCTGAGCCAAAGGCAGACACTCAACCACTGAGCCCCCAGACACCCCTTTTACTTTGTTCTTAACTTTCCTCAAAAACAGAGGCCGAGGAACGCCTGGGTGGCTCAGAGGTTGAGCGTCTGCCTTTGGCCCAAGGTGTAATCCTGGAGTCCCAGGATTGAGTCCCACATCAGGCTCCCTGCGTGGAGCCTGCTTCTCTCTCTGCCTATGTCTCTGCCTCTCTCTGTGTGTCTCTCATGAATAAAAAATCAAAAAAAAAAAAAATCTTAAAAAAAAAACCACAGAGGCCAGTAAGGCCTTTGGGCAGTTTCTTCTCCAGGTCCACAGAGAAGACTGTCTGAAGGCCAAGAACAGCCCTGACAGTACCTGGAGTGCTGATGCAAAATTCACAAATCTATAATAAAGCTTCTGGGATCCCAGGGACTTGGCTGCTTTTGATCTGAGAACCCTGTACTGACCCCTTTAAAAAAATAAGATGGTTTCTGACATACCTAACCAACATCAAGAACCAACTCCTAGAGAAGCTTGGGTGAAAGGCTGAGCACCTACGTAAATAATGGCTAATCTCAAATACACCTGACCCTTTTGGAAATGTTTTTCTTGAAAAGGCTTAAGGGGATTATTCCATTTGGACAACTAATAGCCTAATTACTATTTAAAAACAAAACAACAACAACAACAAAAAAAACAACCACCACCAAGCTTCTTTTCGGCCAGATCTTGGCAAGAAATCTCGAAGTACACCCCTATCTGCAGCAACATAAGTCACACTGCTGAAAAACATAATTACACTCAGCTCAGCTGTGTCCAAGTTTCTGTCAACCACAATCCAAAAGAGGTGAGCTATTATATCTTGACTTTAAAGGCTTTTTTCATTTTGGACACGATGCCTCTTTATAAGCCGCAAAAACATAATATTAAAAAATGAGCATTCATCATGGCCTTCAACAGAACAGGGTTTGGGTCTCCAGCACACACGGTACAATCTGTACCTTGATGATTAAATGCAATTCTATCTACCAAACTCTTTGCACTTTGGGGGGGAAGAGAGGATAAATAACTACACTTCATGTCTTTAAACCTGTCTCGCTGAGCAAAAGAACGGTCAGGTCTTTCATGGCACTTTCTAACTATGAAGAAACTGCTTTTACCCACCATGTCACTTTTATGGATGCTGAACTACTCCAGAATGATGATCCGTGTGAGGTGGTGTCAAGCATCACATTCCTTTTTTGTTTTTTTTTTTTTTCATCAGCACCAGCATCATGGTTATTTTAGGTCACAACAAACTTACAGAAGGTTCCTGATGGAGGAGCAGGTCACCAGGGCTCGAACCATAGGAAACTCACATTTCAGAGGACCCTGCCCATGGACTCAAGTAGTTCGTGATAACCCCTGTCTTCACAACTACCTGTCCAAACAAGTAGGTGATGACAAATTTAACTCTCTCAAAAAATCTCTCCAGTCCTGTTTCTCTATTTTAATTACCAATTACTGGTTTAAGGAGAGAACGTGGACTTCTGTGGCTTCAAATTTCAGATGCATTTAAGGTGAATTATGCCTGTAAGGTGTTCAGGCACGCTGGAAAATGCTTCTCAGACGGGATGGAAATTGAGGACTAAGATTTTTATTAGAACCCACTACTTTCCTGAATAGAAGAAACTCCTTTTTGAGAGGGGAAGGACCGTCGTCCTATAAAATCTAATGAAATCCAAAGTTGTTGGTTACAAGGTTAATTTATCAATAAGCCATCATACTGACAATTTTTTTCTCCTGCATTAACCATTTACAAAATAAAAATTTTTTAAAGCCAACGTTATAACTGTATTTCTTCATTCAGAAAAAGGGTCCAGTTAATGTCTATTTCCACCTACTACAGGAATAAAGCATTATCATTAATCAAATATTCTGTCTTTGGCTTTAACAGAAGAATATGTGTCAGTGCCAATCCCGTTCGTTTAAATTGCTTCCAAAATGCAGTGGTACTGTCTCCCACCTTACTAAGGCTTCTGAACAAAATGCACTTTTTCTGTTAAATGACAGTATAGAAGGACTCCTGAGTTCAAGTTGCCAAGCACTTCATCTGTTGCTACAAAGGTTTAGGTAACTGAGTCATGAATACCTCCCAAAGTGTGGCTATGAACCCATTTTGTCATTTTCCTTCCTTGAAAGAAGGCAAAGTTCAGGGGAAAAATTCTATTTCGTTAGATCCATTAATGTAAGTTACATTAGGTTTGTTTCTGGAAAAGGCATATGAATTTAATGATAAACTGATGAAAGCAACACTTTCAAAACAAAACGAAACAAAACTGACCAGACACCTAGAGTAGTAAAGCATAGAAAGTAGAGTGGTGGTTGGTTGCCAGGGGATGCAGGCAGGTGGAGTGGGGATTTCTTCTTTAATGGGTATAGAGTTTCAGTTTTGCAAGACAAAGAGAGTTCTGGGGATTGATGGTGGTGGTGGTTGCCCAACAACATGAACTCAGGTACTCCATGCCACTGAACCATACACTTAAGAATGGTTGATGGCAGATTTTGTATTATATGTATCTTAGCACAATTTTTTAAATTATTACTTAAAAAACTGACCAGAATGTACACATCCAACTAGGTGGTCTCCTTCTAATAGCTCATTTTAGGAGATTGTGTACCTGTTTAGTTCAATGGTGCTGAAACAGCAAAACATCCCTGAATCTCTACCGTGTAACGTAGTAGGGCAGGTTTGCTTGGGTTTTTTTCATTACTTTTAACACTTTTGATAATGGTAAATGTCACTTGAGGATAATTTTTAATTTAGAAAAGATATTTGAAAAAAAAAGAAAAGATATTTGACGGCTCCGTTTTTTAAATAATTATCAAGTTAAAAGTTTTTATTTTAGTCTGCATGAGGTGTGACTCTAAAAAAGCAATTTTAACATGCTTCTGGAGGCAATGCTAGTAAAAGGGAGCCAGAAGTTTCCAGGGAGCAGCTAACTCAGCAGGAAGGGTAAACATACAACTTTGAATAGTACATTTTGATCATTTTCATATGCTCCAATTTGATTACCTGCAGGTGAAGAGTCTTTTAAGTTTTCAACTAAATGTGCCAAAAACATGGTGTCACTTGTCTGTTGCCATTGTTATTCCTGATACTAATTTTGAGAAAGTCACAGGTACTCATCAGTGAATATCTCTGCTGATAATTTCTATGAAAGCCAAAGGTTTTTACTGCCATTAAAAGGAATAATTTCCAAAAGTGTAGGGGTGGTTCTCTTTTTAGAGCATGAACTACAAAAGTTATTTTCAAAGGAACATGATTCATTTATCAAAGTTAAACAGAGGAATGTCACTTGGTTTAATACTTGGGTAAAATGGATCATTCAATGGAAGATAAAACCTATGGACCACTCTCTTACCTTAACTGGAATGGAAGAACTACTTTCCCCCCAATTATTTCCTTTGATAATCTTGAAACTCTTGAAGGTTTTTCTTTATTTTTTTTTTTATGTGTGTGATAGAACTGGATCACCTTCCATCATTCCTTCCAGCTTTTGGACTCGAGGGAAGGTGAAAAGGGAGGGCAAAGAGCATGGGCTCTGCAGTTCTGGCCAGCCGAGGTGTGGATGTAGGTCTACTGTTGACTAGCCATGCAAGCACCCATGATCCACATCTGGAAAGTGGAATGATAACATCTAACTCATAGGATGGTTACGAGGATTAAGTAAACCCAAAAGGCAGTCAACAAATATAATTTCTCTCCCTCGTCTGCATGTGAAAGGTAATTGCTATCAGTCCAAACTATAAAAACAGAAACCAGGGGTGCCTGGGTGGCTCAGTCCATTAAGCATCTTGACTCTCAGGTCATGATCTCAAGGTGCCCCATATTGGCTCCATGCTCAGCACAAGTCTGCTTGAAGATTCTCTCCCTTTCTCTCACCCCCTGCCCCTCTCCACAGAGCTACACGTGTGTACATGCACCCTCTCACTCTCTCTCAAATAAATAAATAAAATCTTAAAAGAAAAAAAACAAGAAACTAAATTTTAAAACACTTTTCAAACAAAACGTTTCATGGGATGCATTGCTGAGGCATACGAGCTGACTCTTTTATTAGGTACATAAAAGCAAGGTTACTGCAAGGCCACAAGTCAGTCAGGACATTGTGACATAGGGTAACTTCCTAGTTCCTGGATGCTATAGTCAGAAGAGGCAGAGCAAAGAACTTCCACAATTGCTGTTAAGATGCAAAGATGGAGACGGCTCAGATAAACAGCACTGTCTCTATCAACTGTCAAGTTGAAAACATTTTTGCCAGACATACCGGTAAGTGAAACTTTACTATTTTAACAGTGAAGAAATCCCCCCCCCCCCAAAAAAAAGCACAAACAAGAAAGAATAGAGGCGCCTGGGTGGCTCAGTCAGTTAAGCATCTGCCTTCCATTCAGGTCATGATCCTGGGGTCCTGGGATGGAGCTGGTATGGGGCTCCCTGCTCTGTGGGCAGTCTGCTTCTCCCTCCGCCTTCCCCCCAGCCCCCACCCATCATGCTCGTTCCGTCTGTTTCACAAATAAATAAAATCTTAAAAAAAAAAAAAATTCCAGGGCAGCCTGGGTGGCTCAGCAGTTTAGCACCACCTTCAGCCCAGGGCGTGATCCTGGAGACCCAGGATCAAGTCCTATGTCGGGTTCCCTGCATGGAGCCTGCTCCTCCCTCTGCCTGTGTCTCTGCCTCTCTCTCTCTCTCTGTCTCATGAATAAATAAAATCTCTAAATAAATAAAAAAAATTTTAAAATCCCATTACAATAGTTAAAACCATAAAATTTGGGAGAGCTCTACAGAATACAAACAATCCAGCAAATAAGATACAGTGCATTTGAGGTTTTCTTTTTTTTTTTTTTTTTTTTTTAATTTTTTTTTTAAGTTTTATTTATTTATGATAGGCACACAGTGAGAGAGAGAGAGAGAGAGGCAGAGACACAGGCAGAGGGAGAAGCAGGCTCCATGCACCGGGAGCCTGATGTGGGATTCGATCCCGGGACTCCAGGATCGCGCCCTGGGCCAAAGGCGGGCGCTAAACCGCTGCGCCACCCAGGGATCCCGATTTGAGGTTTTCAATAACTCAATTATATCCAAGTTAGTGGTGACTTCTCATTCTCTACTTGATAAATTTTCTTTTTTCTTTTTTTTCTTTAAAGATTTTATTTATTTATTCATGAGAGACACAGTGAGACAGAGAGAGAGAGAGAGAGAGAGAGAGAGAGAGAGAGACAGGCAGAGGGGGAAGAAGGCTCCATGCAGGGAGCCCGATGTGGGACTTGATCCCGGGTCTCCAGGATCACGCCCTGGGCTGAAGGCAGGTGCTAAACCGCTGAGCCACCCAGGTTAGCCACCCCTCTTTTCTCTTTTTAACTAATCTTTATACCCACCAGGGAGTTCAAACTCACAACTCCAAGGCCAGGAGTTGCATGTTCCACTGACTAAGCCAGCCAAGCACCCCTAAGTTCTCTTCTCATTCACAGATTAGTTATTTTTGATGTATAAATACACAAATTAGTGCTCAGAAACACCTGAATCTGGCCTTAATATAGCAAATATAATGACTTCAATGGTGTGTGTAGATATGGGCGGGGACCAGTCTTTGGAGATTAGCTGCTTAGATTAGCGCTTAAACAACATTATTATAGGCTGTCATCAAATTACATTTGTTGGGCCAATCTTACTTCTCTAGGTGATTCATTCTGGGAAAGAAACAACACCCTAAAGATTGTCAGATACAATCCAAAGAATTAAAGGATGATTTTTTTTTTTTATCTTTGCTCAGGAACAAGAAGAATCTAGAAGGTCAAAAAAATAAAAAAAATAATTAAAAAAAAAGAATCTAGAAGGTCATGTTTTACCCAAACTTAAAAGGAGCAAAAAAAGAGACATAAAAAAAGTGAAGAGTCATTAGGTAAACTTGATCAAGAACTTACGATAGCTACTTGTTTAGATTATGAGTCGACTTCCACTAAAGTCTAAAACGGAGTTTCAAGAGCAGGCCCCTTTTGTCAGAGAGCTGGGAAATGAAAGAATGAGTCACTTTAATACTTGATGTCAAAATCTTGGTGAGGGCCAGCTTTCGTGTTGCCACATCAACAAACAGCATCAGATAATGCTGTTCAGGCAGTCTGCCATAAAGTGTCCGGGGGACCCCAGCCTCCTTCCTGTGAGATGGGTGAAGCCGATGGCCAAGACAGAGTGTCCTATGCAGTAGGGCTCCCTTCTTCAGTGGGTCTGCCGTCTAGGGAGATTTTCCCAGCCTAGTGTGGTATGATCTTGCCATCCTAGAAAGAGACTGTTGAGACAGTTTAGATAGCTAATCAGCCTCCTTTGCAATAAAGCCAGTGATGGGAAGTCTTCAGGACATCGGAGATGAATAAGGCAAAAGGTTCAACTCCCATATAGAACCATCTCCTCCAGAATGGGTTTTCTAGGACTCATTCACCTAACACGTGACTTCCCATTCAATACACATAGAAAGCAGAGAAATGAACTTGGAGCCATAGCCAGAAAAGTCCGCAGGTATTGTTCCTTCCACACTCATGATTGGCCATTAGCCTCTAGCCTCTGTCCCCTTGGGGTGAGAAAGAGGAGCAACAGTCCTCCAGGACCCTGAAGCCCTACGGTTCACCTCAGGGCAGCTGATCAACCTGTGATTGTTTCTTTTCCCTAAGTATCAAGTTCTCACCTAACTTGTGGTCATTCTAGTCCAGATCTGGCAGATTTTCTTCCCACACTGCTCCAGAAGAGAGCAATCTTCTTTGGAAAGCTTTCTAAAATCAGGACAACTAGAGCCATCTCCTTGAGGACACAGACCACAACTCTTGATTGTACTCATAATTCAAGTTCAGCACTTTCTGTCAATGGCTGTCTCTAA
The DNA here is from genome assembly GCF_018345385.1 of Vulpes lagopus. Classification (NCBI taxonomy): domain Eukaryota; kingdom Metazoa; phylum Chordata; class Mammalia; order Carnivora; family Canidae; genus Vulpes; species Vulpes lagopus. The sequence continues at coordinate 47,396,596 of NC_054835.1, forward strand.
ACATAGAGGTGTATTCTGCTGAGGACCAAAAAAAAAAAAAAAAAAAACACCTCACAGGGGAGCCTGGGTGGCTCAGTGGTTGAGCATCAGCTTTTGGCTCAGGTCATGTCCCAGGGTCCTGGGATTGAGTCCCGCATCAGGCTCCCCTTGGCAAACCTGCTTCTCCCTCTGCCTGTGTCTCTGTGTCTCTCTCTATCTCTCGTGAATAAAAAAAAATGTTAAAAAACAAACACACAAACCCATAGCTACCTCTATTTTCTTAAAGTTTTATTGAGATGTATTTTATATACAATTTTTTGTTAAATATTTATTTGAGAGAGAGAGAGGGAGGGAAGAAGAGTGCATAAGCGAGCATGGGGGAACAGGGAGAAGCAGCAGGAGAAGCAGGGAGAAACTCAAGCAGACTCCATGCTGAGCGCACAGCCCAGAGTAGAGCTCAATATTACAATCCTGAAATCACAACCTGAGCCAAATCCCAGAGTAGCAAGCTTAACCAACTGCCACCCAGGTGCCCCTCAAATGTTGTTAACATATTTACACAGAGTTCTGAACCATCGTCATAATCTTTTTTCTTTTAGGAGAGGAAGTGGGAGGAGGGGCAGAGGAAGAGACAGAGAATCTAAAGCAGGCTCCACCTCCCCACCCCCCACCGCCACACAGAGCATGATGCATGGGGCTCTATTTCCCAACCCTGAGATCATGACCTGAGCCAAAATCGAGAGTCAGATGCCTAAACAACTGAGCCACTGAGGTGCCTTCATCGTAATCGTTTTAAAATGGCCACGAAACTTTTCCAGTGGCCTCAGGACTGTAAGCTCTAGGAGGGCAGGAATCCTGCCTGCCTTGTTTGCTGCTCCATCCCTAGCACCTGGCCTAGCACCTGGCACGTAGTTGGAGTCCAATAAATATTTGTGATATGAAAACTTCCATGTTCCCCAGAGTGCCAACCTTGATACAAGAAATAACTACTTCAGGAGAAACTGTGAATCCAGCTATTTTCTCCACGGTAAGCAGGAAGGCCCCCAAAATGCCTGCTCCCTGCAGTGCATGACCTGTTTGTAATTCCTTCCCCTTCAAGGTGGGTGGGCCTGACCTAATCAGGCCAGTCTTTTTTTGAAAAAGAGTCTGAAGGTCAGAAATGACACGTCACAGAGATTCAAAGTGATAGCAGATACTCTCCTATTGGACTTGAAGGGGCAAAGTGCCATGTTGTGGACAGGGCCACATTGCAGGAAATGGCAGCTAGCCTCTAGGAGTTGGCCCCTAGCTGATTGCTGGCAAGAAAGGGGGGAATCTTAGTCCTACAAGCAGGAGGAACTGAATTCTGTCAATAACCTCATACATAAGCTTTGAAGAGACTCCAAGCTCTAGAAGGAAGTGCTGCCCAGCTGACACCTTGATTTCAATTTTGAGAGAACGGGAACAAAGAATCCAACCATGCCATCCCCAGACTTCTGGCCTACAGAGTCTGTGAAATAATAAATGGGTATTGTTTTATGCAACTAAGTTTGTGATCATTTGTTACAGAGTAATAGAAACTAAATACTCTCCTCCAAAAGTTAGGAGGAAAGCAGAATGATTACATTAGCTCCAAGGAAAGACTGGCCTCAAGCTTCTCAGGGGTATTGCTGAGCAATTTTTAAATGAAGATTTTTTTTTAAGAATTTATTTATTTATTTATTTATTTATTTATTTATTTATTTATTTATTTATTTGAGAGAGAGAGAGAGACAAGCAAAGAGCCCAAGTGGGACTCGATCCCAGGACCCTGGGATCATGACCTGAGCCAAAGCAGATACTTAACTGACTGAGCCACCCAGGCACCCCAAAAATGTTAGTAATATAAAAGAATCTCTAGCTTGCAAAATTTCAGGTGGTATAAAATCTAGGTGAAAAAACTTAAACAGGGCAGCCCGGGTGGCTCAGCGGTTTAGTGCCGCCTTCGGCCCAGGGTGTGATCCTGGAGACCCGGGATCGAGTCTCATGTCGGGCTTCCTGCATGGAGCCTACTTCTCCCTCTGCCTGTGTCTTTGCCTCTCTCTCTGTGTCTCTCATGAATAAATAAATGAAATCTTTAAAAAAAACAAAACAAAACAAAACAAAACTTAAACAATGTGAAGGAACACAACTGGGATCAGCTTTCTAGAAATGTTCCCTATTTTCCCAACTTCTTCCCTTCCATTCACTAAGCATCTATGTGCCAGACCTGAGGTTTAAGTATGAGAGCTGACTGTCCAAACTGGCAGCCACCAGTCAGTCACCTGTGGCCATAGAGCACTGCAAGGTGGCTAGTGGGAATTGAAATGTGCTGCAAATGGAAAATGCACACTAGAGGTCAGAGACTTAGCATGAAAGAAAAATAAGTTAAACTCTGTTGTCACGATTTTCCTATGTGGATTAGGTGTTGAAAAGATAATGATGGGAATGAGTGACTTCCAAACAAACAAATAAATACAGATTATGATCAATGCTCTGAAGGAGATAAATATGTATAAAGATAAAGAATAGGAGAACACTACTTTAGATGGAGTGGTCAGGAAAGACGTCTCTAAGGAGGTGACATTTCCACTTATAAACCCACAAGCGTGCTATAAACGTTCAAGTTTTAACATGACAGCAACAGAGGCTAGAAGCTTGAGAGGGCTAACGAAGGTGGGTGGTTGGTTGCAGGGCCATCACATTGCACTATTCCCACTTAGGTTCCATGTAAACAAGCACCCATTAAAGGTGTGCAGCCCCAAGATCTGAACTGTTTTTTTTTTTTAATAAAGATTTTATTTATTTGTTCATGACAGATACAGAGAGAGAGACAGAGACATAGGCAGAGGGAGAAGCAGGCTCCCTGCAGGGAGCCAGATGCAGGACTCGATCCCAGGACCCAGGATCACATCCTGAGCCAAAGGCAGACACTCAACCACTGAGCCACCCATGCACTTCCCTGAATTGTTTTTAAGTTGGAGGACGTACAATATGGAAAGTTAAGCATCCAAGATAATTATTTTTCAAACAACTTTGCATTTTTCCGGATACAATTTGTTTTCCAGACTTTTTAAAAAACTTTTTTAAAGATTGTATTTATTTATTTGACAGAGAAAGAGAGCACAAGCAGGGGGAGCAGCAGTCAGAAGGAGAGGGAGAAGCAGGTTCCCCACTGAGCAGAGAGCCCAATGTGGGACTCTATCACCTGGGATCACCACCTGAGCCAAAAGCAGACACCCAACCAACTGAGACACCCAGGCACCCCGTTTTCCAGTTTTACTATCTGTAACATATTTGCACATCATCTGTCATGTAGCCTACAAAAAAAAAAAAAATTCCCCACTTGGGAATATCACAAAATTCCCAATTGCCAGGATGAGACAGGGAGGACAGGTAGTTGGCAACCTAGAATCTGAAATTCTCCTTTTCCTCTCCTAGTGGGCCAAATTTACAAAAGATCTATAAAACCTTCCTGACTTCTTGTTACAAATCAGCTGATTTCTATATCTGTCTTTTTTTCCAAACAGGGGCAGACGTGTTAGCTAGTTTCCAAAAAAGTTTCCCAAGTTACTTGACCATATAAACCTCCAGGCAACCCAAAGCAGACCAAAGCCCACACAGGTCAACCAGGGCACCTGCTTTAGCCTCAGTCAGGTGGCTAAAGCAATGAACCTCGACGTACTCTTCCAGTAATCACTAACCCCGAAAAACATGTTAAGTGCCCGTCACTGTGCACACACTTTTATATTTAAAAAAAAAAAAAAAAAAGGAGGGACACCTGGGTGGCTCAGTGGTTAAGCATCTGCCTTTGGCTCAGGGCATGATCCCAGTTTGGGGATCGAGTACCACATCGGGCTCCCCGTGAGGAGCCTGCTTCTCCCTCTGCCTATATCTCTGCCTCTCTGTGTGTCTCTCATGAATAAATAAATAAAATTTTTTAAAAAAGAAGAGCTCTGTGAATACTTCCCCCCCATACACACACTTTCCCAATTGACACTCCGGGTGTGTGTGGGAGGGGGGGACGGCTGTGCGGGCACGGTGGATCCTAAAGAGACTGAGTGTTGAAACTCTATTAATTTTTTTAAAACTGCTTATAAAAATATAGTAGTCTCTGTTCACCTGAAAGGAGAGCTTTTCTGAAATGAAGTATTACTCACTTAATCAGACACAAGGTTTTTGAGTTGGTTTTTTAAGAGCCTCAGGGACTCACCCGCTTCTTTAGTAATGAAAAGCAAAAGTTAATTACCACCCACTTTTAACTAAGGTTTTATTACAATAATGTCCATTTTTTCAAGGCCCAGAAACTGTTGAGCGTGGCAGACATTCACACCCAAATCACGGGGCAAATGCCGTGTCCTTTGCACACAAAGTCAATTTCACTGACCAGCCAGGACGACAGCATCTGCTCCTTGTTGTCTGTTCCATTAGTGGTGAAAGGTTTGCATTTATCCATTAACCCGCCCAGGTGCCCCTCCCGACCGGCCAGGGAGCTGTGCAAGATAGCCGGGCAGCATGAGGGACGTGGTGCTCACCCAGAGGGACAGGATCACCCAGAAATCAAACCCCTGACTCTGGCCTTGGTCCATCCCAACTTGCCTAGTTGGGGGGGCGGGGGTTCAAAATAGTGCTTGTTCTTTTTTTTTTTTTTTTAATATTTTTAAGTATTAATTTATTTATTTTTTTTTTTTTTTTTTTTTTTTTTATTAATTTATGATAGGCACACAGTGAGAGAGAGAGGCAGAGACACAGGCAGAGGGAGAAGCAGGCTCCATGCACCGGGAGCCCGATGTGGGATTCGATCCCGGGTCTCCAGGATCGCGCCCTGGGCCAAAGGCAGGCGCCAAACCGCTGCGCCACCCAGGGATCCCAATAGTGCTTGTTCTTAAAAAACATTTGCAAAATTATGTTCATGAGGGACCCTGGGTGGGGGGGGGGGGGGTACATGAGATTAATCCAAGGATCCTTTATTCTTTATACTTGGGAGTATCACTTTGTACAAAAAACAGCGTTGATGCCAGTTTCAAACTTGAACTCTCTTTCCCGAAAGGATTTCTGCCCCAGTATTTGCAGACGCATCTCATGAAGTTTAAAACAGAGAATAGGGAAACATTATTGGGCATTTTGGAATCTCCATTTAGGTCATTGCGGAGTCGGCACCACCCCAAACCCAAATCTGTTCTCAGAAATGTGCGCAAGAAAATTCTCTGGGGACCCAGGGGAGGCTGGATAAAGTGCATTGACTCCTGGCCAGGGCAAAGAACAAAATAATATTCTGTATTAAAAAGTTGTTTTTCTTTCCTTTCCTTTCTTTCTCTTTCTTCTTTTCTTGGAGGGGAGGGAAGTGTTTCTATTTTTCATTGTGCAACAAATCCCTAAGGACTACAAATAAATCCCTAAAAGTGCACACATTAACGTTAATGCAGTCAGAACAGGAACTGTTAAAATACCAAAGCAAGCAATGAAAATAAAAGGATTCCTGCCTTCATATTAGGATGTGCTGAGCTCTTGAAGATGCTGATCATACTGATAAGAACCTGTCGGGGAGGGGTGATCTTCAGACTGCTCCAAGGAGTCTTTTTTTTTTTCTTCCAAGGAGTCTTGAAGGCAGAGTTTGGGGTGCTGACAGCACCAAGTGGCAGCCCCAAGGAGAGGCTTGGGGCAGAGTGGCCTTGAACTCCACCATAATCGGGGCACTTGGATGGCTCAGTGGTTGAGCATCTGACTTTGGCTTAGGTCATGATCCCAGAATTCTGAGATCAAGTCCTGCACGGAGCCTGCTTCTGCTGCCTATGTCTTTGCCTCTCTGTGTCTCTCTGAATGAATGAATGAATAAAAAGAACTTCACCATAATCTCCCTGGAGCCACACATCTAAAAGCTACTCCAATTAAATACATAATCTAAGGAAAACCAGTAAACTTGTTAGACAAAAACAGCTTTGCATAGAGCCCCCTGGCCAACCTTCTGGTCAGCCGAGCAAATGTCCCCTAAAGTAGACAGAAGGTCAGAGACTCCAAGCCATCCTCAACTAGAGACTTTTTAGGCTGCTTAGTGTCCCTGCTTCACACAGTGAGCTTAGGGATATTTCCTTCCAACGAGGAATCTCCCAGAGGAAGAAAGTTGAGAGAAGCCCTGGCATACAGTAAAACAGCTCAGTACAGAAATCAGAAGACCCAGGTTCTGGCCTAGACCCTACCCTTACCTAGGAGATGGGCAACCAGAGACTGGACCTTCTACATCCATGTTCTTTTCCACAAAATTAAATGGCTCAACCATAGAAGATCTCCACTAGCCCTTCCAGGTCTAAAATGAAAGAATCTACATTACCGATTGTTCCACATGAAGATGGTTGACAACTATCTTTTTAGAGCCAACTATTATTATTGCCCCCAGGAACCTTTACTGTCTAGAACTTTCCAATAAATGGCTTATATTCAGTTCAGAGAGGACATTGAACATAAATGAAGAAACTATTCCAAAGTTGTTGGTTGTTTTTTTGTTTTTTGTTTTTTGTTTTTTTAATTATATTTATTCACTTGAAAGAAAGAGAGCACAAGCAGGGGGAGCAGGAATCCCTGGGTGGCGCAGCGGTTTGGGGCCTGCCTTTGGCCCAGGGCGCGATCCTGGAGACCCGGGATCGAGTCCCACGTCGTGCTCCCGGTGCATGGAGCCTGCTTCTCCCTCTGCCTGTGTCTCTGCCTCTCTCTCTCTCTGTGTGTGACTATCATAAAGAAATAAAGAAATTAAAAAAAAAAAAAAAAAAAACAAGCAGGGGGAGCAGCAGCAGAAGAGGAAGAAGCAAGCTCCCTGCTAAGCAGGAAGTCAGATGTGGGGCTCCATCCCAGGACCCCAGCATCATGACCTGAGCCGAAGGCGGACACTTAACCAACTGAGCCACCCAGGAGTCCCTGGAGTTTTTTATTAAAATTAATCCACTGGATGTTACCTTTTAAAATTATTCATCCTGAAATTGTCTAAAAAACAAAACACCAACACTCTGACGTAGACTGATCTAGACTGTAGTCGAGCTTTATTTTCTTTATGCCCCAACACTACTCCTCTTTCCTGGAACTCAGGAACATTTCATGAGTCAAAATAAGGCTTAGAGAAATGGTAGATTCTAGTACCCTCTCTAACAATTGAAAAGGTCTTTGATTTTTCATTTAGTTGAGAGTCCTGACTCTATCTAGTTTCAAGAACTGTTTTTTTTTTCCTTTTTTTCCCTTTTTTCTTGCATTAAATACCAGTGACAGGGAAAGAGCAGCATAAAGAAAAACAATGGGTTTTACCATGGCCCTGGTTGTGGCTTGGCGATTAACAAGTTGGGTGACCTGACCCACATTACTTAACTTTTCTTTTCTTTTTCTTTTTTTGTAAAAAAAGATTTTATTTATTTATTCATAGAGACAGAGAGAGAGAGACAGAGACACAGGCAGAGGGAGAAGCAGGCATCATACAGAGAGCCTGATGTGGGACTCGAACCAGGTTCCCCAAGATCACGCCCTGGGCTGCAGGCAGCGCTAAACCACTGCGCCACCCGGGCTGCCCTACTTAACTTTTCTGACTCAGTTTACACACCTGCAAAATGTGGATAATAGCACACTAGTTCCCCTGATGCTCCCCTCCACCAGGAGTTAAATAGGATAAAGCCAGGGGGTAGCCCGGGTGGCTCAGTGGTTTAGCGCTGCCTTCGGCCCAGGGCGTGATCCTGGAGACCCAGACTAGAGTCCCACATCGGGCTCCCTGCATGGAGCCTGCTTCTCCCTCTGCCTCTCTCTCTCTCTGTCTCTCATAAATAAATAAATAAATAAATAAATAAATAAATAAATAAATAAATAAATAAAATCTTAAAAAAAAAAAAGGATAAGGCCAGGGAAGAATAATGAACCCAGGGTTGGTTCTCTCACCAACTCTCCTCATTTTTAAAAATACGGGCGCTCTTGGGATGCCTGGGTGGCTCAGCAGTTAAACGGCTGCCTTCACCCAGGGCGTGATCCTGGAGATCTGGGATAGAGTCCCACATCCGGCTCCTTGCATGGAGCCTGCTTCTCCCTCTACCTGTGTCTCTGCCTCTCTATCTCTCTGTGTATCTCATGAATAAATGGGTAAAATCTTTAAAAATAAATAAATAAATATGGGCTCTCCTAATTCACTGCAGGGTTTAGACAGAAACAAATTCCTAAAGTGCTGTGTAGACGGAATCAGGCCCAAAGCAAATGAAGCCTTGAAGCAAAAGTTAGGCTTTGAAGAATCTACCTACTAAGGTGATGGTAATGGTCTTCTTTGAAGACACTGTTAAGTCCCTTCCCAGTTTTGTTTTTTTTTTAAGATTTTAATTATTTGACAGAGAGAGAGCACAAGCAGAGGGAGCAGCAGAGGGAGAGGGAGAAGCAGACTCCAGCTGAGCACAGAGCCTGATGTGGGGCTTGATCCCAGGACTCGGATCAGGACCTGAGCCAAAGGCAGCCACTCAACCCAGGGAACCACATTGGCGCCTCATGCTCCTTCCCAGTTTTTAATGTTAAGGACAGTAGGACACAGTACAAGGTGGGGGGGTGGGGGTGGATGGTGGACACTGGGGGTTTACTCCAAGTCAGATTCCAGGAATCTAACCTCTGGCACAAGGTACCTAGTTTCCTCACCCATCATCTGCCTTGGAAAATCTGAATCCTATCAGTTTGAAGCCTCTATCAATCTAAACTGTCCCCCCCACCCCCGTTTCTCTAACCAAGTGGAAAACTAACTTCAAAATATAACTTTTTTAGAAACTGAATCATGGGACACCTGGGTGGCTGAGCGATTAATCGTCTGCCTTCTGCTCAAGGCGTGATCCTGGAGTCCCAGGATCGAGTCCCACGTCGGGCTCCCTGAATGGAGCCTGCTTCTCCCTCTGCCTGTGTCTCTGCCTCTCTCTCTCTCTCTCTCTCTGTGTGTGTCTCTCATGAATAAATAAAAACTTAAAAAAAAAGAAAAGAAACTGAATCATGCTTTAGTCCAAATAAATTACACATTAAGTAAATTAGAATTATATATTCTATTAACAAGGGGAGCCTGATTTCATTTGCCAATTAAGAAAGGGCCTCCCCTCCCCCCCCAAAAAAATAACAAGTAAAAGAAAAGGCCTCCACCTGTATTATTCAAAAGTGATTACTTCTCCCTGAAGTGGTGGGTATTTTAGTAGCATGCATAAATAAATCAATAAGTGGCTTAAGAGCTGTGCCTGAATGTTCAGGAAAGCCTGTGAAAAAAAAGCAATCAGAATAAAGAGAGTAAAAAGATTTTGTAGGTAGTAAGAAGATTCTAGAACTGGTTGTTTTCTTGACTATCACCCGCACTTTTTGCACTTTTCATGCAGTACTAACACTGCGCCTAGATCCCAAACTCCTATCAATAAATAAAGTCACTGGGGGGAGAGATGAAAAAGCACACACATCTCCGGGCTGCACTGCTCCAGCTCAGCTGCCCAGGGTGGGAAGATCTCAATCTTTTCTAGAACTACTCTGGTTAACCAGGTTCACTCATCTGCCTCCCCCACTTGCCACACAGCTGTGTGCTGCTCCTCCACTTGATTGACACGGTCGAGATGCATCCCCCAACACTGCCTATCCACCCGGATTCATTCCATCCTTCCAGACTCTGCTCCAACGTTATCTCCTCAAATGCCAACAGGCAGCATCGCCAGGTCCATCATTCTGGTGGGGGCCTGACCTCTCTCTTTGGCAACCAGTGTCCCGGGGAGGTATAGTTTTGTCAACTCGCAGCTACTTGGATCTTGCCTTGGATTGTACTATGGGTCCTGCCTCAACACTTGCTCCAGGTGACAGATTAAGACGGGCCCCTCGGGGGATCCCTGGGTGGCGCAGCGGTTTGGCGCCTGCCTTTGGCCCAGGGCGCGATCCTGGAGACCCGGGATCGAATCCCACATCAGGCTCCCGGTGCATGGAGCCTGCTTCTCCCTCCGCCTGTGTCTCTGCCTCTCTCTCTCTCTGTGACTATCATAAATAAAAAAATAAAAAAAAAAGACGGGCCCCTCGGGAGCGCACTTTATCGGTTAAATACCTGCTTCTTGCCCAAAGCGCCTCGCCCCTTCCGCAAGGTAGAGGCTCACTAATACACCTGATAGATTAGATGCTCTGTATTTAAATAGACACACGGTCTGGCTCGCAGTCTCTTTGGTGGGGCACACTAACCCACACTAGTGACTTTCAAATTTCCCCGATTGGCTCCACGCTTCCTTGACGTCCCTGGACGGGCGCTAAGCAATTGTGAAAACACCAAAAAGGTAGGGGCGCGGGGTGGGGGTGGGGGGATGCTGGGGCCTGAATAATCCTCCCTGAGTCATTTCCTGAATGATGGAGCTTGAAGCTTCGGGAGATCCGGAGAATGGAGCTGGAGCAGCAGCAGCGGTGGGAGGACCAGCCCCCCGCCCCCCGCCCCGCAGCCGCAGCCCCGGGAGCCGAGCCCCGGGCCGGCACCCACGTGCTGGGGCGCCCCCGTGTGGCCGCGCCCGCGTCCCCGCCGCTCCGGGCTCGCCCGCAGACCACGCTCCCCGCCGCTGGAGAAACAAGAGACGCAGAAAGTTTCCGAGCCAGGCGGTTTGCGGAAAGGTCGGAGCCAGGTCTGGGAGCCTCGATGCGCGGGCGTGGCGGCAGCGGCGACGGCGAGAAGTCCGGGCCCGGGCCCGGGGAGGACTCCCCTAGGGCTCCGAGGTGCCCCCCAGCGGGACTCCGGGCCTGGAGATCCCGAGGGCGAAGGCTCCCCCCCCCACCCCCACCCAACCCAGACCTTGCAGCGAAGGGCGGGAGGGGAGCCGGGGCCCACTCGCACCCACCCCACCCGCACGCCAGCGGGACGCGCTTGGGGCGCTTGGCGTTGCTCTGCTCGTGTGCCTAATGGGGGGGGGGGGGGGCGCCCATTCCCTCTGGCGCATCCGGATCCCCAAGAGTCAGGTTTCTGGGTGCCCCCCAAGCCTCCACCTAGAGTCCAGCGCCCTGGCCCGCTGGGGTGACAAGTGGAACCAGCAAGTCCCCTGCCCTGCCCTGCCCTGCCCTGCCCTGCCCTGCAGCCCTCCAGCCCTCCGACTCGGCGGTAGCGCTCCAGCAGGGCTTCCCCGCGCCCGACCGAGAGGCTGCGGCGGGGTCCTCGGCGCCCCGGGGCGGGTGGGGGGCGCTTACCTCGTCCACGGTGAGCGGCATGCAGATCCGGTACTCCTTGAGCAGCATGGTGCTGCCGGCCGCGGGCCCCGGCGCGGGCGGGGGGGGGGGCGCCCCGAGGGACGCGGCTGCCGCCCGGGCGCGGGGCAGGGCGCTCGGAGCCGGCGGGCGGAGCAGCCCCGGCGGCGCGCTCAGCTCCTGGCTTCCCCCTGTGCGCCCGCGAGCATGTCCGGGCTCGGGTCGGGCGTCCGGGGCTCCCCCGCTCCTGCCGGGCCGAGGTCCGCCCTCCCGGACGCGCTGTTGCAAAGTCGGGGGGGACGGCGGAGGCGGGAGGGGCCGCTGGAAGCCGCAGGGATCGCAGCCCCGGGCGGTGGGAGCGGCCGCGGGATCAGGACATGCCGGGGCGGCCGGGGGGGGAAACCGGGCTTCCCGGGGAGCGCCCCGCCTCGAGCCGCCGGAGCCCGCGACCCCTCCGGCGGGTCTGCCCGAAGGCGACCGTCACCGGGAGCACATCGCAGCGGGGCCGGGGATGCCGACTCCCCAGACAAAGGCTCGGCCGCGCTTCCCCGGGCGCGCACAAGGGCTCCGGCTCTGCTTAGGGCCCGTCCCCGAGGCGCGGCGGGAGGAAAGGGCAGCGGCGGCCGCTCGGCTGCTCCGAGCTGGGCTCCGAGCGGGGCTCCGGCGGCCGCGGCGGGCGGGAGGAGGCAGGCGCCGGCCGCGCACGTCCCGCCCCCGAGGCCCGGGCTGGGCGAGCGCCCTGCGTGCCCGCGAGTTTGCAGCCGCCGCGCCGGGCCCGGAGTCCGCGCCGAGCCGCAGTGTGCCTCGGGCCGGGGAGGTGCGCGCGGGAGGAGCGAGCGCCAGCCAGGCTGACATCAGCAGCGGCCGCGGCGGGGAGGGTAGCCCCATCCGGCCAATGGGGAAATGGCAAAGAATGTGGAGGATTTAAACAAAACAGCATGTCTCTCCCCGGCTCCTGCCAGACGGCGGGGCTGCCCCGGAGCTGAGCCTGGGGGCGGCTGGGGAGGACCGAGGGAGGGGGCCTGGGGGGGGAGGGCGAGAGGGGCTCGCTTCCCCGCCCGCCTGTGCCCTTTGGGTCTGTTTCTCAGATGTGCTCCGCCCGGCCCCTCTGGGTGGCTTCTGGCTTCCAGGTGCCGAAAGAAGCGTGTCTTGACCTTTGCAGAAGGTCTTGTTACAAACGCCCTCTCTGGTCCAGGGTTGCAAGCCCAGCGCTGGAGCGGCGATGGGCCGTGGGAGCACGAGCCCCCAGCCTTGCCTGCTTTCCTGGCTGGCCTCACAGATGGAATCCTGGACGACTGGCAAGTGCAAAAGCGAGGAAGAAAATGAAGTGCAGAGAGCACAGGAAAACAGAGGGAGCCAGAAGCGGACACAGCCTTGTACCTCTCCTGGCCTGCCCTGCTGTCCTGTCCCACCGCCCGCTCCGCTCCGCAGGGCTGCCAGGGTAGGCTCGCCTGTCAGCACTCCTAAGTTCAAAAAGTCACAGTGAAATGTCAATGAAAATGCCTGGAGTGTTGGTACTTCATCCATATTAAACAGATCCCTCATTTTAACCACAAGAGGCACATTTTTCACTTACTCAGGAAGCTGCATGTAACTGCTGAAGTCTGTTTTTCATTTGTCTGGTATTTTTAAGCTTGTTTTTCTGAAAAGTTGCTGGATGAAAAACGCATCGTTTTGCCTCTATGCAGAAGAACCTGCAAGCATCGTCTTTTCTCTGAAAAATATGTGTGCTCTGCGGCCCTGCAGCTGCTCGTCGAGCTTGGATGGTGCTGCAGATGGTCTCGATACTATAGTATTTAAAATTATGATTAATAAACAGATAACCGGTGTAACTGTGGTGGGTTGTGGCAAAAAGCACCCAGATGGCTGGAGAGAATTCATAACTGTGAACATGATACAAAGCCTCATAGAAAAACAACCACCCTATACCCAGCTTATATTTTAGTGAAAACTATTTTCTAGATAAATGCTTCCCGGAGTTGGCTCAGATATATTCACAGCAACTAATTAAAGCTAAACCGAATTCCTCGAGGTGGAAAATCTAAATCTGACACTGTAGTGGTGAATAATAACACATCGAAAGCCTGTGATACGGGAAGAAGCTCAAGCTGTTTTTCCTTTTTTTCCTACTTCTTACTTGACAACAAGTGTAGTGGTTTCGCTTCTGGCGCCTAATCCTCTTCCCAAAGGCAGCTAGGCAAGGTACGGGCAAGCCACATGTACATACGCATGCACACAGGACTTCAAAAGTGTGTAGGTATGTTCCCAGCTTCCTAGATGTTTCCTTTTTGTTTTGTTTTGTTTTTTTAAGATTTTATTTATTTGACAGAGAGATAGTGAGAGAGCACAAGCAGAGGGAGCAGCAGAGGGAGAGGGAGAAGCAGGCTCCCCACTGAGCAGGGAGCCTGATGCAGGCAGATGCCAGGACTCTGGGATCATGACCTCAGCTGAAGGCAGACGCTTAACCTACTGAGCCACCCAAGCGCCCCCTCCTAGATGTTTCCTGACATTGATTCCGCAGCTGTTTTTACTGAAATTAATATTACGGTTGAAGAACTACCCCTCCTCATAGCCCAGACTGCAAATCAGTCTGTATGTGCTTTGCTCCTGACTCTAGTAAGCTGCCTGAACTTCCTTTTCATCCAGTCCATCCGCGTGCCTGGTCACATTAAGCTTGTTCAAGCACAGCTCTAATCCTGCCCCTTTCACAACCTCTCAGGGATTCTCTGTGGCCTACTGAGCCAGTTCAAATTCCTTGGCAGGAAGATCAGGACTCTGAATCCACCTTTCCCCTGCTAGTCAGTTACCTTTCCTCCCGGCCCTCCTGCAGCCAGGTGACACAAATATTATCTGTTGGCAGGAGAAGGCGCCCACTTCACCTTGACCCTTCTGCTCCTGCCATTGCCTTCAGAGAGTCCCTCCCCACTCCATCCCCCATGACACCATTTCTCAGCAATCTGCTTTTGGAAAGTGATTTCTGATGGCTGTGTGTTGGATGGGAAAAGGCAGCAGGATACCAGAGGCAAGAGGTTATTATATTATTAGAATATTACAGGAGACAGAATGAGGAGGGGGGGTCTGAATTAGACTGCGCCAGAAGAAAAGATGATGAATTTCAAAGATTCATTAAGGACTTGGGGACAGATTGGTTTTCACTACAACAGCACTTGGGGGAGGGGAGGGCTTATTCATTCATAACTCATTCACAAAAGGGAAAAGGGCGGCATCTACTGGTCAGATACATTGTTTAAAGTGTTTTTAAGTCAGCAAGTCTGGCAAGAATTCTATCTTTGTTTCTTCTCCGCCAGCGGAATCCCCAGGATCTACTTCCAGAGAGCTTTGAAGGTGTTGCCGTCATCATTAAGGATAGTACTAATGATCCATTAACAGTGGTACGATCTACAGTTGCTGATTATCACGTATTTTAAAATGGGGGCTGGGGCACAAAGAGCAAAAAGGGAGCAAAGTGAAGTTACCAGGGAGGAATGATATGAGCACAAGGAAAAGAGTATTAGCCTGCGCACGTCTGTGACAGCCTGTATCCTCGGACAGGTGACAATCTGTGAAGGGGGGGTTCTCAGAAGGCGGGGCGGGGTGCCCATCAGAATCAATCATCTAAGGAGTCTTTTTAGTCCATTATCATCACCTGGATTCTGATGATGCACCCCTCCCCCACCCTGAAACCTCTCTGCAGTTGGTGTGAAAAAGCTGAGACCCACTCTGCATGTAGCAGCAGAAGGAACAGTCTTTGTGACTATTTGAAGCCATGTTTCATTCCTAGAATATCCTGGTACCTCTAAAGTATTATGGTCCTTTCCATCTTCCTCTTTCCTACAGACTGTATATAAGGTCTGTGGGTTTGTCAAAGCTCATTGAAAGTCCTATCTCAGGGATCCCTGGGTGGCTCAGTGGTTTGGCGCCTGCCTTTGGCTCAGGGCGTGATCCTGGAGTCCCGGGATCAAGTCCCGCATCCGGCTCCTGGCGTGGAGCCTACTTCTCCCTCCTCTTGTGTCTCTGCCTCTCTCTCTTTATATATATATAATCTTTAAAAAAAAGTCCTATCTCAATCAATTAAGCATCTGCCATCAGCTGGGGGTCATGATCCCAGGGTCCCGGGATGGGGCCCTGCGCCAGCTCTGACCTCGCTTCTTCTCCCCACCCCCCTGCCCATGTTTTCTCTCTCTCTCAAATAAAGTCTTATAAAAAAAAAAAAAAGAAAGAAAGAAAGAAAGAAAGAAAGAAAGAAAATGAAAGTCCTATCTCTTCCACACAGCGCTCTAGACAACTCTTTACCTTTCTAGACAACCCAGAACACTTATCTGGACTATTCATTTTGGTTCTTGTTTGCATGCAAGTGTGGCCTTTACATAGAAAATGTCATATACAGGGATGCCTGGGTGGCTCAGCGGTTGAGTGTCTGCCTTTGGCTCAGGGTGTGATCCTGCAGTTCTGGGATCAGGCTTCCTGCATGGAGCCTGCTTCTCCCTCTGCCTATGTCTCTCTGCCTCTCTCTCTCTCTCTCTCTCTCTGTGTGTCTCTCATGAATAAATAAATAATATCTTTTTTTAAAAATGTCATATAGGGATCCCTGGGTGGCGCAGCGGTTTGGCGCCTGCCTTTGGCCCAGGGCGCGATCCTGGAGACCCAGGATCGAATCCCACGTCGGGCTCCCGGTGCATGGAGCCTGCTTCTCCCTCTGCCTATGTCTCTGCCTCTCTCTCTCTCTGTGTGTGTGACTATCATAAATAAATAAAAAAAATTAAAATGTCATATACACTGCTAAAGTATTCCATCTCTTCTCCAACTGCCAGACATGATTTTAAGCTTCCAGAGAAGCCAGACCATGTCCTCATCTGGAGAATGTATCTTTGGTATAAGGGGTAGTGTAGGTACCCCCCAAAAAAACATCTATTAGGTGTATGTATATAATTAGTTCAGGATTCACCATCTCAGATAATTCTTTGTTGTGGTGGTCACTGTAGGATGTTTAGCAGCATCCCTGGTCTCTACCCACTAAATATCAGTAGCACCCCCCACACACACACTGCCAAATATGGGGGTACATAGGGAGGGAGGAAGTCCTGCAATGGAGAACCACTGTATTTGCGTAACATTCACTAATCTTATCTAAAATAGCTACTCCAAGAAGCTTTTGGAGACGCGGACTTCCAACTCGTCAAAATTAGGTCTAAGGAGAGAAGGATAAAACTGTTACATCACAGTAATAGAAAGATGTACCTTCTTATTCCCATTGTCTGCCTTACATTACCAAAGCAGCCTTTAATGAAGAATTTGACCTTAACTAACCTTTATCACTAGGTGAAGGTCATGCCTGCCAATTTTTTCCATTGGAAAGTTACTATTTCTCCCTTTCTGTACTCTGTTCTTCAGGAGTGGGTCGGTCATTGGGGTGCCCGGGTGGCTCAGAGGTTGAGCGTCTGCCTTTGGCTCAGGTCATGAACCCCGGGGTCCTGGGATCGGGTCCCACATGGGCTCCCCGCAGGGAGCTTGATTCTCCCTCTGCCTGTGTCTCTGCCTCTCTTTCTGTGTCTCTCATGAATAAATAAATGAAGAAGAAGAAGAAGAAGAAGAAGAGGAAGAAGAAGAAGAAGAAGAAGAGAGAAGAAAAAGAAAAAGAAATGGGTCATTAAGTCCAGTCCACAATCAAGGGCGGGGAATGAAGCCTGCCTCCCAAGGAGAGGGTGTCTACATATATAATATGGAATCCTGTGTAATTTGTCTCTTCTCCCTCACTTATTTCCTCATTCAATTATTTATTTAAATCAGTTGGACTGGGCAGCCCGGGTGGCTCAACAGTTTAGCACCTGCCTTCAGCCTAGGGCCTGATCCTGGAGACCTGGATCGAGTCCCACATCAGGCTCCCTGCATGGAGCCTGCTTCTCACCCTACCCGTATCTCTGCTTCTGTGTGTGTGTGTGTCTTTCATGAATAAATAAATAAAATCTTTTAAAAATAAATAAATAATAAATAAATAAATAGATAAATAAATAAGTTGGATCCATGCATATTTCTTTTACACCAAGTAACAATTCAATAGTCTGTTAGTTTTGTTGCTCTAAATGTTCCAACTTTGGACACTGGAGGCTCTTGCAGGTTGGTTCCTGTGTCCATTCACATACCCCCTTTATAAGGATTCTACTTGAAAATCAAATGTTATCCTTTGCAATTAATTTTTATTAACTTGTTGAATTCCAGCAAAGTCTGTGTGTGTGTGTGTGTGTGTGTGTGTGTGTTAAACACCTGTGTATCTGACCTTGTTAGGTACTAAGCAAATGATAAATTAATTCCTAACACAACTACAAAAAGCACATCCCAAAGCAATTCTTATGTGTAGACCCATTTATCAGACCTCTATTAAATACAGAGAATGCCTTTGATGTATAATTGCTTGTAGCTGGGTGCTCATAAAATAAAAATTAATTGACAATGATGTGGTATAAATTGCTTCACACACACACACAAAAAGAAAACCTTGGGAGTTCTGTAGCCAAAGGTGTAGTTTTGTCTTTTTTTTTTTTTTTAACAAATAAGCTAGCAATACATTTATCAAAGTTTTATTGCTTCTCCTGTTTTTATAGAAATTGACAAAACACTGGAATATTTTGAGATGAATTATGCGACTGTATGTAACCTATGCTCACTGAAGACAAGTTTTAGTGATGAAAGAAGACATCGTCCTTGATCCTGAATGTCCTTTAAGAGGAGGCAACTGTGCAACCATAATTGACTATAGCTACTTAATGCAAAAGCATATTTGACCTAGTATCATCAAGTGATATCAACACAGATCTGGAAATAGCATTCCTTTTCTTTTCTTTTCTTTTTTTAAGATTTTCTTTTTAAGTAATCTTTACCCCCCACGTGGGGCTCCAGCTAACAACCCTGAGGTCAAGAGTCACATGCTCTCCTGACGGAGCCAGTCCTGTTCCCCTGGAAATCGTATTTCTTAGCTATGTCATGCCACAGAGATAGTATGATATTTGACTTTTTGTGGAATATCATAAGTGTTACCAGAGAGAAAAAGAGTTGTGTTTACTATTAAGAGCATGTAGTGGGCAGCCCGGGTGGCTCAGCGGTTTAGCGCCTACCTTCAGCCCAGGGCATGATCCTGGAGACCTGGGATCGAGTCCCACATCTGGCTCCCTGCAGGGAGCCTGCTTCTCCCTCTGCCTGTGTCTCTGCCTCTCTCTGTGTCTCTCATGGATAAATAAATAAAATCTTTAAAAAAACAAAAAAGAGCATGTAGTAATAAGGGAAGAACTGACTTGGGGGTTTCTAGTTTTCTATTAAATCATTAATGTCAATCAAAAAAAATGTGAAGTCATTTATATCAAAACCCCAGTTTAACAATTGTTTAGGTGACTGTAATTAAGCTGAATAATGGCCCCCAGAGACAACGGATCTTAAAACCTGGAAACTGAAAATGTTCCCTTATTAGAAGAAGAGTCTTTGGGGTAGGGGTGGGCACCTAACTGGCTCAGTCAGCAGGGGATGTGACTCTTGGTCTTGTCAGGGTTCTGGGTTTGAGTCCCACGTCAGGTGTAGAGATTACTTTAAAATAAAACTTCGGGGATCCCTGGGTGGCTCAGCGGTTTAGCACCTGCCTTCGGCCCAGGGTGTAGTCCTAGAGACCAGGGATCGAATCCTACATTGGGCTCCCTGCATGGAGCCTGCTTCTCCCTCTGCCTGTGTCTCTGCCTCTCTCTCTCTCTCTCTGTGACTATCATAAATAAATAAAAAATTAAAAAAATTAAAAATTTTTTAAAAAAAATTAAAAAAGAAAAGAAAAAGGGTCTTTGGAGATGTGGTTAAATTAAAGACTTTGAGAAGAGATTAATCTGGATTATCTGGGGAGGCCCTAAATACAATCACAAGTGTACATAAGAGAAAAACAGAGGGACATTGATACACACACAGAAGAGGAGAAAGCAACTCGACCATGAAGGCAGAGATTGGCCTGATGAAGTCAAGGAATGTCCACAACCACTGGAAGCTGGAGAAGACAAGGAACAGATTGTCCCCTAGAGCCTCCGGGGGGGGGAACATGGTCCTGTCGTACCTTGATTTTTGCCCAGTGATACTGATTTCAGACTTCTGGACTCCGGATTCTGAGAGAATCAATTTCTGATGTTTTGAGCCACTAAATTCATGGTGATTTGTTACAGCAGCAAGAGTAAATGAACACAATAATTCTTTTTATTCACTTGATATAATGGTACTTGACATGAAATAATTCTAACATAGGTCCAATAGATTTACTCAAGAGATAAAATACAGTATAATTTTCTTTACAGGGCAGCCCCGGTGTCGCAGCGGTTTAGCGCCGCCTGCAGCCCGGGGCATGATCCTGGAGACCCTGGATCAAGTCCCACATCAGGCTCTCTGTATGGTGCCTGCTTCTCCCTCTGCCTGTGTCTCTGCCTCTCTCTGTCTCTATGAATAAATAAATAAAATCTTTAAAAAAATTTTTTCTTTACAAAATGATTTACAACAGACTTGAAAATACCCAACTTCTCCCACTGCCTTTTTTTTAAGTTTTTATTTATTTAAGCAATCTCCACACCCAACGTGGGGCTCAAACCACAACTCACAACTGCAAGATCAAGAGTCACAGGTTCCTCCCACTGAACCAGGCTGGTGCCCTCCTACTGCCTTATAAAAGAGGAAATTTACAAAAACAAATGTTTCACACACATTTCAGAAACACTTCTGTAATGTAAGCCTCTGGCTTAAGATGCAATCAATATGCTAATGACTCCTGGCTTTGAATCTCTAGCCCAAAGGACTGCCCTTAATTTGTTTGTTTTTTTTTTTTAATATTTTATTTATTCATGAGAGACACAGAAAGAGAGGCAGAGACATAGAGGGAGAAGCAGGCTCCCTGTGGGGAGCCCAATGTGGGACTCCAACCCAGGAAGGACCTGGGGATCCTGACCTGAGCCAAAGCTAGACGCTCAACCCTTGAGCCACCCAGGGATCCGAGGACTCCCCTTAATTCGACCCCTGTATATGAATTTGCTTTTTCGACATTGTCCCTGGATACCCAATAGGGGCCTCAAACTTAACATATCCAAAACTGGGCTTCTATCCTTTTGTGTCTAATTTGCTTGTCCCTAATCTGCTTTTTCTTGGGAAATGGCAACTCCATCTTTCCAGACACTCTTGCTGACCAAACTCTTGCTGACATATTTGACCTCTCAACCCCCACAGTCAATAGCAAATCCAATTGGCTCTATCTTCAGGTATATCCGGGATCTAGCCCTCTCTCACCACTTCTACTGTCTCCACCCTCATCTAAGCCACCAACATTTTCCTCCTGAAGTATTTTTTTTTAAGATTTTATTTATTTATTCATGAGAGACACATAGAGAGAGGCAGAGACATGGGCAGAGGGAGAAGCAGGCTCCATGCAGGAAACCCAATGTGGGACTCAGTCCCGGGACTCCAGGATCACACTCTAAGCCAAAAACAGATGCTCAAACCCTGAGCACCCAGGTGTCCCTTCCTCCTGAATTATTGCAATAACTTCCCAGCTAGTCTCCCAGCTTCGTCCCAACCTAGTCACCACACAGCAGCCAGAGTGATTCTTTCATCATGTAAGTTGGCTCCTGCTACTCCTTCCCATAAAACCTCCACTAGCTTCCTATCTCACTCAGATTTAAAAAAAGAAAGAAAGAAAGAAAGAAGTCCTTATAATTGGTTGAATTGTCCTAAACTTCATCTCCTGCAACTCTTGCCCTCACTCATTCTGGTCTTCAGACAAGCCGGGGTGATCTGATGGCTCTCACTTCAGGGTTCCTGCTCCTGCCTGCCTCTGCCTGGAATCTTCCTCCCCCAGCTATCTGCAAGACTCCTTTACTGAGGCGCCTGGCTGGCTCAGTCTGCGGATCATGCCACTCTTGATCTCAGGGTTGGGAGTTCGAGCCCCATGTTGGGGGGAGAGATTACATAGGGAAAAAAAAAAAAGACTCTTACTCCAGGTCTTGGCTCACTAGCCTGTCCTTCCTCGACCATCTCCCATTCACTATCACCCCTGCTGCATATTTACATGTTTATCTTCTGTCTCCCCCCTCCCATTGACATGTTCACTTCACAAGGGTGGGAACTTTGGGTCAGTTGTGGGCATGGTGAGGAAGCTGCACCTGCCAGAGATGCCAAATAGGAACACCAACATAGTAATTAATATAGAGACACATTAGTTTTAATAGTATCAGAATATACATTACCAGTGTTTTTCCAATAGATATTTCTCTCTGTTGTGGAAAACCCACCTCCATGCTCCGGGGCAGTAACTCGAAGACAGAGTTTGGGTATACAGAAGGAAGGAAGATAGTTTATTCCTTTGCCAGGCATAGAAGGCTGCAGCAGGCTAATGACTCCAAGGACTGCAAGCCTATCTGGGGTAGAAGGGTTTTATAGGAAAATACAGGATCTGGGCGGTTTGGATAGGAATCTGGCCTGTGCTGCCAGCAGAGTAGGTCACGTCTTCAAGGTGGTCTCATGACTGGCATTGGCACTGGCCATGAGTCTCGTTACTAAGTATACATTGAGGTCAGTGGGACGTCAATATTGGTGCAGTGTTCTTGGAACAAAGGATTCCACAGAAAAACAAATGAAGAGGAAGGGGAGGGGGAGGCTTTGAGAATGAGGAAGAGAAAAATGTGTTCAGTTTAAAGTCAAGCCTTGCTGAGACTCTAGTGTGCCCACGTTTGCTTTTTTTAAAAATTGCATTGTTATTTATTTATTTTTAACTAATCTCAATTGTCCAAGGGGGGCTCCAACGCACGACCCCAATCTTTTGTTTTTTAATCTCTCAGCCCAATGTGGGGCTTGAGCCAGGACCCTGAGATCAAGAGTTGCATGCTCTATGTACTGAGCCAGCCAGATGCCCCATGTTCTCTTTTTTTTTTAACATGATGTTTTTTTGTGTTTTATTTTTTTTATTATTATTTTTTTAAAGATTTAATTCATTTATTCATGAGAGAGACACACAGAGAGAGGCAGAAACATAGGCAGAGGGAGACACGGGCTCCATGCAGGGAGCCCGATGTGGGACTTGATCCCGGGACTCCAGGATCATGCCCTGGGCCAAAGGCAGATGCTTAACTGTTGAGCCACCCAGGCATCCCCCAACTAGTGTGTTCATCTTAATTTCCATCTATCTTTACATTTCTATAGGGGTTTCATTTCCCTATTCCTTATCCTTTGCTAATTTTCTCTTCTGAAACTAAATTCTTTTTTTTTTTCCCCTGAAACTAAATTCTTAATCACAATATCAGATTCATCCAAATAAAGGGTTTATAAAGAGTATCTGTATAACAGTATTCTTCTTACCTATTTTCTCTGACTGTTGCTCAGACTTTTACTGAGTTGATTCTTTATTCATTTCACCTTTTTTTTCTTGTTTCCTTTGCAAGCCTTTCCTTTAATTTCAATATGCTTTCATTTTCTGTTACCTCCGAGCCAAGCGAGAAAGGGCTTCAGTTTGGCATGAGAGCCAACTAGAGTTTTCTCCACTATTTATCTCTTTCTTAGATCCTCTCTCTAATTTTTTGAGTCCTGGAAACCATGAATCTGTTTACTCCATTACACCTTTGTTTCTTTTTGTCTTTTCACACTCTACACACATGTAGACCTCCAAATACTTTGTCTCCTCTACTCAAACCAACTACACACCAAATAAAGAGTGAGAAAGCAAATTAGCCTAGGGCGTCTCAACAATTCTGGCTCCTACCATGTGTTCTAGACATTTGTGTGGGTATTTCAGGTTGTCACAATCACTGGGGGCAGAGGGAGTATCAGCATATAACTGGGATGCGAGACCATCTACAAATGCAACAAACCTGCACAGTAAAATATTGTCCTACATTCCACCTGACTTTTTAAAAAATATTTTATCTATTTGACAGAGAAAGAGAGCACAAGCAGGGGGAGCAGCAGTCAGAGAGAGAGGAAGAAGCTGGCTCCCAAGTGAACTGCTGCGGGGCTCCATCCCAGGATCCTGGGATCATGACCTGAGCCTAAGGCAGACATTTAACCAACTGAGCCACCGAGGCGCCCCACACCTGACTTTTCAGTGTCCTGCCAGATGCCTACTTATGTGTCTGAGGCCTAGATTCTTTTTTTTTAAGATTTTATTATTTTTTTTAAGATTTTATTTATTTATTCATGAGAGGCAGAGATACAGGCAGAGGGAGAAGCAGGCTCCATGCAAGGAGCCCAACATGGGCCTCGATTCCAGGACTCGAAGATCACACCCTGGGCCAAAGGCAGGCACTAAACCACTGAGCCACCCAGGGATGCCTAAGATTTTATTTATTTATTTATTCATGAGAGACACACACAGAGAGAGAGAGAGACACACACAGAGACACAGGCAGAGGGAGAAACAGGCTTCATGCTGGGAGCCTGATGTGGGACTCGATCCTGGGACCTTAGGACAATGCTCTGGGTTGAAGGCAGGTGCTAAACCGCTGAGCCACTCAGGGATCCCCTGAGGCCTAGATTCTAACTCCATTTCATATATGCCAATCTATTTCTTGAAGTTTTAATATACACTAAAACTTCATTTTTTTTTTTTAAGATTTTATTTATTTATTCATGAGAGACACAGAAGGAGAGAGAAGCAGAGACACAGGCAGAAGGAGAAGCAGGCTCCATGCAGGGAGCCCAATGCGAGACTTGATCCCAGGTCTCCAGGATCACACCCTGGGCTGAAGGAGGTGCTAAACCACTAAGCCACCTAGGCTGCCCTACACTAAAACTTCTTTTTAAAGATTTATTTACCTAAAAGAGAGCACGCAAGCATGAAGTGTGGGGAGAGGAGGGGCAAAGGGAAAGAATCTAAAGCTGACTCCCTGCTGAGCATGGAGCCCAACCAGGGCTGGATCCCAGGACCCTGAGATCATGACTGGAGCAGTAATCCAGAGTTGGATGCTCAACCAACTGTGCCACCCAGACACCCCTGCCTGTACTAAAATTTCTAAGAATTCTTCTATGTGAAAAGCAATGGAAGATTGTACTTTTATATAGTCAAAACTTTACCAAGAAGTTATACACCATTTTGGAAAATATCATGCTACCCACAGGAAGCCCTCATGATGCTTGGGGAACCAATGAAACATAACTATTGCAGATTTTGCTGGGGCTGGAACTCACCACCCAGAGATCAAGAGCCGCAAGTTTCTCAGACTGAGCCAGGCAGGCGCCCCTTAGCCTTTACATTTTGAAATGTATATTATTTTGCTATTCTGCAATGCTTCTCCTTTATATTATAGCTAGGATGTTTTGTCATTGTTTTTAATTATGTGTGCAGATGGGTTATATTATCCATGATTTTGATTCTACAACAGTAAAAACCAACAACAATTAAAACACAGTCTATTCACCATATAAAAAGGGATGTTGGTGCTGATTAAATTCACTAACCGGTAGACCATTCCAAGATTTCCCTTTTGCTTTGGAGGCTACCGTTGACACTTTGACCACATCACACACAACCTCATTCTCACTTTCAAGCATCCTAAACTTTTTTTTTTATGATTTATTTAATTTATTTATTCATGAGAGACACACAGAGAGAGGCAGAGACATAAGAAGAGGGAAAAACAGGCTCCCTGCCGGGAGCTGGATATGGGATTCCATCCCAAGACCCTGGGATCACGACCTGAGCCAAAGGCAGATGCTCAACCCCTGAGCCACCCAGGTGACCCCATCCTAAACTTTTTAATAGGGATCTAGATGGTGCAAATGAACATTTGTACGGTCCTTAAAAATTAAAATAACCAGGATGCATGGGTGCCTCAGGGGTTGAGCATCTGCCTTTAGCTCAGGGCATGATCCCAGAGTCGGGGGATCAAGTTCCACATTGGGCTCCCTGCATTGAGCCTGCTTCTCCCTCTGCCTGTGTCTCTGCCTCTCTCTCTGTCTCTCATGAATAAATAAATAAAACCTTAAAAAAATAAAAAAAATTTTTTTAAATTAAAATAACCTCACATACATGATCTTGCTTGATGCTCACAAGAGTCCCACAGAGAAAGCCAGTAAAAGGGCACCTGGGTGGCTCTGTCAGCTAAGCATCTGCCTTCAGCTGAGGTCATGATCTCACAGTCCTGGGATTGAGCCCCACATAAGGAGCTCTCCCTCTGTGCAGGAGTTCTCTCTTTCTCTCTCTCTCTTTATTTTTAGGTGTTCTCTCTCAAATAAATAAATACAATCTTAAAAATTAAAAAAAAGCCAGTAAATGTGTTTTTAAAGATTCTTCTTAAAAAAAAATAAAATAAAGATTCTTCTTATCCACGTAGTGGATTACAGTAAAAATGAAAACAAACAAAAAATACTTGTTGTGTTACTGAACCGCTGTCACACTTTTTGGCTTTAAGAGATGCCACCGATTAAACCACCAAGATTCTCAGCCAGACGAAACTTGATAAAGAACTTTTTGTCTCTGGGGTGATTTCAGCCTGCTCAGGCAGAGACGAGAACACTGAGATCCAACAAAAGTCAAGCGACTTGCCTACGGTTCTGAGAAGTAATACTTCAAAGCAGGGATGCCCCGCCCACAGCCCCGCCCACAGCCCCGCCCACAGGGCTGCCCGCGGCAGTGCCTGACTGGCGGCCAGCGCAGGGGGTCCTCGCGGGGTCCTTCGCGCGGGTTCCCGACGCACTGCCTGAGCCGGTGCACAGGCGGCTTCCGGTGTGGGTGACGAGTGGTGGCCGAAGCAGGGGGACATCAAGGGACGTTCAGGCAGGGACCATGGCGGACGGCGGCTCGGAGCGGGCTGATGGGCGCATCGTCAAGATGGAAGTGGACTACAGCGCCACAGTGGATCAGCGACTGCCCGAGTGCGAGAAGCTGGCCAAGGTGAGGGGAGGCCGGCTGGCTGTTGGCGGGCGCCGAGGGCTGAGTCACGGCGCGGAGCTCGCTTAGGCCTCAGGGGGCCTGCGGGCTGGAGGGCGCGTCCCCCACTGCCTGCCCGGCCCGAGTGGGGCTGCATGGGGAGGAGGTCCCAGGTCGGCTCCGCGGCGGGAGTACGCCAGTGCATACAGCTTCCCAAACCTTCCCTGGGACAGATGGCCACTGCCCGGAGCAGCTGGGGCCCCCTTTGCTTGGTCCGGTTTAACGTGCACTTTAGCAGTTTCCCAGGGGGTTAGGGCCGCGTCAGCGTCCAGGCTAGATCAGAGAGTTGAGTGCTTCTGCTCGTGTCGTTAAGCTGTGTGTGGATCCTGGGATGTGCCTGGCCTTGAGCCGGGAGAAGGGGTAGGAAAGTGATGGGACGAAGGTGGACAACGGCACAGGACCCCTGCCCTTCAGGAGTTCGTAGGCATCGCGAAATCAGACGATCGGCTGCGGTGGTGAGTGTCCCCCCAAGCCTGTCAAGTGCTGTTGGAACACAGAGAAGGAAGCTGCTCCTTCTTACTGGTGGAATAAGGGAAGGTTTTACAGAGACTGGGATGGGGAGGAATGGTTCCTGGAGCAGGAACTCCGGAAGACAGAAGTGCGGGATAACAGCGCTTTAGCCCAACTGCTTATCTCCCCTGGAATAGAACTTTTAACTCGATCCTGGTATTTATCACACTCCCTGCTACGTGTCAGGCGACTCTGTGGATCCTTTTACATATAAAGAAACCAAGGCTTAGGGAGTTATTTGTGGAACGTTGTCGTTGGTAATGGAACCGAGGATTCAAAACTCGGTTTGTCTGACGGGGCTTTGGATGGTTGTCAGATCAGCTCCCATCATGGGCTGTTGCTAAGAGTCCTTGCACCCAGGCGTCATTAAGTTCCTTGATCAATCCAGCCACAGGTATTTGTTGCTATTCACCTGGCACGCATGTGCTAAATAACAGAGTTGGTTTTGTCCCTTCAGGGGCTCACTGCATAAGTACATTGAAATGTATGTAATACATTCAGGGACAGGAGGAGTGTCAAGTATTATCTCATAGTAGTATTTTTTTTTAATTATTTTACTTATTTGTTCATGAGAGACAGAGAGAGAGAGGCAAAGACACAGGCAGAGGGAGAAGCAGACTCCATGCAGGGAGCCCCATGCGAGACTCGATTCCGGGTCTCTAGGATCACACCCCGAGCCGAAGGCAGATGTCCAAACACTGAGCCACCCAGGTGTACCTAACAGTAGTATTTCTTAGAAAGAAACCTTTCAATACTTCCCCTTTTTCCGATAAAGCATTTAATGAGGCTTTTTTTATTTTCATTTTTTAAAGATCGTATTTATTTATTCGTGAGAGACACACAGAGAGAGAGAGAGAGGCAGAGACACAGGCAGACGGAGAAGCTCCCTGCAAGGAGCCCAGTGTGGGACTCAGTCCCACACCCCAGGATCACGGCCCCGGGCCGAAGGGAGACGCTCAACTGCTGAGCCACCCAGGCGTCCCATTTAATGGGGCTTTACAAAAAAACAGGGATAGGGAAAGATGATGAAGTTGGTATACCTGAATTTCTTAGCTTCAGTACACTTGATGGAAGGTAACCATAAATTCATCTATGTACATACCAGAAGCTAGTGTGAAGAAAACATCGTCTTGTACGTAGGAGTTGGGAAACACCTACAGGGCCAGGCAGATAACAATAGCTGGCATTTATTGAGTACTTTCTACCGTGGCAGACACTCTTCTAAGTGCTTACATGCATTAGCTCATACGGTCCTCACCTTAGCCCTATGTGATAGGTATTATTCTTCTTCTTATTTTACAGACAAGAAAACAGTCTAAGAGAAGTTGAGTCACGTGCTCCAAGGTCATACAGCTAGTAAAGTGGTGGAGCCAGGATGCAAACCAAGCAGACTGATTCTGGAGCTTGTGCTCTCACCATGCTGTCCTGCCTAGTGAGCCAAATGTAATGAAAACCTGAACTTCTGAGCACCTGTCCAGGGAAAGGGGGCAGTAACTCTTTACCTCCAGTTAATCTTTGCCAATTGGGGATGAAGGCCAAGCCTTGTCAACTTCTTGAGGGAGAAGCCAGGAATTTGGATTTTTTTTTTTTTTTTTTTATGATAGTCACAGAGAGAGAGACAGAGGCAGAGACATAGGCAGAGGGAGAAGCAGGCTCCATGCACCGGGAGCCTGACGTGGGACTCGATTCCGGGTCTCCAGGATCGTGCCCTGGGCCAAAGGCAGGCGCCAAACCGCTGCGCCACCCAGGGATCCCGAATTTGGATTTTTTTATATGAATTGCCTCAATATTTAGAAACTGGCACTAATCTGGTTTAAAGCACTATTTGAACCAATACCACATATATCAAACAAAATATACAAACAGGCCAAAGTCAGCCTCTGAACTACCACTTGGGATGTAATAGATTGCTAGTGTCCAAAGGAAGAAACCATTTGCTTTAAGGAAGTACAACTATTCCTAGAACTGAGACCTGGGAGAAAAAAAAATCTTCCTTTTACCAATTTCTTCTGATAGCCTCCTATCATTAGTCAGTGCTAGACATTGTGGGGACTGTAAAGATCATTATTAGACAAAGCCCTTGCCCTCAGGTAGCTTATAGGCCAGTAAGAAAAAAAAAATTTCGCTGCTACGGTTTTAGTAATCACATGTATGGCATTTATTTAGGACATCGTGGTTATGTTCAAGACAGTTGAAAAGACTTGCAAACTCAAATACCTTTTTAGGCATCAAATAGGTGGATAATGGAAATGTTTAAAACAGGGAGAGTTGGGGCTTGTTAAACGAGGTAAAATTAAAGCGATTTGGATTTTTTTTTTTTAAGCCAGTGTGCCAGTGGAACAAAACAAGGTACCGGTGTGAATTGCTTTTGTGAACGAGGCAGATAGAGGCCTGGAGGATGACAGAGTATGTTTTTGTTTTTGTTTTTTATTGCAAACCCACAATTTTCAAGTTTTGGATTAGACAGTTGTCTTACCATCCTAGTTAATTTTAATTTCTTTTAAAGTTTGATTCTTTGTTTTACCTTTTATTCATCATTTTATATTTTCTAACCATTCCATCAAACAAAGAAAATACCTATTTAAAGCATTGTATTTCTACATTGGAATGTATAGAACACTTTAGCATACACTCTTTTGTTGTTTTACTTTGAGCCCATCAATAAACGTGAAGAAAGTTCTATTGTTTTTACTTTACTTGTGAGAAAACTAAGGTTCAGCAGTTAAGTGGTTTATCCAAGGTCTATAGCAAAGCCAGGTCAAGCTCAAGTCTCCTGGCAACAGGTCGTGTTCGTTTTGCTACATTCCACGACCTCTGTAAGAGACTTACTTCTACGCCTACTTTTCTTAAGACTTTTTTTTTATGTACGTATGTTAAGATTTTATTTATTTATTCATGAGAGAGGCAGAGAGGTAGGCAGAGGGAGAAGCAGGTTCCCTGCAGGGAGCCTGATGCGGGACTCTATCCCAGGACCCTGGGATCACGACCTGAGCCAAAGGCCGACAGACACACTCAACCACTGAGCCACCCAGGTGCCCCATTTTTTATTTTTAATGTGAAAGACATTTGAAGATAAAAATTATGTGTATAGAAACTTACTAAAAATGTACCCAGTGAGAAAAGAAGCCCGGATAGCAGAAACCTTCAAAAGACAGACCCAGGTCTAGACTTGGGTGGTGAAATTGCCAAATCTAGGCTATTCGATTCTCTTACAGTGATCTAATACAGTTCTGTTTCTGTGTTCCAACACTCACCTAACATTCAATAATTAACACCAGTCACTAATATTTATTGCCATGTACTTTCTATATAATGTTAGCTGTTGTGATGATGATAATGTACATATATTCCAGGCCTATCTTTATAGGTTTTGCTTTAATGTTTACAGCAACTCTGTGGGGCAGGAATTCTTATTATGCTCATTTCACTGAAGAGAAAATTAAGAGTCAAAGTGTGTTATGCCCAAGGTAATATAGTGGTAGACCTGAGATTTAGACCCAGACAGTCTGGCTGCAGAGCCAGAATTTTAACTGTTACATTCTGCTGCTTCAGTGACTGGCATTTGAGGTTGGTGAGATAATAAAAGTGATACTAGGGCAGCCTGGGTAGTTCAGCGGTTTAGTGCCGCCTTCAGCCCAGGTCATGATCCTGGAGACCCAGGATTGAGTCCCACATCAGGCTCCCTGCATGGAGCCTGCTTCTCCCTCTGCCTGTGTCTCTGCCCCTCACCCTCTGTCTCTCATGAATAAATAAATAAAATCTTTAAAATAAATAAGTAAATAAATAAAAGTGATACTAGTTCTCCATAATGATTAGTTCTTTAATGAATCTAATGAGGGCCTTTCTGAACTGAATATTTAGCAGTTCTTAATACACAGAGGATCACCACCACCACCACCCCTGCTTTTTGATTATGGTATAATTGTTACATGGTTATTTGGAAATTATTTACGTTTTTTTAGATTTTATTTATTTGATACAGAGATAAATAGAGCACAAATAGGGGTGGGGATGGCCGAGGGAGATGAAGCAGGCTCCCCGCTGAGCAGAGAGCAGATTGGGGGCTTGACTCCAGGACCACCCCACCCATCCACCCCCCCCAGATCATGACCTGAGCTGCAGGCAGATGCTTAACTGACTGAGCTACCCAGGCACCCCGATTATTTACATTCTTAAATTGAATATATCCTTTCATTCATCTTCATGTCTTTTTTTTTTTTTTTTCCATCTTCATGTCTTTTCATTTGGTTACCTACGGCCTCTTCTCAAGGATAAAATAAAAAAAAAAAGAGGTGAAATGTAAAACATTTTATTGTTAGCAGCTTGGACAAAAAAACTCTTTTAGAAATAGTTTGTGTGAAAGTATCGGATTGGTCTTAAATTTCAACCATTGGCCTTTTTCTTACTTGTTTAAGTTATTTAACAAATCATTAAAAGATTGGATCCACTTAGAAGTTAAAGGACACAAACATATAGAACTTACAGATACCCAACATGGATTTGATATTGAACAACTCCTTAGTCATTTGAACATTGATTATTTGTATTTATTTATGTTTATGTATTTTAAGATTTTATTTATTTATTTGTGAAAGACACAGAGAGAGAGAGAGAGGCAGAGACATAGGCAGAGAGAGAAGCAGGATCCATGCAGGGAGCCTCATGTGGGAGATGTGGGACTCGATCCTGGGTCTCCAGGATCACGCCCTGGGCGGAAGGCAGGCACTCAACCGCTGAGCCTGGGTCCCACAAAGATTATTTTAATGAGGAAAATGAGTCACAAAAGTCACATGTTCTACTGGCTTAGTTTTGGTAGCTCTGACTGTCTCGT
The DNA here is from genome assembly GCF_018345385.1 of Vulpes lagopus. Lineage (NCBI taxonomy): Eukaryota > Metazoa > Chordata > Mammalia > Carnivora > Canidae > Vulpes > Vulpes lagopus. The sequence continues at coordinate 47,428,005 of NC_054835.1, forward strand.
TCCTCTGAATTGAAAGGCAGCATTGAGGAGGTGGAATTCCTTTCTTTCCTTCTTTTCTTTTTTCTTTTCTTTCTTTTCTTTCTTTTCTTTTTTTTTTTTTTTTTTTTTTTTTTAAGATTTTATGTATTTAGGGATCCCTGGGTGGCGCAGCGGTTTGGCGCCTGCCTTTGGCCCAGGGCGCGATCCTGGAGACCCGGGATCGAATCCCACGTCGGGCTCCCGGTGCATGGAGCCTGCTTCTCCCTCTGCCTGTGTCTCTGCCTCTCTCTCTATCTCTCTGTGACTATCATAAATAAATAAAAATTTAAAAAAAAAATTAAAAAAAAAAGATTTTATGTATTTATTTAAAAGAGAGAGAGAGAGAGAGGGAGAAGCAGGTTCCCCACTGAGCAGGGAGTCTGATGTGAGGGTCAATCCCAGGATCCTGAGATCATGACCTAAGCTGAAGGCAGACACGTTGACTGAGCCACCCAGGTGCTCCAAGGAGGTGGAATTTCAAAAACTGAATAGGTAGGGGAAAAAAGGAGGAGGATGGTTAGCCATAGCATTGGACATGGAAGAATGGGAGAAAAAGGTGGGATGATTAGAGAATTGGGAGTAGTATTTTGTTGATAGTAGTACCGCTCAAATAGCACTGAATTACCAGCCACGTAACTTATCACATCCTACTTAGTGTGACAGTAAGAATCACGAATTCTGAGCCATTAAGATCATCTGATAGTTTCTGGTCAGTGTGAAGCCATTCAATGCATGCTATGTACAAGTTGGTGCATGGGAAACAATCAGACACTATCCAGCCCTGAAGGAACTTAAAACCACTTAGGAGACCAGAGGTGCACATTAATAACTGGTTCAAGGTATAAAGGGATGTACCATAACATCTACGGAAGCAACATTATGTGCTTTGCCAGGTGCAGAACATTGAGCTGCAGTAGTGAACAGTATAGACACGGTCCCTGCTCTTACAGAATTTACATTCTAGTGAGATTAGGAAGACCATAAAGGTTAAAACAGAAAAAATGTTGGAGTCATTACAGAGCAGAAAGTCTGTGGGCTTGTGAGTTAAAGAAGGAAATACTGAATAACTACTGACTATGGAGAGTTATTTAAGAATGCTTTCCTGAGAAGATGACAACTAATGTTTTGTTAATATCTAGAGTGGTTTGTGATTCAGGACGCCTGCGTGGCTCAGCGGTTTAGCGTGCCTGCCTTCGGCCCAGGGTGTGATCCTGGAGTTCTAGGATCAAGTCCCACATCAGGCTCCCTACATGGTGCCTGCTTCTCCCTCTGCCTCTCTCTCTCTCTCTCTCTCTCTCTGTCTCTCATGAATAAATAAATCTTAAAAAAGAGAGTGGTATGTGATTCTTTCACGTGTAGAGTGCAGTTCTTTGAAATCCATACTTCTGGGCAGCCCAGGTGACTCAGCAGTTTAGCAAGCCTGCCTTCGGCCCAGGCTGTGATCCTGGGGTCCTGGGATCAAGTTCCGCGTCGGGCTCCCTGTGTGGAGCCTGCTTCTCTCTCAGCCTATGTCTCTGTCTCTGTGTGTGTGTGTGTGTGTGTCTCTCATGAATAAATAAACAATATCTTTAAAAAAATAAAACCTATACTTCTGAATTAAAATACCGTAAACTGGGATCCCTGGGTGGCGCAGCGGTTTGGCGCCAGCCTTTGGCCCAGGGCGCGATCCTGGAGACCCGGGATCGAATCCCACGTCGGGCTCCCGGTGCATGGAGCCTGCTTCTCCCTCTGCCTATGTCTCTGCCTCTCTCTCTCTCTCTGTGTGACTATCATAAATAAATTTTTAAAAATAAAATAAAATACCATAAACTACACTCTTGATTATATCACATGACTAACAGTAATTGCAAAAGTGACAGGTGACCATCAATGAACGGTATTTTGCATGTTAGCTATTTTTGTACTATATTTGTTGCCAGATAGTAACCATTTACCTAACGGAAATTACTTTGATGGAAACAAAGGTGTGGTTTAAACTAGTATTGTTTGGTGTAATGGAGGGAACATTGAATCAGGAGGCAAGAGCCCTGGGTTCTGATTCTGCTGTTAAGTTTTGTGGCTGCACTATTTGGTCCTTAATCCTTGTATACTCTAGAATGAGGTGATTGAATTTAGTAATCTGTAGCAGTCTACAGTTCAAGAGTCTTTATTCATTTATGATTTATTAGCCTTTAGCTTTGGAAAATTTATGGATTTGTTTCTTCTTTTCCTCTGATGGGCATTTAGTCAGCATTTATCATACACATGAATCTATAGAATTTGCCTAATTGATGCTCTCCCTTTGCATAGGAAACACTGTTACAACGCTAGTAATGTATGTTTAAGATTTAATTATAGTAATCATACAAATTTTAGAGTTAAAAAAAGTTCAAATGATGGCTGTACAGCACATAATCTGTGCTCCATAGAAAATTCAGCTTAAACATTATCTTGGAAAATAAAGAATATTTTGAAAAGTACAAACATTATTTGTATCCTTAATTCAAAAACTAGTTAGTTTCTTTCCTCAGTAAAAGAATAGTACTAATGTACTATCCATGCATGTCATTAAAATAAAGTAAGTTTCAGGGCACCTGGCTGGCATTTGGTGGAGCATGTGGCTCTTGATCTTGGGGTTGTGAGTTTGAGCCCCACATTAGGTATAGAGATTACTTAAAAATGAAATCATTGGGGGATCCCTGGGTGGCTCAGTGGTTTAGTGCCTGCCTTCAGCCCAGGGCGTGATCCTGGAGTCCCGGGATCAAGTCCTGCGTTGGGCTCCCTGCATGGAGCCTGCTTCTCCCTCTGCTTGTGTCTCTGCCTCTCTCTCTCTCTCTCTCTCTGTGTCTCATGAATAAATAAATAAAATCTTTTTAAAAAATAAATAAATAAAAATAAAAATGAAATTATTTTTAAAAATAATAATAATAATTTCATTTATAGTTAAACCAATTTCAAAATAAAATCCTCTATCACTTCCAATTCACTCATTGTTAATAATATCAGTATCGTAAGTACTTGAAATTTTTTTGCGGTGGGCTGGTTTTGTTTTGATTACAATGTGTGGTTCTTAGTAGAATGGCTTATCTTAGTCCTGGTGTATTATCATTTAGGTTTATATCATTTGAATTTTGCTATTCCCATTTCCTAATGTGCACCCCCGGAGGAATATTCTGTATTTGCATACGAGATAGAGGTTACTGTCAGTTGACAAAAAGGGGTATTCCATTTGGATCAGTATCTGCTTAAAAGCATGACCTTTGATATAGTGTGTGTGGATATTCTCAGGTGGTCTTCATTTCCTTTAAGCACAATTATAATTTATTTTATTTTTTAAGATTTATTTATTTATTTATTCATGACAGAGAGAGAGGCAGAGACACAGGCAGAGGGAGAAACAGGCTCCATTTAGGAAGCATGATGTGGGACTCTATCCCAGGACTCCAGGATCACACCCTGGGCTGAAGGCAGCACTAAACCGCTCGGCCACTGGGGCTGCCCAATTTATTTTTAAAGTCATTGAAAATTACGGGCTCCTGGCTTGCTCAGTTGGCAGAACAGGTGACTCTTGATCTTGGGATTGTGAGTTTAAGCCCTACTCTGGGCATAGGGCTTACTTAAAAAAAAAAGTTCAGGACGCCTAGGTGGCTCAGCAGTTGAGCCTCTGCCCTCAGCTGAGGGCGTGATCCTGGAGTTCCAGGATCGAGTCCCACATTGGGCTCCCTGCGTGTGTCCCTCTGCCTGTGCCTCTGCCTTTCTCTGTGTGTCTTTCATGAATAAATAAAATCTTTTTTTATTTTTTTTATTTTTTTTATTGAAGTTCAATTTGCCAACATATAGCATAACACCCAGTGCTCATCCCATCAAGTGCCCCCCTCAGTGCCCGTCACCCAGTCACCCAAATAAATAAAATCTTAAAAAAAAAAAAAAGTTGGATGCCTGAGTGGCTCAATTGGTTAAGTTGCACCTGCCTTTGGCTCAGGTCATGATCCTAGGGTCCTAGTATCAAACCTCGCATCAGGCTCTCTGCTCAGCAGGGAGTCTGCTTCTCCCTCTCTATGTGCTCACTTGCTCTTTCTCTAATAAATAAATAAAATCTTGTTTTTAAAAAAGTTATTGAAAAACTGGTTTTTTTACCACCAAATATCCTTTTTATTTTTCCTCAAAACTTCATGTTTTAAAATATCTGTTATGGGGACGCCTGTTATGGGGTGGCTCAGTGGTTAAGTTTCTGCCTTCAGCCCAGGGCGTGATCCTGGAGACCTGGGATCGAGTCCCAAGTCGGGCTCCCTGCATGGAGCCTCCTTCTCCCTCTGCCTGTAATGCTGCCTCTCTCTCTCTCTCTCTCTGTCTCTCATGAATAAATTACAAAAATATTTTTTAAAAGTTTTAAAAATAAAATATTTGTTATGGTAACTTCATAATGAACTCATTTTTCCCACTTTTATTCTTGAAAGACACGTGTAAGTGACATCAAAGAGTCTTGGTTCTAAACAAGATAATCTGGTTACCACACTGAATTGATCAATTAGAATCCAAAGCCAAGACTTGATGGTTTTTTCAGGTGTTAAATCAGTGTCCTACATTCAGTTTCTCATAGGCATTTTGAAATGTTAAAAATTGCTTGTGGGCCCCACTTTGGGAACCATTGACTTAGGTAATCCACGGGAAAAGCTAGCATGGCCAAGAGAAGGAAAGACCCAAAACACTAGTGCTAGTGGTAGTTGCCCTTTGCCTCTGAAATGCATTTTTTCTTTTCTGTGTCAGAAACATTTCATTGTAGATGAGTTTATTTGGTTTTGTGTTGATGGTGATGTTTTCATTGTTCATTTATATCTTTTGTTTTAGGAAGGAAGACTTCAAGAAGTCATTGAAACCCTTCTCTCTTTGGAGAAACAGACCCGTACTGTGAGTAGAGTATAGTGAAAACTTCAATTATCGTGAATTTCATTTAACAGTGTTCCATTAACTTGTGTATATTTTCATTTCTACAGGCTTCTGATATGGTGTCTACATCCCGCATCTTAGTTGCAGTAGTGAAAATGTGCTATGAGGCTAAAGAATGGGATTTACTTAATGAAAATATTATGCTTTTGTCAAAAAGACGGAGTCAGTTAAAACAAGTGAGTTCATGACTACATTTGCATTTAAATAAGAACTTTAGAAAACTGTTCTATGAAGCTGTTTTAAATTTACTGTTAAATCAGCATTACATTCTAGACGGTTTTTAAAAATTCTGTCCATATTTTCATGTCAGCTGTTTTTATGAGTTTTTTTTCTAGTTTTATATATTTGCATATTTTTACAAAATTGTGCTGAATGTTGGTACAGTTTTGTTCTGTCTCCATCTTGCTCCATGTCTTCATGTTTATTGTTTAATTAATTTATTTAAAAAGATTTATTTGAGGAGCACCTGGATGCTCAGTGGTTGAGCATCTGCCTTTGGCTCAGGTCATGATCCCCAGGTCCTGGGACGAGTTCTGCATCGGGCTCCCCATGAGGAGCCTGCTTCTCCCTCTGCCTATGTCTCTGCCTCTCTCTCTGTGTCTCTCATGATAGATAAATAAAATCTTTTAAAAATAATAAAAATAAAATAAAAAGATTTGAGAGGGAGAAAGTGAGGGGGGGGAAGGATGCACATGTGGAAGAGGAGTGGGGGGGGGGGTAGAGAATTTCAAGCAAATTCCCCTCTGAGCGAGGAGCCTGACAAATCTCACAACCCTGAGATCATGACCTGAGCTGAATGAAATCAGAAGCCAGATGCTCAACTGACTGAGCCACCTGAGTACCCCCATGTTTATTATTTTAAATGATTGTGTTATAATCCATCAAATTGATAATCTGTAATTTACTTAGTCATATCTTTTATTAAACATTTAATATTTATTTTGAGGCCATTTTTCAGACATTATTTTGACTAATTTTGTTTAAAGATTATGTATGTTCTCTTTTGGAGTTTTGGGGAAGCTAGATTTTCTTTACTGTTTTCCCTGTTCTTTTGCTTGAGTTTTTGTTGTTTTTGTTTGGTAAACTCTACCTAATGTGGGGGTTGAACCTATGGCTGTGACATCAAGAATCACTTGCTCTACTGACTGAGCCATCTAGGCAGCTCTAAATATCTCAAGCAGAATGGGGCACCTAGGTGGCTCAGTTGGTTAGGAGTCTGCCTTTGGCTTAGGTTATGATCTCCAGGTCCTGGGATGGAGTCCTGAGTCAGGCTGCTTGCTCAGCAGAGAGTCTGTTTCTCCCTCTTCCTCTGCCTCTTCCTGATTTATGCATGCATGTGCTCTCTCTCAAATAAATAAAATCTTAAAAAAAAAAAAAAAGATTCTCTAGCATTTAAACAAATAAAAGCCTGTTACAGTAGAATAATTTATATTTTAAAAAAAAGTAATTAACGTGGGGACAACTGGCTGACTCAGTCAGGGAGTATGTGACTCTTGATCTCTGGGTTGTGAATTTGAGCCCCACATTGGGTGTAGTGATTACTTACAAATAAGAGCTGAAAAATAAGTTAACAGATTTGAGGCAATCTAGTACATCTGAATGTGAAATTCATTTAAATATGCCTTTTACCGCTCAGTTCTGTGGTTTGAGAGACCATCATAGAGTCAGCTGAGAGACTGGCATAAATGAGCCATTGTCTTCCTCTGATTTTCTGAGAAATTAACTTTCCATGGGGCAGTTTAGAAAGGGCAACTTATTTAGTTGTTTCAAGGCAACCTGGGTTAAAATAAACAATATGTGTTTTGTGTAGTACTAGTATCATTCAAAGCAGGTATCCAAAAATACAGATAATTAATAGAGTTATAACATTTGAGAGCCAGTAGAAGGGACTATTTAATTCTGTTTTTTTTTTTTTTAATATATTTTTTTTCATTTGAGAGAGACACACACAGAGAACGAGCAGGGGGGAGGAACAGGGGGAGAGGGAGCCCCCCCCACCCCCACTGAGCAGGGAGCCTGATGTGGGGCTCCATCCCAGGACCTAGAGAGCATGACCTGAGCCAAAACCAGACACTTAACCTTATCTGAGCCACCCAGGTATCCCCTCTGTTGCTTTTCTTTTCTTTTCTTTTTTAAAGATTTTATTTATTTATTCATGAGAGATACACAGAGAGAGGCAGAGACACAGGCAGAAGGAGAAGCAGGCTTCACACAGGGAGCCCGATGTGGGACTCAATCCTGGGACTCTAGGATCACATCCTGGGCCAAAGGCAGACGCTTAACTGCTGAGCCACCAAGACGTCCCTCTTTGTTGCTTTTCTGATTGAGAAACTGACATTTATATGTAAGATTCTTGGAAAGTGAAGAAATGTGCCAGGTAACCTCTAGTTCAGTACAGAATATAAATCACAAGTAATGGTAGTACATCTTTAGCAAGTGCCCTAAGGGTGATTTATTTTTAAAAGTTATACACAGGGGCACCTGGGTAGCTCTGGTTGAGCGTCTGCCTTTGGCTCAGGTCGTGATCCTGGGGTCCTAGAATCGAGTCCTATATCAGGTTTCCTGCAGGGAGCCTGCTTCTCTTCCCCTGCCTATATCTCTGCCTCTCTCTCTCTCTCTCTCTCTCTCTCTGTCTCTCATTAATAAATAAATTTAAAATCTTAAAAAAAAAAAAAAAGGTGCACACATAGGGCACCTGAGTGGCTCAGTTGGTTAAGCAGCTGACTCCGGATTTCAGCTTGGGTAATGATGTCAGGGTCATGAGATCAAGCCCTGCATCAGGCTCTGTCCTCAGCATGGAGTCTGTTTGTCCCTCTCCCTCTGCTTATCCCCTTCCTCACTCTCTTTAAGAAATAAATAAAATCTGGGGATCCCTGGGTGGCTTAGCAGTTGAATGCCTGCCTTCAGCCCAGGGCGTGATCCTGGAGACCCGGGATCAGGTGCTGCATCGGGCTCCCTGCATGGAGCCTGCTTGTCCCTCTGCCTGTGTCTCTATGCTTCTCTCTCTCTCTCTCTCTCTCTCTCTCTCTGTGTGTGTGTGTGTCATGAATAAATAAAATCTTTTTAAAAATAAATAAATAAATAAAATCTTAAAAAAGAAAAAGAAGTTATATGCCCAGATAGCAATATATAGTAAATGACAAAAAGCAGTGAGTGGTGTAAGAAGACATGAAAGGAGGAAGAGAAGGTTTTGATTAGGTTTGTTAGGGGAGGCTTCCTGGAGAAAGAGGAGTTTGAGCCTTCTCACAACTGGCTAATGGCATGACCACAACTGCAGGGGGCTCCCCCTTTCGCGGTGACATACTATGTCTTCTTCTGAAAAGTGCTTAGGGACTCAAAATGTGCCTCTCCTTTTCCCATAATTACTTTTTACCTAAAACTTTTCTTTTTGCTTTATCAGACTTAGAAAGTAATGATTTTCTTAAAATAACCTTTTCTAGATTGCTTAAAATTAATGGTTTCTAATTCACTGTCTGTCACTTGAGCCCAGGGGGTAAGCCTCACTCCAACCATGACTTACCTAATGACTTCTATTTTTTTCAGGTGGCAGCGTGATGTTCACTTACCGTTAGAATATTGATGGAATTGTTTTGTTTTGTTTTTCTTGTACCCCATCTGATTTCTGCTAATGTAGTTTTTGCATGGCTTTTAGAATTACTAAGTTGTATGCTCTTCTAGAAATCATTGTTGTAATGAGTGTTAGAGGGATCTTTGGGAGATACAAGGTGTCCCAGAGCCTTACACTTATTGAAAGAGTTATATTTTACAGTAAAAACCTTCACCTTTTGGAACTCTTGTGTCTCTGAACATCCAGTTTTCCCGATAATTAGTAGTTTGACCTGAACTCCATGAATATTCTTTTTCAAGGAAATCTTTGCAAGATACACCGTGGGATTTTTTTTTTTTTAGCTTGATTGAAGTATAATTGACTGCAAGATTCTCTGTTTACTTTTCTGATATCTTAAAATATGTATTTTCTTGATGACAAAGAGTCCTAATTATTATTCTCAATGGTTATGATAATTGATTATTGATAATTGATAATGTTTAGAATCTATGTATATATTTTTTACAGATTTTATTTACTCATGAGAGACACAGAGAGAGAGGCAGAGACATAGGCAGAGGGAGAAGCAGGCTCATTGCATGGAGCCTGCTCTGTCTCTCCCTCTCTCTCTCTGCTTATCTGTGTCTCTTATGAATAAATAAATAAAATGTTTAAAAAAAAATAAAAGAATCTATATTAGAGGTTGCAGACTATAGGCCGTGGACTAAATCCCACCTGCTAACTTTATAAATAATGTTTCTGGAACATAGCCATCCATTTGTTATATATTGTCTGGTAGCTTTGTAATTACAAAGGCAAAGCTGAGGGACGCTTGGGTGGCTCAATGGTTGAGCGTCTGCCTTTTGGCTCAGGGCGTGATCCTGGGGTCCCGGGATCGAGTCCCACATTGGGCTCCCTACATGGGGCCTGCTTCTCCCTCTGCCTGTGTCTCTGCCTCTCTTTCTCTTCGTGTCTCTCATGAAGAAGTAAATAAAAAATATTTTTTAAAAAGTCTCAGATATTAATTAATCTTAAAAAAAAAAAAGCAGAGCTGAATACTTGCCACAGAGACCCTGTGGCTCACAAAGTGTAAAATACTTAGAATGTAAATATTTACCAAAATTTATAGAAATATTTTGCTGACCTCTGACCTAGATGATAGAATTAGAGCTAGAGGTAATGTAGTCCAACCCGCTTAATTATCTGTGAGGAACCTGGGCAGGGATACTGTGACCCTTCAATGTCACATTTTATTGAGGGGAATATAGGTGACTATGGCTTTTCCTCCCTACCCAGGGGCTGGAACTGCTTAACCTGCCTCTGCCGCTGACTCTTTTCTTCATTTACAGTATCAGCTGACTATGGCTTCATTGTGTTCACAGCCACTGTGGAACTCTCTTCTTTTTTCCCCCCTTTCATCTTCTACAACCTCTGTGCTTTTTTGCTTGGTTCCAAAAAAAGCAAGCTAGGAAGCCTTCTAATAGACATCCTCAAACACCCCTTTTGTGTAATCAGTTTGCTATTTGTAGTGGGGAGGGGTGACGTCTTTCCATCTAAGATTTTCCTAACCTTTTTGAGTTATTTTTTTTTAATTTTTATTTATTTATGATAGTCACACATTGAGAGAGACAGAGAGGCGGAGACATAGGCAGAGGGAGAAGCAGGCTCCATGCACCAGGAGCCCAATGTGGGATTCGATCCCGGGTCTCCAGGATCGTGCCCTGGGCCAAAGGCAGGCGCTAAACCACTGCGCCACCCAGGGATCCCCCTTTTTGACTTATTAATGGGTGTTTAGTACTTCTTAGCTATCAGAGACATTTTGAATATTTTTTTAAACAAGCTCTACACCAAATACGGGCCTTGAACTCACAACCTGAATCAGGAATGGCATGCTCTACCAACTGATCCAGCCCGGTCCCCCCTTCCTCTTTTTTAAAGATTTTATGTTATTACTATTATTATTTTATTTATTTATTTATTTTTAGGGAGAGTGGGAGAGTATAAGTGAGGGGGGATGGGATAGTGAGAGAGGGAGAGAGAATCTGAAGGAAGTTCCATGCCCAGTGTGGAGCCCAGCATGGGGCTTGATCTCATGACCCAGAAATCATGACCTGAGCCAAAATCAAGACTTGGACATTTAACCAACTGAGGCAGGGCTGCCTGGGTGGCTCAGTTGGTTAAGCATATGTCTTCTGCTCAGGTTATGATCCCCAGGGTCCTGTGATCAAGCCCCATGTGGGGATCCCTGCTCAGTGGGATCTCTTCCTCAACCCCTCCCCTTGGCTTGTGCGTGCTCTCACGTTCTCTCAAATAAATAAATAAAATCTCTAAAAAATAATAATAATAATAACTAACTGAGGCACCCAGGCACCCCTAAAGGCTTTATTATTTTACTTGCTTTTATTTCATTTCATTTTTTAAAGATTTTCTTTTCTTTTTTTTTTTTTTTAATTTTTTTATTTATTTATGATAGGCACACAGTGAGAGAGAGAGAGAGGCAGAGACACAGGCAGAGGGAGAAGCAGGCTCCATGCACCGGGAGCCCGATGTGGGATTCGATCCCGGGTCTCCAGGATCGCGCCCTGGGCCAAAGGCAGGCGCCAAACCGCTGCGCCACCCAGGGATCCCAGATTTTATTTTCTTAAGTAATCTCTGCAGCCAACATGGGGCTTGAACTCACAACCCTGAGATCTAGAGTTGCTTAGGAATACTAGGTTTGAACATAGCATTTTCGTCAGTGAAATACGTCCTTTTTTTTTTTTTTTTTTAAAGGTTTTATTTATTTATTCATGAGAGACAGAGAGGCAGAGACTAGGCAGAGAGAGAAGCAAGCTCCCTATAGGGAATCAGTCCTCAGACCCTGGGATCATGCCCTGAGCCCAAGGCAGATGCTCAACCATTGAGCCACTCAGCCATCCTGAAATACTTCTTTTTAATTGTATGAGGAATGAACCTTACTCATGAATGGTTTTTATTATTTTAGGCTGTTGCAAAAATGGTTCAACAGTGTTGTACTTATGTTGAGGAAATCACAGACCTTCCAATCAAACTTCGGTTAATTGATACTCTACGAATGGTAACAGAAGGAAAGGTAAGTTTTCCATTGGCATAACTCAAAGTGGGAAGTCCTGTCTTTTCTATATTCAGAGATACTTATTTATGAAGACGTTATATCTATATATATAGATAGATTTTATTTTATTTTATTATTTTATTTTATTTATTTTATTTTATTTTATTTTAAAGATTTTATTTATTTATTCACGAGAGACACAGAGAGAGAGAGAGAGGCAGAGACACAGGCAGAGGGAGAAGCAGGCTCCATGCAAGGAGCCTGATGTGGGACTTGATCCTGGGTCTCCAGGATCATGTCCTGGACTGAAGGTGGCGCTAAACCGCTGAGCCACCAGGGCTGCCCAATAGATATATTTTAAAATGACAAAGTAGATCATCACCTTGATTCAACCATTATCTTTGTATATTTCCTTCTAGTATCTTCCCATATGTAAATGAATATATTTATTTGTGTTTACATATTTTAAAGATTTTTTTTAAAGATTTATTTATTTATGATAGACAAGAGAGAGAGAGAGAGAGAGAGAGAGAGAGGCAGAGACACAGGAAGAGGGAGAAGCAGGCTCCATGCCGGGAGCCCGACGTGGGACTCGATCCTGGGTCTCCAGGATCGCGCCCTGAGCCAAAGGCAGGCGCTAAACCGCTGAGCCACCCAGGGATCCCCAAGATTTTTTTAAGTAATCTCTGCACTTACCATTGGGCTTGAGCTAATGACCTGGAGATCAAGAGTTGCATGCTCTTCCAACTGAGCCAGTCTGGCACCCCCAAATGAATGTAATTAAATAGCCACAGTCTTGGGATGCCTGGGTGGCTCAGTGGTTGAGCGTCTGCCTTTGACCCAGGGCATGATCCTGGAGTCCCAGGATCGAGTCCCACGTTGGGCTCCCCGAGGGGAGCCTGCTTTTCCCTCTGCCTGTGTCTCTGCCTCTCTGTGTCTCTCATGAATAAATGGATTAAAAAATCTAAAAATAAATAAACAGATAGATATTCATAGTCTTGACACATCCAGATTTTTCTAGGAATTAGGGACCTTACCCCATATTTACATGTAAAATGAATCAAAGATAAAGGTAATTCTTCACCCTGGCCTAGATCTGCTTGAGAAATCTATACTTGGGATAACTAAGGTTTCAATATTGGAGTGCCTGGCTGGCTCAGTCAGCAGAGCATATGATTCTTAATCTTGGAGTTGTGAGTTTGAGCCCCATGTTGGCTGTAAAGCTTACTTAAAAAAATAATAATAGAGTATTCATAGTTGCAAGTTTAATTTACAAATTTCACTGTCTTGCCAGAATGTATTTGTATTATTTAATTTGATCTCTTTGTTCTCCTAATCTTCTGTTTCTCTAAAAAAGACAAGTATGAAATGGTGACTAAAGTAAATTATTTTTTTCTAGACTGGTGTTTGTGATGTGAAAATAAAAACTAAGCTTATATTTAACTTAACAGTTCAGTAATTTTTTTTTTTTTACTTCAGTAATTTTTTTAAAAGATTTTATTTATTTTTTTAAGATTTTATTTATTTATTCATGAGAGACACACACAGAGAGAGTGAGAGAGGCAGAGACATAGGCAGAGGGAGAAGCAGGCTCCATGCAGGGAGCCCGATGCGGAACTCGATCCTGGGACCCCAGGATCATACCCTGGGTTGAAGGCAGGTGCTAAACTGCTGAGCCACCCAGTGATCCCCTATTTATTTATTTTTTAAAGATTTATTTAAGAGAGCATTTGTGGGTGGGAGCATTTCTCCTAGCAGGGAGAGGAAAAGAGAATCTCAAGCGGACTCCCCACTGTGTGTGGAGCCCAACGTGGGACTCAGTCTCATGACCCTGAGATTATGACCTGAGCTCAAATCAATAGTCAGATGCTCAACTGACTGAGCCACCCAGGCACCCCAAGATTTTATTTTATTTTATTTTTTTTTACGTAATCTCTACACTCAACATGGGGCTTTACCCACAACCCTAAGATCAAGAGTTTTATGCTCTACTGACTTAGCCAGCAGCCAGGCACCCTTAGTTCAGTAAATGTTTATTAAACACCTCTGTTGTTGCTAGATCCAGAATGAATATGACACTGTTCTTTATCACCTCAAAGAGATGCATCATAAAAATAGTTACTGTGCTGTGTTTGACTCTTGATATTGACTCAGGTCATGATCTTGGGGTCATGAGATTAAGCTCCAAGTTGAGCTCACCACTTAGCAGGGAATCTGCTTAAGATTCTTTCTCTGTTCCTCTGTCCCCCCCACTCTACCCCTGCTCATGCCTGTTCTCTCTCTCTCTTTTTAAGATAAATAAAATCTTTTAAAAAAGAAAAGAAACATATGGGCATTTAGGAATGTAAAAGTAGTTTGTTATTCTTGGAGATTAAGGTTTTCTGGGGTGGATTGGGGAAAAGGGGTTGCTGCAGAACAAAGGCTAAAAGGATAAACAAGCCTAAGCATAATTAGTTCTCTAGACTCCATTAGGCTATAGTTAAATTTTTTATGTTTAATTTGTTTGGAAACTATAAACTCACTAACATTACTTATAACTGCAAAAAATGCTGGTAGCTTTCACAAGATCAAATATTTTAATTTAATTATTATTACTATTCTTTTTTTATATTACTATTATTCTTAAACAACCTCTATACCCAATGTGGGGCTTGAACTCATGACCCCAAGATCAAGAGTCACATGTTCTACCAACTGAGCCAGCCAGGTGCCCCTCAAATAATTCTTTTAAGGGCACTGTTCTATTTTCTCTGCTATTTAATATAGCTTAGGATTCTGTTATTCATTAGGATTTCATATTTAGGTGCTTGAAGCAAAGCTACAAAATATGAATAATGTTCTTAAAATATATGTGATCGTGAAGGTACCTCAGTGGCTAGGTTGGTTAAGTGTCCAACTCTTGATTTATGCTCAGGTCATGATCTCAGGGTCATGAAATCAAGCCCTGAGTCAGGCTCTGTGCTAAGTGGGGAATCTGCTCTAGATTTTCTCTCTCCCTCCCCCCCTTCCTCTCCTCCCTGGGCATGTGTGCGTGCATGCATGCGTGCATGCATGAGCATGTGCACCCCCCTTCAAATGAATAAAAAATTTTTTTAATTATGTAATTGTGAAATGTAAAATGTCACACAGTTGTATTTGTACGAAGAGGATAAAGTACACAATAACTGCATGATAAATACCATTAGGCTTAGTTTGAATAATAGTTCAACTGTATCTTTAAATGTTAACACATTTATATGGAAATTTTGATAATATAAATTTCTCATATTTGTAGATTTATGTTGAAATTGAACGTGCTCGGCTGACTAAGACATTAGCAACTATAAAAGAGCAAAATGGTGACGTGAAAGAGGCAGCCTCCATTTTACAAGAGTTACAGGTAAGGAGATGCATTTAGAATGAAAATCTTTATATTTAGTCGGCAGTATGTCTTATGGAAATAGCTTATTTTGGCGTCTTTAAACTTTTTCAAAACTATCAAGATTAAGAGTAAGTGCAGTGGAATATGAGGTTATTCAGGTACCTGTAAATTATGTAATTAGGGTCCTGACTAAATTTAACTGCTAAAAGAATTTTGAAGAAAAGTTAGAATCGATGCATTAGTCTTGATTTTGTGCTATTTGAAAACTTTCATTCTCTTTAGAATTTAAATAGAATTAGTAATTCATGTACTATTTATGCCTTAGGGAATCACTGGTAATCATTGGCTTCATTCTTAACAAATATTTGATTGGCAGTCCATTTCTAGGCTAAATTGTTTTAACAAAGAAACATTGCCTCATAATTTGCCATGTTTCAGGACAGGTTCCCCCCCCCCCAGGACAGGTTTTTAAGAAAGATCTTAAAATTAGACCGCAAAGAACCAAGAAATCTGAGAAAAAACCATAGACTCACCCAAAAATAAGTACCTGAAATACACTCAAAGTTTTCCTTGTAATTTTGGCTTATCATGGTTTCCTCATTAAGTTAAATTGCTTATTCTGATTTTTCAGTCATGTACCATTTTAGTTAAAGGAAGGGGAAAAATAACACTGAGAAGATCCTGTGTGCTATGCATTGTCTTTTTTTTTTTTTTTTAATGTCCTGTGTTCTCTGTACACTTTATCTTATTCACTGTTCATGCACAGCACTATTTTTATCCCCATTTTTCTGCCAAGGAAACAAACTCAAAGGGATTAAGTAACGTGCCTTAAGTCATTGCCAAGAAGTGGTAAAGTTTAGACTCATACTAGTTCTATTTAGCTTCAGATGTCTTTTCTTCTTTTTTTTTTTTCTTTTCTTCTTTTTGATTAGATTTTATTTTTTTTCTTTCTTTTTTTTTTTTTTTAAGATTTTATTTATTTATTCATGACAGACAGAGAGAGAGAGAGAGAGAGACAGACACAGGCAGAGGGAGAAGCAGGCTCCATGCAGGGAGCCTGACATGGGACTTGATCCCACGTCTCCAGGATCATGCCCTGGGCTGAAGACGGCACTAAACCACTGAGCCACCGGGGCTACCCAGAAGATTTGATTTGATTTGATTTGATTTATTTTTTTATATTTCATTTTATTATTATTTTTTTTTTAATTTTTTAATTTTTTTTTAAGATTTATTTATTTACTTATGATAGAGAGAGGCAGAGACACAGGTAGAGGGAGAAGCAGACTCCATGCCGGGAGCCCGACGTGGAATTCAATCCCAGGACTCCAGGATTGCGCCCTGGGCCAAAGGCAGGCACCAAACCACTGAGCCACCCAGGGATCCCCAGATTTTATTTTTTAGAGCACTTTTAGGTTCACAACCAAGTTGAGTGGCAAGTACAGAGAGTTCCCATATACTCCATTGTCCCCCTCCCAACACGCACATGCATGTATGCGCGTGCATGCAAACGCGCACACACACACACACACACTCTCTCTCTCTCTCTCTCCCCCTCTCTCCCCTCTCTCCCTCCCCTTCTACCAACATCTCACACCAGAGTGGTACATTAGTTAAAATAGATGAACCTACATTGACATGAGATCACTGAAAGTCATTAGTTTGCATTAAGGTTCACTCTTTGTGTTGTATATTCCGCGGATTTTGACAAATGTGCTCATCAATGTAGTATCATATAAAATAGGTTCACTGCCCTAAAAATTCTCTGGTCTGCCTGTTCCTCCCTCTTCCCCATCCCAACCCCTGGCAACCACTGATCTTTCTACTGTCTCCATAGTTTTGCCTTCAAACCCTATTTTCAACTAGGATGATTATGCCTCATGATTCAACATCCTCTGAAATAGTCTTGCCAAAAAAAATTCACCTCAATTATGTAAAGCTTCTAGGTTTAACTACCAGTTTACAGGATATGCTAGGGACAGAGGAGCCTATTAAATGATACCACAGGGATGCAATCAGCATAATTCAGACTCTATAAAACTATAGGATGATTGGCTTGATTTTGTCAACAAATGGCAAGGAAAAAGAGCCATAAGAAACCTATTTATCAATTGCAAAGTATGAGCCTCATGTGGATTCTTATTTAATTAAAATAAATGAGATAGATATTGGGGACTGACTAGGTATTTGGTGATAAAAGGAATTTTTAGATTTTTTTTTCAATGTTTATCTGTTAGAGACACATACTAAAATATATGTCTGAAATTTACTTCAAAGTAATTGACATGGGGATCCCTGGGTGGCTCAGCGGTTTGGTGCCTGCCTTTGACTCAGGGTGTGATCCTGGAGACCTGGGATCGAGTCCCACATCAGGCTCCCTGCATGGAGCCTGCTTCTACCTCTACCTGTGTCTCTGCCTCTCTCTCTCTCTCTCATGAATAAATAAAATGTTAAAAAAAAAAAAAAGTAATTGACACATGGAGAGTGGGTAAAGATTCATAAATGAAACATTGATGGCTCATTGCATAAGGTTTTATTTTCCTTAACAAAAATTACAAAGACCGTGAAATAAAAACCTTTTTTCAGACCTAATAATAATAATGAAATATCCTTCTTTCTGCTTTGCCATTCTACATTTTATAAATTCATTTGTAATGTGTATGCCAAATATTAAATTAAAAATGTTTCTCATAAAAAAATGTTTCTCATAGTATTTGACGTAATTGATTTTCTATTTTGCATTTGTTGTATATTTACCATAACTCTACATTTCTATATCCTTTAGGAGTTCTATCAGCCATGTTATTTGAATTTTAAAAAGACGAGCACCTCTTTTTCCTGTAATTTTTTGTTATGTAAATAGAAAACCTACAAGTGGTATCCTTTCGTGTGTTTAGAACTGTAATTTCTGGGACACGTGGGTGGCTCAGTTGCTTAAGTGTCTGCCTTCAGTTCATGTCATGATCCTAGGGTGTTGGGATCGAGCCCCATATCAGGCTCCCTGCTCAGTGGGGAATATGTTTCTCCCTCTCCCTCTGTTCATGTGTGTGTTTGCACATGGGTATGTGTTCTCGCTGTCTCTCAAATAAATAAATAAAATATTTTTTAAAAGAAGAATTGTAATTTCCAAAAAAAAAAAAAAAGAATTGTAATTTCCTGCTCCCAAGTATGTTAACTAACTAGAATTTAAATTAAAATTTGAAGAAAAGGGATGCCTGGGTGGCTCAGTGGTTGAACATCTGCCTTTGGCCCAAGGCATGATCCTGGAGTCCCACATCGGGCTCCCTGCATGGAGCCTGCTTCTCCCTCTGCCTATGTCTTTGCCTCTCTCTGTGTCTCTCATGAATAAACGAATAAAATCTTTAAATGAATGAATGAATGAATGTAATTTCCTCACTAGCCATGAGGAAAATGCAAATTAAAACCACAAGAGATACCCCTACATGCCTTTTTTTTTTTTTTTAAGATTTTATTTATTCATGAGAGACACACACAGAGAGAGAGAGAGAGGCAGAGACACAGGCAGAGAGAGAAGCAGGCTCCATGCAGGGAGCCTGATGTGGGACTTGATCCCAGGACTCCAGGATCACGCCCCTAGGCCGAAGTAAACCGCAGAGCCACCCAGGGATCCCCTCCTACATGCCTATTAGAATAGCTAACATTAAAAATATATATACTGTTTATAACCAAGTGCCAGCAGCGCTGCAAAGTGATGAGAACCCTTATCCATTGCTGATGGGAATGCAAAGTGGTGCAGCCGCTGGAAAACAATTTGGCTATTTTTTACAAAGTTAAACATATGCTTTACCAAATGACCCAGCAATACCAATTCCTGGTGCCCAAGAGAAATGAAAACTTGAAGTTCACACTCAACCTATCTACTGATGTTCAGAGTAGTTTTGTTCATGATGGGCACAAGATGGAATCATGATAAAAAGGGGGGTGTGGCAGGACACAGATTTAAAAAAAAAAAAATAGAATCCACCCAGATATCCTTCAGGTGAATGGTTAAACTGGTTCATCCACACAATGGAGTACTACTTAGCCATAAAAAGAAATGTACTAGGGACACTGGGTGGCTCAGTCGGTTAAGGGTCTGCCTTCAGCTCAGGTCAGGATCTCAGGGTCCTGGGATCAAGGCCCACATCAGGCTTCCCACTCAGCTGGAAGCCTGCTTGTCCCTCTCCCTCTGCCCATTCTCTCACTCATGTGCATGCACACTCTCTTTCTCAAATAAATAAATAAAATCTTTTAATAAAAGGAATGAACTTATTGATATACATAACAATTTAGATGAATCTTTACTATTCAAAGCATTATGTTGAGTGCAAAAAGACTCAAGAGATTGCATACTGTGTTTCATATTCATGAAAAACAAATCTATAGTGATGGAGAACAGGTCATTCTGATTGGCAGAAGTATGTGACTCCAAAGGGGCAAATGAGGGACTTAGTTTAGGGGTGATAGACTGTTCTGTATCTTGATTGTGATAGTAGCTAAACAAGTCTGTGCATATGCTTAAATTCATAGAACTTTTTATGTCAGAAGAAAAAATATCCATTTCCTATATAATTTTTTTTTACTGTAATTTCCTGGAGGAAATTAGCTTTTTATATCATCATCAACATTCTCCCAGTATGCAAAAAAGGTTCTTATTGTTTGATAGGTGTGGATATTTTAATACATTTAATTTTGCAATTTTTAGAAATTATCAAATATAAATTTATTTGGGGTCTTACTTTGGCCAGGTGGAAACCTATGGGTCAATGGAAAAGAAAGAGCGAGTGGAGTTTATTTTGGAGCAAATGAGGCTCTGCCTAGCTGTGAAGGATTACATTCGTACACAAATCATCAGCAAGAAAATTAACACCAAATTTTTCCAGGAAGAAAATACAGAGGTAAGCATATCTCTTACTGCAAGTTTATTTTAGATGTGTTTAGAAAAGACCGATAAGCCACAATTTATTTTATCAACTTTTTTTTTTTAGAAATTAAAGTTGAAATATTATAACTTAATGATTCAGCTGGATCAACATGAGGGATCCTATTTGTCTATTTGTAAGCACTACAGAGCAATATATGATACTCCCTGTATACAGGCAGAAAGTGAAAAGTGGCAACAGGTAAGAATATTTTCTTATACTTGATATTGATATTGACTAGGAAGAATTTGTGTTTTTTATTTTGAAGTGATTTTTAACTTCAGTAATCATATGCAGTTATATGGTACTGCTTTCTAGTCAGTGTATTGATAGTTTATCTTTACTGACTCAAACGAACTGTGGCAATATTCTAAATTATTTATCACTATCGAAGAATGTAGCCTTACTGTTTAAAGTATGTATAGCAGGGCAGTGCCTGGGTAGCTCAGTTGGTTAAGCATCCTACGCTTATTTCAGCTCAGGTCATGATCTCAGGGTCATGAGATCAAGCCTCATATCAGGCTCAACACTCAGCTCCAGATCTGCTTGAGATTCTTTGCCTCTCCCCTTCCTCCTACTCTCTTTCTTTCTCTCTCTCTATCTCCCTCTAAGTAAATAAAATCTTAAAAAAAAAAAAAAAAAGTATAGCAGAAGCATTTGGCTGGTTCAGTTCATAGATCGTGCGATGCTTGATCCTTGAAGGTTTTGAGTTCAAGCCCCATGTTGGGTGTAGATATTACTTTAAAAAAAAATAAAGTAAAATATGTATAGCAGGTCACATGCTAACAAAGGTTACAGGTAAAGACCTAGCATTACTTTGGAAAATTATTTCACAAAACTGTTTCAAATCATTTGTATGTATGTTCCATGTTTGTGCTGCTAACTTGTTACAAGGAGTTTTCCTTTATATATCTCACTCCAAAAAATGTTAGCCCAGGTAGTAATATAGATTGGCAAAGATTTACTGTAGTTGTTTCATAGAAATTTAATATGACAGGAAGATACTGTAAAAGGCAGCTTGGTAGGATCATTCCCTAAGACTTTTGAGTATAATATCAAACATGAATATAGACAATTCTCTCATGATTTTTTAGTTCCTGCCAGAGTCTCCACTTTGTTTCTAAGCTTGCTTATGATCCATTGTGTTATACAACGTTTTTAGGCTCTGAAAAGTGTTGTCCTCTATGTGATCTTGGCTCCTTTTGACAACGAACAGTCAGATTTGGTTCACCGAATAAGTGGTGACAAGAAGTTAGAAGAAATTCCTAAATACAAGTAAGTACTTTTATAGCTAGCGTAGTACATCTCAGCAGAAACACCATTTTGAAGGAAAATTGGTTAACCTAAGTGTACATCTGCTTAATTGGTTGTGATAGATTGTATTGGCGAATAAAACTAGAGATTATAGAGTAGTGAAATGGTTTTGTCATGCTGCTTTAGGAATTAATGAGATTGGGCACCTGGGTGGCTCAGTGGTTGAACGTCTGCCTTTGACTCAGGTTGTGATCCTGGGGTCCTGGGATTGTGTCCCACATTGGGGTCCCCATGGGGAGCCTGCTTTTCCACCTGTGTCTCTGCCTCTCTCATGAATAAACAAGTTAATTAATTTTTAAAAAAGAAATTAATGAGGTTATAACACACTTCATTCATATAGCCACTTATCAAGGGGCACCTAAGTAGCTCAGTCAGTTAAGCATCTGACCCTTGGTCTCAGCTCAGGTCTTGATCTAGGGGTTACGAATTTGGGCCTCACATTGGGCTCCACTGGGTGTGAGCTTTCTTTTTTTTTAAAAAAAAAAAAAAACAACAACAACCTAAAATGGACCACTTGTCAGATAGAAGTTGCATTTCAAGCTCACTTTAGCAGCTTTTGGTTATTAATCATTTGATAAAATTTTAGTAGTTTAGGACTTAAGTGATTTTCAGAAGTCTATACTATATAAAACAGACATACACTTCCTACACACAGTGGGCTTTTAGTTCTTAAAGCTGTTTTTCTTTTATCTGTCTCGTTGGTAAGCTTATGCAAATTATTCCAGAGACTGGCAAATACATTGTGGGAGGGAGCAGAATGTTACGTAGAGGAATGCTCCATTCAGAACTGCTGTGGAAAAAAATGGCAGTAAATAAATAATAATCAACTTATATTTTGTTTTACAAATAAGAACTTACAAGTACGATCTTTGCCAATATTTAAACATTTGCCATTATATTACTTTATGTTACGTTTTTCCAGATTTGGAATATTAAGTTTTATACAATTTACAGGGATCTTTTAAAGCTCTTTACTACAATGGAGCTCATGCGTTGGTCCACCCTTGTTGAAGACTATGGGATGGAGTTAAGGAAAGGGTCTCTTGAGAGTCCAGCGACTGATGTTTTTGGTTCTACAGAGGAAGGCGAAAGGAGGTGGACAGACTTAAAGAACAGAGTCGTGGAACATGTAAGTGCCGGCCCAGAAGTGAACTGGGGTGATTTCCACCACAAATTTTTAATTTTCAAGTGTGACAGTCAAATGTTTCTTTTGGAGGTTATATCTTTAATTCTTTGCTTTAGGTTTTTTTGTTTTGGGGTTTTTTTGCTATGCTCAGGGTAATTGTGGTGTAAATTTGTTCTCCCAGTGTTGTTTGTGTATTTCCCATAATGTATCAGAATTTATCTTATCCCTCTTACTTCCCCCCACCCTATTCCCTTATATTTGGCTTTTCAGGAAAAACAACAAAAACCCACAATGTTTTAGCATTCTTATTTTGAAGGGCCCTCTCAAGAATCCAAAATTTTAAGGGTGCCTGGCTGACTCAGTAAAGCACGTGACTCTTGATCTTGGGGTGTCAGTTCAGGCCTCACGTTGGGTGTAGACATTACTTAAAAATAAAATTTAGGGCAGCCCAGGTGGTTCAGCGGTTTAGCGCTGCCTTCGGCCCAAGGCATGATCCTGGAGACCCGGGATCGAGTCCCACGTCGGGCTCCCTACATGGACCCTGCTTCTCCCTCTGCCTGTGTCTCTGCCTCTCTCTCTCTCTCTCTCTCTCTCTCTCTCTCTGTATCTCTCATGAATAAATAAATAAAACCTTTAAAAATATAAAATTTATTTTAATTTTTAAAAAATATTTATTCATAAGAGACACAGTAAGAGAGGCAGAGACACAGGCAGGGGAGGAGAAGCAGGCTCCATGTAAGGAGGCCAGTGTGGGACTCCATCCCAGGAATCTGGGATCAAGCCCTGAACCAAAGGAAGACAGATGCTCAATTGCTGAGCCACCCAGACGTCCCAAAAATAAAATTAAAAAAAAAATAAAAGAATTCAAAATGTTACAAGATATAGGGACACTTGGGTGGCTCAGTGGTTGAACGTCTGCATTTGGGTCAGGTCATGATCCACGGGTCTGGGGATCAAGTCCCACATCTGACGTCCCGCAGGGAGCCTGCTTCTCCCTCTGCCTCTGTGTGTCTCTCATGAATAAATAAATAAAATCCTTAAAAAAGAAAAAAAGTTACATCATACAAACCAGAAGGAATTTCTTAAGAATGAGTGGTGGGATGGTTGTGGGTGAAAGTTGCTCTTTCTGGGATCCCTGGGTGGCGCAGCGGTTTGGTGCCTGCCTTTGGCCCAGGGCGTGATCCTGGAGTCCTGGGATCGAATCCCACATCAGGCTCCCTCCATGGAGCCTGCTTCTCTCTCTGCCTGTGTCTCTGCCTCTCTCTGTGTGTGTGTCTCTCATGAATAAATAAATAAAATCTTTAAAAAAAGAAAAGAAAGTTGCTCTTTCTATCTGCTGCTTGCTTGGTAGTTCTGAGAATGGGTAACAAGTCTTAAACCTGATCTTTGATCTTCTTGGTATCACTATAAATGGAATTATTTAAGCATTCATTCACATAGCAAACATGTATTATGAGCTTTCTATGTACCAGGCACTGTACAAATATGCTGGAACATGTGGGAAAGTGAGACGTGGTCCCTATCTTCAGACAGCTTAAAAATAAGTCATAGGGAAAGATGGATTTCTTTTTTTTAAGATTTTAAATCCCAAGAAAAATGGATTTATAAGTAAAAGTATTTGGGGCTCCTGGGTGGCTTAGTGTTTGAGCGTCTGCCTTTTGCTCAGGGCATGATCCCCAGGGTCCTGGAATCGAGTCCCACATCAGGCTTCTGCAGGGAACCTGCTTCTCCCTCTGCCTGTGTCTCTGCCTCTCTCTGTGTCTCCCAGAAATAAATAAATAAAATCTTTTTAAAAAAAGAAAGTAAAAGTATTCTAGATATTAGGGTACCAATATATATCAAATGGAGTGCAGCATAAGTAGAGGGTTGATTGGTTCTACCTGAAAGGAGGACACCTGGCTGGCTCAGTCAGTGGAGTATACCCTTGATCTCGGGGTTGTGGGTCCAAGCCCCACGTCAGAGGTGGAGATTGCTTAAAATACATACATATATATATTGTGTGTGTGTGAGTGTGTGTTTTAAGGTTTTCTTTATTTATTTGACAGCGCACAACTAGGCAGAGTGGCAAGAAGAGGGAGAAGCAGCTCCCTGCAGAGCAGGGAGCCCAATGAGGGACTTGATCCCAGGACCCAGAGATCATGACCTGAGCCAAAGCAGATGCTTAACCAACCAAGCCACCCAGGCGCCCCAAAAATAAAATTCTAAAAAGAAAAAGAAAGGTCAGGCTAGATCTGCAGAAATTGACAGAGGAGATAAGATTTGTAAGAAGAGTACCCGGTGAGCGGACAGATGCCATAGTCTGAGCAGGGGCATGGAGACGACAAACCTGTAGGATGAACAGAAGTGCCTCCAAACACAGGGATCAGTGAAGAAGAAAATCGGAGATATGGAAAGGGTCTGGGACTTCACAAAGTTTATATACTGCAGTAGTGGAAACTTTGACCTGAGAGGACAGTGACCAGGCTTGCGTCTTACAAAGACTCCTCTGGCAGTCAGTGTGGAGAATGCACTTGGGGGGGAGAGACAGGAATGGAGCTGAGAGTAAGTGAAGGCTCCTGTGGGCTTCTGTCAAGGCAGTAGCTGAGGGATAGATGGGATGGAGTTATTTTAATAAAGAAAATAAATAGAATTTGGTCATTGATTAAATTTAAAGGATAAAGAAGGGATCTAGAATGATTGTGCTGCTTTCTAAGAAATGTGTTGCCGTGGACCCTGAGAGAGATGGGAGGAGGGACAGCTTCTCCAAACATCGGTTCATTTTCTCTCCCCACTGTTCCCCATTTTTCTTGTGATGCTGCTATTTTGTTAATAACAAAGAAGAATAAAGGGAGGGAACAGTGGCTCAGTTGGTTAAGCAGCCCACTCTTGATTTTAGCTCAGGTCATGATCTCAGGGTCATGGGATTAAGCCCCTTGTCCAGGCTCCAAGCTCAACAAGGAGTCTACTCAAGATTCTGTCTCCCTTTCCCTCCACCCCTACCCCCCACATGCTTTCTCTAAAATAAAGAATTAAAATAATAATGATAAAGGGAACCACTTCCAGTGTAAGCTAGGAAATTTAATTTCAAGTTACCTTTCAATAGTTAAAATGATGATAATGTCGTGTTTTGAGATGCTCTCATTTTTTGAATCAGCCTTTTAAACATTTGTGTCAGGCAGCCCGGGTGGCTCAGTGGTTTAGCACCGCCTTCTGCCCAGGGCCTGATCCTGGACATCCGGGATCAAGTCCCACATCAGGCTCCCTGCATGGTGCTTGCTTCTCCCTCTGCCTGTGTCTCTGCCTCTCTCTCTCTCTCTGTCTCTCATAAATAAGTAATAAAATCTTTTTTAAAAAATAAAAAGAAACATTTGTATCATAATTAGGAAATTTTAATTTTAGATTCTTGGATTTAGCAAAAACATTTTAGAACATTAGTTTTTAACCATTATTTTAGTTAAGATAAGCCTAGGGTTTGACTATATGTATTTTAAAAGAGTTGTGGATAGTATTCAGAATAACTTACAAAACTGCAGAAATCAAAGTATCTAAATTTTGCTTTGTTACTGAAATTGAGAACCAGCTTCATTCCAGCAGTCAGCTATAGAAAAATAAAAGCTCTGAATCTGACATTTTAACTAAACCTATTTGAATATGAAAACAAATGGGCTTTTAGCCTTACTGACGACTCTTAGGTGTTCTTCATTGCTCTCTGTCCTCTCCCCAGAATATTAGAATAATGGCCAAGTATTACACCAGGATAACAATGAAGAGGATGGCTCAGCTTCTTGATCTGTCTGTTGATGTAAGTAGTTTGAGTTGTTTGTAGCCAGTCATTTTGAATATCAACTGACTTATAAAAATTGAATTAGAAAATCAATTTTGCTTTATTATTTAAGGTGACAAAGTTTCCCCAGGCTATCTTGAGTACCCAAAAATAGCCCAAATATCAAGTTTATAGTTACATTACTATTATGTGTCCTAGTTAAAATCTTTACTTAAATATGATAGTTTTACATCGTTTCATCTGCAGTTGGGTATGTATTTCTATAACAAATATGTCTAGGGTCCCAGGAATGAACCATAGAAATAGAAACTGTGAAGGAGACTTCACTACACTTCCCTTGCAGAGGTCCCAGGTCAAGTTAGAGAAATATTGTGTTCAGATCTAGGTTCCTGCTGGTGGAATGTATAACCCACCACAGAGGTAGGGGTTAAGTGAGGTGATCTAGAAGCCATTTCTGTCATGAGACAGTTTATCAGTTTAGCTGAAGAAAGAAGAATCACGGGTGTTAGAGGTAAAAAATTTAATCCTTGGTTGGCTCATTAGCTCCTCTCATTTCTGGACCAGTGGACCAGAGTCCTTAGAATAAAGTGACTTGTCCTTGGCTATGTAGTTGCCAGTGGCAGAGATTACACATTGTAACCCAGCATTTCTGGAAACAAATTATATGATGTGTTAGGGGGAAACATTGTAGACCAAGAGTGGACCAAGGGGCTGTTGGCAGGAGCAGAACCAGCATTGTTGAGTTTGCAAGGAGGCAGATTCAAACTCTACCCTGATTCTGAGTAGACTTAGAGGCTATTCATCTCCTAGACTCATAGTACACTAAGTGTATTATTACAGGAAGTCAAGAGTTGCTTACTTATGCGTAGTGAATTTTAGCACTGCATATTCTTGGGTGAAGAGTTTAAAAAATGCTTTCCTTAAATTTTATTGTCTGTAATTATCCTATCTTAATCCAATTTTTCATTCTCTCTTGCAGGAGTCAGAAGCTTTTCTTTCAAATCTAGTAGTTAACAAGACCATCTTTGCTAAAGTAGACAGGTTGGCAGGAATTATCAACTTCCAGAGACCCAAGGATCCAAATAATTTATTAAATGACTGGTCTCAGAAACTGAACTCACTGATGTCTCTAGTTAACAAAACTACACACCTCATAGCCAAAGAGGAGATGATACATAACCTACAATAAGGGTCTCAGTGCCCCTAATGCTTTTAGAAAAGAGTTAAAATTGGAAGTCATAAAAGACTGTTATGGTGTATATGTTGGGTTTGTTGTGGGTTTTTTTTTTTTTCTATTTTCAGCTCCTTTGTCTAAAATTTAAGATAGTGAATATGTTTAAGGCCCCTTTCAACCCTTCAGTTCCCTGATTTTATCGTTAACTTTGCATTTGCAATTGGTGCAAAAAAAATTTCTATTTCTGTTGTCTATGAACTCAAACAATTGTGTCATAACTTACCCAAATGTGTTTTTCTATCATTTGAAAACTTTTTAGCTATTATTTGTTCTCATTCAGCTAACAACCATAATTATCATAATAAAAGCAGTATATGCACATTGACTTTCTATAGTTACCTGTGTTTCTGAACATTTTGTGGGATAGTGATTTAACTATTTTTTAAATAAAAGAAATTCTGTTGTAAAGCTATCAATTATTTAGTAGAATTTTAAAAACAACATAGGACATAGAATATTTGGAATAGAGTTGTGATTTGTGAAGAATTTGTATTTTAGTATTGTGGCAGAAAGCCTCTAGACTGAGTATGTATAGAGTGATCTGGTAGGCTGAAGACTTAATATAGACCTAATTGTTTTTTCCCCTCTGAGTCAAACTGGTTTCAATCACAGTAGCTTGATTATTTTCATTCCCTTTCTCTGACTTGACCAGTTGTTAAACAAAATCAAATGACATTGTGTTGACACAATTTAACACACACAGTCATTTTTAAAAGATTTCTTTGTGACTTTCACTTATAGATCTAATTATATCAATGTTCCAAAATCAATCCCTCTTTATAGGAACTTTAGTTCCATTATATGAACACTGGATTACAACCTAAAATGCTTTAAAAAAAAATGACAACAACAAAAAGACTAAGTCACCCTCTTAGCAAATGGCATAGTATTGACTTTTTTTTTTTTTTTAACAGAAGTTTTACTATCAAACATCTGAGATCAATTAATAGCAAATTTTGGAAGTTTTTAAAAATGTGATTTATTTCAAAAACTGAAGGTTATTTAAAATGATGTTTAAACAATGAAAGTATGAGGTCTACTTTTTTAAAAAATCCAAATGAAGGGATGGGAGAAAAAAGACATTCTGGAAATAGCATTTTTCATAATTCATTTTCATTTAGTGGTCACTAAATTGTCCTAGTCTGTGATCCCAGGGCTGAGGACACTTGTGGGACCTCTGCTATTTATGTTGAGTCATTGTGAGTAATAACCTAGTATTAAATCTAATTCTATTCTTTGGAAATTTAATGTATTGGTCACATTAATAACATAAACATCTGCTACCACTTATCTTTAAAAATCTAACCAAAAATATGGCAAGGAACATTAGAGGTTGACACCAGCAATAGGAATATGGTTTAAATTTTCTTCTGAGTGAAAAGGATAGAAAATTAAATCATCTTGTATTGTTAATTTGTAAATCAAGTTGGAGCTAATTTGAATCTAGCTTCTCATTAACTTGCTAACTCATTATCCTTGTACTTGCCAAACCTGGCTATTTGGCCAAATACTTGATTGTTGTAAAGATCTCAAATGATCCTCTTCTTTGGTCTTTATTTAACATGCTTGCCCTCAAACTAAGCTCTTTGTGTGTTCTGAGTTGGTGCCATTTGTAACTGAATCCCATTTGATTTAACTGCCTATCCAGTTGGTTTTTCTCTCCTCCAAGCAAACTTAAATTTCGTAGTGTACAAAGAAGAATCCGTTAACACAGGGCAATAAAATATTTGAGATGTTCGAAACCCCAAACCCTGGCTTCCATTTCAGACCTAAAGCTGACTATTCATGAAAAGGATAGAACCACTTTGCTTTAAATATGGAAAAGATAATACTTGACTCATTTTCATTTTCATTAGGTTACTAACTAGCAGAGAGATGATAAGCCACTGTTTTTTGTTTTCATTTTTTAAATGAAACGTTTTTTACCCTTTTATTTTTATATAATTTATGTTTTTATTTTAGAGTTCAATAGCTGTTTCTGTAATTAACCCTAATTTCCATATGCTTACTGAATCATTGAAAAACTAATCTTTAAAATTCAAACTGTTCCATTATCTTATAAGTGTTACATGTATGATACAAGTACATATTTTTCATTGTTTCCAGCTCCTGGATATAGCTGCAATAAAAGCTCTAATTTGTGGGTGTGTAAAAACCTGGAGAATAAACTCATACTTTTAAAGATCACTTTTTTTTTTTTTTTTCAGTTCTCTTGCTGTTTAAAACAAAAAGCTGTAGGTTTTTCATTCTTTCAAAATCATGCTCTCTCCATAAACCTGTTAAATGGTGGGAAGACATTGTGCATGTGTTTTTCAAAAAACCAACTGGTTGGCTTTTTTCCCCCCTGAATTCTTTGGTGACAGGCTGTGCTTTATTGTGCCCTTGACCAGTGGTTGTCCAGCATAGCCCACATCAGAATCCCAGGCAGGGCTTGCTACAACAGATGGTTGGGCCCCACCTCCAGAGTTTCTGATCCAGGTCTGGGGTAGGGCCCAAGAATTTTCTTTTTTTCTCCTTCCTTCCTTCCTTCCTTCCTTCCTTCCTTCCTTCCTTCCTTCCTTTCCTTGGGGGTTGCAGATGTTGCTTAAAGTATGGAGTGGACACAAACAAAAGTACAGTTAGGATTATGCTCCAGTGTGATGCTTATCCTATGCCAGTTTCCCAGTCGAGTGATCTGAGGTCTGGTTTTATCTTGCTTGATGACGTGTAGAGAAGTGTTCTTGCTTTCTGAGTGGATGCAAAGCAAGGTGCCTCCGTTTTTACCATGTTGAAAGAATTGAAGATTGGGAAAGTCTTAGCATCTTGCTATCTTTTTCTCTATAAGATTGGGAACCGGGATCCCTGGGTGGCGCAGCGGTTTGGCGCCTGCCTTTGGCCCGGGGCGCGATCCTGGAGACCCGGGATCGAATCCCACGTCGGGCTCCCGGTGCATGGAGCCTGCTTCTCCCTCTGCCTATGTCTCTGCTTCTCTCTCTCTCACTGTGTGCCTATCATAAATAAATAAAATTAAAAAAAAAAAAAAAAAAGATTGGGAACCATGTTTTTCTTGGTATCCATCATTTCTGTTACATAGTAGAAATTTAAATGCTTGTTGAGTTAAATTGTTTTCTTAACCAATTAATTTTTTAAAATGCTTCCTTATACCTTCCTGGGATTATGTTTTGATCCTCACTTCCAACTTTTTGTTACCTCGTAAGGGTTCAAGTCAGTGGCATTAATTACATTCACAATGTACAACCATCAGGGACGCCTGGGAGGCTCAGTGGTTGAGCGGTCTGCCTTTGGCTCAGGGCCTGATCCCAGAGACCCAGGATCGAGTTCCACATCAGTCTCCTTGCATGGAACCTGCTTCTCCTCCCTTTGCCTATGTCTCTGCCTCTCTCTGTCTCATGAATAAGATATGTTAAAAACAACAACAACAATGTACAGCCATCACTAATACCTGTCTCCAAAACTTCCTACAATCATTTAAAAATTTTTGGGCAGACTGGGTGGCTCAGTGGTTTAGCGCCGCCTTTGGCCCAGGACGTGATCCTGGAGACCCGGGATCGAGTCCCGCGTTGGGCTCCCTACATGGAGCCTGCTTCTCCCTCTGCCTGTGTCTCTACCTCTCTCTCTCTCTGTTTCTCATGAATAAATAAATAAAATCTTTAAAAAAGAAAAAAAATTTTTTGAGAAAGCTCTACACCCAATGTGGGGCTCAAACTCCCAACTGCAAGATCAAGAGTCATGTTTTACCGACTACACCAACCAGGTCTCCCTATTTCCAAATTTTATTATCTCAACCAGAAGTTTTGTCAACCATTAGGTAGTAATTCCCCATCCCCATCCCCCTTGCCCTAGCCCCTTGGTAGCTCTTAGTCTTTCTGTTTCTATGAATTCGCCTATAGGAGATATACTTCATATAAAGTGGAGTCAAGCATTATCTGTCTTTTTGTGTCTGCTGTATTTCATTTATTTCTTTTTATTTTTAATTTTTATTTATTTATGATAGTCACACAGAGAGAGAGAGAGAGGCAGAGACACAGGCAGAGGGAGAAGCAGGCTCCATGCACCAAGAGCCCGATGTGGGACTTGATCCTGGGTCTCCAGGATCGCACCCTGGGCCAAAGGCAGGCACTAAACTGCTGCGCCACCCAGGGATCCCCTAATTTATTTTTTTTAAAGATTTTATTTATTCATGATAGAGAGAGGCAGAGACACAGGCAGAGGGAGAAGCAGGCTCCATGCAGGGAGCCCGATGCGGGACTCCATGCCTGGACTCCAGGATCACGCCCTGGGCCGAAGGCAGGTGCTAAACCCTGAGATACCCAGGCTGCCCAGAAGTATGGGTTTTAAAGAACTGCACTCTACATGTGAAAGAATCACATACCACTCTCTCTCTCTCTCTCTCTCTCTCTTTTTTTTTTTTTTAAGACTTCATTTATTTACTCATGAGAGACAAGCAGAGGCACAGGCAGAGGGAAAAACAGGCTCTCTGCAGGGAGCCCGATATGGGACTCAATCCTGGGTCTCCGAAATCACACCCTGGGCTGAAGGTGGCGCTAAACCACTGAGCCACTCAGGCTGCTCTTTTATTTTTATTTATTTATTTGTTTGTTTGTTTGTTTAAACTCATGACCTTGAGATCAGAAGTTGCATGCTCCACCGACTGAGCCAACCAAGTGTCCCTGCATATTAGCTTTTAAAACCGGAAGGATATTTATGTACAAAGGAATGATGTGTCAGGATGCCTGGGTGGCTCTGCCTCTCTTTGTGTGTCTCTCATGAATAAATAAAATCTTTAAAAAAAAAATGAAAGAAAGAAAAAACTATTCAGTATGAATCAAAGGTAGCTCCGTAGAGGCACCTGGCAGCCTAGTAGAGCATGCTACTCTTGACCTCAGTGTCTTGAGTTCAAGCCCCATGTTGGACATGATGCCTACTCTTTTTTATTTTTTATTTTTTAATTTTTATTTATTTATGATAGTCACACAGAGAGAGAGAGGCAGAGACACAGGCAGAGGGAGAAGCAGGCTCCATGCCCTGGGAGCCCTATGTGGGATTCGATCCCGGGTCTCCAGGATCGCGCCCTGGGCCAAAGGCAGGCGCCAAACCGCTGCGCCACCCAGGGATCCCGCCTACTCTTTTTTAAAGGTAGCTAAATAAAAATAAAAAAGAATAAAGGTAGCTAAATAAATACATATTTGTAATATGTCCACAGAAAGTATTTGGGCCAAGTTTTCAGAAATTACTTTGCCTCTAGAAACCATGTTCTCCACAAGAGTAGCTTTTATCTAAAGGAAGAAGGTAGGTGTGGATGTGGGAAACAAAGGCAGAAGACAAATTATTAAATTTCCTTAATGCCTACAGCCCATTGGCAAGTCCTTGAAACAAGCAGAGTGACATTCCTCTAGCGACTCAACTGCCTCGATATTAATACTTTGCTAAAGGCAAAAAGCAAGCTTAACCCAATCCCCAGGATCCTGTAAGTCTACTGTAACATATTTAACAAATTTCCTTTAGAAATCTCCTTTATTGGGCGCCTGGGTGGCTCAGTGGTTGAGTGCCTTTGGCTCAGGTCATGATCTCGGGGTCCTGGGATCAAGTCCCACATTAGGCTCCTCATGAAGAGCCTGCTTCTCCCTCTGTCTGTGTCTCTGCCTCTCTCTGTGTCTCTCATGAAGAAATAGGGACTGGGCAGCCCCGGTGGCTCAGCCGTTTAGCGCCGCCTACAGCCCAGGGCGTGATCTTGGAGACCCGGGGGTCGAGTCCCGCGTCCAGCTCCCTGCATGGAGTCTGCTTCTCCCTCTGCCTGTGTCTCTGCCTCTCTCTCTCTCTCTCTCCTCTCTGTGTATCCTCATGAATAAATAAATAAAATCTTTAAAAAAAAAAAAAAAAGAAAGAAAGAAAAGAAAAGACATAGGGGAAGGGGTTCACACCCTGGGCCAAAGGCAGGTGCTCATCCACTGAGCCACCTAGTCGTCCCTAAATAAAATCTTAAAAAAAAAAAAAAAAAAAAAAAACTCCTTTATCACTAAACCCCCCAAGAAAAAAAATAAAAAAAAATAAAAAATAAACCCCCCAAGATACACGTTGGCAATCATCCCCAAGTATATGACCCATCAGTATATATCTAAAGGGTCCCATGACTTATATTTTATTATATGGTAATAAATAACCTTTCCCAACAATAGCCCCTCAAGGTCCTGGAAACCTTGCATCCAAAATTCCTTAGAGACGCTCTCCCTAACTCCCTCTCAACTTGAAGTCTATGATAGGCGACTCCTCATAAAGCCAATGCAGCTCTTTCTGCCCACGGGTCCTGTTCCGTGCTTTAATAAAATCACCTCTTTGCCCCAAAGACGTCTCAAGAATTCTTTCTTGGCCATGGGCTTTGTAACTTCACATTTTTTGCTACATCAGGTGTCACACATTTTTTTTTTCATATTTTTTTCTATAGCGCCATACATGCCACTTGATTATTTAATATGTAATGAGTACCAGACCTACAGTAAAAATTGTCTTCAAGAGTTTAATATTTCAAAAAATAAAAAATAAAAAAAAAAGAGTTTAATATTTCTAAATTTGGTGCCCTGTTCAATTTCAGATCTCAATTTGAACTTTGGACATTTTCTCTGAAATGCAAAAGAATACTTTCTGGTTTCATAACACCTTTTTTTTTTATGCTTAAGTGTCACTTCAAGTACAGAAGGTAAAAAGGTTAAAGCAATATGATGTAAACTAGTTTTACTTCATCAAGATTTTAGCATTATATTCATTTAAAAGTTGTTAGGGTTTGAAGAATTAGGTAAGTTTAAAAGAGCTAACCTTCAAGAAAGAGCAAAGATAATGCTGGAAAGAAATAAGATGTTTCTTAAGATGCGTATCATGTCTTCTAGTGCTGAACGCACAACATAATGCCTCACTACAGAATACTAACCAGCTGGTTTCCTGATGCTTCTACATTGATTTCCATTGTGTCTGGAATGCAGGGTAGATATTTTATTCAAGATGTTCCCACTTAATGGAAACACTCTACAAAAACCACAGTTCCTTCACCTTTTAGAATGCAAATCTTGAAAGAGAAGGATAATGTGATTTTTTTTTCTGCTGTCAGTACTTAGGAATTACAGTAAGAGTTTTGAAATAAATTCTTCCTCTAAAATTTAGATTATCATAGTATATTCTGGGCCAGAGTGGATAAGCAGACACATAATGGCTCCCTGGCTCCTGAAATCTGACTGCTAGAAGAAGGTAAGTGCCTGGAGGGCAACTTTTACAACTAGCTGACAACTAAATTTCCCAACATCTGGAATTTTTGCCCTACATATAGTTAGAAAATGTATGGACTTTGAAAAAATGACCAGATATAACTAACCTGACTAGCTTTGAGCTATATAACAGAAGAAGGAATGTGTTGATCAAAGAGCCATAAAAGGTAGGAAGATGGGAGCTTCAGAAGCACACACTAGGGGTGTGAGAGGGGGAGGGATCTTGAACAAACGGAATCCAAGTGTTCTGGACTTTCAGTCAAGGCCATCCTAGCCATGGACATGGATACAGGAAATGCATCAGAAACCCTGTGATCCCCTTGCTGGAAACATTTCCCTCAGGAAACTGGCAGCATGCAAACACGGCCTATACAAAATCCTATAAGGAACAGGGCACTTGGGTGGCTTGGTCCGTTAAGGGTCCAAATGTTGATTTGGGCTCTGGTTATGATCTTAGAGTCAAGGGATCAAGCCCTGCATCAGGCTCCATGCTCAGCAGGGAGTCTACTTCAGATTCCCTCTCCGTCTGCCTCTGCCTGCACTCATGCCCTCTAAATACATACATACATACATACATACATACATATCATATAAGGACGTCACCTTGATCTGACCCCATGCTCAATAAGCAAACTTCTGATGATGATTTAACTTATCATGAAGTTCATGATCATTTACCAAGTGTTATTTGGCAACTTACCAAGTATTATTTTCAAAAAGGTAAAATTGAATGTAAAATGGTTCAGTCATGTGGAAAACAGTTTAATGGATCCTCAAAAACTTAAACACGGAAGTAACATATGACCCAGCAATTCTACCCCAAGGTAGATACCCAAGGGAACTGACAACAGTGTTCAAATACTTGCAAGAGAATGTTCACAGCAGCACTATTTGCAATAGTCAAAAGGTGGAAACAACCCAAATGGCCATCAGAGAATGAATGGGTAAGTAAATGGTGGCATATCCATACCATAGGATATTATTTAGCCATGAAAAATAATGCTGATGTTGCTACAGTGAGGCTGGACCCTGAAACATGCCAAGTGAAAGGTCAGATGCAAAAGATCGCATGTGGTATGATCCCATGTACATGAAGCATCCAGAATAGGTAAACCCAAGAGAAAGAAAGTAGGTGGTGATTGCCAGAGACTTGGGGGAGGGGGTGGGTGGAGAATGGAAATAACTATTTAATGGTTAAGGAGTTCTATTTTTTTTTTTTTTTAAGATTTTAGTTGTTTATTCATGAGAGACAGAGAGAGAGAGAGAGAGAGAGGCAGAGACACAGGCAGAGGGAGAAGCAGGCTCCATGCAAGGAGCTCCATGCGGGACTGGATCCCAGGTCCCCAGGATCACCCCCTGGGCTGAATGAAGGCAGCGCTAACCTGCCGGGTCACCCAGGCTGCCCAAGGAGTTCTATTTTGGAATGACATAAATGTTTCGAAACTAGGTGGATATGATGCTTGTACACTGTGAATGTACTGAATTCCACTGAAATTTTCACTTTAAAATATTTCATTCCAGGGGTGCCTGGCTGGCTCAGTGGGTAGAACATGCAGCTCTTGACCTTGGGGTCATGAGTTCAAGCCCCACATTGAGTGTAGAGTTTACTTAATAAAAATAATAATAATAATAAAAGTAAAAAAAATTTTAATGGTTTATTCTGGGACCCCTGGGTGGCTCAGTCAGTTTAGGGTCCAACTCTTGGTTTCAGCTCAGATCATGATCTCAGGGTCATGAGATCAGGCTCCATGTTGGGCTCTGAGAGCAGTGAGGAGTCTGCTAAAGTTTTTCCTCTCCTTTTGCCCCTCTCCTCTCTCTCTCTCAAATAAATAAATAAATGCTTTTTTTTTTTAAAGATTTTATTTATTTATTCATGAGAGACACACAGGCAGATGGAGAAGCACGCCTCCCACAGGGAGCCTGATGCGGGACTTGATCCTGGAACTCCAGGATCACCTGAGCTGAAGGCAGATGCTCAACAGCTAGGGCACCCAGGCGCCCCAAATAAATATATTTTTTAAAAAGGTTCATTCTGTGTTATTCAAATTTCACCTCAATTTTTAGATTTTTTTTAAACTTATTTATTCATGAGAGACACAGAGAGAGAGGTAGAGACACAGGCAGAGGGAGAAGCAGGCTCCACAGAGAGCCCGACATGGGACTCGATTCCGGGACTCGAAGATCACACCCTAGGCCAAAGGCAGGTGCTAAACCACTGAGCCACCCAGGGATGCCTAAGATTTTATTTATTTATTTATTTATTTATTTATTTATTTATTTATTTATTCATGAAAGACACACAGAGAGAGAGAGAGAGAGACGCAGAGACACAGGCAGAGGGAGAAGCAGGCTCCACGCAGAGAGCCCAATGTGGGACTCAATCCCTGGTCTCCAGAGTCTCGCTCTGGGCCGAAGGCGGCGCTAAACCACTGAGCCACCCGGGCTGCCCTCAATTTTTAGATTTAATTTTAATTTTAATTTTTTAAGGATTTTATTTATTTGAGAGACAGGTTGAATGGAGGGGAGGGGCAGAGGGAGAGGGAGCCAGGCTCACTGCTGAGCAGAGAGCCCAATGCATGACTCTATCCCATGACCTTGAGATCATGAGCAGAGCTGAAGGCAGAGCTTAAGCAACTGAGCCACCCAATTGCCCCTCACCTGAATTTTTTTAGAAAAGGTAAAAAATCATGACCCTTAGGTAAATATAAAATATGTACATCAAAGATTTTACTCACAATTAATAAGGGAACCAGTAAAATTTTAAAACCAGTTCAAAGGGATATTTCTTTAAGAATAAAATTGTGGTGTACCTGGGCGACACATTCGGTTAAGCATCTGCTCTTGACTCAGGCCATGATCTTGGGTGTAGAGCCTCATATTGGGCTCAATGTGAGTGTGCTTCTCCCTCTGCAGCTCCCCTGCTTGTGCTCTGTCAAATAAATAAGTAAAATTTAAAAAAAAATTTTTTTTAAAGAATAAAATTGTGGGGGGCACCTAGGTGGCTCAGTTGATTAAGCATCTGACTCTTGGTTTCAGTTCAGATCATGATGTCAGGGTCCTGGGATCAAGTCCCTCACTGGGCTGCCTGCTAAGGAGTCTACTTCTCCCTCTCCCTCTGCTGCTCCCTGTACTCATGCTCTCTCTCTCATGTATTCTCTGTTCTCTTTCTAATAAATAAATAAAATCTTAAAAAAAAAAAAAAAAAGAGCATAAAACTGCAGGCACCTGGGTGACTCAGGGTTAAGTGTCTGATTCTTGATTTTGGCTCAGGTCCTGATCTCAGTGTCCTGAGATTGAGCCCTTTGTCAAGCTCCATAGAGAAGATTCTCTTCCTCTCCCTCTGCCCCTCCCCCATCCATGCATATGCTCTGGCACATGTACTCTCTCTCTCAATGAATAAATAAATTAATTAATTTTTTAAATTAATTAATTTATTTATGATAGTCACAGAGAGAGAGAGAGAGAGAGAGAGGCAGAGACACAGGCAGAGGGAGAAGCAGGCTCCATGTACTGGGAGCCCGACGTGGGATTCGATCCCGGGTCTCCAGGATCACGCCCTGGGCCAAAGGCAGGCGCCAAACCGCTGCGCCACCCAGGGTTCCCTTAAATACTTTTTCTGACATCATGTATGTCTGCAAACCAGGAGAGAGGAAGGGTTGATCATGTGATTTCTTGGATGACCACTAAATGTCTTCTAGTAAGGAGTCCGTGGTAATTCTGGTTTTATATACCCGTATCACCATGGATAGATAAGGTACATCCATCTCTGAAAGATGGATCTGTTCTTTGAGCTGGAAACACTGAGCTTCTGTACCTATAAGGTTGGAGGCCAGACTTGGCCTGAAAAAAATTCACAAAGGTGACTAGTGTGATCTGGTCAAATCTTTTTGGATAGACAGTTTTTTGTCCTCTCCCCAAAGAGAAAGGGTTCTTTCCTTTCCTTTCCTTTCTGTTCCATTTGGTTTCTCTTCTCTTATTTTCAGAAAATGTTATTTATATATTTGGGAGAGAGAGAGAGAGAGAGCACATGTGGGGGGAAACAGAAAGAGAGGGAGAAGGAAGTCGGGAGCCCATTGTAGGGCTTGATCCCAAAACCCTGAGATCATGACCTGAGCTAAAGGCAGCCGCCTACCTGACTGAGCCACCCAGGTGCTCCAAGAGTCCTTTCTTTATTTGAAAATTTAACAACTTTGGGATCCCTGGGTGGCGCAGCAGTTTAGCGCCTGCCTTTGGCCCAGGGCGCGATCCTGGAGACCCAGGGTCGAGTCCCACGTCGGGCTCCCGGTACATGGAGCCTGCTTCTACCTCTGCCTGTGTCTCTGCCTCTCTCTCTCTCTCTATGTGACTATCATAAATAAATAAAAATTTAAAAAAAGAAAAAGAAAATTTAACAACTTTGCTTTAGGCCTGGACTTTTTTTTTTTTTTTTATTCCCCAGATCTTCGAATTAAACAAATAATCATATATGCACTTTGCTGGTTTTTGAGATACATTGTTTTGTTAAAATAAGTTTGCTAAACTCCAATTGCAATTGAATGTTTGCTGATAGATTCAGGCAAATTATCCACTTCTCGAAGTCATTCTAGGTATGCTCAGTTGTCCGGGAGGAGTTGCTCGGGTATAAGTGAATACAGAACACTCCTATCTTTGTAAGGAAGTTATGTTCCTTCCCATGAGATAACTATCGTTTGTTTCCTTCCTGGTTTTTAAATTCACATGCTATTTGTGAATGTTCTTTACAGGTTTTCTGTTGAGGGAAACATTGACCAGTATTATATTCGAGTGCTCTTTCTCTGAAAAGCATTTTCTTTCTTTCTTTCTTTCTTTCTTTCTTTCTTTCTTTCTTTCTTTCTTTCTAAGATTTTATTCATTCATTCATGAGAGACAGAGAGAGAGGCAGGCAGAGACACAGGCAGAGGGAGAAGCAGGCTCCATGCAGGCAGCCTGATGTGGGACTCGATCCTGGATCTCCAGGATCAAGCCCTGGGCCGAAGGCAGACGCTCAACTGCTGAGCCACCCAGGCGGCCCTGAAAAGCATTTTCAAACTCTTTACTAGTCATGGTAGTTATACTACAACTTGGGAAAATTGCATCAGATGCCATATCTTTTGAGACAGTACGCTGAGATATGTTTTCCTGTAAGTGGTAAACTGTCAGAATGGTTTCCTTGGAATCCTGGGGGGGGGGGGGGGGGGGGGGGGGGTGGGTTATTTTTTTTGAGATTTTATTTATTTATTCATGTGACACAGAGAGAGACTCTTGATCTTGAGGTTGGGAATTCAAGCCCCACATTGGGTATAGAGATTACTTTAAAAAAAGTCTTGGGGCCCTTGGGTGGCTCAGTGTGGTTGAGTGTCTACCTTTGGCTGAGGGTGTGATCCTGGGGTCCTGGGATGGAGTCCCACTCAGGCTCCTTGCAGGAAGCCTACTTCTCCCTCTGCCTGTGTCTCTGTCTCTCTCTCTGTGTCTCTCATGAATAAACAAATAAAATCTTTTTTTAAAATATCTTTTAAAAATAATAAATAAAATATATTTTTAAAGATTTTATCAGGACGCCTGGGTGGCTCAGGGATTGAGCCTCTGCCTTCAGCCCAGGGTGTGATCCTGGGGTCCCACCCCAGGCTGGGATGGAGTCCCACATCAGGCTCCCTGCATGGAGCCTGCTTCTCCCTCTGCCTGTGTCTCTGCCTCTCTCTCTCTCTCTCTCTGTCTCTCATGAATCAATAAATAAAATCTTAAAAAAAAAAAAGACAAGACTCTTTAAAAAAAAAAAAAGATTTGGGATCCCTGGGTGGTGCAGCGGATTGGCACCTGCCTTTGGCCCGGGGCGCGATCCTGGAAACCCAGGATCGAATCCCACGTCGGGCTCCCTGTATGGAGCCTGCTTCTCCCTCTGCCTGTGTCTCTGCTTCTCTCTCTCTGTATCTCTCATGAATCAATAAATAAAATCTTTTTTTTTTAAGATTTTATTTATTTATTCATGATAGTCACACAGAGAGAGAGGCAGAGACACAGGCAGAGGGAGAAGCAGGCTCCCTGTAGGGAGCCTGATGTGGGACTCAGTCCTCGAACTGGGATCACTCCCTGAGCCCAAGGCAGACAGATGCCCAACCGCTGTGCCACCTGGGCGTCCCATAAATAAAATATTTAAATTAAAAAAGTGTACAACATGA
The DNA here is from genome assembly GCF_018345385.1 of Vulpes lagopus. Lineage (NCBI taxonomy): Eukaryota > Metazoa > Chordata > Mammalia > Carnivora > Canidae > Vulpes > Vulpes lagopus. The sequence continues at coordinate 47,468,715 of NC_054835.1, forward strand.
TGTTTTGATGTATTGTGAAACCATTCCCATGATCAAGCTAATTAACATACAGTCACCACCTTATATAGTTGTCTTTCTCATATGCAGTGAAAACATCTTATAAATACTCTCTTAGTACATTTCTAGTATATAATGCATTACATTAATTATAGTCACTATGCCATATATTAGGTTTCCAGAACTTATTCATCATTTTTTAAAGTTTTATTTATTTAAGTAATCTCTACACCCAGTGTAGGGATTGAGCTCACGACACCGAGATCAAGAGTTACACACCCCACTGGCTGAGCCCGCCAGACACTTCAAGAACTTATTCACCTCACAACTGAAAGTTTGTACTCTTTGACCAAGATCTCCCCATTTTCTTCACCCTTCCTTATTTTTAATAGCTTTATTGAGGTATAATTGGCACACAATAAACTTCATACATTTAAAGTGTATACCACACTTCAATCAGTTTTTACACATGTATATGCCCATGAAACTCTTACCAATGTCAAGACAGTCACCCCACAACTTTCCTGGCATCCCTTCCTAATCCTTCTGTTTTAATTTATTTTTAAAATTAAAAAAAATAAATTTTAATTTAAAAAATTTATTTATTTAAGACTTTATTTATTCATGAGAAACACAGAGAAAGAGACAGAGATCTAGGCAGAGGGAGAGGCAGGCTCCCTGCAAGGAGTCTGATGCAGGACTTGATCCCCGGACCCTGGGATCACAACCTGAGCCAAAGGCAGACACTTGACCACTGAGCCACCCAGGCATCCCTAAAATTAATTTTTTTTACAGATTGTATTTATTTATTTGAGAAAGAGTACATGAGAGAGCAGGGACAATGGGGAAAGGCTGAGGGAGAGGGAGAAGCAGGCTCCCCACTGAGCAAGGAACCCTACATGGGGCTCCATCCTAGGTACCGAGGACCATGATCCGATCTGAATGCAGACGCTTAACAAACTGAGCCACCCAGATGCCCTTAAGACTTTATTTTTAAGCAAACTCTATCCTCAACATGAGGCTTAAAATCCTGAGATCGGGAGTCACGGGCTCTACTGCCTGAGCCATCCAGGTGCCCTTTCTAATTTTTTCCTTGATTTTGAGTACCGCCCCCCATTACAACCAGTGCTGCTGTAAACAACCTTGAAGACCTATCTTGATTCAGTTCTCCTAGAGTCGTACAGTCTTACTGACATTTCTGATTATTATATTCTTTAACATGACACTTCAGATTATTATTCAGGGGACATGTCAGATCTCTCTCATGCATCACTTCAGATCTTCTTAGCATCTGCTGTCACTTTTCCAGCCACCAATATGCAGTGATCACTCCTTCGCAGATGCAAATGATTTCAGGTGGTACCATGTCTTGCCTTGGATCTGCCCCCCTCCTTCTCTCCTGCTCTAGAGCTTCCCTGTTGACCAGAGCCCAACTCTCACTATCAAAAGAGAGTAGGGGGTTAACATTCCATGAGGTGAATCTTTGACCAGTGGGAGAGGCAAGGTGGGGGGTTGTTTCTTCCCCATTGCCTGCTGGACTGTCCTAAGTGCAGGTTATATAACTTCTTAGAAGACAAGTCCCCCCGGGGTGGCGCAGTCAACCACATTTAGCCAAGGCTGGTTTAATAATGCATCTTCCTGGTGGTAATGCCTTGTCCTCCTTCCAGGCCACCCTCCCCTGGCCCGTCTCTCCTGCCCTCTGAAAGTGCATTCCATAGTAAAATAGTAGCACCGAAGTTTTGGCATCAGGCTGTGCTTTCTGGGGAATCCAGGCTAAGACAGTTGGTATTTTCCATATGATTATACTGACTTTAAATTAAGCCATCTGTAAATCTTTCGAGTGATCAGTGTTGAAATAGAATACTGAGTTCTTGGGATTGTAAAATACGGTACATAACAAATGCAAAACTGCTCTTTACTCTTTTGGATACGAGAGGAGTGAGAGTATAAAGGAGGCCAAGAAACGGCAGAGGCTCTGACACAAAGATTTTCTGTAGCTTCCTTCGCTGGGGATGCTTTCTGTCCTCAGCACACTGCAGTTGCCCTTCACTCTCTTTTCTTCTGAGATGGCCCTTTCGAAGACACCAGTGCCCACTGTCATGTCACATCCAAAGGTCAGGTATTTTGTTCTTATGTTACATGGACTCTCAGCAGCGTTTGGCTCAGTTAACCACTGCCTTATTGGGGATCCCTGGGTGGCTCAGCGGTTTGGCGCCTGCCTTTGGCCCAGGGTGTGATCCTGGAGTCCCGGGATCGAGTCCCACGTCGGGCTCCTGGCATGGAGCCTGCTTCTCCCTCTGCCTGTGTCTCTGCCTCTCTCTCTCTATCTGAATAAATAAATAAAATCTTAAAAAATATATATTAAAAAAAAAAAAAAAACCACTGCCTTATTGAACCATTTTCCTCTTTAGGCTTCCCTGATGGGGTTGCCACCGCACTCTACCTCGATGGCTCTTCCTCTTCCACCGTCGCTGCCAGACCTTTGGCCACTGAAGGGTGCCAGGGTCTCTCAGCCTTCTTCTCTCTTCCAACCATGCTCTCTCCCCAGATAGTCTCATCCAGCCCCTGACTTTAGATATATCTCTAGGCTGATCACTTCCAAGTCAGTATTTCCTACCCTTGCCATCCTCTTGAACCTCAGAATCCAACTATCAACTTGTTTCTACTTGGATATCCAAAAGGCAACTACTGAGACACCTGCCTTTGGCTCAGGGCGTGATTCCAGGGTCCTAGGATGGAGCCCTGCATCGAGCTCCCCATAGGAAAGCTGCTTCTCCCTGTGCCTATGTCTCTGCCTCTCTCTGTGTCTCTCATGAATAAATAAATAACATCTTTAAAAACTAAATAAATGAAATCTTTAAAAAAAATAAAAGGCAACTCAAATTTAACATGTTCACAGCAGAACTCCTGACTTCCTCATCAACCTGCCTCCCTCTACCTCTGTTCTTCCACAATCCAGGAAATAACACCGTATAGTAGCTCAGGTCAAAAACTTAATCACATCCTTTTGTTCTCTCCCTTCATCCTATTCATCAGCAAGTCCTGAATCCCCATGATTCATCTCGAATCCAGCCATTTTTCACCACCTCCACTGCTACCACCCTGACCCAAGCCACTGTTGAATCAAGTTTGGACTACCTCCAAATGCAATCAGAGCGATTTTTGTAAAACTTAAATCTGATTCTGTCTCATTTCTGCTAAAAAAATAATAATAATAAAATAAATAAAAAATCTTCCAACAGCATCCTTTGCAACGAGGATACCTGATTTGTTCCTGGTTGACCTCTCTGATCTCTCATCCAGATCCTCCTCTCTCTATTCTTTTCTGACACTCTAACATGATGAGCTTTCATTTTTTAATATTTTATTTATTTATTCATGAGGGACACAGAGAAAGGCAGAGACACAGGCAGAGGGAGAAGCAGGCTCCCCGGAAGGAGCCTGATGCAGGACTCAATCCTAGGACCCTGGGATCATGCCCTGAGCTGAAGGCAGATGCTCAACCACTGAGCCACCCAGGTGCCCCCATGTTGAACTTTTTTTCGGTAGGCATCTCCCCATGCTAATCTCTCTTATCCTAAAAAACACTTCTCCAGATCTTGACATGGTTGGCTCTTCTTGGGTTCTTTCTTATTACTTTGGTCTCAGCTCAAGTGTCATTTCTCAAAAGGACTTTCCTGACATCTGTGGTTAAGGCAGGACTGGCCCTGACATCCTCTCTATCTCATTATCCAGCTTTATTTTACCATGTCACTCACTCTCCAGTGTCTGAAATTATCTTGTCATTTACTTTCCTCCTTCCTTATTCCTTGTGCAAGTACTGACTATCTCCATCTCCTAGACTACTTCACCCAGGATGGTAGACTTTTGTTCTGTTCCCTACTATAACCCAGGAGTTCAGAATAGAACCTAGCCTAGCACCCAACAGGAACTCATAATTTTGGGTATAAAATACATATTTGATGAATGAATGAATGACATGTGGTGCATTCTGGTTGGTTATTTCCCTTCAGTAGGCTGTTTAAAAGACATAGAACAGGGATGCCTGGGTGGCTCAGTCAGTTAATTGTCTGCCTTTGGCTTGGATCATGATCCCAGGGTCCTGGGATTAAGCCCTTCATTGAGCTCCTCATCTAGCTCCCTGCTCCACAGGGAGCCTGCTTCTCCTTCTCCCTCTGCCTGCCACTCCCCCTGCTTGTGGTCTCTGCCAAATGAATGGAATCTTTTTTTTTTTTTTTTAAGATTTATTTATTTATTCATGAGAGACAGAGAGAGAGATAGAGACATAGGCAGAGGGAGAAGCAGGCTCCATGCAGGGAGCCTGACGTGGGACTCCATCCCGGGTCTCCAGGATCAGGCCCTGGGCTGAAGGCAGCGCTAAACCACTAAGCCACCCAGGCTGCCCCAAATGAATGGAATCTTTAAAAAAAAAAAAAAAAAGAATAAAGGAGGTCAGAAGGATGGTTTATGATCTTTGAAAATAACTGGCTTTTATTGCCCATTCAGAGATATATTTCTGGGGTGCCTGGGTGGCTAAGTTGGTTAAGTGTCTGCTCTCCCTCTGCCTGTGTCTCTGCCTCTCTTTCACTGTGTGCCCATCATAAAAAATAAAAAAAAAAAAAAAAAAAAAAGATTTTATTTATTTATTCATGAGAGACAGAGAGAGACAGAGAGAGAGAGAGAGGCAGAGACACAGGCAGAGGGAGAAGCAGGCTCCATGCAGGGAGCCTGAGGTGGGACTCGATCCCGGGTGTCCAGGATCATACCCTGGGCGGAAGGCGTCGTTAAACCGCTGAGCCACCTGGGCTGCCCTTTTTTTTTATGTTTTATTTATTTAAATAATCTCTACACCCAAGCTGAGGCTCAAACTCATGCTCCCCGAGATCAAGAGTCACATGTTCCACCAACTGAGCCAGCCAGACACTCTTAAAATCATTTTTTTGCTCAAAGAGTCGGGGTCACTGAAGAGCTCATTGGACTGTGAGAAGCAAGAATCATCCTGTGCCTCCCTTTGTCTTGTGGGCTTGGAGAGTGTCAGAGCTCAGAGGGGGCACTTGAGACAAGAAGGAGAGAAGGCGGGGTGGTGAGTCCAGCATGCAGGCCTGACCTGAGAACCCTTGACCTTGGTGCTGGTTGGCTCAGCCTCGCGGTTACTATTTGGCCAGTCCTTCCTGCACCTCTCCCACCTTGCTTTTTCCTCTTTTTCTTAATATTTTATTTATTTATTCATGAGAGACAGACACAGAGAGAGAGAAAGAGAGAGGCAGATGGAGAAGCAGGCTCCATGCAGGGAGCCCAACAGGGGACTCGATCCCAGGACTCCAGGAAGGCAGGTGCTAAACCACTGAGCCACCCAGGGATCTCTCTCTTTTTCTATCTCCTTTTTCTATCTCCTTCCTCTTTTCCTTAGACATGCTGGGGGAGGGATGCCTGGGTGGCTCAGTGATTGAGCATCTGCCTTTGGCTCAGGTCATGACCCGGGGTCCTGGGATCCAGCCCCTGCATGGAGCCTACTTCTCCCTCTGCCTGTGTCTCTGCCTCTCTCTCTCTCTCTCTCTCTGTCTCTCATGAATAAGTAAATAAAATCTTTAAAAAAAAAAAAAAAAGACATATTGGGGGAAAGGGGGAAATAAGCAGCTTTCCAACAAGCATTTAATTTCTTTTACCTTGGTTGTTTTTAGGACCGCGTCCTTCGGGTGCGGGGCGGCCGCCGGAGGCCACCAGGGGGCGGCCGTGCGCAGGGCTCCGGGCGCCGGGAGCGGTGCAGCCCCAACCCGCTGCTGTCCCGCCCCGCGGGACACCGGTGCGGCCTCCTGTGCGTGGCGGCCCAGGTGCCCGGGGCGTCGCCGTCGTGCATGGGCTGCGGTCCCATGGGCGCTGCAGGAGGCGCAGGGGCTGAGCCCTTGGGGACCGTCCCCTGTGACCTGGAGACCTGGCCTGGAAGGAACAACCGTGGGGACCCGGGTGTCCTCCCCTCTTCCCTGCCACCTGCAAGGCGGGGCCTGCCCACAAGGCGGGACCTACGAGCTCGAGAATCCCCCTCCAAGCAGGGAATCAGACGTGGCCCCACTCCAGTCCTGAACTTCCTTTTCATTTTTTTTTTTAAGATTTTATTTATTCATTCATGAGAGACACAGAGAGAGAGAGAGGCAGAGACACAGGCAGAGGGAGAAGCAGGCTCCATGCAGGGAGCCCCATGTGGGACTCGATCCCAGGACCCCAGGATCACACCCTGGGCCAAAGTCAGAGGCTTAACCACTGAGCCACCCAGGTGTCCTCATTGGTCGTTTATCAGACTGTGACCTCCGCAGACAAACCCCTGCCCGGCCACTGGAGGGAGGGGGACAGCACCATGCTGGGCTGTCTGCGTGTGAACATGTGTGTTGTCCCAAGACGAGTCCAGAAGTCTCTGGGCCTGCTACCGACTGTTTACACTCGCTCAGACTGCAGTAGCAAAATACCACACGCAGGAGGGAGGCTGGAAGTCCGGGCTCAAGGTGTTGACAGGTTGGTTTCCTCTGAGGCCTCTGCCCCCAGCTTGCAGAGCGCGGCCCTCTGGCTGCCTGTCTACCTGGTCCTGACACTGCCCGGACCCTTCCAGACCCCTCCTGTTGTTTCAGTGACGCCAGGCCTGTTGCACCAGGGCCCACCCTCACAGCCCCATGTTAACCTCCTCCCCTCTTCAAAGGCCCACACCTCCCCACATATGCTTACCTGCTGGGGTGCTGGAGGTCGGGCCTCTGTTACCGGAGTTCTGGGGACACAGTGCAGCCCACAGTACCCGGGATTCCCTGGGCTCAGTTCTCCTCTACGTCAAGGACAGCTGAAAAGACCACCAGAGATCTCACATCCTCCCCACGGGGACGAGAGAGGCCGGGAGGGGAGGTGGGGGTAGGGGACTCCTCGAGGATCCTGGTGGGAAGGCCAGGGACAACTGTGAAGGTGCCCATGGGGGGGGTGGTGAGCCCTGCTGTGCTGTCGGTGAGTAGCGCTGGGGCTGTCCCCTCACCCACCCCCACCCCTGCACTGGGGCAAGAGGCAGCCCTGCAGAGGCGCAGCCACCACCCGCAGCAGGTCCCTCAAGTGGAGAATATGACACCTTGCTCAGTCTCCCTGTCCTGGGATGAAGCCCCTGTGTGTGGTGGGGGAAGGACACAGAGGGTAGGACACATAATCAGAGTCCAGTTCAGTCCAAGGGAACTCACTGGAAAACATGTGTTCTTTAAAAAAAGAAGAAGAAGAAGAAAGGCAGCCCGGGGGGCTCAGCGGTTTAGCGCTGCCTTCGGCCCAGGGCTTGATCGCGGAGTCCTGGGATCGAGTCCCACGTCGGGCTCCCTGCATGGGGCCTGCTTCTCCCTCTGCCTGTGGCTCTGCCTCTTGCTCTGTGTGTCTCTCATGAATAAATAAATAAAAATCTTAAAAAAAAAAAAAAGAGAGAGAGAGAGAGAGGCCAAGAAATAGATTTCTGCGGAATCCAGAGATTACTGTACCATCCCAGCTCTCCCTGCTCCTTGGGATGAGCTAAGTTTTTCCTCCCAAGGAAGAAGCCAAGCGTTTCCGAAGGACTCACCGTCTAGGTCATTTTCCACAGCTGCGGCTCATGGTCCCAACAGGGCCGAGGAGGCGGAGGAACGGCCCGGGAGACGCCGGCCCCTCCGGGAAGGGAGGTCAGAGTCTCCGAAGTGTCAGAACGTGGAGCCCTGAGGCCCATGGGGGGACGCCCTTGTGGAGAGTGTTCCTGGGGCCAGGTGAGGGCTGGGCGGAGCAGAGGCCGGAGGCTGGATCTGCCCTGGGTGCTGGAGAGCTCACATCCGCGACTGCGCTCCTTGCTCGCTAGGCTCAGGATCAGGGGAACCCCAGTTACTCTGAGGAACTCTGTAAAGCAAAAAAGCAAGGGGGTGTTCTCCACCTCTGGCCTTCCAGACGTTTCGGCTCTTCCCCTGGGCAGCAAGCTCCAGGCAACTGCCAAATCTTCCCAAGAGCATTCCCCACCCATTTTTCCGTAGCCTACACCTTCTCTCGTGCCCAGGGGCTACTGGGCTGGGGGAGTTCAAAATGTGTTTATCACCATTTAAGTAACACTTTCTGGTTGCAGAAAAAACCTTAAAACCACAGAAAAAAATGTAAATATGAGATAAACAATGACCTGTTACCTCCATCCACCCAGGGAACATCACTGATACAGATTGTAATGTATTTCCTCTGGGTTGTTTCTCTCTCTCTCTCTCTTTAAAGATTTTATTTATTAAAAAATAACAATAATAAATAAAAATAAAGATTTTATTTATTTATTCATAAAAGACACAAAGACACAGAGAGACGCAGAGACACAGGCAGAGGGAAAAGCAGGCTCCATGCAGGGAGCGCGATGCCGGACTCCATCCCGGGACCTCAGTATCACAACCTGAGCTGAAGGCAGACACTCAACCACTGAGCTACACATGTACCCTCCTCTCTCTCCTTTTTTTTTTTTTTTTTTAAGATTTTATTTATGTATTCATGAGAGACACAGAGAGAGAGAGAGAGGCAGAGACACAGGCAGAGGGAAAAGCAGGCTCCGCGTGGGGAGCCTGACGTGGGACTCGATCCCAGGTCTCTAGGATCAGACCCTGGGCTGAAGGCGGCGCTAAACCGCTGAGCCACCCGGGCTGCCCTTTTTTCTTTTTTCTTTTTTCCTTTTTTCTTTTTTTTAATTAAATTTTTCTTTTCTCTCTCTTTTTTTCTTTTTTGTGGCCCAACATGGGGCTCGAACTGACAACCCCAAGATCAAGAGTCTCCTGCTCTTCCAACTGAGCCAGTAATGCTTTAAACTTTTTAAAAAACACAGATACAATGTATATTTATAATATGTTCACACATATGCTATATGTGTGTAATCTTTGTATCTTGACTTTTCCACTTACCCTTACATGTAAGCATTTTTCCACGGGTGGCGTCCTTTTAGGAGAATTCCTCAGACACGGGGAGGGGGGTGGGGGGGCCACGAGGCGGGGCCGGGCTGCCTCCCGCTTCCCCGGCCTGAGAAAGCACAGGGTGTCGGCGGTCAGGGCTGCGCAGAGGGCCTGGATCTCACCCCAGCCTGTGCTGCCTTCCAGGGCCAGTCGGAGCCGTTTGCCCGCTCATGCCAAGCTTCCTCCCCCGGGGCCCTCTGAAGCTTTCCACAGCTTCAACATCAACGACACTTTTGTCTGCTCCACTTGGGGGAGAGGGCTGGATAGTCTGTTTTTTGTGTCCTTGATGGATCCAGCCCAAGTCTGATGGACCCATGTACTTGCTCAGTTTCCCTAGATGGCCCTGCTCCAAGAACAGCTCTGAAGCCAAGGAAACCAAAATCCCTGCCGCTGAAGCCAAAATGGACAGGCTGTTTCCTGATACTGTGTGTGTGTGTATGTGTGTGTGCAAAGTGAGTCCCGACCTGTAATTTTATTTCTGTGATACTATGAACCAGCTCAGCGCATAGTACAGCACTGTTCCCCCACCCTCCGCGCTTTCATGCAAGTCCGCGATCTAGCTCTCCGCAGCGACTCACTTGCAGAGTGTCTGTGAAGGAAAATTTTTGCAAATAAATTAAGCCAACAGCTGGACCAGAGCTTTGTCGATGAAAATAATCAGTGTTTGGGGGACACCTGGGTGGCTCAGTGGTTGAGCGTCTGCCTTTGGCTCAGGTTGTGATCCTGGGGTCCTGGGATCAAGTCTTGCTTCTCCCTCTGCCTATGTCTCTGCCTGTTTCTCTGTGTCTCTCATGAATGAATGAATGAATGAATGAACGAACGAATCTGTCTTTTTTCTAAAAGCCAGTGGTTTTTCATTTATTCATTTAACAAATATTCATTAAGTGCCCATGCCAGTGAATAGAATAAAACACATGCCCCTGTGAAGCTTATTTCACACACACACACACACACACACACACACACACACACACACACTTGGCTGGCTCAGTCAGAAAAGCATACAACTCTTCATCTTGAAATGGATTTAGTTTTTTTTTTTTAAGATTTTATTTATTTATTCATTCATGAGAGAGAGAGAGGCAGAGACACAGGCAGAGGGAGAAGCAGGCTCCATGCAGGGTGCCTGACGTTGGACTCGATCCCAGGACTCCAGAATCACGCCCTGGGCCAAAGGCAGGTGCTCAACCGCTGAGCCACCCAGGCGTCCTGAAATGGATTTAGTTTTTAAAGTTTTTTTGAAAGATTTTACTTATTTGACAGAAAAAGAACACAAGCAGGAGGAGCAAAAGAATGAGAGGGAGAAGCAGACTCCCCACTGAGCAGGGAGCCAGACTCAGAGCTTGATCCCAGGACTCTGGGATCATGACCTGAGCCCACCGCAGACACTCAACCAACCCAGGCAGCCCTGGTTTATTGCTTTTGTTTGGCAATAAGCTAATACATAAATACTTAAACTTTTTCTCTGCTTCAGTTTCTAATGTGGTAAACATGGAAGCACAGTATACATAAATGAAGCTCTTTGGAATCCTCAATAATTTTTAAGAGCTTGAAGGGGTCCTGAGACCAGAAGTTTGAGAACTCCTAGCTTAATCAATGAGGACATTGTTATCTCATATAACTAGAAGTTCAAAGGCAAACTGGTGGGATCTCAGGTAGATGCCGTGGTTCAACCATGATGTTGAGGAAAGTTGGTGTTTTCCAACTTTCCAACTTTCCATTTGGCAATGCTCAGCTTGTCAGCAGCATCCCTTCCTCATGGTAAAAGATCCTTGAGCAGTTCCAGGCAGTGAAGACATGCACACATCAAGCCAAGAAAGGCATTTCCTCCCATGAATCTCTGCATTAAGGGAAATCTTTCCTAAAAGCTTTCCTACAGGTCCTGTTGGCCAGGATCAGCCACATGCCCACCCTCCGGCCCTAAGGAGGGTGAGAAGCAAGTCTTGGCATTTCTAGCTTCTCTGGAAGTGGGGGTGGGGTTCCTGCAGCAGGAAAGGCAGTGGGGGAGGGTGCTGTTGGGCTGGAGCACTGGAACAGTTTGGCTTGTTGGAGAAGCAGCACACAAGCCAGCATGGCAGCATGGGAATGCTGTTGGCTACATGTGTGCAGAAAATGGGAAGAAGTCTGGGATCCACTGTGTTAGCTCAGAATTGTTATATCTGGGTCCTAGGTTGACCTGGGCGGGTCCTAGGTACTTTCTGACAAAATTCAGTCAACAGCAAGAATGAGGCCCAGCTGTATTGCTGGGTGAAAACTTGATATGAATTTGGAATCCATTATGTAGGTTTCCTTTAAAACCTAAGGCAGAAACTCAGCAAATTAAACCATTGCCTTGGGGCAGCCCCGGTGGCTCAGCGGTTTAGCACCACCTGAAGCCCAGGGCCTGATCCTGGAGACCCGGGATCAAGTCCCACATCAGGCTCCCTGCGTGGAGCCTGCTTCACCCTCTGCCTGTGTCTCTGCTTCTCTCTCTCCTCTCTGTGTATTCTCATGAATAAATAAATAAAATCTTTTTTTTTTAATTTTTTTTTTTATTATTTATTTATGAGAGTCATACAGAGAGAGAGAGAGAGGCAGAGACATAGGTAGAGGGAGAAGCAGGCTCCATGCACCGGGAGCCTGATGTGGGATTCGATCCCGGGTCTCCAGGATCGCGCCCTGGGCCAAAGGCAGGCGCCAAACCGCTGCGCCACCCAGGGATCCCTTTTTTTTTTTTTAAATTTTTTTTTTTAATTTATTTATGAGAGTCATACAGAGAGAGAGAGAGAGAGGCAGAGACATAGGTAGAGGGAGAAGCAGGCTCCATGCACCGGGAGCCTGATGTAATAAATAAAATCTTAAAAAAAAAAAAAAAAAAGAAAAGAAAACTCCGAAGGAGTAAGTTTAAAAATAAATAAATAAATAAACTATTGCCTTGTTAAAAAGGAGACAGTAGGCCTAACACAGAGTCGCTTGTGCTAAATCCCACATCAGCAAACCAAGACTTAATACCTAATCTAATCCCAGTTTTGACCCCCAAGGAATGTAACCTTTACAGTCAACATGGGATACCAGTCAGCACCTGTGAGATAATCCACCTAGTAGCTCCTCCTCCCATTCCTCTTAGGAAGGTAATCTTGCCTGAAACAATGCATTCTTTCCTAATAAAGTCCTTTTTCTGACTCCTTTCCACCTTTAAAAATCTTTCTTTTCCCAAAAACAAAAGTGTTTGTGTTAGGGACGGAGATTGATCCTAGGTGGCTCAGTCAGTTAAGTGGCTGACTCTTAATTTCAGCTCCAGTAATGATCTCAGGGTGGTGAGATTGAGCCCTGCATTGTGCTCAGCGCTGACTGCGGAGCCTGCTTAGGATCCTTTCTCTCCCTCTCCCTCTCCCCCTTCCCATCCTCTCTCTCCCTCTCTCTAAAAAAATAAAAATAAAAATAATAAATAAATAAATAAATAAAACCTTGCCCTTTCTGCAGCTCAGGGGAGCTCCCTTCTGTTGTTAGATGGGACTCCACCTGATTCACAAATTGTTGAATAAAGCCCTTTTTTTTTTTTAAAGATTTTATTTATTCATGATAGTCACAGAGAGAGAGAGAGAGAGGCAGAGACACAGGCAGAGGGAGAAGCAGGCTCCATGCAGGGAGCCCAACGTGGGATTCGATTCCGGGTCTCCAGGATTGCGCCCTGGACCAAAGGCAGGTGCTAAACCGTTGCACCACCCAGAGATCCCCAATAAAGCCCACTTGAACTTCAAATTTACTAAGCTGAATTTTTTTTTTTAAGATTTTATTTATTTATTCATGAGAGACACAGAGAGAGAGGCAGAGACATAGGCAGAGGGAGAAGTAGACTCCCCGTGAGGAGCCTGATGTGGGACTGGATCCCAGGACCCCAGGATCAGGCCCTGAGCCAAAGGCAGACACTCAACCACTGAGCCACCAGGTGTCCCTGAATTTTTATTGTTTAACAGATTTGGTGTCATTGATTGGGAGCAAAGGAGACCTCCAAGGACTTGGGGAAAAACAAAAAACATAGATGTGATACCCTGCAAGCACTTTTTAAAAAGATTTTATTTACTTATTTGAGAGAGAGCATAACTAGGGGGGACGGGAGAGAGAGAAGGAAAAGCAGACTTTCCACTTAGCAGGGAGCCTGATGCAGGGCTCAATCCCTGGCCCCTGGGATCATGACCTGAGCCACCCAGAAGCCCCTTTGGGAGCACTTTTGAGTTCATTCTTTCTCATTCTTTCTGAGGGCTGTGGGTGAGTTCCTCTTGGTTCTGAGTTCTGCTTTCTTTGTATTGAGCTCCCAATCTTTTTTATTTTATTATTTTATTTTATTTTATTTTATTTTATTTTATTTTATTTATTTTATTTTATTTTATTTTATTTTATTTTATTGTATATTTTTTTTTATTGGAGTTTGATTTGCCAATATATAGCATAACACCCAGTGTCAAGCTCCCAATCTATTAGGCTCTCCAGGCCAAGGCTTAGCAGGTCAGCTTGGGCTGGCAGATGGTTCCATTTAGAACTTTTGGTTGAGTGTGAAATTCCTCTGTTGTGTGCGATCTCTTTGACCAATTCAAATCCCCAATCCCCACTTATTGGGGTTTGCTGGTGCAGTCCTTTCCCCAGTTCCAGTCTGCAGTACCCATTTACTGGAGTCTACAGATTGAATCCACGCTGGGAAGTACTGGTGGTGTGGGTAGCCTTCTTTTGACCTGTCCACAGTAACACCTTTGGGTTGCTGCTGGTATATTACAGTGCACATGTTTGTCCTGTTTTGTGTAGATAAAGGCTTTGCTAATGGAGATCTCAGAGGCCAAAAGGCTGCAAAAATTGGCGGTCATGGGTCAAATACTTAAAATCTATTAGAGTGCTTTGAGTCATCAGTTAAAGACTCCCATGCTAGAATAAGTTGGTCGCAGAATGGGTTAGATAGACACTAGGTCACTTGCCATCTTCATGAAAATTTTCATGGGGCAACCCGAGTGGCTCAGCGGTTTAGTGCCACCTTTAGCCCAGGATGTGATCCTGGAGACCCAGGATCAAGTCCCCCGTCGGGTTCCCTGCATGGAGCCTGCTTCTCCCTCTGCCTGTATCTCTGCCTCTCTCTCCGTGTCTCTCATGAATAAATAAATAAAATCTTAAAAAAAAAAAAAAAAGGAAAAGAAAAGAAAAGAAAATTTTCATGCAATGAAGTATACTGCACAATCCCCAACCCAGCAACACTTGAGCTAGAGTAACCCTTTAGGTGCTACTCTGGCTCGAAGAGACCTCAAGGCTTAGCTGGACAAAAAAAAAAAAGAAATGAGATTCTTAAAATCTATAGAGTTCAACATACCACCTTCTGGCACACCTTACTTTCTGTGCAAGGACTTTGGTCCCGGAAGCTATAAATACCTACAAAGATGACTACATACATCTTACTATACTTGCTTGATAACATTTAGGTTGGCCCCAAAATGTGGCCTGACAAAAATGTGGGTTGTGCCCTGTTTGTGACTAGATATAGCTGGATAGAAAATGTGAGCTAAGTTCCTTTTTGGGCTAGGGTCCTATGAAACTGCTGCCAGCCCTCAGGAATCACAACCTAGAATTACATTGGCCCTAATAAGGAATGTTCCAACGATTAGATCCTTTAAGAAGTCCATTTAGGGTGCCTGGGTGGTTCAGCGGTTGAGCATTGGCCGTTGGCTCAGGGTGTGATTCCCGGTCCTGGGATGGAGTCCTGCACCGGGCTCCCCACAGGGAGCCTGCTTCTCCCTCTGCCTACATCTCTACTTCTGTCTCTGTGTCTCTCATGAACAAATAAAATCTTTTTTTAAAAATATTTTATTTATTTATTCATTCATGAGAGACACAGAGAGGCAGAGACACAGGCAGACGGAGAAGCAGGCCCCATGCAGGGAGCCCGTTGTGGAACTCGATCCAGGGTCTCCAGGATCACGCCCTGGGCTGAAGGCGGCGCCAAACCGCTGAGCAACCGGGGCTACCCCCAAATAAAATCTTAAAAAAAAAAAAAAAAAAAAAGTGCATTTAAAAGCAACAGCTCCAAAAAATAAAAAAATAAAATAAAAGCAACAGCTCCTATGGGCACCTGGGTGGCCCAGTCTGTTGAGCCTCGGCCTTCAGCTCAGGTCATAATCCCAGGGTCCTGGGATGGAGCCCTGGTCGGGCTCCCTGCTCAGTGGGAAGTCTGCATCCCCCTCTCCTTCTGCCCCTCTCCCTGTTCATGCTCTCTTTCTCTCAGTAAATAACTAAAATCTTAAAAAAAAAAAAAAAGCAAGGCCACCCAAATCAAACAGAATGGGATAGCCTCTTTTAATTGGCGTGCAAAAGCCCCCCAAAAGTTTCAAAGTTCCAAAATACCTTCATGAAAAGATTTGTTGCAGGGGTGCTTGGCTGGCTCAGAGGAGCAAGGGACTCTTGATTTCGGGGTGGTGAATTTGAGACCCACGTTGGGTGTAGAAGTTACTTAAAAATAAATAAACTTAAAAAAAAGAAAGATTTGTTGCAAAAGACTAATGAGAAATTAAAGGCATAAGAAGGACCTAAAAACAAGGAGCCGTAAGATTGATGCAACTACTCCCAGTGCTCCCGTCTCTGCTCCTTTATCTGAGAACTCATTCCAGGAATCCTGGCTGAATTGCCTTTACGTGACTGTAAACAAAAGTCAGCCACAATAATGACCTTCCCTCGAAGAAGGTCCCCCCTACGGGCCCCTCCTAAAGTTGCTGGGACTCTGAAGGATTTTCTGGTAAGCTGCTATGTTAAAGAGCCAAGGGAAAACTAAAATTAAAAATAATGAAAAACCTTGCCAAACTCTGGTAAATACCAGAGCTACAGATGGGATCCTGGGAAAGCTGGGAGAAGCTGGCTAAGGGGGAGATTCTCGCCAGAGTAGCTCTTCTAGATCTTTGTGTGCAGTGGCTGGTAGCAAGGGGAAAATAAAATATCTCCTGCACCTTCTTTGGGGCTGCCTCTTGAGTCCAAGGGGTTATTTGATACTGCCAGAAATATTTACTGTTTTCCCAACTAAAAACTACAATGTAGTCCTGTGGTCAGGAGTTGGCCGAATTGCAGAGCCTGATAGAAATCTTTTTAGGTCCTCTCCCTTAAGTTAAAATAAAATTATGAACCCAGAGGGAAAGATAAGTCTTCTGAAGCCGTTGTAAAAGGATTTATGGGTGAATCAACCTATGACGTCATTTCAGTTGCAACCCAGCTCTTTGAGGAATTGAGAGCAACCGTCCTTATCTTACATATCTTTGCAAAACTGAAGATGTAGCTCTAGAGGCAGTTCAAACTATTCCTTTTTTCACCAATCCCTAAACTTCCCCTATTTATCTGACTACGAGTCTTAGAACTTGCCTTCTTCCCTCTGCCTTTGAGATGTAAACACTCAAGTAAAAACTTCTGGGAGGTAATTCTCAGCGGGGCGGGGTGGTGGGGGGAAGGCAGGGATTGCAATAGGTCTTTTAGAACGTGGCCTAATGGGAAATCTTAAGTGTACTGATGCTATAAAATCTCTGCATCTGCCTGTATGTTTATGTGGGTATATATATAGTGGATATGTGGTATTTGCTCTCTCTGGATGGTATTACTAACATTAATTTGTAAAAGAGGTGTATTTAATTGGCTTAAACAAGCACACAGGAATTGAGTACTCACAAAAATTCTGAAAAATGTAATAAAAACTGACTCAAATGTTTTTCAGATTCACATGATCTGGGAAAATGTCCAATATTAAAGCTAATTTAATTTGGAGGGCTTAAGGGACACCTGGGTGGCTCAGCGGTTGAGTTTCTGCCTTTGGCTCAGGGTGTGATCCCAGAGTCCTGGGATCGAGTCCCACCATCCGGCTCCCTGCATGGAGCCTGCTTCTCCCTCTGCCTGTGTCTCTGCCTCTCTCTGTGTCTCTCATGAATAAACAAAATCTTTAAAAACAAAATTTGGAGGGCTTAATTAACTGTATTTCTTTATAGAGTTATCAACATTGAATATAATGCATGTATATATCATATATAAGATATATATAATAATATCAGACAACTTTATTTTTACCTTTTTAAAACGATTTTATTTATTTATTCCTGAGAGACCCAGAGAGAAAGAGACACAGGCAGAGAGAGAAGCAGGCTCCTCGCAGGGAGCCTGATGTGGGACTCGATCCTGGGACTCCAGGATCACGCCCTGGACAGAAAGCAGACTCTCAACCACTGAGCCACCCAGGTGCCCCTATAACGCAACTTTAATCCTACCTGGGCTTATTAATCAACTAAGTTCATGTTATCTCTGATACAAAAATTTGTCAGCAAGAAAAAGTAATTGGTTTGATAAAATTTTCATTAAAAGCGAAATATAATCGTTAAGAACAAGTAAATCAAAGAGGATTAAAAATGCTACTTATTTTTATTTATTTTTAAAGAATATTTTATTTATTTGAGAGAGAGAGAGGGAGTGCACATGGGAGTGAGGGGCAAAGGGAGAGGAAGAAGCAGGCTCCCCACTCCCTGACTCAGGGCTCCATCCCAGGATCTGAGCGGAAGGCAGATGCTTAGCCAATTGGGCCACCCAAGCACCCCTGTACACTTTTTAATTTAATTTTAAAATTTTATTTATTTAGTTAGTTATTTTTGGATAAAAAGTTTTTAGGTGAACTTTTAAGATATTTCCCCAAATCCTTTTGGTAACCTGAAACCTTCAAGTTTTGCCAGATTAAATTAAATGATGAGCCAAGTGAAATTCATTAAATATCTAGATCATTTCCAAATAAGAGAAAATACTGAAACATTAATTACTGATTCAGGAGAGCTTGGTTCTTGTCTCAGAGTCGAAGAATGAATCTTGTGGACACAGGAGAGTGAGTAAAAGGATAGAATTTTATTAAGAAAAGATACAGAGAAAGCTCTCAGGAGTGAGAGGGGTCCTCACAGAGTTGCCACTGAGGGCTGGTAGGGTTGATCTTTTATTGAGAGCCTAAGCAGGGAACCTAAACCCTTTTAACATATCCATTGATATCACCGTTAGTAAGGACTAGTGACAACATCTATAGTGGCTTACTTCCTTTTTAGAGTCTGATGATTTTTTGTTGGTTACAAGTACCTGTAATAAAAAGACACCCTCCCCACCCACATCTAGGGCAAGGTGGTCAGCCTTGCTCCCTTATCTCTGGTTTCCTTACACCTCAGCATTTTGGGGGATTTTTGGCGCCTGCCTCCCTCCGTGGCTCCCTATCTAGCCCTGCCTAGCCTGTTTGTCCCTCATTACTAGGTTTATCCATGTTTTACTTCCTTCTATTGAGAAACTAAAGATATCTAGGTCTATTCGTAAACATATTTTATGCCACGCTGAGAAATTTTTTTTGAAAAATAACAAATTTCTAGAAATTATAAAAAGTATTTGTACGTCTGCCAATCCAAAGAATGCTAGTGTAAAAGACAGTTCATAATTGCTTACTTCTCAGTTTTCACTGTAAACTAAAGACTTCTGGGGATGCCTGGGTGGCTCAGCGGTTGAGCGTCTGCCTTCGGCCCAGGGTGTGATCCTGGGGTCCCATGATCGAGTCCCACGTTGGGCTCCCTGCACGGAGCCTGCTTCTCTCTCTGCCTGTGTCTCTGCCTCTCTCTCTCTCTCTCTCTGTGTCTCTCATGAATAAATACATAAAATCTTTTTTAAAAAGTCATATTTGAGAGAGATGTGCAGATAAACTCAGGTATGACCAGGCAGTTTTAAGGAACTAAGGTTAGCATTGCAGGACCAACAAAGCCTTTTGGAAAAATCA
Organism: Vulpes lagopus; assembly: GCF_018345385.1. Lineage (NCBI taxonomy): Eukaryota > Metazoa > Chordata > Mammalia > Carnivora > Canidae > Vulpes > Vulpes lagopus. The sequence continues at coordinate 47,487,438 of NC_054835.1, forward strand.
GCCTGGTATCTTACATACAGGTTCCAGCAAAGTAAACTTTTCTTCTCCCCCCCCCCCCCCCCCCCCCCCCCCCCCCCCGCCAAACTCCCCTCAGCACAACAACGTTAAAAAGAGCTTTTGTATTCAATCACTATTTTTTTTCCCCTTATATAAATAAGCAGGCCAAGTCTAATCCAAACAAATTAGTTTATTATGACTATCTTTCTTTATATTTATTTTTTAACTCAATTTTTAAAAGATTTATTTATTTGAGAGAGAGAGAGAGATAGTGTGTGAGCTTGAGTGGAGAGAGGGGAAGAGAGAAAGGGAGAGAATCCTCAAGCAGACTCCTTGCTGAGTAGGTGAGTGGGAGCCTGACCTGGGGCTTGATCCCAGGATCCTGAGATCATGACCTGAGCCAAAATCAAGAGTCAGCCACTTAAGTATCTGAGCCACCAAGACGCCTCCACTGTGACTATCTTTAAAAAAGTGGGGGTAGTTATAGAAAGAAAAATTATGTTTGCACTTTTGTAGATATTAGATTCTAATCTTAATTGTCTATGTGATTTCGTTACGTACCTGTAAATTGCACTGGATCCTGAATTCTTTTTGTTTCCTCAAATATCTGGTTGTGACTCATCAAACTAACATTTTCCATTTTCTCCCACCCTCTGATTTGGAATCACTAAGAACAAAGACTGCCTTTGAATCTCCCTGGAAAGGACTATACCAGGTCCTCCCCACTACCCAGATGGCAGCCAAAGTTCAGGTACCTGAATCTTGAGTATCTGTCTTATATCTGAAGAAGGCTCTGCCTGATATGTGTTCCTGTACAAACAAACACTGGAGACCTCCAAATCCAAATCCAATTGACCTGGAAGAGAAGTTGCTGACATCGAGGTAGATGGCTTCTCCCCAAGACTTCATATGTAAACTAAATATGAAACCATTTCTTCTCTGGCTTCCTTTTATGCTGGCACTGGCCTGGAAAGATAACACCATCACCTGTATCTCCCAGGCCATTGCTAGGGAGGGTAACCTCTGATATTTAGAACAGCTTCTTCCTCTTTTTTTCTTTTTTTTCTCTTCTTAAGAATAGCTGTTTTTTTCAAGCTAGGGAAAACCTAACTGACCCCTGGCTTGAATAGGCAAATGCAACAATCTCTGAAAATGTATCCATTAATAATGCCACCTTAGGGATCCCTGGGTGGCGCAGCGGTTTGGCGCCTGCCTTCGGCCCAGGGCGCGATCCTGGAGACCCGGGATCGAGTCCCACGTCGGGCTCCCGGTGCATGGAGCCTGCTTCTTCCTCTGCCTGTGTCTCTGCCTCTCTCTCTCTCTCTCTCTCTGTATGACTATCATAAATAAATTAAAAAAAATTAAAAAAAAAATAATGCCACCTTAGTGAAAGTGATTTGTACCCTACCCAGTTATCTTTGTGGTGTTTGCCCTTCTCCTTGAGCCTATGAATGCCTAGGTAGCTGATGCATAGCTTGGCAATTTCTCACAGGTTACCTAGCTGCCTTTAACTTTCCACAAATAAACTCAAATATCTCATCAGTCGACGCCCCTGGATTTACACTGTTGAGTTAGAGAGGAATTACCAGAAGGCAGTGGTGACTCAAGATTTGCTTCCTTTGGCAGAGCCATATTCTCTCATTTAGGAATAAGGGAGAATATGATCAGAAGTCTCTCCTTCACTCTTGAAGATACTGCAAGATCTGTTGCTAGGATGATAGCTACCCAACAAAAACCCTTAGACTCTGATCAGAGTTGTTATCATCATAGACCTTGAGCATCTTTTAGCTGAGCAGGGAGGTGTCTGTGCTATGGCCAACATGTCCTGCTATACCCACATGAACTTCTCGGGAAATTAAAACTCAGTTACATAAGATCACTGAGCAAACCACTTGGGGTTTCATGGGGTGCCTGGTTGGCTTACTTGAAAGGCATGTGACTCTTGATCTTGAGGTTATGAGGTTGAGCCCCGTGTTCAGGGTAGACATTACTTAAAAATACCCTCTGCCCCCTTTTTTGAAGGTGACTTCTGCAAGGTCTTTCTTTGACTTATTTGATTTTAATTGGTTTGGATCTTGGGGACCATGGCTGCAAAGTAGACTTCAAATGTTGAGAATCATCCTGTTTATAATAATCATAATAATCTCTCTGGTGTGTTGTATTCTCCAAAGCTTTAAATGTATGTGTGTAGCTGCTAACCACCAAACAAATGATCTCTGCAAGACTGGAACTTCAGAAAAGGAGTGAAGAGAATGGCCAACCTAAAAATTGTGAATCTCAAAGTGTGACCCATGGATATTACAGAGGGTAAGCAAACAACATTGTGACCTGTAAATAGTATACAGAAAGGAACGACAAAATCTCCAAGGACTGCAGAGCAATAGCTGAGAATGATCCTAATGCCTTAAGTTTTGATCCCATCTCTCAGGTTAAGCTGAGAGTCTGATCAAAAGGGGGAAATTGTTAAAAAGGAGACAGGAGGGGGCGCCTGGGTGGCTCAGTCTGTTAAGCATCTGCCTTCAGTTCAGGTCATGATCCCAGGGTCCTGGGATGGAGCCCCGCATTGGGCTCCCTGCTCAGCAGAGAGTCTATTTCTCCCTCTCCTTCTGCCTGCCACTCCCCCTGCTTGTGCCCTCTTTCTGTCAAATAAATAAATAAAATCTTTAAAAGAGAGAGAGAGAGAGAGAGAGAGAGAAACAGCAGGACCAAAATGGAGTCACTTATGCTAAACCCCACATCAGCAAACCATGGCTTAATACCTAATCTTTTTTTTTTTTTTTAAGATTTTATTTATTTATTAGAGACAGAGAGAGAGAGAGAGACAGAGATGCAGGCAGAGAGAGAAGCAGGCTCCATGCAGGGAGCCCGACATGGGACTCGATCCTGGGTCTCCAGGATCAGGCCCTGGGCCGAAGGCAACACTAAACCACTAAGCCTCTGGGGCTGCCCCTTAATACCAAATCTAATTGCAGTTTCGACCCCCAAGGAATATAACCTTTATAGTCAACATGGAATACGGGTCAGCACCTGTGAGATAACCTTTATAGTCAACATGGAATACGGGTCAGCACCTGTGAGATAGCCCACCCGATAGCTCTTCTGGTCCCTCTTAGGAAGGTGACCTTGCCTGAAACAATGCATTCTTTGCTTTGCTAATAATTTCCTCTTTCTGACTCCTTTCTTTCTTTTTTTTTTTTTTTAAGATTTTATTTATTCATGAGAGACACAGAGAGAAAGAGAGGCAGAGACACAGGCAGAGGGAGAAGCAGGCTCCATGCAGGGAGCCTGATGCGGGACTCGATCCCGGGAACCTGGGATCATACCCTGAGCTGAAGGCAGCCCTTAAACCGCTGAGCCACCCGAGGATCCCCTCTGACTCCTTTCCACCTTGTTTACAGCTCAGGGGATCTCCTTTTTATTGTTAGATGGGGTGCTGCCTGATTCATGAAATGTTGAATAAAGTAAAATCTTTAAATTTACTCAGTTGAATTTTTGTTAACAGACTTCCTGTGGCATATTTTATTTTATTTTATTTTTTAAAGATTTTATTTATTTATTCATGATAGACATAGAGGGAGAAAGAGGCAGAGACACAGGCAGCCGGAGAAGCAGGCTCCATGCAGGGAGCCTGATGTGGGACTTGATCCCGGGACTCCAGGATCGCACCCTGGGCCAAAGGCAGGCGATAAACCGCTGAGCCACTCATGGATCCCCCTGTGGCATATTTTAATTTCTTTGCCAGCCTTTTAATTAAAAGGTTATCTGATCGATGGTGGGGAGCAGTGAAGGACTTTGGGAAGTGTGAGTAAGGCATGTTGTATCTAAGGCAGGTGAACCAAGCTTTTTATTTGGAGAATTTGGGTTGTCAGACCATTCCTTGCATCTTGGACTTTGGTTGCAGTTTCCTTAGAAAAAAGAGCAGAAGTGCAAGGGACCAGAGGCCCCTAAAGACAGTTCATGTGTTTTTTGCACATTGTAATTGAGATTGGATTCTGAAAAAAATAAAACAAAAACAGAAACTACCACCCGTCCCCCCCCAAAAAAACCCAAAACCCCAGCCATATATATCACAATTCTCCTTGCCCTTTGGATTACCATTTCCCTACAATGATTTTTTTTTTTTTTTAAATCATTGATCCAATGTTTACTGATGATCTTTTAAATCCAGGGATAGGGCTGGACACCAGCTAATTGTCACCACACACAAAAATACAATTGTTTAGGGTACTTGATTGGGTCAGTTGGTAGAGCAGGTGACTTTTTTTTTTTAAGATTTTTATTTAGCGATCCCTGGGTGGCGCAGTGGTTTGGCGCCTGCCTTTGGCCCAGGGTGCGATCCTGGAGACCCGGGATCGAATCCCACATCGGGCATCCCTGCATGGAGCCTGCTTCTCCCTCTGCCTGTGTCTCTGCCTCTCTCTCTCTCTGTGACTATCATAAATAAATAAATAAAATAAATAAACCTCAAAAAACTCTTTAAAAAAAAAGAGATAAAAAAAAGTATTTATTTAATTATTAGACAGAGAGAGAGAGAGAGAGACAGAGACAGAGACAGAGAACACAAGCAGGGGGAGCCGGAGAGGGAGAAGCAGGTTCCCCAATGAGCAGGGAGCCCGACATGGAGCTCTATCCCAGAACCCTAGGATCATGTCCTGAGACAAAGGCAGATGCTTAACCAACTGAGCCACCCAGGCTTCCTGAGTGGGTGACTCTTGATCATGGGGTTCTGAGTTCTAGCCCCACATTGGGTAAAAAGATTACTCACATGAATAAATAAATTTAAAAAGTCAATATAAGTGATCAAGTGTCGTAAGCTGAAGAAATCACCAAATGGAAGAATTTCATGGCCTTTAAAATATTGAGTTTTTAAATATAGTTTCATATCATTTCTCTTTTTTTTTAATTTTTAAAAAATTTATATTTATTTATTTATTTATTTATGATAGAGAGAGAGAGAGAGACAGAGACACAGGCAGCGGGAGAAGCAGGCTCCATGCACCGGGAGCCCGATGTGGGATTCGATCCTGAGACTCCAGGATCGCGCCCTGGGCCAAAGGCAGGCGCCAAACCGCTGCGCCACCCAGGGATCCCTCATATCATTTCTCTATTGAAAAAATTTACTGTAATCTCTACTCCTTTTTTTTTTTTTTTTTTAAGATTTTATTTATCCATGAGAGAGAATGAGAGGCAGAGAAGCAAGCTCCTAAGAAGCCTGATGCAGGACTCGATCCAGAAACCCTGGGACCACACCCTGAGCCAAAGGCAGATGCTTAACCACTGAGCCACCCAGGAGTCCCTGTAACCTTTACTCCTAATGTGGGACTTGACTCACAACCCCAAGATCAAGAGTTGCATGCTCTACCAACTGAGCTAGGCAAGTACCCTGCATATGATTTCTTTTAGTTAAAATGGCCTAGTGGTCCTGTACATTTAACTATCTCTGTTAGGAAATAACTTGCTTCTACCCAGCAATTGCACTACGGGGTATTTACCCCAAAGATACAAATGCAGTGATCTGAAGGGGCACCTGCACCCCAATGTTTATAGCAACAATGTCCACAAGAGCCAAATTAAGGAAAGAACCCAGATGAATGGATAAAGAAGATGTGGTATATATACACAAAGAAATACTGCTCAGCCATCAAAAATGAAATCTTGCCATTTGCAATGACGTAGATGGAAATAGAGGATATTATGCTAAATGAAATATGTCCATCATGGACAATTATCATATGAGTTTACTCATATGTGGAATTTAAGAAACAAAACAGGATCATAGGGGAAGAGAGGAAGAAAAATGAAACAAGATGAAATGAGAGAGGGAGACAAACCATAAGAGACTCTTTTTTTTTTATTTTTTTATTTTTATTTTTATTTTTTTTTCTTTTTTTTTCATAAGAGACTCTTAATCATAATCATAAGAAACAAACTGAAGGTCCTTGGAAGGGAGGAGTGGGGGGATGGGGTAACTGGGTGATAGGCATTAAGGAGGGGACGTGATGTAATGAGCACTGAGTGTGATATAAGACTGATGAATTGGGATCCCTGGGTGGCGCAGCGGTTTGGCGCCTGCCTTTGGCCCAGGGCGCGATCCTGGAGACCCGGGATCGAATCCCACGTCGGGCTCCCGGTGCATGGAGCCTGCTTCTCCCTCTGCCTGTGTCTCTGCCTCTCTCTCTCTCTGTGACCATCATAAATAAATAAAAAAATTTAAAAAAAAAAAAAAGACTGATGAATTGCTGAGCTCTACCAATAATACATTATATATTAATTAATTAGATTTAAATTTTAAAAAATTTTTAAAGATTTTATTAATTTATTCATGAGAGACACACAGAGAGAGGCAGAGACATAGGCAGAGGGAGGAGAAGCAGGCTCCATGCAGGGAGCCTGGTGTGGGACTTGATCCTGGGACTCTGGGATCACACCCTGCTCAAACACTGAGGTACCCAGGCATTCCTAAATTAAAAAAAAAAATCTTGGGATGCCTGGGTGGCTCAGCAGTTGAATGCCTGCCTTCAACTCAGGGCGTGATCCTGGAGACCTGGGATCGAGTCCCACATCGGGCTCCCTGCATGGAGCCTGCTTCTCCCTCTGCCTGTGCCTCTATCTGTGTGTGTGTGTGTGTGTGTGTGTCTCATGAATAAGTAAATAAAATCTTAAAAAAAAAAAAATCTTAGGGCAGCCCGGGTGGTACAGCGGTTTAGGAGTCTCATGTTCTACCGACTGAGCTAGCTAGCCAGGCACATATGGTTCAGCGGTTTAGGGCTGCCTTGAGCCCAGGGTGTGATCCTGGAGACTGGGGATCAAGTCCCCTGTTGGGCTCCCTGCATGGGGTCTGCTTCTCCCTCTGCCTGTGTCTCTAACTTTCTCTCTCTGTATCTCTCATGAATAAATAAATAAAATCTTAAAAAAAAAACAAAAATTGATGACCTGGGAGTGGTTGGCTGGGTCAGTGAAAAGAGCATGTGACTCAAAAAAAAAATTTTTTTAAAGGATATACTTTGCTTAATTTTACCAAAACTATCAAAAGGCAGGCATGGGCTTTCATGACAGGAGTTCTGATTTTGATTTGAAAATGATGACCTGGGGGATCCCTGGGTGGCGCAGCGGTTTGGCGCCTGCCTTTGGCCCAGGGCGCGATCCTGGAGACCCGGGATCGAATCCCACGTCGGGCTCCCGGTGCATGGAGCCTGCTTCTCCCTCTGCCTGTGTCTCTGCCTCTCTCTCTATCTCTCTGTGACTATCATAAATAAATAAAAATTAAAAAAAAAAAATTTAAAAAAAAAAAAAAAAAAGAAAATGATGACCTGGGGGATCCCTGGGTGGCTCAGCGATTGGGCGTCTGCCTTCAGCCCAGGGCGTGACCCTGGAGTCCCAGGATCAAGTCCCAGGATCAAGTCCCACTTTGGGCTCCCAGCATGGAGCCTGCTTCTCCCTCTGCCTGTGTCTCTAACTCTCTCTCTCTCTGTATCTCTCATGAATAAATAAATAAAATCTTAAAAAAAACAAAAATTGATGACCTGGGAGTGGTTGGCTGGGTCAGTGAAAAGAGCATGCGACTCAAGATTGTCAGTTCGAACCCCATGTTGGGTATGGAGCTTACTTAAAAATTTTATAAAAATTTTAAAATTAAAAAAAAAAAGGAAGCAACCTGGGAATGAGAATGAGAGGGTGTGGTGTGTATGTATCCCAAAAGCAACACAGTAAAGTCTGTATAGTACATTTGGTTATCTGGCTTAATCTCTCGGTAATAACATTATCTAGTCTGGAAATATAGATTTGTTGTTGTTTTATTGGTGGTGTTTTGTCATTGGAATTCTATCTATTAGAGATTTACTATTCAGGTCAGACATCTGCTGACTCAATTTTTAAAGAATTTGCAAACAGCGCTTCCTCGGGCTCTCCGGGCCTGGTGGGGAGGGTGCATGAATAACAATTGTGATTGTAATGAGGCTGGGTGAACTGAACTTTTATCTTGCCCACATCCCCAAGGCACCAGACCTGTGGTCGGGGGAGAAACTTCCTAGCAATCTGGGCCTGCCAACAATCACTGTCGGCCGAGGTAGGACGCTTTGTCATGCAACTTTGGGCAAGCAAAATGTGCATGCTCTCGAAGCAGGAGGCTTAACGGATTAGTTTACTGGAACCTGCCAAAGCTGTGTTAATAGAAGGAATACAAATTTCTTATGGAGTCCAGACGGGAGAGAGGTTTGGGGAGAAAATTAATCCTCATCAAGGCAAGAGATGTTTGATTTTAAATACAGTAGGAGAAACGGGCTGAAGTTCCAAGTGGGATCTGCCCCCATCATTGAAACCAGAGCTCGCTCTTCCCGTCTCTCTGGGAAAGCCGGGAAGTACTGAGTTCCCGGAGCCCTTCCGCAGCTCCGCAGGAGCAGCAGGAACTGGGCCCGGGAGGAGAGGCCACCAACATCTTTTTGACACCGGAGGCTGGTGAAATTTGCAAGACACAGAGAGAGCAGGAGCAGAGGGAGGGTCCAGAGTTTCTGGGAGGAAGGGTGATGGATGGGGAAGAGAGTGGGGAAGGGGTCTGGGGGTGGGGGTAGGGGTTTCAGGGCAAGGGCTGCCCAAGAGAGAGGAGGGAAGGATTTGCAAAAAAGAATTCTCTACTCCATCACGGAATAATCGAGATGCCGTTTCTGAATTATCAAAAGAAAACAAGGAGATTGAATTATATTCAGGGTTCGCACAGACTTTGTGTAGTTTCCCTGTAGCCAGTGGCTCAGGGTTCGTGATTAGGGGTTGGAGGTGCAAGGAAGGAGTGATAAGCTGCTTGGATATAGTCTTGTATTGTCTAGCAAGCCTCAGAAATACTCGGTTCAATACAAGCTCCAGACATGCCCTAAGAGAAATAGAACTTTGCAGAATGAGTAGCTGATTTAGGTTTCTCCTATAAGGGCTGGTCTTGGGTATAGACAGCGGGCACTAGTTGTTCCTAATCTCTTTTGCAAAGGTGAAAGATGTCGGTAGTGGGAGATCCTGTCCTCACCTCTGAAATTAGAGCCATGGCAACTTTTGGACAGATGATCTGGGTCGATGGCTCAGGTCTCTACAGAAGCAGAGGGGAGGACACTGACCAACCTTCTCCCACTGACAAATTGAGCCTTGGATTCCAACGCAGGCCAGGAGCTTGGGAGTCAGGGCTGGGCTTGGGGGAGGGTGTCTTAGGTCAGCAGTTGTGGGGCGATGGAACAAGAGGGAGTTGGGTCCCAAGCAGGGGGCGTTCAGGCCCGTTCTCTGGTTCATGATGCAAAGGGGAACTGGTGCGTGGGTCTTGGGAAAGAGCAAAGGAGGAAACAAGTAAGCTTAAAGCATCACACCCAAAGCCAGGATTTGAAGAGGTGGGTTGGCCGTCCTGATTGGAAAGAAGATGAGGCTAGGAGAACGAGCTTGGAAAGAGGTCAGAGGAAAATCTACACAGGCAAGACATTTTATTTTATTTTATTTTTTATTTTTATTTATTTATGATAGTCATCACACACACACAGAGAGAGAGAGAGGCAGAGACACAGGCAGAGGGAGAAGCAGGCTCCGTGCACCGGGAGCCCGACGTGGGATTCGATCCCGGGGCTCCAGGATCGCGCCCTGGGCCAAAGGCAGGCGCCAAACCGCTGCGCCACCCAGGGATCCCGGCAAGACATTTTATGAAGAGGAATGGACAGAAGTAGTAAGAATCAGCATGAGGACTGTGTACACTAGGACCTGCCATGGCCCCTGGAAAATCAGAATGGCTGCCCAAGAGAATGAAAGAATCTTCTGAGATACTTCCCAGGGAGAAGGGGGAGAGCAAAGTTTATTTGCATTCATGGACCCCACCTCCCACCAGGCTCAGTCCTCTTCCATTCTAATGGTGTCTCTAGGTGTTCTTTGTGGAGGGGTAATTGAGTAGGTCTCTCTGGCGGTATGCTCACCCTTGGGGGGTGCTCTTTGCTGTTGATGATCCATGAATAGGGGGTTACTGATGCCTGGAGGGGATCTTGGATAAAGGAGCTATCCTTTGCCTGCTCTGGGTAACTTTGCTGGCCCTTCTCTAATCCAAATACATATTCAACGCTAATTAGTATATAAGCACCTCTTTTGTGAAGGGTTTAAGAACATACCCCAAAGTCCCACTGAGTGGGAAATGGTGGGTAGTTGGGAACCATTTCCTTATCTGGCTTAATCATTTTCAACTAGATCAGACTCAATGCCTTCCTTTTTTTTTTTTTTTTTTATTCATGATAGAGAGAGAGAGAGAGGCAGAGACACAGGCAGAGGGAGAAGCAGGCTCCATGCACCGGGAGCCCGACGTGGGACTCGATCCCGGGTCTCCAGGATCGCGCCCTGGGCCAAAGGCAGGCGCCAAACCGCTGCGCCACCAAGGGATCCCCAATGCCTTCCTTTTAACCAAGTCTTTTGTAATGCCTGTTTTCCTGACATGAAATTCACACATAAAATAACACACTTGCACTCAGAATTTCCAGAACAAAACCCCACAATATAAAGGAGAAACAAATGGAAAGTAATTTATAGTAGCATAATATAAATGAGGGCTCCTGGCTGACTCAGTTGGTAGAGCAACTCTTGATCTCGAGGTTGTAAGTTCAAGCCTATGGTGAGTGCTGAGGTCACTTAAAAATACATAAATAAAATATCTTAAGTAAATGCTTGGGCTTGACTACACTAGAAGACATAAGGAAGAAAGAAAAAAAACATGTTTGTACCTCTATATAGAATCACCATGAATGAGACACTATGAAAGCCATGGGTGGATGGTGTTATCAAATTAAATATCACAAGGAGGGGCATCCCCAGTGGCTCAGCGGTTTAGCGTCGCCTTCAGCCCAGGGTGTGGTCCTGAAGACCCAGGATCGAGTCCCATGTCAGGTTCCAGCATGGAGCTTACTTCTCCCTCTGCCTGTGTCTCTGCCTCTTTCTCTCTGTGCCTCTCAGGAATAAATAAATAAAATCTTAAAAAAAAAAAAAAAATCACAAGGAATGTGGCCATTAAAGACATCTTTACCAAAAGAGTAAATAACCTTTGGGAGAGCCCCACTGCTAGTGTCCCTCCCTCCATTCATATGTTGAAGGCCTAATAACCAAGGTGATGGTATTAGGAGGTGGGCCCTTTGAGAAGTAATGAGGTCTTTTTTTTTTTTTTTTTTTTGGTAAAGATTTTACAACCCAATGTGGGCCTCAAACTCATGACCCTGAAATCAAGAGTTGGATGCACTACTGGCTGAGCCAGCCAGGCATTCCTACGGTATTTTGCTATAGCTCCCCAAATGGACTAAGATACATACAAAACCAAGCACAATTGTCCCTGAATTTATGAGAGGTGGATCCCCCAAAATTTTATGTTTCATTCTGAAATTATAATGTAAAACAGCAGTAGGTTCTAGATCGAGATAGAACCTATATAACTAACACCTACATGATCATCTTTGCCTATGTGAATATCCAGTGGGATATTTGAAAGTCCTGTGTTACATGTGTGTTGTAGGGTATCTAGCATCCCTGGTTTCCAACCATTAAATGATTTTCCAATCATTCCCCAATGATAGTGAAAATAAAAAATATTCCTACGGATTTCAAGAATCTCATAGGGAGCGATACCACCCTCTTAAAGAATCTCTTATGGGGGCAGCCTGGGTGGCTCAGCGGTTTAGCACCGCCTTCGGCCCAGGGTGTGATCCTGAGGCTTCAGGGTTGAGTCTGCCATTGGGCTCCCTGCATGCAGCCTGCTTTTCCCTCTGCCTGTGTCTCTGCCTCTCTTTCTCTCTCTCCCTCTCTCTCTCTCATGAATTAATTAAAAAAAAAATAATCTCTTCTCGGGAGAAGTCTGGGTGGCTCAGCAGTTGAGCATCTGCCTTTGGCTCAGGGCATGATCTTGGAGTCCCAGGATTGAGTCTTTTTTTTTTTTGTTTTTGTTTTTAAAGATTTTATTTATTTATTCATGAGAATACACAGAAAAGAGAGAGAGAGGCAGAGACACAGGCAGAGGGAGAAGCAGGCTCCATGCAGGGAGCCTGACGTGGGACTGGGTCTCCAGGATCACACCCTGAGCTGTAGGCGGCGCTAAACCGCTGAGCCACCGGGGCTGCCCCCAGGATCGAGTCCTGCATCAGGCTCCCTGCATGGAGCCTGCCTCTCCCTCTGCCTCTCTCTGTGTCTCTCATGAATAAATAAATAAAATTATAAAAAAAAAAAAAGAATCTCTTCTCTACCTACAAAGGTCTCCAACATGGGGTGAGGCCACTTGCCTGGGTCTTTGGGACCCTCTAGAAAGTGATGCATTGATACTTCCTTGTTCCCTGTGATTGTTGGTTTTATGGGTCAGCTGGACTGAGCCACAAGGTACCTAGTCATGTGGTCAGTGTTACTCTGGGCATGTCTGTGAGAATGTTTCTGGAGAGGCTCACACTTCAACAATTAATAGACTGAGTAAAGCAGATTGCTCTCCCTAATGTGGGTGGGCCTCATCCAATCTGCTGAAGACCTGAATAGAACAAAAATGCTGAAAAAAAGAGGACCACCTGACTGCATGAGTTGAAACATCTGTCTTTTCCTGCCCTTAGACTAAAACTGTACCATCAGCTCTCCTGGTTCTCTGGCCTTCCAATTTGGACTGGCACTACAGCCTTGGCTCCCTTGAGTCTCTAGCATGGTGACTGCAGATCTTGAGATTTCTCAACCTCTGAAATTGTATGAGTCAATTTCTTTTCTTTTCTTTTTTTTTTTTTTTTTAAGATTTTATTTATTTATTCATGAGAGGCAGAGACACAGGCAGAGGAAGAAGCAGGCTCCATGCAGGGAGCCCAACGCGGAATAGGATCCCAGAACTCCAGGATCACGCCCCGAGCTGAAGGCAGATGCTTAACCACTGAGCCACCCAGGTGTCCCCTAGCTCTGTCTTTTATTAGCTGTGTTAACCTGGACATGTGTCTGTGACTTAGGGCTGGTCACATTGACTGCCATTATGGTTAATCTAATGGAGACTTCACAGACCCAGGACCTGCGTTCCCATCAGAAATTATTTTATTTTATTAAAAATGTTTTTTTAGCTAGACTCTAAGCCCCTCATAGGTCTTGAACTCATGACCCCAAGGTCAAGAGTCACATGCTCTATTGCCTGAGTCTGCCAGGTGCCCACACCCTGGAAATAGCTTAAGCCAGTGGTCTCAGCTTCCTGAGAGCAGGATTTATCTTCTACTATGACAATAGCTTCTACCTCCAGGTATATATGGTGTCGCACTAGGTACATAGTAGGCATTCAGCATGCATGTGCCTTGTGTCAGGAGCTGTCACTAGCACCAATTTTGAGACCAGCTGTCTCAAAGGCTGTGCCAGGAACCCACCTTTCTGGAACACAGAGATGAATGTCTTTGCAGTTTCTAAAAGGCTGGTCAGTGGGAAAATTATCCAACTCCAAGATCACCTAGACTCCCAGTCACAATGTTATCCTTGGTTTCTGTCTCCAGTTTCTCATTCTTACTACACTCTTGTCTACACTCAATGTCTCTTTTGTATCCTGCCTTCCTGGATCCTGACATTTGGCTCCTGATATAACTCTTCGTTTCACTCCTGGCTTTGGCTTTGGCCCATCTATCCTCTTTGGTCTCAAGATCCAGCTCAAATTACTGACCTCGATGTACACAGCTGGTTTCCTCCCTTGTTTGTATCCTAGGTTTTGACAAGTTGCATCACCTGGAAGAGAGCCCAGGGCCCCCACTGCACACCGTACGCATATATAATGTACAGGCAGGGCCTGTGAAGACACGTAGGGACTCATTTAAATAAGTGCCCAAATCTCACCTTTTCAACCTTTTATAATAGGCCCTCCTACTTTTGTGAAATCACTTCAGGAAATCCCAGGGTGCTTAGACATAGTCACAGACCAGTGGTGGTCACTGGTGGCCATGGCAGCTACCTGAGCTTGGACCTAATGGATACAGGTCCTGATGGTTATACACAGTGCTGCTCTGTGGGTAATACGTATATTCCATTGTTATGATCACCATGTAGGTGATGATGGACCTGGAGACCACCACGCACAATGCCAATAAAACTGGAATATCACTGGTGCTCTAAAAACCAGAAATCTTTGTTGCCAACCTTGGGAAGCAGAAGGTCAGTACTATTCTTGCAAGATGCAGTCTTACTGTCTGCAGGGCAGGTTCAAGTATCAGCAGTCACATCATACCTGGAAATAACCACTTTTCCCTAATGTTCAGATCCTGCCATTAGATTTAACCTCTAGGACTGTTGTAAAATTCAGGTGCCAAGACAAGTCTTTGGGGGAAAGAATAGTCTTTCCAACAAATGTTGCTGGGAAAACTGAATATCTACACATAAAATAATTAATTTGAACTTACATCTTACACTGGACACAAACATTAACTCAAACTGGATCGTAGGCCTAAATGTGAAAGGTAAAATTATAAAACTCTTAGAATAAAACATAGGAATCAATCTTCACAATGCTGGGTGAGGCAATGGCTTCTTAGCTATGACACCAAAAGCATAAACGATATAAAGAAGAATTCAGGGGCACCTGGCTGGCTTGGTCAGTGGAGTATGCAACTGTTGATCTTGGGTTTGTGAATTTGAGCCCCACATCAGATGTAGAGATTACTTAAAAATAATTTTTTAAAAAGAATTTATCTATTCATGAGAGACACAGAGAGAGAGGCAGAGACATAGGCAGAGGGAGAAGCAGGCTTCATGCAGAGAGCCTGATTTGAGACTCAGTGGGGGTACTCCGGGATCTTGTCCTGAGCCAAAGGCAGAGGCCCAACCGCTGAGCCACCTAGGCGTCCCAAAAATAAAATATTTTAAAAAATGGGCAAAGGATTTAAATAAATATTTCTCAAAGAGTATATGCAAATGACCAAAAGCCCATGAAAAGATGTTTGATATCATTAGTCATTAGGGAAATGCAGATTAAAACCACAATGAGCTACCACTTTATACCCACTAGGATGGCTGGAACAAAAAAGAGAAGAAGTGTCCCTAAGGATGTAGTGAAAGTGGAACCCTCCTTCCCTGCTGGCAGGAATGTACAATGGTGCAATCACCATGGAAAACAGTTTGGCAATTTCTCTAATTGTTCTCACATGACCCAGCAATTTCATTCTTAGACAAATAAAAAATATATATGCACACAAAGACTCGCACAAATTGCTCACAGCAACCTTGCTCACAATAGCCAAAAGGTGAAAACGACCCAATTGCCCAGCAACTGGTGAAAGGGCAGATAAAATGTGCTCTAGCCATACTATGTAATATTAATCAGTAATAAAAATGAATGAGATGCTGACTTGCTATAGCATGGATAAACCTCAAAAACATTAGGCTTGGTTGAAAGAAGCCAGTCACAAAGACCACATCTTATATGATTCCATTTCTCGAAAATGTCCAGAAAAGACAAATCTATAGAGGCAGAAAGTAGTTATGTGGTTGCCAGGGGTTAGGGGAAGGATGGGAAGTGACTTTAAGTGGGCACAAGGTTTCTTTCTGAAGTGATGAAATGTTCTAAAATTAGACAGTGCTGATGGTTGCACAACTCTGTGCATTTATTTTTATTTATTTATTTTTTTTACTCTGTGCATTTATGAAAGACCATTCAATTGTACACTTGAAACGGGGGAGTTTTATGGTATGTAAATTAAATCTCAATAAAGTTGTTTTGTATGTGTTTTCTTTTCCTTTCTTCTTTCTTTCTTTCTTTCTTTCTTTCTTTCTTTCTTTCTTTCTTTCTTTCTTTCTTTTTTCTTTCTTTCTTTCTTTTTTAAGTGAGTTCCATCCAGTCAGGGACACTTGTCTCTAAGATAAAGTAAATAAAACTTCTTGCAACTTAAAAAAAAAAAAGTCATTAGGTACTTCAGACGCAGTCCCTTGGTCCTATGAGCTACGTAGAGCCTACCTAAAGATTTGAGGCTCCCCCAAAATGTATTGGGACACCTAGCTGGCTCAGCAGTTGAGCCTCTGCCTACCGCTCAGGATGTGGTCCCGGGTCGGGATGAGTCCTGCATCAGGCTCCTGGCAGGGAGCCTGCTTCTCCCTCTGCCTGTGTCCCTGCCTCTCTCTGTGTGTCTCTCATGAATGAATAAATAAAATCTTAAAAAAAAAAAGTGTTGGTTTTAAACTGTCAAACTTAGGGGATCCCTGGGCGGCTCAGCAGTTTGGTGCCTGCCTTCGGCCCGGGGCTTGATCCTGGAGACCCAGGATCAAATCCCACATTAGGATCCCTGCATGGAGCCTGCTTCTCCCTCTGCCTGTGTCTCTGCCTCTCCCTCTGTCTCTGTCTCTCATGAATAAATAAATAAATCTTAAAGAAAAAAAATAAACTGTCAAACTTACTAAAAATTAATCAAATACTGACAAGATATGCCAACTAACCAATGAAAACCAACTTATATATTGCTAATACAAATATGTATCAGTTGATGTAATTATGGGATGTGGGTGTAGTTCATTGTTGATACAACATGGAGCAAGACCCTTCTAGGTAGTTGCTGGGACTGTGAAGGTCTTGGGATGGGGAAACTGACACCGAGCCAATTCTTTCCTTCCTTTTTAGTTTATTTATTTTTGATTCTTTCCTTAAAGTGAGATCTTGCTTAAGGCTTCCTTTTTTCCCCCTTAAGATTATTTATTCATTTATTCATGAGAGACACAGAGAGAGAGGTGGAGACATAGGCAGAGGGAGAAACAGGGACCCTGCAAGGAGTATGATATGGGACTCGATCCCAGCACCCTGGGATCACGACCTGAGACGAAGGTAAATGCTCAATCACTGAGGCACCCAGGTGTCCCTTGCTTAAGGTTTCTGTAGTTCTTTCCTGTCATCTTGCCCTTGTCTGGGCACCCATGTTCCTCAGACACATTAATGATAGACAGGCTTCAAGTTTTTGTCCTCCCTCCCCAAATCTCCTTATCCTACATAGAAATCAGTGTGTGTACTACACACATAGAACAAAGTGGGTCCTCTTACTCTACTCAACAGAGGCCCCCCAGCTCCTGCTGTACCAGGCTCTGGGTTCTAAACCAGCCTGGAACGGCCTTTTCCCTGCTGCAGAGTAGGTATATATTCATACTTGTGCTCCCAGATGAAAAGGAGTGTGCTCCCTGAGGACTTGGATGTGTTTCATTTATTTCTGAATCCCAGGGTCAAACAGAGTTCCAAACACATGCTTTGAGCTTATAAAGAACTTTCTTAATGAGCAAATTATTTATTTTATTTTTTAATTTTAATTTTTTAAAAGATTTTATTTATTTATTCATGAGAGACAGACAGACAGAGAGAGAGATAGAGGCAGAGACACAGGCAGAGGGAGAAGCAGGCTCCATGCAGGGAACCCCACGCGAAACTCAATCCCAGGTCTCCAGGATCAGGCCCTGGGCTGAAGGCGGTGTGCTAAACCACTGAGCCACCTGGGCTGCCCGCAAATTATTTATTTTAAAAAGTATCTTTCTTAAAAAAAAAAAAATAAATAAATAAAAAGTATTTTCTTTTTTTTAAAATTTCTACTCCTTTTTAAATTAATTAATTAATTTTTTTTAAAAGACTTTATTTATGTACTCATGAGAGACACAGAGAGAGAGACACAGGCAGAGGGAGAAGCAGACTCCTGCAGAGGAGCCTGATGCGGGACTCGATCCTAGGACCCCAGGATCATGCCCTGAGCCAAAGGCAGATGCTCAGCTGCCAAGCCACCCAGGCACCCCTCTACTCCTTTTTTCAAAAAAGATTTTATTTATTTATTTGACAGAGAGAGAGAGAGAGAGAGAGGATGAGAGAGAGTGCACAAGTAAGGGGAGCAGCAGAGGGGAGGGAGAAGCAGGCTCTCTGCTGAGCTGGGAGCCTGATGTGAGTCTCTATCCCAGGACCCTGGGATCATGACCTGAGCCAGAGGGAGATGCTTAACTTAATGAGCCAAGAAACCCCAAGATTTTCTTTTTAACTAATGTCTACACTCAATGTGAGGCTCAAACCAACAACCCTGAGGTCAAGAGTCATATGCTCTACCTACTGAGCCAGCCAGGTGCACCTGGGTAAATTATAATAATAATAACAATTATTATTATTATTTATTAATTAATTTATTTTGGGGGCCAGGGGCAGAGGGAGAGGAAGAGAATCTGAAGCATGCTGAGCATGGAGTCTGATGTTGGCCTCCATTTCACGACCCTGAGATCATGACCTGAGCCAAAATCAAGAGTTGGAAGCTTAACTGACTGAGCCACCCAGGGGACTCTTTTTTTTTTTTTTTTTTTTAACTGACACTTGGTTTTATTGTGCCAAGGACATTACTGATGGTGGATCTTGTCAACACCTGCAGGGCACGGGTGTCCCATCTGCTGAGGCTGCGCCCACTCCCCACGCTCAAATCCTGGGCGGTAGCAGCCATGATCCTCAAAGGTGCCCCCCACCCCAAGATTCCGAAGAGACCCAGTGGTAGTAAGTGGTAGTGGTGATAGTGGTGGTGGTGGTGGCAGTGGTAGTGGTGGTGGCAGTGGTAGTGGTGTGGAAGCAGTAGGAATGCAGCAAGGTCAGAGTCTCATTGTCCAAAGCCCACAAGACACCTGCACCCTGCCCCCACCCCGGCTTGCACTCTAGACCCTGCCTACCTCCACAGAGCTGGAGGCAAGAGACAGTAACCACATCTTTGTGCCCCCTCTGTCCTCATGGCCTGTCTGCTCCCAAACCAGAGATGCCGCCTTCACAGAATACTTCACATTATAGTGTTCATGGAGACAATCACTACCTGCCTGGATTTTTGCTGGGTTTCAAATTTCAATTCCATTTTTTTTTTTTTAAGATTTTATTTATTTATTCATGAGAGACAGAGAGAGGCAGAGACATAGGCAAGGGAGAAGCAGGGAGCCAGATGTAGGACTCCATCTGGGGTCTCCAGGATCATGACCTGAGGCAAAGGTCGATGCTCAACCACTGAGCCATCCAGGTGCCCCAAATTTCTTTCTTTCTTTCTTTCTTTCTTTCTTTCTTTCTTTCTTTCTTTCTTTCTTTCTTTCTTTCTTTCTTCTTTCTCTCTTTCTTTCTTTCTTTCTTTCTTTCTTTCTTTCTTTCTTTCTTTCTCTCTTTCTTTCTTTTTTTTTTTTAAAGATTTTATTTGTTTATTCATAAGAGACACAGAGAGAGAGAGAGGCAGAGACACAGGCAGAGGGAGAAATAGGCTCCCTGCAAGGAGTCCAGTGTGGGACTCAATCCCGGATCCTGGGATCACAACCTGAGCTGAAGGCAGATGCCCAACTGCTGAGCCACCCAGGTGTTCCAAATAAATAAAATCTTAAAAAAAAAAAAAAAGGCAAATACATAAACGTTTAAAAAAATCTCTTGATCCTCCTTGGAAAAGAAAAACTTATAAAATTACTTTTGGGCAACCATCAGAGTAATAATTGATTCATAGAAGAATCATCAATTGATGCTAAAATTAGTGGGTAAAAGCTGGAGGATTAGCAAGATATTTGCACAGTCTCAAAGTATCTCTCCACAAGATATTTATTAATTTTTCAAAGAGAAAATAATAATTTAGCAGTGAAGAAAGCTGGCAGACAAAAAAACTAACCAATGGTCAGTGTCCTTATGATCAGTAACAGGACAAATTGCTACCATATGCCTCCTGATACGATGCACTGAGAGTGACAGAGCATTAGTTCTGGAGAATTCTGGCCATAAAATTCACAAACTGAACTAATCACAAGAAAAGCATTAGATGTACTCAAACTGAGAGACATTTCACAAAATAACCGACTCTTCTAAAATGTCAAGGTTATGAAAGACAAAGTAAAACAGAAAATTTCCCAGATTGAAGAGGAATAGAAAGACACACAAGAGATTGCAACATGTGATTTCGGATTATCTTTTGTCATAAAGGACTTTATCTGGGCAACTGGTAAAATCTGAGAAAAGTCTATTGGTTAGGTAATAGTATTGCATGGGTGTTAATTTTTTTTTTTTATTTTGATCATCTTACTGTGACTATGTTGTCACATAAGCCCTTATTGTTAGGATAAAATAAGCTTAAAATATTTACTACACTGTGTCTTTAACATACTCTCAAATGTTTCAGGAAAAAAATTAATATCCAGAGAATGATAAAAATGAAAGCAGTAAAATGTTAACTTCCTTTTTTTTTTTTTTTAAATGTTAACGTTTGAGAAATGTGGGTAAAGGTTGTAGGGTAACTCCTTGTACTGTTTGTTTGTTTATTTATGAAGGCTCCGCGCCCAACGTGGGGATTAAACTCATGACCCTGAACTCAAGAGTCCACTCTACTGACAGAGCCTGCTAGGTGCCCCTCCTTGTCCTATTCTTACAATTTATTGCTAAGTCTGCAATGATGCCTCCCCACCCCAAAAAAGTTACAGAATTTTTTTTTTTATAATTTTATTTATTTATTCATGAGAGAGACAGAGACAAGGCAGAGACATAGGCAGAGGGAGAAGCAGGCTCCTGGCAGGGAGCCCGACGTAGGACTCTGGGATTGCACCCTGAGCCAAAGGCAGATGCTCAACCACTGAGCCACCCGGGCATCCCAAAGTTACAGAATGTTAAAATATCTTCTGCCTCTGGACATAAAGGCTATATTATTGCATATCATTTGTGGCATTGAGGGCATCTGGTAAAGCTGTGAAACCTGGTCAAGAGGATTTTGAGTTGTTAGAATGTCTTACCTTTATATCTCTTCTCTCTGCAAGACCCATCCTTTTGCATGGGTCTAAGTAGATTTGATTTATATGCAATATGACTTTATAAACTCCATATGTTAGAAAGTCCATTTGGCTTTACATATCTTTCAAAAATAATAGTGGCTTAAACGTGATCGAAGTTTAGCTGCTCCCTTGAGTAACAGGACTTGGCAGTCATTCCGGGGCTGGTATGGAAGCCCCTTAATCAATAGACACCAATGGCTCCCCCTAGTCTGACTGCTTTGATGCTTGGTGAGCAGCCTCATGATCCAAGCTAGCGGCTACTTAGGCTCCAGACAACACATTCATATGTTAGTAAGAAGTAGGAAGGAGCGAAGAAGGGTGTCCATGCCTCCCTTTGAGGATGTTTTCTGGATGTTCAACATAGCAGTTCTGTTTTTTTCTTTTTCTTTTTCTTTCTTTCTTTCTTTCTTTCTTTCTTTCTTTCTTTCTTTCTTTCTTTCTGAGAGACAGAGAGAGAGAGAGAAAGAGAGAGAGAGAGAGGGGCAGAGACATAGGCAGAGGGAGAAGCAGGCTCCATGCTGGGAGCTCGATCCCCAGACCCCAGGATCATGCCCCAGGCCAAAGGCAGGCACTAAACCTCTGAGCCACCCAGGGATTTCCCCTGGTTTTTTCTTTTAAAGATTTTGATTTATTCATGAGAGACACACAGAGAGAGGCAGAGATGTAGGCAGAGGGAGAAGCAGGCTCCCTGTAGGGAGCCTGATTTGGGACTTGATCCCAGGACTGCGGGATTACGCCCTGAGCCACCCAGGCATCCCAGCCTCTTTGTTCAGGGCAACTTCTAGCTGCAAAAGAGGCTGCTGAATCACAGTCTGGGCAGGCATGTTCCACCCAAAGATCAAGGAGGATGAGAATGGATATTGGGGTGTGTAATAAGCCTGCATTCCAAAGCAAGAAGAAAATCATCACTAAGGAAAACCTAACAACTCTGACCCAAGGAATAGTATAGGCTGCCTCATGGCATATAGGATGTTAGATTTGGGGGTAGGTGGCCTAGTAAATGTAAGCAAAGACAGGCGATGTTTGGAAAGTGGAGGAGGACGCCTGGGTGGTTCCATGGTTGAACGTCTGCCTTTGGCTCAGTTCATGATCCTGGAGTCCTGTGATCGAGTCCTGCATCAGGTTCCCCGCAGGGAGCCTGCTTCTCCCTCTGCCTATGTCTCTGCCTCTCTCTCTGTGTCCCTCATGAATAAATAAATAAAATCTAAAAAAAAAAAAAAGGAAGAAAGAAAAGGGAGAAGAAAATGGAAACAATCCTGAGGATGCTCTGGAAAGTAGGACGAAGGATGGTTAAGACCTCTGGTTAAGAGGTGTGGTACAAGTAAGACTCCAGCTTCATAGTGAGGAAGAGGGAGAAGGAAAACAGGAAGAGGAAAGAGGCAAGAAAGGATGAGACGGGCTAAGCAAGGTTGAGAGGTCAGGAATAAGAGGGGGGAGAGTTCAGGGGTTGTAGTTGGCCCGAGGCTGGCTCCTTGGTCTCTGGGGCGGTGGCTTCTGACCTGTCCGTAAGCAGAGCTCCAGGAAGAACAGCTTTATTTGGTACACCATCTAATTCCAGTGGTCATTTGTGGTGTTGGAGACTCCTGACTTCACATAAAGCCTTTATATAACTAAATCAGCTGAGTGGACATGATACAAAGGTCAGGAAAAAAAAAAATCAGACCACACTGAAAAATCCAACTTGTGTGCAAGTAATGGAATTTTAGTAATGACTGAGAAAGCAACCTGTGGCCCAGCCGCTGTCTTCTCAGACACCAGGGCTGATTATTATGGGGGGTGGGGTGTGATTGTGGCTCTTTGGGGGTCTGCTGAGTATTGTGAAAGCTGGTTATAAGTCTTCTAGTTCCATAAATTGTTATTTTTCTTTTTTTTTATGGCCCATTAAAAAAGCTGCCTTACACCCAATATGCATGTGGCTCCTTTCTTGTGAGAAGAATCACAAGGGTTATTTATCTTTCAGCCAAACCTATGGAGTAAAAAGAGATGTTTAGGTAAAATTAGGTACTTGAAGTTTCCGAGGGAATGGGCAAGTGTGTTCACAAAACATTTCATTTATAGCAAATGTTTATATTATAGCATCCTACAACTGGAAGGGACCCTTTTCTTTGGGTATAAATATTTCTACAAAAGGCTGCAGGAAAAAAAAAATGGGCTGCAGAGATTGAAGTTTGCTTTGTTTACAGAAATTCACTCTACCCCACTCATGAGTATTTCACGATTGAAGACACTCGCCTGTGCCAGTAATTTCAAAATCTAACACTGGTGACTTTTTGCAAGTTTTGCAAAATATTTTGCAAAGCTGGATGCGAATTCCTTTGAAGAGTTTAGGTCGTGGTCAAGAGCTGCTCTCGGGAAATCACTCTCTTGAGTCCCTCAAATGGTTCCTTAGAAAGGCAGAGGGAAACCAAGATACTAACCAAAGCAGTGACAACACAGTGGGAAAGTTCTGGTGTCTCTGAGTCTAGACCCAAGCATTGTGATCAAACAAACTGCTTGGCCTATTAAAAACACACTGAAGGCAACACATTTTTGTTTCGCAACATATGAGAGGGCAGGTTGCCAAGTACTTGGTTATGAATGTGGAATCCATAAAAAAAAAAGAAAAATCCCTGCACTTTGTCACTCTCCTCATACTGGATTAACCCTAAAGTATCAGAAATCGCAGAAGAAATTGACTCAAGACATTTGCACAGGGAGCTTGCTTTCTTTGCAGCGACTTTATGTAAAGATGTGAAATCAGTTTCCAGGGATTCTTCTGCATATAACTGGCCTGTAGATAAAAAGTGTGAGGAACCTTGAACCTTTTTACTGAAGAGTTACCTTGCTAAGAGAAAGATTAAAATTAAATAGAACAGAAAAAGCCTAAGGGTTGTTTTTTCCCTTAAAGTGAAATTGGACTTATAATTAAAACACAATGTGTTTTGTTTTTTCTTTAAAAAAGGACCTTAGTTTTTTTTTTCTTTTTTCCTAGTTGGTTCTTAGCCCAAACCTTCATGACTACCTTTTTCTTTTGGTAGCGGTATCAAAAGAGTGGAATCCTTAATCATTGAACTGAAGGGACTTTAAAGATCAATTAGTCCAACACCTTAATTTGAAAAAAAAGGGACACCTGGGTGGCTCAGTGGTTGAGCATCTGCCTTTGGCCCAGGGTGTGATCCCTGCATGGAACCTGCTTCTCCCTCTGCCTGTGTCTCTGCCTCTCTCTCTGTGTCTCTTATGAATAAATAAATAAAATCATAAAAATTTTTTTTTTAATTTTAAATAAAATCCACACCATGTGTGGGGCTCCAACTCACAACCTCAAGATTAAGAGTCAAATGCTCCACTGACTGAGCCAGGCAGGCGCCCCTCCAACACCCCAATTTGATGTGCAGGAAGATCCAGAGAAATGAGTAATCAGTCCAAGATCTCATGGCCTTTCAAGACCTAAGCCATCCATCTCTGAGTCTTCACTTTTCCCAGTACCTCCTAACACTTCTAAAGACCAGGCTTGCCAGGTAAGGATTCATCCCTGAACTGTACAGTTCTTGCTGTGCCTGCTGAAGGAAAGACTCCACTCTGAACATTCAACCATTAGAATATGGGGTTTGGGCTTGTGACCCTCCATTCCAGTTGCAATAGGATCAAAGATGAACATTTCCTCAGACCTCACTCTATTTGGGTGCCCTTTTCCCTCGGAAGAAATCTTGGTTCCCTCGCAAATGCCAAAAATAGGCCAGCAGGGTTTTTCTGGTTTGTTTCGTTTGTTTGCTCATTTGATATTAATTATTAACTGGAATGGGAGAGATGAAAGGCAGGAAGAAAATAAACGGGTATTTTCAAATTTCCTACTTTGAAAATGAAACTTTTTTAAATATTTTATTTATTTATTCATGAGAGACACACACAGAGAAAGCGAAAGAGAAAGGCAGAGACACAGGCAGAGGGAGAAGCAGGCTCCATGCAGGGAGCCCGATGTGGGACTCGATCCCAGGGCTCCAGGATCACACCCTGGGCTGAAGACAGGTGCTAAACCTCTGAGCCACGCTGGGATCCCAACTTTTTTTTTTTTTTTAAGATTTTATTTATTTATTCATGAGAGACACAGAGAGAGAGGCAGAGACAGAGGCAGAGGGAGTAGCAGGACTCAATCCCAGGACCCCAGGATCACAACCTGAGTCAGAGGCAGGAGCAACCACTAAGCCACCCAGGTGTCCTGGAAATGAAACATTTGAAAGTAGTAAGAGGTAACCTTATAGACTTACTCTTATTAGAGCTATGGTTTGAGATGCCTATAATCCTCAGGACAATCAGTGGGAAAGGCTTTTTCATCATCCCCATTTTACAGATGGGGAAGCTGCTGCACAGGGAGACAAAGGGCTTGCTCAGGTCATTGGATCACAGGAAAGGGCTCTGCTGGAACCTTGCTCTGGAGTCTGTGCCTCTCTGTGCAGACGATGGCACTCCAGGCGTACCATGCTTTATTCTTCTCTGACCTATCCTTAGAGGTATGGATTTTTGCCTTCAAGTTGTCTTCTTCCTCTTTGACGGTTCTGTGGCCTTTGTTTCCTTCCTGCTCTGCTGATTCAGGACCCCAGGAAGCCTGGCTTCCTGTCGTGATCAGTTTGAGGACCGCCTGCAGAAATGCAGACTCAGCAAAGCGTCGCTCACCACCGGAGAGCCTGCAAAAGGTCAGGGGAAGAGAGGCAAAGGCAGCCCCACAGAGGTGCCCTGCATATTCACACACAGACACGCTGGAAGCATCCGGCACAGAGCAGAAAAGGTGGTAGATCTAAGACTGAAAAGCAAAAGCAACAAGGGTGAGCCCGGAGAACATTATGGTAAGTGAAATAAGCCAGACATAGACGAATACTGCATGATCTCACTTTCTACGTGGAATCTAAGAAAGTCCTAGAAAAAAAAAAAAAAATAAGAAAGTCCTAGAACCAGAGTAGAATGGTAGTTGCTGGAGACTGCAGGCGGGGTGGGGGCAAACGGGGAGATATTTGTCAGAGGGCATACATTTTTCTAAGTTTCATAAGATGATGAAGCTCTGGGGATCTGATGTATGGCGTAGTGGCTATAGTTAGTGAGACTAGAGCGTACACTTGAAATTTGCTGATAGAGCAGATCTTAAGCGTTCTCATCACCACCATCCTTCCAAAAAAAGGTAACTATGTAAGGTGATGGATGTATTAATTGACTTGATTGTGACATTCATTTAACAATATATACATATGTTATTATTTAGATTTTATTTATTTATTCATGAGAGACACACACAGAAAGGCAGACACATAGACAGAGGGAGAAGCAGATTCTCTGCAGGGAGACTGATGTAGGACTCAACTCCAGGACCGCAGGATCACGCCCTGAGCCAAAGGCAGATGCTAGACCACTGAGCCACCCAGACACCCTAATATATACGTATATTAAGTCCTCATTGTACAGTTAAAAAAAATCACCTTGTACAATCCTAAAAAAAAGCAACTTGATCGGTTTAGGGGTGCCAGAAAGTTTTTTTAAATTGTTTTTTTCAAAATTTTATTTTATTATTTTTATTTATTTATTTAAAGATTTTTTTAAAAGAGATTTTATTTATTTACTCATGAGACACACACACACACACACACACACACAGAAGCAAAGATACAGGCAGAGGGAGAAGAAGGCTCCATGCAGGGAGCCTGACGTGGGACTCGATCCCTCGTCTCCAGGATCACGCCCTGGCTGAAGGGGGCGCTAAACCGCTGAGACACTCGGGCTGCCCGGGCTGCCCTATTTTATTTTTATTTTTAAAGAGATTTTATTTATTCATTCATGAGAGACACGGAGAGAGAGGCAGAGACACAGGCAGAAGAAGCATGCTCCCTGCAGGGAGCCTGATGTGGGACTCGATCCCCAGACCCAGGGATCATCCCCTAAGTCAAAGGCAGATGCTCAAACGCTGAGTCACCCAGATGCCCCTATTTTATTTTATTTTTAAAGATCTTATTTATTTATTTGAGAGACAGACTGAGAGAGAGCAAGTATGTGGTGGGGAGGGGCAGAGGGAGAGGGAGAAGCAGATTCCCTCCTGAGTTGGAAGTCTGACACCGGGTTCAATCCTAGTATGTCATGATTGTGACCCAAGCAGACACTTAACCAACTGAGCCACCCAAGCATCCCAAGGTTTTTTTTTTTTTTTTTTTTTTTTTAAGTATTTTCTACACCCAATGTGGGGCTCAAACTCATGACCCTGAGACCAAGAGTTGCATGCTCTTCTGACTGGGACAGGAGGGTTTCCAGAAACTTTAAAAGTCTATTTATTTCCTTTTAGAAAGGAATGTACTCATGAAAAAATGTTTCACGTCACTTGACATCCAGGAAATACAAATCAAAACCACAATGCGATACCACCTTATACCAGTCAGAATGGCAAAAATTAACAAGTCAGGAAACAACAGATCTTGGCGAGGATGCAGAGACCAGCAATTGCACTGCAATCCAGTAATTGCACTACTGGGTGTTTACTCCAAGGATACAAATGTATCCTGAATCTGAAGGGGCACCTACACTCCAATGTTTGTAACAGCAATGTCCATAGTAGCCAAACAATGGTAAGAGCCCAGATGTCTGTCAACAGTTGAATGGATAAAGAAAATGTGGTATATACCTATGCAATGGAATATTACTCAGCATCACAAAATGAAATCTTGCCATTTTAAATGACGTGGATGGAACTAGATGGTATTATGCTAAGTGAAATAAGTCAATCAGAGAAAGACAGGTATCATCTGATCTCACTCATATGTGGAATTTAAGAATCAAAACAGAGGATCATAGGGGAGGAAAGGAAAAAATAAAACAAGATGAAATCAGAGAGGGAGACAAACCATAAGAGACTTAATCATAGGAAACAAACTGAAGGGAGTGGGGAGACTGGGTAACTGGGTGATGGGCATTAAGGAGGGCAGGTGATACAATGAGCACTGGGTACTATATAAGACTTTTGAATCATGACCTCTACCTCTGAAACCAACAATACATTATAGGTGAATTAACTGAATTTAAATTATAGAAAAGAAACGAATATTTGCCTTTATTCCAAAGGAAAAATAATCTTTTGTTTGTTAAAGTTTTACATTTTTATTTATTTTTAAATTGGGATAAAATTCACATAAGATTAACCATTTAAAAATTTTTATTTGCTTATTTTAAAGACTTATTTATTTATTTTAGAGAGAGGGAGAGCACACAGCAGGGGGAGGGGAAGAGGCAGGGAGAGAATCTCAAGCAGACTGCTGGCTGAATGCAGAGCCTGACACAAGGCTTGATCTCATGACCCCCACCAAAACTAAGAGTTGGTCACTTAACTGATTGAGCCCCACAGGTGCCCCAACCAATATTTTTTAAGATTTTATTTTTTATTTTTGTCTTAAAGATTTAATTTATTTATTTGACAGATAGAGCACAAGAAAGCCCAAGCAAGGGGAGTAGCAGAAGGAGAGGGAGAAGGGACGCCATGGTGGGACCCGATCTCAGAACCCCAGGATCATTACCTGAGCTGAAGGCAGGTGATTAACCGACTGAGCCACCCAGGTACTCTTAAATATTTTATTTTTAAATAATCTCTAAACTCACTGTGGGGCTTGAACTTACAACCCTAAGATCAAGAGTCACATGCTCCACTGACTGAGTCAGTCAACACGTTTTATCCAACGTTTGGCTATTATAAGTTATGCTGCTATGAACATTCTTGTGTATGTCTTTTTTTTTTTATAAATTTAAGATTTTATTTATTCATGAGAGACACACAGAGAGAGGCAGACACATAGGCAGAGGGAGAAGCATTCTCCCTGAGGGGAGCCTGATGTGGGACTCAATCCTAAGACCCTGGGATCACACCCTGAGCCAAAGGCAGACACTGAACCACTGAGCCATCCAGGTGCCCTTGTACATTCTTAATTTTACTGTAATTAAACTTAGTGTTTGCCTTTTGGTTAGTATTTTTTTGTGTGTGTGCTATTAAAGAAGTCCTTCTTGGGCAGCCCCGGTGGCTCAGCGGTTTGGTGCTGCCTTCAGCCCGGGGTGTGATCCTGGGGACCTGGAATCGAGTCCCACGTCCGGCTCCCTGCGTGGATCCTGCTTCTCCCTCTGCCTGTGTCTCTGCCTCTCTCTCTCTATGTCTCTCATAAATGAATAAATAAAATCTTAAAAAAATTATTAAAAAAAAAAAAAGAAGTCCTTCTAATCCTTGGGTTGTAAAGAGAGTTTTGGGGACTATCTCCTGGATCTGAATTGTCCAATATGGTAGCTACTTGTCACTTTTGAAATGAGAATTAAAATGAAATAAAATGAAAAAAATCAGTCTCTTAGTTCTTTAACTACCTGTCCTATTGAACTTCTTGGTAGAGGTGGTAACCTCCTAACTGACACATTCCTTATGGCCTGGTAAATACTATGTCCTTTGAGCCTTTCTGTGAGACACAACAAACATCTAGTGAGTCTTGCAATTCAGTGTTCCTAATACCTTTGAACTCACTTCACCTTCTATCATGGCAATACTGGATTCTTACTCAAACATTAAGTCCTGTATCTCTGCAGAGCACTCTCAAGTCAACAAGACTCCTCTTGGGCAGCCCGGTGGCCCAGCGGATTAGCACCTGCCTTCAGCCCAGGGCATGATCCTGGAGACCTGGGATCAAGTCCCACATCGGGCTCCCCCCATGGAGCCTGCTTCTCCCTCTGCCTATGTCTCTGCCTCTCTCTGTGTCTCTCATAACTAAATAAAAATCCTTTAAAAAAAAAAAAACAAGACTCCTCTTTACCCCATTTTATCATTTCCTCCTTTTAAATTTATTTATTTATTTATTTTTAAAGATTTATTTATTCATGAGAGACACAGAGAGAGAGAGAGGCAGAGACACAGGCAGAGGGAGAAGCAGGCTCCTCACAAGAGCCTGATGTGGGACTCAATCCCCGATTCCAAGATCATGACCTGAGCTGAAGGCAGCCGCCCAACCGCTGAGCCACCCAGGCGTAACTTTTAAATTTATTTATGAGAAAGAAAGAGAGACAGAGAGAACAAGAATGAGCAGTGGGAGGGGCAGAGGGAGAGAGACAGAATAAGATTCCCCGGTGAGAAGGAAGCCTGATGGGGAACTTGATTCCAGGACCTGGAAATCACAACCCAAGCCAAAGGCAGACACTCAACCAATTGAGCCTCTCAGGTGCCCCTGTTCTGGCCCCTTTGATCAAGCACTCAAAGAATGCAAGTCTCTGGCTGCTGTCACTGCCTACGGGCAAGGTTGCCACCCTTTTGTGGTGTATGGTCCCTTAGCATGTCCCTGGCTGGCATATGTGGTGTTATGCTGGTTATAGGCAAAGTGGCTGAGGAGGGGGCTTCTCAGAGGAGCCTATACTCCCTCACAGGGAGAGGCTTCTGCATGGTGTTCCAGCAAGGAGTGCTAGCTCCTGCAGGGAGGTTTGGAGATGACGAGCCACTTCTGCAGCACCAGAAGGTTCACACGAGTCTAGAGTCAAAATCTTCAGAGCCATTGTCAC
Organism: Vulpes lagopus; assembly: GCF_018345385.1. Lineage (NCBI taxonomy): Eukaryota > Metazoa > Chordata > Mammalia > Carnivora > Canidae > Vulpes > Vulpes lagopus. Next base: position 47,517,699 of record NC_054835.1, read on the forward strand.
ATGTTTGTATCTCATCTAGAGTCCAGACACAAAAGACTTTGCCTTTGTTGAGTGCTTAATGTCCTTTGGCTTGGTCCTTAGCTTTTTCTGCCTCGCATGGCAGGAGATGAGAGCTTCATTATATGCAACCAAGGGGGCTGGTTTTCACGCCTGGCTTACTATTGCTTATTACATTCTGCTGTGCGTCATCTTCTTGTAGAACATTCATGACGCTTACCAATGGGGCTCCAAATCTCTTTTCTCTGTAGGAGAAAGTCTCAAGTGGCTGATATACCACTTTTGCTAGTGCTTTCCCTTTGACCTGTACTTCTCAGGTACCAATATTAAGGCTTGTGCCAGGGGCTGTCTTGAGACCCACCTACTTAACACCAACTCAACAGAGATGGGGCCTTCCTTGCCAGCCTGTTCCAAATCCATCTCTTTGTTTGCTCTCTCAAACTCCTGGTGTCAGCTGTCATGAGTTAGAGTCTTCTGAAGCAGAGGCAGAGTCAGAGGCAGAGTGTGGGGTGCAGGATGTTTATAGGGATGGGTACTTGGGGGAGGAAGGGGAGGCAGCAAGATCTAGGCAGAGGAAGGAGTCAAAACAGTGATGCCAGCCCAACAAAGCTTTAGTCAATAATGTGGCAGAATGTAGCCTTCAGTCTCAAGGGCTTTGGAATGTCCTGTATGAGGTCTTAATGGCACTTTTATGTTCCTGTCCCATTCAGTTACTGGATGTGTGCTGCCCTGGGAGCCACGTGCCTTGAGGCAAGGCAGCTCTGCTCCTGAGACAGATCCTGAAGGAGCTGGAAGCTGGAGGCTGTGTGTGGATCACTCTGCACGGCTGAGCAGAAAGTCCCTTCTTGAGGGCATCTAGGTGACATTTCCATGTCTGTCACGCAGTTGTCTTTAGATTTGCCTTTCTTTCAATAATGTTTAGTTTTACATAGAAGTCTGGTATATGGTCCATTAGACTTATTACTATGTACTCCGTGACATAGTAACTTGACACTGTGGTATCTTTTTCTTTTTCTTTTTTTTTAAGATTTTGTTTAGGGATCCCTGGGTGGCGCAGGGATTTAGCGCCTGCCTTTGGCCCAGGGCGCGATCCTGGAGACCCGGGATCGAATCCCATGTCGGGTTCCCAGTGCATGGAGCCTGCTTCTCCCTCTGCCTATGTCTCTGCCTGTGTGTGTGTGTGTGTGTGTGTGTGTGTGTGTGTGTGACTATCATAAATAAATAAAAAGAAATAAAGATTTTGTTTCTTTATTTGAGAGAGAGCGAGAGCGAGAGAGCATGTGTGAGAGGGAGCAGAGGTAGGAAGGGGCAGGGGGAGAGGGAGAAGCAGGGTCCCTGCTGAGCAGGGAGTCTGACATGGGACTCAATCCCAGGATCCTGGCATCATGACCTGAGCCAAAGGCCTCACCGATTGACCCACCCAGGCCCCCTACCCCCAGTGGTATCTTTTTAAGCTTTTTATAATTTATCCGATTATTGCTTTAAGTAGTATATACTATTATGCAGAAATACATTTTATTTTATTTTTTTTCAGAAATACATTTTAATATTGATATTAGCAAGCTTCCTAAACTCACTTATTAATTCTGATTATGTACCTGTGGGTTTTTCTATATACATAATCAGGTCATCTTGTGAACAAGGATAGCTCTTCCTTTTCAGACTTACATGTTTTACTTTTTTCTTGTAGTAATCACTGCACTGGTTTGGTCCATTATGATGCTGGGCAGAAGTGGTCAAAGCAGGGGTGCCTGGTTGGCTCAGTCAGGGGAGCAGATGACTCTTGATCTCAGGGTTGTGAGTTCAAGCTCCATGTTGGGTGTACAGCTTACTTTATTATTATTTTTTTAAAGATTATTCATTCATTCATTCATTCATTCATTCATTCATTCAGAGAGACACAGAGGCATAGAGGCAGAGGCACAGGCAGAGAGAAGCAGGCTCCATACAGGGAGCCCAATATGGGACTCGATCCAGGGACTCCAGGATCATGCCCTGGGCCCTAGGCAGACACTCAACTGCTGAGCCACCCAGGCGTCCCTAGAGCTTACTTTAAAAAAAAAAAAAAAAAAAGAAGTGGTCAAACAGGCATCCTTGTTGCTCTTCTAATCCAAAGGGAGAACTTTCAATATTTCACTACTTGGTATAATGCTTGTAGGTTTTTGTACACCTACACTTTGTTGGAGGTTTTGTACAACCTTAGATCAAGTTGAGAAAACTCTTTTCTATTTCCACTTTGCTAGTACATATATTTTTAAAAAAATCATAAGTGGTGTTGAATGTATTCAACACTTTCCTACATCTTTTAACGTGATCATATGATTCTTCCCTTTTAGTCCATTAATACGGTTAAGTACACTGAATGATTTTTGACATGTTAAGCCAAGCTAACATTCCTACCATAAGCCCATGTTGGCAGTGAGGTTTTATCTTCGTATACTGCTGTATTCACTTGGCTGGTTGTTTGTTCTGAAGTTTTGCAATCTAAGTTTATGACTGAGATTAGCCTATTTTCTTTTTTCTTTCTTTCTTTCTTTCTTTCTTTCTTTCTTTCTTTCTTTCTTTCTTCCTTTTTTTTTGTTTTTGTTTTTGTTATCAAGGTTATGTTGGCCTCAGAATGGGTTAAGGATTATTTTCTTTTCCTATTCTCTGAAGGAGTTTGTCTAAGATTGGTGCCATTATTTTTTTTAAGATTAAAAAAAAATATTTTTAAGTAATCTCTGTACCCAACGTGGAGCTCAAACTCACAACCCCCAGATCAAGAGTTGCATCCTTTACTGACTGAGCCAGCTGGGTGTTCCTAAAGATCTTAAATTATAGATGTAATTTTATTTTATTTTTTATGTTTTTAAATATTTTATTTATTTATTCATGAGAGACACACAAAGAGAGGAAGATATATGAGCAAAGGGAGAAGCAGGTTACATGCAGGGATCCCGATGTGGGACTTGATCCCAGGACCCTGGGATCATGACCTGAGCCAAAGGCAGACACTCAACCAATGAGCCACCCAGGTACCCTTATAGATGTAATTTTAAGCAGTAGAGACTATTTAACTTTTATGTTTCTTATTGTGCCAATTTGGCAAACTGTATTTTAAAGTAATTTGTCTCTTTTAATCACATTTTTAGACTTATTGGCATAAAGCTGCTCATAGTATTGTCTGTCTCATTATCTTTTTAATGATTGAAAAATCTGTAGAAATGTTCCCTTTTAAATTTTTTGGCATTATTTGTGCTCTTTGAAATTGGTTTCACCAAGGGTTTATTAATTTTATTAGTCTTTCCAAAGAATTAACTTTTGACTATGTTTCCATTTATTTGCACTTTTATTGTGCTTAATTAGCTGTTCTTTTTCTAACTTCTCATGAAGAATACTGCTTATTCTTGTCTTATTTTCTATTACATGCATAAAAAAAACCCCCAAAAAACTACACGTTAGCATGGCTTTTACTACATCTTAATGTGAGGATTTAGGTTTTTTTTTTTAAAGATTTATTTATTTATTTTATGATAGACATAGAGAGAGAGAGAGAGAGAGAAAGAGAGAGAGGCAGAGACATAGGAGGAGGGAGAAGCAGGCTCCATGCTGGGAGCCTGACATGGGACTCGATCCTGGCACTCCAGGATCGTGCCCTGGGCCAAAGGCAGGCGCTAAACCGCTGAGCCACCCAGGGAATCCCCAGGATTTAGTATTTTTAAAAACTTTCAGTTTATTTTCTAATTCCCAGTGTGATTTTTTTTTTTTAATTCATGAGTTAATTAGGAATAGTTTTCAAATATGTAGGGTTTTTTTTTTTTTTTACTTACCTTTTTTCTTCTTATTTTCTAGCTTAATTGCATCATTGTCTGAGAATGTACTCTGTATAATTTAGACCATTTGAAATTTGTTGAGACTTGCTATATTGCCTGGCATTTTCATAAACATTCCATGTTCACTTAAAAAGAATTTGTGATCTGCAGTTATGAGTGTAGTATTCCATATATATCTATTAGGTAAAGTTTGCTTATTCAGTTGTCCAAATCGATTGCTTACTACTTTTCATCTGTTCTAATAGTTGCTTATACACATTATCTTCTGCTAGAATTGTAGTTTTGTCTCTAGTTTCTTGCAATCCTGTCCATGCTTTTTCTTTTTCTCTTTAGAAATATTTTATTTATTTATTTGAGGCAGAGAGAGTGATGGAGAGCCCAAGCTGGGTGGGGGAGGGGAGGAGGAGATGGAGAAGCAGACTTCCCTTTGAGCAGGGGGCTTCATGTGGGGCCTGATCTTGGGGATTATGGCCTGAGCTGAAAGCAGACACTTAAGGGACTGAGCCACCCAGGCGCTCCTGCTTTTGCTCTATCTTTTGATGATATGTGTATTAGATTCACACAAATTTAGAATTGTTATATCTTCTTGGTGAATTAAGCATATTATCATTATGAGTTGTCCCTCATAAAGATTTCTAGTAAAGCTTTATGCCATAAAGCCTACTTTCTTTCTTTCTTTTTTTAAAGCTTACTTTCTTTTGGTTAGTTTTTGCATAGAGTGTCTTTTTAAAATTTGTTTTTATTTAAAAACTTGTGGTAAAATAACATAACATAGAATTTGCCATCTTAACTATGAGAAATGTATTTTTATTTCTTGTTATTGTGGTAAAAAACATGTAATATTTACCAATTTAATCATTTTTAAAGTGTACAGTTCAGGAGTGTTGTGTATTCACACTGTTTGTGAAATCTCTCCAGAATTCTTCCTCACCAAATTGAAAACTATATCCGTTTAACAATAATTCCCTAATCTCTCCTCCCACTAGCCCCTTGGAATTCCCCACTTTTGAATTTGATTAATTTAGGTATATTATACAAATAGAATCATACATAATTTGATTTTATGGTATTGGTTTATTTCACTTAGCATAATGTCCACAAGGTCCATCCATGTTGTAGCTTTACTTAGTGAGGCTGGATAATATTCCATTGTATGCATAGGTCATTTTTTTATCCATTCATATGTTGACAGATACTTGGGTTGCTTCTACGCTTTTGGTCTTGTGATTAATGCCCATGTAAACATAGGTGTACAAATACCTGTTTGAGGGGCGCCTGGGTGGCTCAGATGGTTAAACATCCAGGTCTTGGGGCAGCCCCAGTGGCTCAGTGGTTTAGTGCCGCCTTCAGCCCAGGGCGTGGTCCTGGAGACCCAGAATCCAGTCCCCTGTCAGGCTCCCTGTATGGAGCCTGCTTCTCCCTCTGCCTGTGTCTCTGCCTCTCTCTCTGTGTCTCTCATGAGTAAGTAAATAAAATCGTTAAAAAACAAACAAACAAACAAACAAACAAACATCCAGGTCTTGATCTCAGGGTCATGAATTCAAGCCCTGCATTGGGCTCCACACTCCCTGTGTGGAGCCTACTTACAAAGAAACAATCACAACAAAAAAACCTGTTTAAGTCCTTGCTTTCACTTCTTTGGTATGTACCTCATAGTGGAATTGCTGGGTCATATGGTAATTCTGTTTAATCTTTTCAGGAACTGCCATAGTGTTTTCCATAGTGGTTGCACAAATTTATATTCCCACTAACAAAGCACATGGCTTCTTTCTTTCTTTTTTTAAATATTTTATTTACTTATTCATGAGAGACAGAGAGACCAGAGGGAGAAAGTGTGAGAGAGAGAGAGAGAGGCAGAGACAGAGGCAGAGGGAGAAGCAGGCTCCATGCAGGGAGCCCGATGTGGGACTTGATTCCATGACTCTAGGATCACCCCCTAAACCGAAGGCAGATGCCCAACTGCTGAGCCGCCCAGGCATCCCCCTTTCTTCCTTCCTTCCTTCCTTTCTTCCTTCCTTCCTTTCCTTTCTTCCTTCCTTCCTTTCTTTTCTTTCTTTCTCTTTCTTTCTTTCTTTCTTTCTTTCTTTCTTTCTTTCTTTCTTTCTTTCTTTCTTCTTTTAGATTTTATTTATTTATTCACGAGAGACACAGAGAGAGAGTCAGAGACACAGGCAGAGGGAGAAGCAGGCTCCATGCAGGGAGCCCGGCATGGGACTTGATCCCAGGTCTCCAGGATCACACTCTGGGCTGAAGGTGGAGCTAAACCGCTAAGCCACTGGGGCTGCCCTTTTTCTTTCTTTTTAAATATTTTTTAAAAATTTATTTTATTTTTTTTTGAAAGTGAGAGTGCATGCACACAAGCAGAGGGAGTGGTAGGGGAGAGGGAGAAACAGGCTCCCTGCTAAGGAGCCAGATGCAGGACTTAGTCCCAGGATCCTGGGATTATGGACGCTTAACTGACTGAGGTACTCAGTCAGCCACCCCCCCCCCTTTGATAACAGTTATCCTAATGGGTTTAAGGTGATACTTACTCTGGACTCAAAGAGATTTGTCAAAAGCAAAGGGCTATAGGGTAGCCCCACATTTCAGATTTACCTTTCTGTTCTGTGTACCTGGTAGTTTTTCACTGTTGTTAACCTTCTGTGTATGTTCAAGCAGATGTTTTGAAGAATATATTGTCTGGTTTGTTTGGGTTGTCCTCAATGGGAAGGCAGAAGCAAGAGGGTAAGATACCAAGAATTTATTACTTAAAAAAAAAATTATATATTTATTTTAGAGAGAGAAAGCATGAGTTGCAAGGGGTGGGGGTGGGGAGAGGGAGAGAATCCTTAAGCAGACTCTCTGCTGAGTGCAGGGTCTGACATAGGGCTCAAACCCACTACCCTGAGATCATGACCTGAGGTGAAATCAAGTTAGCTGCTCAACTCACTGAGCCACCCAGGCACCCTGGATTTACTATTTACTTTTCTTTCTCCATGTTACCTCCCACATTCTCTCTCTCTCTCTCTTTTTTTTTTTTTTTACAAAGATTTATTTATTTTAGAGGAGGAGGGGGGCAGAGGGAGAGGGCGAGTCACAAGCAGATACTGTGCTGATTGTGAAGCCCAACTCAGGGCTTGATCTCACAACCCTGAGATCAGGATGTAAGCTGAAATCTAGAGTTGGATGCTTAAGAGACTGAGCCACCCAGTACCCCTCCCACATCTATATTTTAAGGGACTTAAACATCCTACCTGAGCACTCACTGGTTCAAATCAATAGAAGTTCATTACTTTTTTTTTTAATTAAATTTTAATTCCAGTATAATTAACATACCACGATATGTCATTTTCAGGTGTACAATATAGTGATTCAACAATTCTATACATTTCTCAGTGCTCATCACGGTAAGCCTATTTTTAATCCGCATCACCCATTTCCCACATCCTCCCACCCACCTACCCTCTGGTAACCATCAGTATGTTCTCTATAGTTAAGAGTCTGTTTCTTGATTTGTCTTTTTTTACTTTGCTTGTTTGGTTTGTTTCTTAAACCCCATATACGAGTGAAACACAGTCTCTTTCTCTGACTTATTTTGCTTAGCATTATACTCTTTAGCTCTATCCATGTTGTTGCAAATGGCAAGATTTCATTTTTATTTTATTTTTTTGATTTTTAATTATTTATTTTTTAAAGATTTTATTTATTTATTCATAGACACAGAGAGAGAGAGGCAGAGAGAGAAGGCTCCACGCAGGGAGCCCGATGTGGGACTCGATCCTGGGTCTCCAGGATCACACCCCTGGCTGCAGGCGGTGCCAAACCGCTGTGCCACTGGGGCTGCCCTTTTTTAAATAATTTTTTTATTTAAAAAAATTTTTTTTAAATTTATTTATTTTATTTTTTAAATTTATTTATGATAGTCACACAGAGAGAGAGAGAGAGGGGCAGAGACACAGGCAGAGGGAGAAGCAGGCTCCATGCACCGGGAGCCCGACATGGGATTCGGTCCCGGGTCTCCAGGATCGCGCCCTGGGCCAAAGGCAGGCGCCAAACCGCTGCGCCACCCAGGGATCCCTTAAATTATTTTTAAAGATTTCATTTTTTTAATGGCTGATAATCTTCCACAGTTTATATATAACATCTCTTCTTTATTCAATTATCTATCAATGACACTTGGGCTGATTCTGTAATTTGGCTATTGTAAATAATGCTGCAATAAACATATCCCTTTGAAGTAGTGTTTTTGTGATTTTTGGGTAAATACCTAGCAATGCAATTACTGGATCATAGGGTAGTTTTATTTTTAATTTCTTGAGGAACATTGATACTGTTTTCTGCAGTGGCTACACTAGTTTGCATTTCTACAAACAGTGAACAACGGTTTTTCTTCACATCCTCCCCAACACTTGTTGTTTCTTTTCTTTTTTTTTTTAATTTTAGTCACTCACAGATACGAGGCAATATCTTACTAAGGTTTTGATTTGCATTTTCCTGATGAAAGATGTTGAGCATCTTTTCCTGTGTTTCTTGGGCACCCGTATGTCTTTGTTGGAGAAATGTCACTTCATATCATTCGCCCACTTTTAAAAAAGATTTATTTTATTTGAGAGAGAGAGTGAGAGAGCAGGAGGAGGGGCAGAGGGAGAGGGAAAGAATCTTAAGCAGACTTTCTGCAAAGTGTGGAGCACTTGAGGCTTCATCTCAGGACCTCTGGACCATAACCTGAGTCAAAATCAAGAATTGGATGCTTAACTGACCGAGCCATCAAGGCATCCCACTTTGGCCCATTTTTAAATTGGATTATTTGCGTTTTTTTGGTATTGAGTTGTATCTGTTTATGTATAAATTTTGGGTACTATCCCTTTTTTTTTTTTTTTTTTTTTTTTTTTTTTTTTTTTTTTTTTTGGGTACTATCCCTTTATCTGATATGTCATTTGGAAATATTTTCTCTTGTTCAGTAGATTGTCTTTTAGTTTTGCTGATTGTTTACTTTGCTGTGCAGACGCTTTTTAGTTTGATGTAGTCTCAACAGTTTATTTTTGCTTTTATTTCACTTGCCTCAGGAGACATCTAGAAAAATGTTGCCATGGCCAACATCAAAGACATTACTGGTTATGCTCTCTTCTAGGACTTTTAAGGTTTCGGAATAGGCAGTAAATTCTTGTTAGATTAAGTGGGGGAAAAAAGAAGAAGAAAATTCATGAAAGAAAAATGAAAGGGAAAGAAGAGGAGGATGAAGGAGAACTTGGGTGGAATAGAGATAGAAGGGGTAGAAAAGTGGGAGGAAGAAAAGGGGAAGAAAAAAATGAAAACAGGGAACAACAAAATTAAAGGGAACTCTGTAGTTTTACCAAAGCCTTCTAGCCAGTGATTCTTTCAGAACCCACAGTTTCTGCTTCTTTAGCAAAAACAAACTGAAATGTCTTTCCCATTATCCTTTCTTTGGAAACCATTCACATACTCATGATTGGTTGTGGAAAAGGGAATTCAGTCCTTCACTCAACAAGTAGTTATTAAGTATTTACTGTAAGCTAGGTCCTGTTGTGGGCAGTAAGGATAGACAATAAATGAACAAAACAGATGTAAATCCTTGCCTTCACTGAATGTGCACGCTAGTGGGCTGTAGTAACCAAGGTGTAGTCATTACGATGCTAGATTTGCTACAGCAAATCCCAAAGTTGTCAGTGGATTACTGTTATAAAGGTCTATTGTCTGCTCAGCTTAGTGTCTGATGTATGTTTTTTTTTTCATTGTTGCTTTGTTTTTTAAATAGAGTGAGCAAAAGTGCAAGTGAGCAAGAGCAGGTGAGGGGGAGGGGGAGAGAGAGAGAGAGAGAGAGAGAGAGAGAGAGAGAGAGAGAGAATCTTAAGCATGTTCCACACTCAGCATGGAGCCCGATGTGGTGCTCAGTCCGATGACCCTGAGATCATGAGCTGAGCCAAAACCAAAAGTCGGACATTTAACTGACTGAGTTAGGTGCCCCCATGGTGCATGTATTTTTGATCAAGCAGATTTCCACAGTCCTTCTTTTGCTCTGAGTCCATCTGCAAGAACTAGTCACAAGGCCGCAGCCCAGCCAGCTTCAAGAACATGGCTAGGAAATGTGGTTCTCAGCAGCAAACAGACATCTTTGGTGATCAGCAAGCTGGCACCTCACATGGAGCGACACAGACAAAAACCTGAATAAGCAAATTTCCTACTATGTGAACAGGTGATAAATGCCATGGAAGAAAAGCAAGGAAAGAAAGAGTATGTGTTTGAGGAATACTGAAATTTGAAGCAGGATGGTAAGAAGCAGACTCACTGGGGTGAGTAAAGCCTTGAAGGAGGGAAGGGAATGAGCCATGTGGATGTATTACTGCAGGAGGAGAAACTTTAAAAGGAGGCCATCAAGGCTAAGGCAGAACAAGGGTGAGAGAGGTGGAGAATTAGGTCAAAGAAACGAGAGGAGGCAGATTGTGCTGGACTCTGGTTTCTTTTCTGAATGAGAGCAGTGGAAATCAGAGGGTCGTGTGCAGAGGAGAGAGAAGATTTGATCTGTATTTTATCTAGAGCAGTTGTGGCAGCTACCTTGAGAATACACTGGAAGGCAGGAAAGGGGAGAAGAGGACAGTGGAGTGGACCAGAGTAGCAATGATGGTGTGGTGATGAGAAATGGTTGGATTCACGATACATTTTGCAGGCTAGGCAAGATTTACAGATGGATTGAAGGTGGAGTTTGAGAGAAAGAAAGGAGGGACTGTGGCCTGAGCAAATTTCAAGGATTGAGTTGTCAAAAATGGAGCCAGGGAAGACTGTGGTGCGGTGTAGTTATGGGGTGACATGACTATGAGAGATCCAAGTGGGGAGGCTAAGAGTCTGAAGCTTAGGAGAAAGTTCTGGACTTGAGCTATAGGTCTGAAGTCCTACTTCGGGATAAAGATGGGATTTAAAGCCTTAAGACTGAGAGATTGGGGACAGGCTGGTCAGGGGAGTGTAGCTGAAGAAGAGAGATCTAAGGACAGAGTTTTGGGGTTGAAAAGAAGGGTTGGCCAGTAAGAGGGATGAGGAGGAAAAGGTGGGGCAGTGGTTGGGGACTTACATGGAACAGTGTTTTTATCAGATCAGAATCACAATGTCACAATGGAGTACCACCATTAATATTGGCCCAAGAGCCTGTTTTCCCCCATTCCATTCCTATTGGCCTGTCTCTAACTGTGCGTAGTCAGAATGGCCTGAAGAGATGGAGGGGCCCAGTCCCTCATTCCATGCTCCAGCACTCTTTTTCACCACTACCGCCCTAATCTGATAAATGTATGGTCATTGGGGCACCTGGCTGGCTCAGTTGGTAGAGCATGCAACTCCTGATCTTGGGGTTGTGAGTTTGAACCCCATATTGGGGGCAGAGATTACTTAAAAAAAAGAAAGAAAATAAAATCTTAAAAAAATAATGTGTAGTCATTCATTCAACAAATATTTTGCTGAGCGTATATCTATGTGCCAGGCCACAGTCTAGGCATTGAGTGAACAACCCAGATGAGGCCTGTGTCCTTGTGGAGCTTATACTCTAATGGGGTTGGGGCACATAGTAGACAAATCTGATCATTTCTAATAGGGCAAGAGAATAGTGAGTGACCTCTTTTGATCAACAGGATCAGGAAAGTCCTCTTGGAGGAGGTGACATTTGTATTGAGAGCTGAAAGATGACGGTCATGAGATGTGGGGCAACTAGGTTTTCACTGGATGGAAGTCTGGGGCATGACAGAAGAAGAAAGGGCCAGTGTGCCAGATCGTGGGGAGGGAGGGAGGCAGTACCCACCTCACACCAGAGATTGTAGGTCACAGTGAGGAAATTTAGATTTTATTCCAATAGTGATGGGGCCACCTTTGATGGGGTTAAGTAGAGAGGACTCCGGTGTTAACATTTCAGGGATGCCACAGGGTTGGTCAGATGGAGAATGGAATAGAAGGCAGAATGGAGGCAGGGTAAAGAGTGAGGCCATCTAGCTCAGCAAACAGGTGGTGTCTCGGACCAGGAAACGTACCCTGGAGTAGATGAATGGACCCGCAGTCAGAGATAAAGTGTGCACCTCTCTGGGTCAAGGCCTATGCAAGGCAACAAGTGGTACTTACTAAGGAAGCTTCTGGGAGGCACAATCCTTGTACCCCCCCCCCCCATTCAGTGTTTACTTATAGACAACTCAGACCTCATCTAAAGTGCCATGCAAAAACAAAGCAACCCTTAAATAAGTGATGGGATGGTCTAAGTGCACTAGGAGAATTGGAAAAGGAGCAATTAGGATACCCTGCGAAAACGAGACTTTGCAGCCTTCTTCAGATGGGAGGGCAATCCATTTTTCAGAGGGCAGCAGCAGGGGGTCCTCTGAGCCCCCACCCCCTCGGCCACAGGTCCTGCGTGGCTGCTTGTGCTGGAACAGCTAACTGGCTCCAGGCTTCAGTTTTAAACTCGGTTGAAAAGCGGGTGACTCAGGGGAGGTCCCTCCCCAGCACGCCTCGTTTGGGGCCCTGGAGTGACTCATTACCTCGTTCCCTCCCTCACGGCTGACCCCGGGCCAATCCCTTAATGAGTCTACACCTCACTCTACTCATCTGGCCCGGGACAATTGCCTGGTGGATTTTTTTTTTTTTTTTTTTTTTTTGGCTCCCTGGGGGCAGGGCTCACGTCAGCAACCATCCAGGTTCCTGGAGAGAAAGAGGCAGCGAGAGAGAAGCTGGTCTTAGGGTCTGGAGGGGAGCAAAACCCTAGGACGGACTCAGGCCCTAGGCGCTCCTCGCGGAGGGGGTTTCATGCCCGCGCATTCTTCACATTTCTGGGCCCTTCAACCGCATTCAGAACCGAACAGAGGGTTTCGCAAGCACTGGTGTCCTAGAGGATTTTCCCTTGGACGTCTCTTCGTAAAAGCTTGCTTGGAGGAAGAAAAAAAAAAAAAAAAAAAAGCAACCACAGCAGGCCCCCCAAAGTCTGAACGCTGAGTGCCAGCGCCCCTGGGAAGGGAGAGCAGGGGGACCGACGCCGCGGCTCCTGGCGGTGGGATCCCCGAGTGCGCTGCTCGCCCCGCGCCACGGAAGGCGGGGGCGGGGGGCGCCCTGCAAAGAGCCGGCGGCGGGAGCACGGGCCGGGGCGGCGTGCGTGGGTTTCGGGGTTGCTCGCCCCGCATCTCTGCGCCCCCCCCTTACAGCGCACCCGCGGCAGCGTGGCCACTCCGAGCATCCCCCCCCCCCCGCGGGCGGGACTGGCGCCCGTAACGCCCCCCTCGCCCGGCCTCCGGGGATCGCCTCCACCCCGGGATCCGGCAGGTGGCCCCGGGCGGGCGCACCGTCCCCGCAGCCCCGGACCGCCTCCTCCGCCGAGGGGCATCGCCAGCCTCCCGGAGCCCCGGGGCGCGCCCCGTCCCCGCCGGACCCCGCAAGCCCGCGCCCCCGAGTTACCTGCCCCGGGAAGTCCCAGGCCGCCCTCCGCCCGGGATGCGACAGGGTGGGCTCGGCAGCGCCCGCAGCCACATTCCTGGGGGAGGGGTCCCCACTCGAGGGTCTCGGATCACGTTACCGGCCGAGGGGAGGAGACAGCGGGAGAGGGAGCAGACGGGGAAAAGTTGCGTCTCGCGGGTTACTTCTCCCCCAGCCCCGAGCGCGCCTTGTCGCCGGGGGGCTCGGGGACAGTGTCCGCCCCGGCTCCGGAGCCCGACGGCCCCCGGAACGCTGTGTCGGGACGGAGGCACCTCTCGGCCCGCGGCGGCGGCGGGGCTGGGGCTGCGGGGCGCGGGGCGCGGGGCGCGGGGCTGCGGGGCGCGGGGCTGCCCGGCTCCCGGGCCCGGCCGGCGACCCCCCGGCTGCCCCGGGGCAGGGAGGCGGCCGCCGAAGCCCGCCGCCGGGCACCGAGGATCGCGAGCAGTAACAGACGCAGAAATGCGCATAAATAAATCAATGAGCAGCTCCCTGCGCTGCCAGCAGCAGGGAAACCTCGGGCTGATTAAATGCAGACGTGGGGTGTCTGCCAGGGCAGGAGGGCGGCGGGGCAAAGGGAACAGGCGTGGAGGCGAGGGCTGGGGGAAGGGAACCCTAGGGCCGGAGCCAAGAGGAAAACCCAAAGCCACATTTTGAAAATGGGGGTGGATTTTAAATGCAAACAGCCCGGAGGAGGGGAGGGGGCCCGGCAGCAGGCGCCCGGGCCGGCCCGCCCGCCGGGGCAACTTTCCGGGCGGGAGGTGCGGCCGGAGGGGCGGCGCCGGCGGCGGGAGGCGGGAGTCGGGGGCCGAGGGGGGGAGTCACTTTAAAGGCTCTTTCTTACCCATAATGCTTTGTGGGGACGTTGACAAGTGGATCCAAGATGGCGTAGAAAGTAATGACAGGTAAGTCCTGACTTCCCCCTTCTCCGCTGCCGGGACCGCTCCGCGAGCCGCCGGAGCCCTCCGGGGAGGAGACCCGACTCCCCTGCAGTCCCCGGGGCCCCGGGAGGGGCGGCCCTCGGACGGGCTGGGGACGCAGGCGGCCCGCGGCGGGGCCTGGGAAGCGGGGCTCTTCGAGGCGAGGCCCGGACGCTGGGGCTGTTTACAGCTTCTTCCCCTCCTCGGTCCCCTTCCCCTCCGCTGGGGGCCGCGGCGCCCGGGGCCCGGGCGGTGGAGGGGGCTTCGCACACCCGGGCCGGGAGTCTGCGGGAGGTTTCCCCCGCCGCGGGCACTCGGGTGTGTGTGAGTGTGTGTGTGTGCTGGGGGGGGGGTCGAGCCGCCTTGCACGCTCCCCTCCTCCGGGTCACGGCTGCGGGTGGGGAGCGTGCGGGCCTCCCACGCCCCGCGGGATCGCCCCCTCGGGGCTCGGACTGGCGGCGGGGGGGCGGCGGCAGAAGTGGGTCAGGGCTGCGCCCCCTCCCTCCCCCGCCCGGGGGCTGTTGCCTGAGCTTCACTCCCCCCCCCCCGCCCCCCGGTTTCTCCGCCCCCTCCTCGGAAATTCTCATTGGCCCACGAGCACATCAACAAAAATAAAAACAGACTATCTTTTCTGGGAGATCGTTTTAAGACTCCCCTTCTCGAGGGCTAAGGGACTGCAGTTTTATTTAGGGAACTTTGGTTCCTCTAGCCCCAGATTATTTGAGCTCTCTGCACCCTCTCCTTCACCGAGGATCCTTCAGACAGGGCTGGGAGCCAGGGGCTTAGGGTTCTTCTTGGATTGGGATCCTCGGGTTTGGTTTGAAACTCGAAATTGTTATTGCTTCTCCCTCACGACTTAGACTTTTCAGGCAAATCGTTAATATGATGTGTTTAACTCTAGGGACAGTGGATGGGGGTGTGTGTGGGGGGGTGAGGGGGAGGAGAAGTTGTCCTGGCTGGTTTGTTCTTAATTTTGCCCTCTCTTTAACTTATATTAATGAGGATTCTTGTCCTTTCTTTCTTTCTTTCCTTTCTTTCTTTCTTCTTCTTCTTTTTTTGAAAGTAAGATCACTCAGCGCTGAAAGACATGGCTTTTTTTTTTTTTTTTTTTACGTTTTTGGATCTTAAGAACATTTTATGATCTATTCTTACAGCACACAGAAAGGAGATGTTTTTGTTTTAAAGCAAAACGATCATTTACAGAACTGCATCCTGTAGCCTTTTGGTAACTCGTTCCATTTGAAGTTTAGCAGCCTTCTCACTTGAGGCTGATAAAGTATTTGCTGTCGGTCATGTCTATTATTGGTGTTGTACAGACACATTTTACTTTTCTATTTGCCTCAGGAATTGGATGAAGTAATTGATCACTAAAGAACTACAGTGCTGGTGAGATGTGTAAGGTGAGACTGCAGTTAAGAATGATTTACCTTTTCCCCTTCATTTTAATCAACACTTAAGGGTGAGGCTAAGTAATTTGATGAGACTATCTTTATTTTCCAAATATCTCAATTGATCAAATGGGTATGCAGGCAGGGCTCCCTTTAGAGAGGAATAATGTGTCAAACGTACCCAACTTTTAAGTTGTTGCAACACATCAACCATAGTGGAGCTTATCCAGAGCCAGACGTTATTTGCAGTTATCCTTGATCAGTATCTTCACCAGGAGCAATTATATGTAAATTTCCTTGTGTAACTTTAATTGGATGTCTTAATTTCATATGTATATTGGTGTCCATCACGTACTCTACATTGAGTGTTAGTGATTGTTTATGTGGATTTTGTGTGTCCACAGTTACTGGGACTCTTGTCAAGAGCACCCCTTCCATTGGAAAAATTTATTTTAGGCATCGGTCACGCCTTTTCTGAATAATGGAATAGTACTTGTCTCTCCCATAGTTATTTTGAAATAAAAACAGTAATGTTGAGTTTTGTTTTATTAGGGATAAAAATGGTTTGTCATTTTCTGGTCACATGGTGTGTGTGTTGGAAGTGCTGCTTTAACTCCTCTGCTTTGGATTTAAAGGGCATTATTGATAAAGTGTTAGTGAACAGTATTTTATAATGAGGAGGAAAGAAGTTCGCTAATTTTACATTTTTCACAAGCAATTTTCTCAATTTTAAAAGTATTTTATGATGGTTTATTGAGAAAATGTAAAGTTATTAGGGTCACTGCAGATTTGTGTGTGTGTGTGTGTGTGTGTGTGTGTGTGTTTTCCCAACACATATGGATAGCCTTTGGATTTTGAAATCCTCTCACAAACTTTTCCTGTCTATCACAACATCTGTTTAAGAAGAATAAGCTGTTCTTTATTTTTATTTTTTTTTCCAGATTGAGGCATTCTGTTGACATTTTGCCTTACAAACAAAACAAAACAAAACAAAACTTGGGAGAGGAAGGTGGACGTAAATCAAGATCCTTTTGTAAGTGCATACATCACATTTGCTTATGTTTGAAACTTAGTGCTTGTGTGTATTACATATATTTTTATTTTTATTCTTGGCAGAGCAAATATGGATTTTAAAATTTATTTATTTTCAGCTTACAGATGGAGGCATATTCATGCCTTAGACCTTCCAATCAGAACCTTTTCTTTTTATTTATTTATTTGACTTTACAGATTACTTTGTGGAAAGGAGCAAGTAATCTGCTTCTTAGCCTATGGAGATGTTTGTTAGCCTATGGAGTCTGAAAATGGAATATTTAGGGGCATGTGGCTGGCTCTGTTGGAAGACCATGAGATTGAGATTCTTTGGATTGTGAGTTCAAGGCCCATGTTAGATGTAGAGAATACTACAAGAAAAAAAAACCCTTTAAAAATTGAATATTTAGAAATTGGTAATCTCTTGTGACTAGTGTTGTTTGGCCTGAATTGTGTCAAGACATTTTCCACAGTTTTCACACACGTGGACCATGTGAAGTAGTCACTTCAAAGCAAAGTTAGTAGCTGGCTGTCAAACAAGTTGTTAACAAAGTATTCTAAAATAGGAAATACCATAATATTAAAGTTTGGGGCTAAGTAGAAGACACTGTCTTGTAGCTGAATAAAGACAGAGCTTTTTTAGTCTATCTAAAAACTGAGAAGCTTAGGACATTATTTTTAGGGGAGGCTGTAGTTTTGGAGAGTCATTAAGTACTTCTTCATCAGGTAGTAAACTTGATTTTTGCCACTGTTGGCAAGATTTTTCATTTTCTAATATCAAAAATATTCAGTCTGTGTTGTAAAGTCTGTATACATTTATGGACTGTCCAGTTTGTTTTTTACTGGGGAAGGGAGTGATGCCAACACAATAGGAGAGATCATTCCTACTTGCAGAGGGCCTTATGTAGTTTAAAAATAAACAGCATATTCATGAAAGGCTAAGAATATTGCAGAGGGACCTACAAATAAGTAGACAATATCTTATACATGCATTTTTTTTATTCCCTGTTTAAGAGGTAGGCTTGGTATTAATATTAAATACAAGTCATTTTATAATTGTCACACTCTATTTAAGATCCAAAATACAGGCTCAGCACAAGAAATGATGTCCTTTGTCTGCTGTTTTAAATGCATAGAAGATTTTGGGCCAAGTTTATCAACTTGTTGATAAACAAGATAGGGTGAGGAGCTACTTAAAAATTATTATTATTATTTTTTTGCTACTTAAAAATTATAAGCAAATTATTATGGTTGTTTATTTTCATAAACTCAGATGAGTGTACATTCAGATATAATTTGATTTCTAAGTAATACTTTGAAATGTTTTCTGGGAAAGAACTAGGTTATGTGTGGAGAATGTGGCCACAGCAGCTTGTGGCCACAGCAGCTTACAGTTCCTTTAAATTGATGGGTGTAGTCAGGATTTATGTAGCATTAGCTAGAAGCAACATAAAACATAGTGGTTTGTCACTTCAGGAGTGGCTGGGATAATACTTTTGAGTAATCCTGAATTTAATAGAGTTAATATTCCTCTTTTAAAAATAATATTGTAGATGTAACATGAAGACTTTTCATATGTTTTAAATACAGAAGAATATATAATTTTTAAAAGCTATAAATTGTCTAAAATAAATTGGAAGTTCTTCAGCACACTACCAACTTGTTTACTTGTATAAATTGTACTGGGTCATTTTCTCTAAGAGCAGGAAGTTGTTTGGTAAAACCAGAGTTGTATGTTCATCTTGCTTTTGAACCAAAACCCCCCTGATTCATCATTAGATCTTCAAAGAACGCATGGCATATTTTTTGAGTGAACCATTGTGAAGTGTGAATGTTTGTGATTTTTGTTATTTCTGTGCCATTTTTTTTTAGGTGTTCTCAGCACATCTGAATTTGCCTTTTTGCTTTCTTCTGTGGAAATTCTCCTTGTGGTGAAAATACTCCCATAAGGCGAGCTTTCTGGCACTAGGCAATATGTATAACTAATATGGTTTTAAACACTTGTGTGTGTGTTTTTTTTTTTAAGATTTTATTTATTTATTCATGAGAGAGAGAGAGAGAGAGAGAGGCAGAGACAAAGGCAGAGGGAGAAGCAGGCTCCTTGCAAGGTGCCGGATGTGGGACTCCATCCTGGATCTCGGGATCACGCCCTGAGCCGAAGCCTGACACTGAACCACTGAGCCACCCAGGCGTCCCTAAACAATTGTTTTTATGCAAAAACTGATGCATGCTGTAGTAAACAAAATTGAATGGTACTTAAGTACATACAGTAAAAAAGATTAAAAAAAAAATAGAATTTGTTCCCCTTCCTCCATCTTTAGTTCTGTTCCCCTGAGCTGACTGTGGAAAACAGTTGGTGTCATTTGGCTTTTGGAAGACCTCTCTGTTGCTGAGGTACACTAGTAGTAGTGAAAGTGGAGGGAGAAGTCAAGGAAGGCATGGACACTAAACTGGTTTAGGTGTTATACACGGACTATTCTCCTCCGGTTTCCTGTGATGTTAAGTAATAAACCATCAGTTTAAGATAACTATAATTGAATTGTTAGTGAAACACTCAGTTAATTCTACTGTCAGGTTGTTACAGTTTTGATTTGTTGATCTTTTAAGGAAATAAATACTTGTGAATTAAATTCATATAACCTTAGGGCTGGGGGTAATGGTGGTAATTACCATCTGTAGAATTTTATGATAAACTGCACAGTATGTTTACTATAGGCTTTTTGTTTGTTTGTTTTTTATTTATTTATGATAGTCACACAGAGAGAGAGAGAGGCAGAGACATAGGCAGAGGGAGAAGCAGGCTCCATGCACCGGGAGCCTGATGTGGGATTCGATCCTGGGTCTCCAGGATTGCGCCCTGGGCCAAAGGCAGGCGCCAAACCGCTGCGCCACCCAGGGATCCCTACTATAGGCTTTTTATAACTCACTTTCTGTCCTTTAATTCTCATAACAACCCCAAGTTAGTTGTTATTTCCATTTTGCAGAGGAGGAAATTTAGGCCAAATGTGAACTAGCTAACAAGTGTCATAAGACTGGTAAGTTGTGGTGCTGGTGTTCTGTCTTGGAAAGCCTATGCTTGTAATGTGCTCAGCTTTACTTCTATCTAGTCTGTCTTATTTTCCAGATGAGGAAATTTAGGCCTGCAGAATTCAAGTGACTTGCCCAAGGTCACACAGCTAAGTGATAGCAACAATAAACCAAACTTTTATCTTTGTTCTCTTATCTCAGAACTTTTGGTCCTCGATGGTTATGCTACATTTTACTGAAATACTATGGACCGAAAGACCATATTCTGTGAATACTGGATACAAATGCTTCACAACTGATACATCAGCAAAGGTGTTTTCTACTATGTATTTAAAAGCTTCCTTTTCTTTCTTTCAGAAATTACAAAGAGCTCTGATGGGCTATTTGGGTGATCCCCAGTGCAGTGAACTGCAGGTGAGTAAGGTTTAGGAGAGCTTTATTTAGAAAACAAGAACTTGGTAATGCCGGAGAAGGCGACAAAGAGAGGCTTAATCTAGAGGGCGAGTCTGTCCAGGAAGAATAAGGTGGGGCCGGGTGGAGTAAGGTTGGGCAGTAGTGAGATAGTGGAAACCTGACAATGCGGATCCCACTGAATTGGCTACTTCTGGAACAGACTGGATGATGATGCACATCCTCTGAAGAAACTGCTTGCCGCCGCCGTTGTCAGAGTTTGTTTGAAGAGAAGCGAGGGTAGGTTAATCTTCCACTCATGTTCTGAATGAGTAACCACACAGGGGCTCATCCTATCTGCATATGATTGGAGTTTGAGAGGCCCTTCAGTTTTTGTGTCAACATTCTGGAGTGGTAATCACCCTGTGCTCTGATGAACTTGGTTAAGTCCTGAATAGTTTGTTTTTCCTGGTTTCTGCTGTGTATGTATTGTCATGAATGATTGTATATATATCTGCATTTTTGAGCATCTAGATAGTGAGAATGTAGTAATAGAAACAAAAGGTTAAACTTTTTTCCTGATGGTTATATTTATTAGTCCTTCAAATTATTTATCTTTTGCTGAAATGCCCTGCTAAGAAAGGCAATTTAGTCTTTATTACTTCTGATTCACAATAACTGATTTTTTGGGTCCATTATTGTAACTTGGTCTTTCATTATTAAACTTAGATGATGGTGATACTACAGAAAAAACAATTAGAAGCCTTAATATTACCCTTGTGGGGCATCAGTGCAAAAATTATGTTTTGATATATTTTCAGTACTAGTCTTTTGTTAGACCTCACCAGCTCAAGAAAGCTTCATCTGTTAATAAAATGACTTGCCATCCCCCCTTATGGACTCTGGCTGGGTGAGATTTATAAGACATTGCCAGCTTCTTTTCACCCATCTGCTTTAAGCTGGAGTTTTTAGTTTTTTGTTCTTTGTGGTTAAAATAACTTTTTCCATTTAACTGTACTTTGGTCTCCTGGCCCTTAGTTCTGTGATTTGTCCATGATTCTGTGCTGCTTTTTAACTGTGATACTGTCTGCTACTGAGTCAGCAAGTTGGCTTTGAGAATCCCAGAAACTTTAGTGTGACAGACAGTACTATATACTTTCAGAGTTTATAATTGAATTTGGGCTTGGCTATTTGCTGATTGCTAAATTAACAACACAGTTGTAGACATTTTTTGTTTTTGAGTTTATGTTTGTTTTGCATGATTCGGGGGTTCAGAACAGTTGAGGTGATTTGTTGGTCCTTGGAAAGTTGGGATCTGGGGGTGTCAGAGAGGTCATTGTGGTAAGGAAATTCATGAGCCTTCTCAGATAAGGCTAGAATGAGCCGTGGAAGGGAGGGGTGGACCTCTTCTTGAGGCTGTATCAAGCTTGTATCCTGGAACCCCTCTGTTTCCTTGGTATGGTGGAATTTCTTTTTTAAGTTCAGGAGAATGGATATTAAATAAATTGTTGAGGTGCCTGAATGGCTCAGTCTAACCGACTGAGTGTCTGCCTTTAGCTCAGGTCATGATTTCAGGGTCCTGGGATGGAGCCTGCCATTGGGTTCCCTGCTTAGTAGGGAGCCTACTTCTCCCTTTCCCTCTGCTGCTCCCCTTGCTTGTGCTCTCTCTCTGTTAAATAAATAATTGAAATCTTTAAAAAAAATTGTTAAATATTTAGATCATTACCTTAAAATAGTTGACGTTTGTTTTGGTGTTCAATTAAAATATATATTTTTGTGTGTAAGTTTATGCATATTTATATGTAACTATATGTATATATGTATATTTGACTCATGTTTAATTATGGTACATGTAATTTGAATTTTTTATACTTATTAGATCATGGAATATTTCCATGTTATACATGTCACAATTTTAATTTACATGCTTACATTTTTAAAAAAGATTTATTTATTTGAGAGAGAGACTGTATGCTTCCATGTGAGTGAGAGGAGGTGCAGAGGAAGAGGGAGAGAAGCAGACTTCCCACTGATCGTGGAGCCTGACCTAGGGCTTGGTCTCCCAACCCGGAGATCATGACATGAGCTGAAATGAAGAGTCAGATGCTTAATCGACTGAGCCACCCAGGTGTGCCCCTATATGCTTACATTTTGGAAGGCTACAAAATATTTTGTCGATACATGCTCCCATAATTTTCCTAAATCTTTTAATATTAGGTATTTATATTGCACCCTGGTTTTTCACTTAATACTTTATTTATTGATTTTTAAAAGATTTTATTTATTTATTTGAGAGAGAGATGGCAAGAGACTATGAACAGGGGCAAAGGAGAGGGAGAAGCAGGCTCCCTCTCGGGGCTCAGTCCCAGGACCTGAGATCATGACCTGAGCCCCAAGGTAGATGTTTAACTGACTGATGACCAGGTGCCTCTGACTTAATACTTTATTCTACATTAACGTAGATATTATTAATATTATTTTTTGACTAATTATATTTCTGGGACACCTTTCTGAGTGTATTGGGTTAAATGAATGTTTTTATGGCTTTTTGTATATTTTGCCATATGATTTTTCAAGAATTTTGTACCAGTTTGTACTACTAACAGTTACATGGATATACCTGTTTTACCATAGCTGGACAGAAATACATTTTTTCCTTAAAAGTTTTTGCTCATTTAGTAGTGTAAAGTAGCATTTGCATTTTTTCTATAATGTTGAATTTTACTCTTCGAGTCTTTTCATGGTGAATTGTTTGTGCACATCCTCTGCTATTTTATGCTATACAGTATTGATGTGAGCTTTGGATGGTAAGGCAAGTATAACCAGCTAATAAACCGGTGATTAATAAAAAGATAACCAGAACACATTCCGTGAAGCTGTTCAAAGAGGTCTAGATAAGTGATCTTGGAGATAGTGCTTGAAGGGAAATAGGATTATTCTGAGATTCAATGCAGCAAATGTTTATTGAGCATCCACTGTGTACAGTGTGCCACCTTGTGTCCTCTGAGTGCTTCCAAGTCATCATGGTGGTGTCTACCTATTTGAAGGAGGCAGCTACTTGAGAATGCCTGAAACTTGACCAATGGGGACTCAGGCTGCTGAAAAAATCCCTTTGTGGCTGGTTGGAGGGCTGAGGGGATCCCTGTCTGAGAACATCTTCAACTCATTCATGGCATACCACTGTGCCTTTGCACAGTCTTTGATAATTCTGTTTTGAGGAATACGAAGATGAATAAAACCTATTTCCTCCTGACAAGGAACGAATTATCTAGTAGGGAGAATAGGGGCACCAGAAAATGAAAGGACTAATAGGAGTTTGATAGGTGCTATAAAAGAGTTCAGCAGAGTTCAGCCAAGGTGCTTAGTGGTTAAGTAGAGGGGGTGATACTGCCCCCTTGGGGATATCAAGGAACAGTTCAGCTGAAGAAGTGATACTTAAATGGCACCACCGTCAGGATGAGAAGCAATGGAAAGAAGAGGGCATTCTGGAGGGAAGAAAAGCTTGAGCAGAGGCAGAGGAGTATTGTTGGGAATGAGGTGGACGTCAGGAAACTGCATGTCCACACCACTTGGACCCTGGGGGACATAAAGGAGCATAGTGGAACATGAGGCTGCTGAGGTCGGGACTGGGCTTTTGGTGAGGGGGTGTTAAATGACAGACCAAGGATGAGTAGGATGGATTGGCAGAGAGGAGAAACAGAGAGAGGGACTTTTAGTTGCATTCATGGTAATAGTCCGCGTGAGGGATGATAGGGGCCTGAATTGAATCGATGGCCTTGGGGATGGAAAGGAGGCAGTGGATTCAGGAGCTATTTTGGAGGTTGAACAGAGAGGTGACTGATTAGGTAGGAGGAGAAGGGAACAGTCAGTTCCACGTCTCAAGTCAGAGGTGATGTTGAGGTTTTTGTGCTTGGATGGTCGGCAGAATAGGCATCAGGAATAGGGAAATCAGGAGGAAGAACAGGTCTTAGGGGTTTGGAATAGAGGCAGGATGAATTTGGTTTTGTTGGTTGAGTTCAGGGAGCTAGTAGAAACCTGAAATCAGAATTTTAATCTCGAAGGAGCAGAGGAGGAAGTTTGGGGGCCAGAGGTACTAGAGGAACCAGTGAGGTCTGACATTCAGTAAGGCCAAGCATGGATGAAGCTTCCTGATTCCCAGCCCAGTGTTCTCCTAGCCTCACACTGTGGAGTGCTGATGGGTCTCATCTGGGGGGTTTTCCTCACACCCATGTATGCTCAGTGGAAAGCTGGAAGAATGGAGTTTATTTTGGGGAATGAGGATTTCATTTTATATATATGTTTATATATTATTTTATATACAATATATAGCATACATATTTGGGAGAGGGCAGAGGGAGAAGCAGGTTCCACACTGAACAGGGAACCTGACACAGGGCTCCATCCCAGGACCCAGGGATCACACTCTGAGCCAAAGGCAGATACTTACTTAACCACTGAGCCACCCCAGTGCCTCAGGACTTTATTTTTTTTATTTTTATTTTTATTTTTTTAGGACTTTATTTTTTAATCAAAAATTTTTTTATTATGGAATCTTTCAAACATACAGAAAGTAGTAAAAGAGTATAGTCAGTTCCATTGTACCCATTTTCCAACCTGAGCAGTTGTTCAGTTGTTTCTGTGGTGTCTTCTGTTTCTTACCTCCCCATTAGTAACTTTATTATTTTTTTTTAAAGATTGAGAGAGAGCACATGCATACAAGCAGGGGAATCAGCAGAGGCAGAGGGAGAAGCAGGCTCCCTTGCCTGGGAGCCTGAAATGGGGCTCAATCCCAGGACTGCAGGATCATGAACCCAGCCCAAGGCAGCCACTTTACCGATAGAGCCTTCCAGACCCCTCCCCCCACCTTATCCTTTACTTTAAAGCAAATGGGAAGATGAACAGTGTTGGTTATGCTGGGTGCGTGTGCAGATAGGGAGAATTTGGAACAGTTCAGTAGGGTTTGTTCTGAGCTCTCTGGGTGTGGTCTAGAAGGAAGAGAAGTAGGATTATCTTCCAGAATCCTGTTCTGCCTCAGACTTTGTGTTTTTGAGCAAATCACTTAAGTATTTTGGAGTCTTAGTTTGTCTGTGATGGAAATAAATAATAGCTTTGCAGATTCACTTGAGACAAGATATGTAAAATCCCTCTGTGAACTCTAAACTTTGAGGCTAAACTATAATGCAGATTTTAGTTGTCAGAAATAACAAAAAGGTAGTGCTATTCAACTTTGGGATTCTGTGTTGCTGGCAAAAAGTTTATCTTACTCGACTAAGTTTTATTTTTCAGCAACCATACTTATGTTAGGAACCTAGGGGCTCCAACAGTGAACAAAATAAACAGAATCCCAGCTGCCATGGAGCTCATATTCTAGATCTGGAGGGTAATAGTGAGCTAATCCTTCTATACCAGTGGGCCAGGCACTGTTGTGAGTACTGCTATAGTTTAACCTATTAATTCTTGCGAGAGTCCTGCAAGGTACTGTTATTATCCATATTTTACAGATTTGGAGATGGAGGCAGATTTTTAGGTGGATTGTCTCAAGTTGCAATGCCAGGATCGAAATTCAGGCAGGTCTGGTTTCAAGCCTGTCTATCTACTCTTAATCCTTATCCCGTAGACAAACTCACTGTAGCATACTAGTATCTGATACAAATAAAAAAGGTAGGCCCACACTGAAATTACTCCTAAACAAATGTGTTTTCTTCTTGTAAAAACAAAACAAAAACCAACCAAAAAAATGGCATTAGTGTTTTGGAGATGGCGATATGGTAGTCTTTGGTAGAAAACTATTTTTCCTCCTAACTTTTTGTTGGCTTCACCAGCTTTCTTGGTTTCTTTGGATACACATGGTTGCCTCAATGGAAGGAAGTCATTTTTCGGCTGACACTTAGGCAGAATCTCTTCTTGAATGAACCACCTTATAATTCTCTTTTACCTTTTCCTCCACTTCCCCTCCCTTTCCTTACCCTGGGGGAATTCCCTTCTCTGGTCTCTCCTACTCTGTTTTTTCCCTGCTCTCTCCATTGTGCTAGCCTGACCAGTCTCATCAGCTGCCCACGTCCTGAGAGAGTCCCTGCTTTCTGCTTTTGCCTTCTCTTCCTAGCCTGCCTCTTGCCACCTACTCTGGGCTTAGCCCTGCTTTGGCTTTTCTAAATTTATTTAGTGGGACTAGCTTCCTACCTTTGGCTCTGGCTCTGGCTCTGCAAGATCTTAGTCCTTCAGGGATAGGGCACACTGGGAAATGGGCAACAAGAAATCCTTAAGTTTGCCTCTGGATTAGGGCATGGGCTTTACTGCTTATAAGAAGGGTATCAAGGCTTGTGTACTTGTTTTTTTTTAGAAATTTTGGTTAAATAAGCAGAACATAAAATTACCGTTTTTTGCTCTACAGTCAGTGACAGTAGGTACATTCTCATTGTTGTGGGACTACCCCCGCCATTCATCTCCAAAACTCTTCAGTTGCCCCAGACTGAAACTCTGTACCCATGAAACAACACTCCATTTCTGCCCCCGCCCAGCCCCTGGCAACCAGCATTCTTTCTGTCTCTATGAATTTCTCTATTCTAGATCCCTCATATAAGTGCAATCATATATTGTCCTTTTTGTGTCTGGCTCTTTTTACTTAGCATAATGTTTTCAAGGTTCACCGACCGATGTAGCATATGTCAGCTTTTCCTTCCTTTTTAAGGCTAAATAATATGCCATTATGTGTAAATACCACATTTTTAATCCATTCATCAGTTGATAGACACTTGCGTTTCTTTTTTCTTTTTTCTTTTCTTTTCTTTTCTGTTTTCTTTTCTTTTCTTTTCTTTTCTTTTCTTTTCTTTTCTTTTCTTTTCTTTTCTTTCTTCTTTCTTCTTTCTTTCTTTCTTTCTTTCTTTCTTTCTTTCTTTCTCTCTCTTTTCTCTTTTCTTTTCCTTTCCTTTCCTTTCCTTTCCTTTCCTTTCCTTTCCTTTCCTTTCCTTTCCTTTCTTTTCTTTTCTTTTCTTTCTTTTCTTTTCTTCTTTTCTTCTTTTTTATTCATGAGAGACACAGACAGAGAGAGAGGCAGAGACCTAGGCAGAGGGAGAAGCAGGCTCCTCACAGGGAGCCTGATGGCGGCGCTTGATCCTGGATCCTGGGATCACGACCTGAGCGGAAGTCAGGCGCCCAACTGCTGAGCCACCCAGGTGTCCCGACATTTGGGTTTCTTCTTCCTTTTGGCTATTGTGAATAATGCTGCTATGAACATGAGTATACAAATATTTGTTTGAGTCCCTGCTTTTGGTTCTCTTAGATATTAACCCAGAAATGGAATTGCTAGATCCTGTGGTAATTCTATGTTCAATTTTTTGAGCAGTCACCATACTGTTTTTCATAGTAGTAGCCCCATTCTTTGTCCCACTAGTAATGTACAAGGCTTCCTGTTTCTCCACATCATCACCAACACTTGTTATTTTCTGGTTTTTTTTTTTTTTTTTTTTTTTTTTTTTTTTTTTTTTTTTTGAGAGAGAGCACCTGTGCTAGGGGGGTAGGGAAGGAGAGGGCTGTAGAGGGAGAGAATCTCCAAGCAGGCTCCACATCCAACACCCAATGTGGGGTTGATCTCAGGACTCTGAGATCATTTCCTGAGCTGAAACCGAGTTGGATGCTTAACTGACCCAGCTACCCAGGCACCCCTGGATTAGTTTGAGTTTCAAAGCACTTTTTACAAAATATTTTTTTTTTTTTTTAAGATTTCATTTATTTATTCATGAGAGAGAGGCAGAAGCAGAAGCAGGCTCTCCTGCTCTGCAGGGAGCCTGATGTGGGAATCTATCCTAAGACCCTGGGATCATGACTTGAGCCAAAGGCAGCCGCTTAATCTACTGAGCCATGCTGTCACCCCTCAAACCACTTACTTAAGTTAAAGAAAACCATTTGTTTAATTTATGTTATGAGGGATGCTTGGGTGGCTCAGCGGTTGAGTGTCTCCTTTGGGCTCGGGTCGTGATCCTGGAGTCCTGGGATGGAGTCCTGCATTGAGCTCCCCACAGGGAGCCTGCTTCTCCCTCTGCCTGTGTATCTCTGCCCCTGTCTCTGTCTCTTATGAATAAATAAATAAAATCTAAAAGATAATTATATTATGAAAATGTTTCTGCATATAGGATAGTTGAAAGACTAGTATAATCAACACTACTCATTTGTTAGCATTTGCCAAAATTTGCTTTCTCTGTCTAAATAGGTTTTTTTCGGGCAGCCCCGGTGGCACAGCGGTTTAGCACTGCCTGCAGCCCAGGGTCTGATCCTGGAGACCTGTGATCGAGTCCCACGTCGGGCTCCCTGCATGGAGCCTGCTTCTCCCTCTGCCTGTGTCTCTGCCTCTTTTTCTGTGTCTCTATGAATAAATAAATAAAATCTTTAAAAATATATATATATATAGTTTTTTTCAGGGCCAGTTGAAGGTAAGTGGCAGACATACTGGATTGGTACTTCATTTTTTTTTTTTTTTTAAGATTTTATTTATTTACTCATGAGAATACACAGAGAGGAGAGAGAAAAGCAGAGACAGAGGCAGAGGGAGAAGCAGGGAGCTCGACGTGGGACTCGATCCCGGGTCTCCAGGATCACGCCCTGGGCCTAAGGCGGCGCTAAACCGCTGGGCCACCTGGGCTGCCCGGATTGGTACTTCATTAATACAGATTTGAATTGTGTAGGTCCACTCTTACATGGGGTTTTTACAGTATAGTAAATGTATTTTCTGCTCCTTGTGATTTTTTTTTTTTTTTAAAGTAATCTCTACACCCAACATGGAGCTAGAGATGAGGAATTGCATGCTCTATTGACTGAGCCACACAGGCACCTCTCTTTAGTTTTTTTAAGATCTAGAATAGTTCCCACCCCTTTTTGTTTTTTATGACAATGAAGCATGGTATAGTGTCGGTGATACAGTGGTCAGTGGTAAGCATAGATGCCTTCCATGACAGTGAAGCATGTTGCTTGTTGAAAAATGCAGATGAGGGGCACCTAGGTGGCTCAGCGGTTGTGCGTCTGCCTTCGGCTCAGGGCATAATCCCCGGATCCGGGATCGAGTCCCACTTTGGGCTTCCTGTGAGCTGCCTGCTTCTCCTTCTTCCTATGTCTCTGTCTCTCTCTTTCTGTCTCTCATGAATAAAGAAATAAAGATTAAAAAAAAAAAAAAGGGATGCCTGGGTGGCTCAGCGGTTTAGTGCCTGCCTTTGGCTTAGGGCATGTTCCTGGAATCCCGGGATCGAGTCCCACATCAGGCTCCCTGTGTGGAGCCTGCTTCTCCCTCTGCCTATGTCTCTGCCTCTCTCTGTGTCTCTCACGAATAAATAAATAAAACCTTAAAAAAAAAAAAAAAAAGAAAAATGTAGAGAACTAAAAAAAAATCCATAACCCACCACTTAGAGATATCCACTTTTTAAAATAAACTTTTAATTTTGGAATCATTTTAGATTTACAGAAGAGTTGTAAATGTAGGCTAGAGTTCTCCTGTACTCTTCATCTAGTTTCCCTCGTTGGTTTTTTGTTGTTGTTGTTGTTTTTGTTTTTAGTTTATACTTGAACAGAGATTTATCTATGCAGCTTATCTAAAATCAGGGTAAATATTCTAATTCACAGACACCATACCTGTTGCTCCTCTTTTGCAAGTCAGAATTTTCCCAAGAAGAGGCTCCTCCATTGTTAATACCTTACACTTCTATGGTATGTTTGTCAAATCCATTGGAACATTAGTGGTAACTAATACCCAGGTTTTATTTGAATTTCTCTAGTGTTTCTACTAAAGCCTTTTCTGTTGAAAGATCTATCCAGGATCCATGTTGAATGTAGTTTTCCTGTTTCCTGAGCCATGACAATTTTTCAGAATTTTATTGTTTTTGTGATAATTTTGAAGAGTCTTGGTCAGGTAGTCATTTATTTAAAGATCTATTTATTTTAGACAGAGTGTGCTAGTGTACGGTGGGGAAGGGCAGAGGAAGCAGAAAAGAGTGAGTCCCAAGCAGACCTGTCGCGGGTCTCCATCTCACAACCCTGA
The DNA here is from genome assembly GCF_018345385.1 of Vulpes lagopus. Classification (NCBI taxonomy): domain Eukaryota; kingdom Metazoa; phylum Chordata; class Mammalia; order Carnivora; family Canidae; genus Vulpes; species Vulpes lagopus. Next base: position 47,547,712 of record NC_054835.1, read on the forward strand.
GATCAGGACCCAAGCCCCTGAGATCGGGACCCAAGCGGAAAGCAAGAGTTGGATACTTAATGGACTTAGTCACCCAGGCACCCCCATCAGGTATTTCGTAGAGTACCCCTCAGTTTGGGTTTGTCTGATGTTTTCCTCATGATCAGACTGGAGTTACAAACCTGGTACAGGTTTTGGGGAGGGAGATACTTTTAATATTTTGTTTCCTATCTTGGCTTTTTATATAATATATTTAATATGTATATATGTTTTACAAAATAAGATTATATACCGTGTCATTGTATAATCTACTTGTTTTTACTTATCAAATGAGAGTAGGAAACTGTATTGAGTTTCAAAGACTGATTTGAAAATATTGTTTTAAAACATAGACTGTTGGTAAATTAAAGACAGCTTTTAAGAGGGATGGTGGTGGTAGTAGTGCCATTTTGTTTTAATTATGCAGTTGGCTTTTTAAAAATTGATTTATGTTTTATATAAAAAGCTCAACTGTTTGGGATTATGATGTGTGTACAAGTCTCCACAGATAATCCAAAAGGGAAAATGAAGAAATGCAAAGAATAGAAAATTTTTTTTAGTAATATAATTTTCTTGGCAAGCAGCTACCTTTTCTAGAAAGTCAGTCTTTTAATGTAATTTGATTGCTTCATAAATATGGGTTTTTAAATATACATATTTTTATTGATTAGTAGACATGTTAAATGATTTGGGAGGAAGCTCAAACTTTTCAAGAAATAATTTGGAATTATTGAAAGCAGCCTGTCTCCTGAATTGCTGACAGTTCTAAAATACGGGTCAGGAAAAGTCAAACTAAGATGGGAAAAAAAAGAACCCTTTAATTTTAGCTGTTGACATAACTTGTTAAATTTAGGTTTTTTTGCTTTTATCATTTTAGTTACTACAGAGGGTAAGAAGTCCATTTGGGTATTTCTTTTATATATTTAAAGCATTTTACACTTTACTATATTGAATTCCATTCATTTTGGATTTTAGGAGAATTTACCTCTTTATGAAAGGGATTATTCAAGATGGAATATGATTGATGATCTTAGTTTCTAGTTTTCTAATTTTCTTCTCAATAGGCTTAGTCTCTCTTCTAATGCTTCTTGCATGCTCAGAGATTTTTATAAGAGTTTTAGAGAAAAATGCAAGTCTGGGTGAATATTAAACACAGTACAATGAATAGAACTTTCTTCACTTTGCAGAATATTTTGCCTGTGTATCCCATAGAACCATCACAGATTCCAGTTTTGGATAAAAGCAGATAAATTTAAAGATAACACAACATTCCTCTTTATGACATGGAATTCTAATGAGTACTGAATTTGGTACAGGACAGTTCTTGGAATGCTTGGCATTCAGGTTATTTTAGGCCATCTCTTTGGGAAATTCAATTAAAGTATTTATTGAATGGCTTTAGTGAACTGAATGGTTGTCTTGGGGATATAAAGAATATAAAATATGACCCCTATTTATAAGATGGTTGTGTTGGGCAGATAAAGGATCTTTTTTTTTTTTTTTTTAAAGATTTTATTTGTTAAAAAATTTTTTTATTTGTTTGAGGGAGAGAGAGAGAGATAGCACGAATTAGGGGAGGGGGGCAGAGAGAGAGGGAGAGGCAGACTCCCTGCTGAGCAGGGAGCCTGATGCAGGGCAGGGCTGAGATCATGACCTGTGCTGAAGGCAGAGATGTAACTGACTGAGCCCCTAGAGGCCCCCAGATAAGGCATCTTATATATTTAATTCAAAATAATAGATGATTAAGAGGCTAGATCATTCTATAGGAAGTAGTACTGGTTTGGGGAGGGGATGTGAGAGCATCTTATGGAAGTCTGGAAGGATTCATTTAAAGCTGAGTAGGAGTTAGGTTCAGAGAGGGGAGGGAAAGGACATTCAGGCAGTGGAAAGGGCATTGTCAAGAGACTCAGAAGCCTGTCCTTGGGGAGTGGTAGGAAAGTTAGGCCGTAGCCAGGCTGTGGGTGGCCTGGATATCTAGTGGTGAGCCTGGACATTATTTTATAGGCGTTTCAGAACCACCATGCCACCTCTCAAGTAATAGTTCTTAACTTTCTGCCTTCCTGAGGAAGCATGACACACGTCTACCAGCGTCACTGTCTCCTCACAGCTGTGCTTAGTCTGGAGAAGGGGGCATACTCTGATATGCTTTTCTTACCCCACTGGGCTAGGTCATGTGGGTTATTTTAATAATGTATCAATCTGGCTTTTCTTCTTTTTTCACAATACATTTATTTCCTAGTAGGGTCTTGTTTTGGGAATAATAGTTTCCACAGGGAAAATAATGCATGAGGCAGATTAAAGCTAAATTAATGACTTTGTAAAAAAAGTGAATCTTTAATTTTTTTTTTTTTTTTTAGCAATTCTTCCTTTGTTTAAATTTTTGTTTTGTTAGTTATGTAAGGAAACTTATGGGGGACCCCTGGCTGGCTCAGCAGTTTAGCGCCTGCCTTCAGCCCAGGGCCTGATCCTGGAGACCCGGGATTGAGTCCCACATCAGGCTCCCTGCATGGAGCCTGCTTCTCCCACTGCCTGTGTCTCTGCCTCTCTCTCTTTCTCTCACTGTCTCTCATGAATAAATAAAATCTTAAAAAAAAAAAAAGAAAGAAACTTATGTATTTTATTGTATGGGTCTTTTAAGTTTTCCTATGGTTTTATTGTTTATATAGCTTAATAATTAAGGACAACTTGGGGTCTAGTCAAGACCCGATTGTGGCTGTTAGTGATTTCTATCAGAGTGCATAGTAGTAATGTTCAGCATAACTCATCAGTCTTCTAAAATCTTGACAAATGCAGTGTGATTCATTCCACTCAAGTTAATTATGAGGAAAATAATTTTTTCATTTCTGATGGAAACAAATGTATAAGTCAGAGATATAGAAATCATCTTCAATTTAGATTGAAGAAATTTTATTTACTACTATTGGCTGCTGCTGATTGATCACAGTTTATTTTTGTTCTTTGAAGTCTGTCTGTAATCAAATAAGCTTTAGCTCTTTTGAAATAACGGAGGAATCTTATATTATTAACCAGAAAAGTTAATTTAAGGAAGATAACACTTTTTTTTTTTAACAATAAAATACATTTTATGACTTGATTTCATGGTGGTCTGGTGGTTATTCTCATATTGTTATAGAAAGAAATCCACAGTGGGAAAAGAACGATGCTTTTACAAATCTCCTTTCTTTTTTACCATCTGTTACTGAAAATGTCTTAGTCCAGGCCTGTCTACCTACCACCTTTGTAGTGCACTATTGATTTCATTTTTCTTCCAGTATTTACTTTTGGTCCTGGACAAATTACCTAGCGATGATGGAATTCTTCAGAAGTATCCTATATTTTGTGCCAAGTGAACTCAATGATTGCTCTCTTTGGAGACATTCTTTCTGAGACTCCGTTTTTGCCTCTAAAGCGTATATACATGGGAAGGGAAATGTATAGGTTTTCCATTTATTAACAACACACAGTGGGGCGCCTGGGTGGCTCAGTGGTTGAGCGTCTGCCTCTGGCTCAGGTTGTGATCCCGGGGTCCTGGGATCGAGTTCTACATCCAGTTCCCTGCAGGGACCCTGCTTCTCCCTCTCTGTGTCTCTGCCTCTCTTCTGTGTCTCTCATGAATAAATAAAATATTAAAACAACAACACACTTATCCTTTTGTATCTATTTCTTCCCAGTTTTTAAAACCTGTGTTGTGACATTGTGATTCATATTTATTTCATTTTTAAAATATTTTATTTATTTATTTGACAGAGAAACAGCACAAGCAGGGGGTGGGGGTGGGGATGAGGGAGAAGCAGGTTCCCACTGAGCAGGAAGCCCCATGTGGGGCTCCACCCCATGGTCCTGGAATCTTGACCTGAGCCAAAGGCAGACACTTAACCAACTGAGCCACCCAGGTGTCCCATGACTCACATTTTAAAAGTAATTTAAAAATTTTATTAAATTATCATAGAGTAAAAGTGGCTTTTTTCTTTTGGTAAGAAAATTTTTTCCAATTTGATACATGTATAGTTAGTGCAGTCATCACCACAGTTAGAATACACAGTATCGCCACCCTGAAAAACTCCTTCCTGCTCTCCTTGGATAGTTACCATCCCCATCCCCTAACCCCAACAACCATTGATCTTTTTCCATCCCTATAGTTTTGGCTTTTTGGAATGTAATACAAATGGAATCATAACAATATTAAGCTTTTAAGACTGGACACTTTTACTCTTTAACATTCATCTAAGATATTCCATATTTTGCAAATTCTTTTTTATTACTGAGTAGTTCATTAAAGGACATTTGGATTGTTTCCAATTTTTAGCAGTTATGAATAGAGCTGCTACAAACATCTGTGTACAGATTTGTGTGTGAACCTACGTTTTCATTTCTCCAGGGTAGCTGTCTGTGGGCAGAGGGGGATTGCTGGGTCATATAGTGAGTATATGTTTAACTTTTTAAGAAACTGTCAACCCTTTTTCTGGAGTGGCTGTACCATTTTATATTCCTACTAGCAATGTATGAGAGTTCTGGTTATTCCACACCACTGATATTATCAATATTTGTAATGTAGCCATTCTAATAAGTATGTAGTAGTATCTAATCATGGTTTTAATTTGCATTTCTCTGATGATTAAAGCCATTGAACATCTTTTCATGTGCTAATTTGCCATCATTATATCCTCTTTGTGGAGTGTTTTTGGAAATCCTTACCCAACTTAAAATTAAAAAAAATTTTTTATTTAAATCCAATTAATTAACATACAATGTATTATTGGTTTCAGAGGCAGAGGTCAGGATTCATCAGTCTTACATAATACCCAGTGCTCATTACATCATGTGTCCTCCTTAATGTACATCACCCAGTTACCCATCTCCCCCACCCCAGTTGTTTTCTTATTATTGAGGTTTGAGAGTTCTTTGTATATCCAGATATATATAGATCCTTTTTCAGATATGTGATTTGCAAATACTTTTCTCTTCATCTTTAGCATTTTTTTCATTCCTTTAACAGTGTCTTTCAAAGAGTAAAAATGTTTAATTTTGATCAGCTTTATCATTTTTTCCTTTGGATTGTACTAAGATCTAAATCTATCTTCAGGATAGATTTTAAAATGTTTCTTTCCTATAAAAGTAGTGAAAGCTAACTTAGTGATAGAAATTATCTCATAAGGTTGACTTTTGTGGAAAGTGCAAATGTTATCATTTTCTGGAAAGGTGATGCTAATTAAAATACTCTTCAGTCTTAGGGACACCTAGGACTTTTGCTTAACCAAAGGAGATGACTGGCTTAGGTTTGGGAGGATTTTCCTGCTTTCTCTTTAATGGTAATCTCTAATATAGTCAAAATACGTATACTTTTATAAAGCAGAATTATGTAGGAAATCAGTAAGACTGTTTCAGAGTTAAAATGGTAATCCTTTACATTCACATTGGATGCCTTTGGAAGTGTTTGGGTTTGAGTTTCTATTCTTTGAACAGCATTGGAGCCTCCATTGTGGGTCTAGAGTCGGTGTCATGGCTAAGGGCATGAACTGGGTTATACTGTTTGGATTTGAATCCTGCCTCTGTTACTTACCGTGTAACTGTGGGTAAGTAACTTTTTTGTGCTTTAGTTTCCTTGTCATAAATGGGAATGGAAAAAATAATAGTATCCACCTTATAAGGTCATCATGGGGATTAAATTAGATTCCATAGAGTATTTTCAACAACATCCAGTACACAGTAAGCATTCAGTAAATGGTTCTTATTGCTGAAGTAGTTTTATGGTGAAGTCATTTAAAACAAATGTTAGAGAATTATATTTTCAACAGGCAGAATAACCAAATATTGCACCATTTTTCTCCCATGCCCACCTTTTTCCCTCTTGATACACTTCCTGTTATTAGTAATCAGTAACTCTGGCCAGTGTTATTAGCCGTTATGTGTGTAGACAGTGCTCAGCCCAGTGTTTCACTTCCTGCGAGGCACTAATTAGAGGTACATATGTATCAGTTAGTTCCAACTGCCTGAAACATCAGCCTGGACTGGCTTACACTAGAAAGAAATTTCTCAGCTCACCTAACTGCAAAGTCCAGGCATAGCTAGCTGGAGTCAGGGCTCAAGTAGTGACGGGAGGACTCCATTCTCCCCTGAATCCGCTCTGCCGTTTCCTGTGCATGCTTCAGTTGTAGGCGCTCTTTGTTAGAAATACGGCCGCAGCATGTTCAACCCCTGGAGCCCGTCAGATTTGGGTGTAGCAAGAAGGAACACTTGTCTCTTTCCCAGAAGCCTCAGCAAAAGCCCCGTGTCTCATTGGTTCTTATGGGGTCACACGTCCTACCCTGGGCCAACCTCTGTGTTTGCGGCTGGGGCTTGGATTGGTCGGTCGTGGTCACGTGGTAGCATTGGCCTCCCTGGTGTAGTCGGGTCTTGAGGAGACTTACGGACTGAGAGCGAGGGACAGGTGACTTCTTAAATGGGAAACACGAGCTTTTATCACCGGGAAGAGGACTGGGTGCTGGGTGGCCCAACGACTAATGATACTAGTCTCTGCTGTAGGTCGGCAGCAGGTTGCAGGAGTTCGTGGATTGGGTTTGGGCCCTTGGTTTCTGATTCCCGCCTCCTGCCTGTGGAGTTCTGTACTCCCGAGCTTGTGTTCCCCACGGGGCCGCAGTTGTAGGAAGTCAGTGTCTTACATTCTTTTTGTGAATGTTGGACATTTTTGACAGGGAGAGAAAGAACCAAGGCCGATAGAGGTAGATCCCACAATGGGCGGCCGTGGAGCTTCTTCCTCTGTTGATGGGATTCGTGGGACTCCGCTCCTTTCCCTGGGCCTCCCTGCCCCCGTGGGAGAGGCTCGTCGGGACCCGGCTGGTCAGCGGCTGCGCCGGGACCAGGCTGTGGTGGCCAGGCTTGTATGCTGGTGACAGGGCTGTGTCCTGTCCTCGCAGGAGCGTCTGTCGCCCCAGTGAGGCGGGTCTGGGCCAGTAGTTCTACATCTCTTTTTTTTTTTTTTTTTAATTTTTATTTATTTATGATAGTCACAGAGAGAGAGAGAGAGAGAGAGAGAGAGAGGCAGAGACACAGGCAGAGGGAGAAGCAGGCTCCATGCACCGGGAGCCCGACGTGGGACTCGATCCCGGGTCTCCAGGATCGCGCCCTGGGCCAAAGGCAGGCGCCAAACCGCTGCGCCACCCAGGGATCCCTAGTTCTACATCTCTTACCGGGCGTTTTCTGGAGTCCACCCTGGCATGGTCTGTGGCATCATCTCACTTTGACTCTGTGTTTGAGAAAGCACTTTAACTTCATCAGGAGTATGTGCAGGAAGGTCATGCTGTTTTCTGAAAAACCAGAGAAAACGAGTCTAAGACCTGCTTCGTACCAAGACGCACGCTGCAGCAGAGTACCCCAGTGAGGTTCGGGTAGGACCCGATGACCAGCACCGATTAACAAAGGTTAATTGTGAGAGAAACCTTCACATCCTTTTCTGAGGTAGGCACTGGAACCTAAGGAATCAGATGTTAACTCTTTATTAAGTCATTTACCCACAAAGCTCCTGACGTTACTAGTTCTGCTTCTAACCTCTACTTATATATTAGCGTTACTGAGATTTCCTTGGCAAATATGCTTGGGGACTAATGTTGGCAGGAGTCTGTGATCTCTGTAGCTACTTTTAGGGGTTATCTTGCCTGGATGAGTGACCTACAAGTATACTTCTCCAATGGCTTTTCTTCCATAATCATAGAGATAGATAAAAGAGATGAAAATAACTCCTCTGTTAAGTAGATAAAGTAGTTACATAGAGTGTTATTTTGTTTCCTACAATTACAGTGTATGTTGAGATCAGTGAAGTGATTCTACTTTATATAAATAGAAAATTTGGAATTTTAGGGAAATAACAATAGCTAACACTTAACTGAGCACTTACTGTGTGCCAGGCGTTCTTATAAGTGTTCCACGCATGTTATTTCACCTAATCCTGCATTAACCATAGGAGGTAGGCATTAGTTGTCTTGCCATTTTAGAGGTAAGTTGAGATACCAGAGGTTAAGTCATTTGCCCCAGGCCATGCAGCTGGTGAGTGTCTGAGTGACAGGGCTGATGGTGAGTGAGGGGGGCTTGTGAGTTCTGAATGCAAGTCCTCTGGCTATGAGCCTGTGCTTTGGATCATTGTGCTACATTCCCTCCCTAAGAAAGATTTTAGCTTGTGCATTCTTAGTTTCTCTTTTTACTTCTTTTTGTAATATTTTCTAGATGTGGGCTGAGTTTTACAGGAAATATTTGCTCATTCTGGGGCCTCTGGTGTCCGTGGATTTATCTGTCTACTGTTGTTGTTATCTGGCAAGCAAACACTGTATGCTTGTTTGTATCAGTAGTTTCCAGTAAGGAATGGTTTTACCCCCCAGGGGACATTTGCTCATGTTTGGAGACCCTTTTAGTTGTCACAGGTTGGGAGATACTACTTGCATCTAGTGAGTAGAGGCCAGAGATGCTACTACACATCTTAAAAAGCACAGGACAGCCTCCTGAAACAAAGAACTGTTTGGCCCAAAGTATCAGCATCAGCTGAGGTCTGTGTAATAAGTTAGTGATCATGTAATGCCATTCTTTTTTTTTTTTTTTTTTAAGATTTTATTTATTTATTCACAAGAAATACAGAGAGAGAGAGAGGCAGAGACCTAGGCAGAGGGAGAGGCAGGCTCTCTGTGTGGAGTCCGATGCAGGACTCATCCTGGTACCCAGACCACGCCCTGAGCTGAAGGCAAGATGCTCAACCACTGAGCCACCCAGGCATCCCTTATTTATTTATTTTAGAGAAAGGGAGAGAAGAATCCTCAAGCAGACTGCCTGTTGAGTGTGCAGCCGGCTGTGGGGTTTGATCTCATGACCCTGGGATAACGACCTGAGCTGAAATCAAGATTCAGACCCTCAACCAACCAAGAGCCACCCAGGCGCCCCTGTTTGTTGAATTATCTTGTGAATAGCAGATTTGTTGTTTTTCTTGTTAATAGTTAATTTGCTAAATGTAAATAAACATTTAAAATATCCTGGCAGTGCCTGGGTGGCTCAGTGGTTGAGTGTCTGCCTTTGGGTCAGGTGATGATCCCAGAGTCCTAGGATGGAGCACCATGTAGGGCTCCCTGCTCAGTGGGGAGCCTGCTTCTCCCCCACCATCTGTCACTCCTCCTGCTTGTCTTTGCGCTCTCATTCTCTATCAAACAAATAAATAAAATCTTAAAAAAAAATACATCCTGTAATTTTAAAACCATGTTTTGGTTTTTTTTTTTTTTTTTTTGGTATTTTTTAATTAAAATTAAATTTTAATTTAATTAAAAATTTCAAACTGAGAAAAGTAGATAATATTATACCACATGTGCATACCAGCCATTTTAATAAGTACTAACAAAGGCTGAGGTTCTTTTTGAATTTTTGTTGACATATTCCTTAGAAATTTCTACATTTTTGACATACAAGTATCTCGAAGTTGAAGGGGCCTGGACCTCTGTTGACGTCATCCTGCCTCCCTCACTGCCACTGTGTTTTGGGTGCCCATCCACAGGTGTCTGCCCTCAGTTTTCACTGCAGTGCACAGGCAGCAGATGGCTAAAGACCAGCTGGAAGAGCATGGGCCAGTTTGTCCTCAAAGCTGGAGGGGCCAGGCAGGAGTGTGGGCTGGAAAGAGGCGAGAGGGTCAGATAAATATCTGGAGCCAGTTGCTAAGTTGGAAGGTAGGGAGGAGCAGGAGAGTGAGTAAGATAGGAGCAGGCATGAAAAGCATGAAAAGCAGTCTCCAGCTTGATGGAGCTGGTGACTAGAAGTCAGCAAGAGTGATCCTCGGAAGCAGGATTATGATTGTCAGGTCAGAGGATTTTAGGTCTTCTCTGCCCAGGCTTTGTGCTCTTGATAAGTGAGTGATCTAGCTGGGGAGAAGCTGTGATTGAATTCTCAGTACCTCTTCCTTGGGCTGCGGTAGTGGTCTCTTATTAATGGCAATGCCCGCCTCTCACCAGTTCTCCACAGGACTTCTAAACAAGAGATTCCTTCCTTTCTTAATTTTTTAATTTTAATTTTTTTAGAATTTTACTTATTTATTCATGAGAGACAGAGAGAGAGAGAGAGAGGCAGAAACATAGGCAGAGGGAGAAGCAGGCTCCCCACGTCGAGCCTGATGTAGGGATCCCAGAACTCCAGGATCCAGCCTTCAGCTGAAGGCAGATGCCTAACCACTGAGCCACCCAGGCGCCCATAATTTTATTTTTAGAGATTTATTTATTTGAGGGGAGGGCAGAGAAAGAGGGAGGGAGAGAGAGTCTTAAGCGGGCTCTGCACTGAGCGTGGAGCCTGATCTCATGATCCTGAGATCACAACCTAAGCAGAAACCCAAGATTCGGATGCTTAACCAAATGTGTCACCCAGGTGCCCCAGATTCCTTCCTAATTTAAAATCTGTCATGGCTCATTGCCTGTGGAGTGAAGCTCTCCCTTCTTGTGGCACATGAGGCCATTTGTATCTCCTCCTCTTCCCCTGACACAGCTGGAATTGAAGTCACATAGTTTCTCCTCAGTGAGTTCACTTGAACTCTTCTCTCTCAAAAGCCCACATATGCTCTCCCTATCATCTCTGCATGGTGAACTTCTGTTCACCTTTTGAGGCCAGCTCATGCCTTTCGGCAGATGGAATAAGTCTTTGTAACTGTTCATTTGTGCTTTGCTGCTCTTGTTAGAATCCGAGTTTCTTGAAAGCAGTGATGCCATGCTCTGTCTTTGACTTTAGTGCTGCTAGCACAGGCCCCAGCCTCGGGAAATCTTTGTTGAATTATTAGGCAGTTCAAACTTGGATTTTAGCCAGTTTTTTATGTTGGTGGGAAAAAATCCTGCATGGCATAGATTTTGATTCTCTGCAGTCACAGTCACTGAATTACAAGACTGAAATTGGGAAGTTTGGATATGAAACATTTCTGTACCTTCTGGTTTTTTAAAAAAGAAGCTTTCACTGTTTGTTACACTCTGCCATATTCAAAGTCATGTTTCATTTATACATTTGCCTCATTTATACATTTGATGTGTTGTTTGTATGATACTGACTTAGGATTGACATTTTGCTTGGATCTTAGTAAGACTTCATAAACTATAAAAGAAAAACAGATTTTGTAGCATCAGTAGCCACTGCTCAGCTGCAACCTTGATCAGAAGTCTGGTTGAGAGTCACTATTCAGATAGATAATTAATCCAGCTGAGTAGGAATTAGGCTAGAGTTTAGTAAGATTTTAAAACCTTCTCTGATTTGTTCTTTCTTCCTGTCTTTAGGATTTTTGTCCCTGAGTCATGGAAGACAGAAGAGCTGAGAAGTCATGTGAACAAGCGTGTGAATCACTTAAGAGGCAGGACTATGAAATGACCCTCAAGCATTGCACAGAGGCCCTCCTTTCTCTTGGCCAGTACTCCATGGCCGATTTCACAGGGCCATGTCCACTGGAGATAGAAAGCATCAAAATTGAGAGTCTTCTTTACAGAATTGCCTCATTTTTGCAACTGGTGAGTAAATACTGTTGAAAACCCATTGCTGAACCATGTAAAATGGACTTTTTCATTGAGTGGGGACAGTTGTTGGTCACAATCACATAATTCTGGGCTGACGAGATGAGTGACATGGTTAGTGATTACTGAATACGTTTGATTGTAACAACTGTTTTTAAGCCTTTAAACTTGTACTAATATATAGCATTTTGGGTTAGTCACTCATTCAGCAAATATTGAGTATATATTATGTGCTGGACACTGGCCTAGGTACTTGGTATACATTGGTGAAAAAGAAAAAGCTTCATGGTATTTTTTCTAGTAGGGGACAGACAATAAACAATTTGTCTTATACATAGGTAGACACTTTAGACTGTTAGAAAAAAAAAGTCAGGGCAAGGGAGGTTGAAGATACTGGGGTTAAGGATGTGGTTGTAGTTTTGAATTGAGTGGTCAAGACTGACTTCACTGAACAGGTGATATGAAGGAGGTAAGGGAGTAAGCCATGTCAAAATCTAGAGGAAGAGCATTACAGGCAGTGGAAACAGTCAGTGCAAAGACCCTGAGGCAGAAGCCTACCTGGCATGTTTGAGGCCAGTGTTCTGGCATGTTTGAGAAATAGCTAAGAGGCCAGTGTCCTGGGGGAGGATAATGGCTAGATCCTGTGGCCCTCTAGGTCCCTGTAAGGACCTATTTTTCTTCTACTTAAGATGGGGAGCTCTTGTGGGATTTTGGGCAAAGGAGTGGCATGATCTGATTTGGCAGGAATTCTTTGGCTTTTGAGTTGAAAATAGGCTGTAGAGGAGTAAGTATAGAGGCAGGGGACTAGTTTGGAGGCTATTGGAATAATCCAAGCCAGAGATGATAATGTCTCAGACAAAATGGTGGTAGTGGAGAGAGTGAGAAGTGGTTTGGTTCTGATTCTAAGTTGAAGGTAGAACTAGTAAGATTTCCTAACACATGAATGCAGAGAGGAAGAAGGAGGGAGTAGTCACAGATTCCTTACTTCAATATTGTTTTGTCTGAGCAATTGGAAAGTGGAGTTTCCTTTAACTGAGATGACAGGGCTGTGGATGGTGAGCAGGTTTTGTGGGGGAAGATCGGAGTTCAGTTTTGGACATACTGAGTCTGAGATGTCATTTAGATACCCATCTCGAGATGCTGAGTAAGAAGTCAGGTATGCAGGTGTGCAGTTTGGAAGAGAGGTCTGGGTCAGAGATACTGACGTAAGAGTTGATGGCCCATAAGTGATATCTCTGTAAAGTCTTGAGCCTGGGTCAGATCACCAAGGAAATGAGTGTACGTAGAGAAGAGGAAGGGACTGAGGACTTAGATTATGGCAATACAGTGTTAGGAGGCTGGGGAGAAGAGGAAGGACCAGAAGAGCAGCCTGGAGTAACCCTTGATGGAAGGGAAAGCCAAGGGAGGGCTACGTATAGGCAGCCAGGTGAGGAAAGTGGATCCAAGTGAAGGAGTGTTTAGCAGCGTCAGTTGCTGTGAACTGAGTAGTGACAGTTGTGAGTTGACTGGGATGTGATAGTGTATCTGAATGGGAATATGGAAATGTAGTGTGTGTCTACCTGGATACAGTACAGGTCATTGGAGACCTCCGTGAGAACAGCTTCCATGGAGTGATAGGTGAACAGCTGACTAAGGAGAGTCATGGGGGGCAGCCCTGGTGGCATAGCGGTTTGGCGCTGCCTGCAGCCTGGGGTGTGATCCTGGAGACCCGGGATTGAGTCCCACATCGGGCTCCCTGCATGGAGCCTGCTTCTCCCTCTGCCTGTGTCTCTGCCTCTCTCTCTGTGTGTCTGTGAATAAATAAATAAAATCTTAAAAAACAAAATAAAACCTTTTTTAAAAAAAAAAGGGAGAGTCATGGGGAAGGAATTGAAATTCACGAGTATAGATAGTTCTTGAGTTTTGTCCCAAAGAAGCACAAAAAAGTGGCAGTGGTAGCTGATGGGAGAAGTGAAGTCAAGAGAAGGATTTTTTATTTTAAAGAGTTTACTTATTTATTCATGATAGACATGAGAGAGAGAGAGAGAGAGAGAGAGAGAGAGAGAGAGAGGCAGAGACACAGGCAGAGGGAGAAGCAGGCTCCATGTAGGGAGCCCGACACGGGACTTGACCCCAGGACTCCAGATCACACCCTGGGCCAAAGGCAGGTGCTGAACCGCTGAGCCACCCAGGGATCCCTAAGAAGGATTTTTTTTTTATGATTTTATTTATTGGGGGATCCCTGGGTGGCTAAGTGTTTAGCGCCTGCCTTCGGCCCAGGGCGTAATCCTGGAGACCCGGGATTGGGTCCCACATTGGGCTCCCTGCATGGAGTCTGCTTCACCCTCTGCCTGTGTCTCTTCCCCTCTCTCTCTCTCTCTCTCTCTCTCTGTCTCTCATGAATAAATAAAATCTTAAGAAAAAAAGATTTTATTTATTTATTTGAGAGAGGGAGAACGAGCGAGAGAAAGCATGAGCTGGTGGAGGGGCAGAGGGAGAAGTAGCCTCCCTGCTGAGCAGGGAGCCCGATGCGGGACTCAGTCCCAGGACCCCAGGATCATGACCTGAGCTGAAGGCAGATGCTTAACTGACTGAGTCATCTAGGTGCTCCAAGAGAGGGATTTTTTAGTTTTTTATTTTAATTTTTAAAGATTTTATTTACTTATGCATTAGAGACACACACAGAGAGGTGGAGACATAGGCAGAGAGAGAAGCAGGCTCCATGCAGGGAGCCCGACAGGTGGAAAGCCAAGTGTGCTGGGAAGCAGGTAGACATGGTGTGACAGTCCACAGAAATTCTTTTCTCAAGGTTTTGGTTTTCTCAGTGAAGTCGTTAACTGAGGGCGATCATGAAGGAGGAGGTTCTGGTGATTTGGAGCTAGAGAAAGTGAGAAGTAGGAGCAAGTAAATGGACAGAGAAGTACATTGTAATGTTTACTTGTAGAGTACTATGTAATCCTCGGAGCATACATGAATTAGTTTTGCTCTGTGAATATTATATTTGAAGCATTAATAATTAAAGTTTGAAGCAAAGCTGAGCCTTTTTTTAAAATTTAATAAAATCTGTTTTAAGCAGTCCTTGAACTACTTACTTTTATCTTGTATTTTTTATTTTGCAGAAAAACTATGGGCAAGCTGATGAAGATTGTAGGCATGGTATGTTTAAAAATGGTATTGTTTTCTGTTTTGGAAATATTGGGTTATTTAAATTAGCAATGTTTAAGATTATGTTTTTTATATGCTAATTTCAAGAGAGATTAAAAACTCTACCTTACTGTGGTGACTGGTAACTAATTTGGATGACAGCTTACCTGTCCTGATGAGTGTACACTTGAATATTGTTCCTAGTCACAGATGAGAACATTGATAGTGTCCTTTTCAAATTTGTGTGAATATTTTCAGTCAGTAAGAGCCAAATTTTAAGAATTGTAACACACAGTGATTAAATGTTAAGCTTGGAAGGATTGAAATGCTTGCCTGTCCCTCCTAAAATGTGTTTTCCTTTCAGTATAGATTTCCCTTAGAGAGGAAAGATTGTCTGGGGTGCTGCTTCATGCTTTTTCCTGTTTTCTTTGGGCGAGAAATTAATTAAGAAGATTCTTGCTCCTTGGGTACTTATAGAATAGGAATCATTTTCTTCATGATTGCTGCGAGTTCACTGGAATGAATCTAGGAGTGATTGGGTGAGGGTGTTCAGCGTACATTCTCACACACTTTTGGTGGGATCTTTGGCACAGCTCAGTGATTTAAATAATATAATGTTTCATTTATCCAGAATTTGGGAAAGGGGTGCTGAAGTGTTAAACAGAAGTTAACCTTGTTTATTACACTTTTGTATCAAAACTTTTAGAAGTATTAATGGTTTTTGTTGTAAACCTTACAAAACCGTCTTATTCCTGTGGCATAATGGACCTAATTTAACCATTCACTGAAGAATGTGAACCTCCTTAAATAAAATCTTTTCTATCTGTGGACATTTAAAATTACCAACAAGCCAAAATAAGTAAGTCAAATGATATAGGGGAATATGAAGAAGTGAATGGTTTCCCCTTTTTACCTCATCTGAAGAAGTCATTGTTGCTAGTTTGCTGTATCTTTGGTGCCTTTCTTTATAGTGACTAACACAGATGCTTATCATATGTAGATAGGGGTTTTCCTTTAAAAATTAAGAAGGGGGCAGCCCGGGTGGCTCAGCGGGTTAGCGCCGCGTGCAGCCCAGGGCGTGATCCTGGAGACCTGGGATCAAGTCCCACGTCGGGCTCCCTGCATGGAGCCTGCTTCTCCCTCTGCCTGTGTCTCTCTCTCTCTTTCTCTCTCTCTCTCTCTCTCTCTCTCTCCATGTCTTTCATGAATAAACAAATTAAAAAAAATAAAAATTAAGAAGGATTTATGTGACTAACAGATTTCTTATATACCAACAGATCATGGATATCTTTCTAAGTTCCACCAGTTCCAATTACTGCTTAATATTCCATACTGTGTTTCATATTTACTTAAAAATTCTCCCATTGATGGGCATCAGGTGGTTATAGTTTTCTAGTTTGTCAATTATAATCCATCTTGTAATAAAAATTTATTCTTGGGGATCCCTGGGTGGCGCAGCGGTTTGGCGCCTGACTTTGACCCACGGTGCAATCCTGGAGACCCGGGATCGAATCCCATGTGGGGCTCCCGGTGCATGGAGCCTGCTTCTCCCTCTGCCTATGTCTCTGCCTCTCTCTCTCTGTGTATGTGTGTGACTATCATAAATAAATAAAAAAATTTAAAAAAAATTTATTCTTAATGTTTGTTTCTGTAGTATAGTCTTAAAAGTTGGATGTCTAGGTGAAGGAGTTTTATTTAATTTTTAGAAATTACTTATTTTTAAAAGGTTTTATTTTATTTTTATTTATTTTTAAAAGATTTTATCTATTCGACACAGAGAGAGAGCTCAAGCAGGGGGAGCAGCAGAGGGAGAGGGAGAAGCAGGCTAGCCGCTGAGCAAGGAGCTCCATGGGACCCTGGGATCATGACCTGAGCCAGAGGCAGACACTTAACTGAGCCACCCGGGCACCCCTGTTTTGTTTTCTTTATTTTTTAAAAAACTTTTTAGAGAGAGTAAGAGTGAGAGAGTGAGGGAGGGGCAAGAACAGGAAGAGGGAGAGAGAATCTTAAGCAGACCCCCTGCTGAGTGAAGAACTAGATGTGGGCCAATCTTCTCACCCTGAGATCATGACTTGAGCTGAAATGAAGAGTCGGACACTTAACTGACTGTGCCACCCAGGTGCCCATGGGTAAAGGAGTTTTAAAAATTGAATATCTGGTGGGATGCCTGGGTGGCTCAGCAGTTGAGCACCTGCCTTGGGCCCAAGGCATGATCCTAGAATCTGGGGATCAAGTCCCACATTGGGCTCCCTGGATGGAGCCTGCTTCTCCCTCTGCCTGTATCTCTGCCTCTCTCTCTCTCTCTCTGTCTCTCATGAATAAATAAATAAAATCTTAAAAAAAAAATTGGATATCTGGGGCACCTGGCTGGCTCAGTGGTTGAGCGGCTGCCTTTGGCTCAGGTCGTGATTCCGGGGTCCTGGGATCAGGTCCCGCATCGGGCTCCCCACGGCAAGCCTGCTTCTCCCTCTGTCTATATCTTTGCTTCTCTCTCTCTTTGTCCCTCATGAATAAATAAAATCTTCAAGAAAATGGATATCTGGGTTAAAATTATATGCTTATAGTTTTAATGGAACACTGTCAGATTTGTTTCCGATGCACACACTTCTGTAGCAATACATGAGAATGCCTATGCTGTAATCTTAGTAGTACTGGAACCTGTCAGTCTTGACATTTTGCCAGTCTCATGTGAGAGAAACAGATCCTCTTTGTTTAATTTTCACTCCCCTGAGTATTAGTGAGATTGGTACAGTTTTCTCATTTTGGAGACGTACAAAGTCCCAGAAGGTTAAATGACTTGTGAAAAGTCACAGACCAGTAAATGAGTAAACGCTGCTAGTGAAGGAGCATATGGAAAGTGTTGCATTTTTCTGTTGTCTTACTTAGCATTTTAAAGTTAGATACTATTTTACAACTACTTAATTATTAAAGTAAATGTTTAACCAGGAAACTTTTGGAGGTGATGGATATGTTTATTAGCTATATCTTGCTGACAGTGACATGGGTGTGTATATATATATATATATATATATATATATATATATATGCAGACTTACCAAATTTATACATTGTGTGTTTTTTTTTTTTAATATACCAATTATACCTCTATAATGTTGGGAGAAAAAAGTTTAACCAACATCAGGATAAAGTTGTAATGCAATAAGTACACTCTTGTGTTAGTGGAGTGTGAGGGAGAATGCAGCTTGGTAATACATTTATACCCTTTGACCCACTAATCTTATTTCTGGGATGCTATCCCAAGTAAATAATCCAAAAGAAGGAAGAAATTGTATGTGCAGTGGTGTTCAGTGCAGCGCTGTGTATAAAAGTGAAAAATCATTTAGCTTCCAGTATGGGAGGAGTTCTCTAATTAAATTCAGTGCATTCCTTGTTACCATTTATGTGATATGGAAGAACTTGGAAAATGCTTATTACCTGAGTGCAAAAGCAGCATATATGAAGTTGTTTATTTGAAATAGATATTTGGTAGTATTGGCTAAGTTTATATGTATGTATTGCTAGCTGTAGGTTCTGTTCTTAGATGAATTTTTTTTTTCTTTCAACTTTTGGAAATGTTATATAAGATAAAATACCATGATTAGGCAGTGGGTTAGTAATACAAAGCAAGTCAAGAATTTCAGTCTGTTAATGATGACCCTGTTTTGTAATGCTGGAGAGCTGTGGAATAGCTCCTCTCCTACTGGCCCTAACCTTACGCTTCCCTTTTTTATACCATATTGTTTTGACGTCTGTTCCCTTACTGTCAGGCTGTCAGTTTGCATTCCTTGCAACTCTCAACATGTCTCATTGTAACTACCTTCCACCTCTTTTCCATTTGCTGCTTCTGACTTTCAGATTTCACTTTGTCGGGCAGGGTTAGGAAATCTGATAGGCATTGTTTGTTACAGAATTAAAAAACATTAGTTGTTTTTTTTGTAATGAAGAAATTAAAATATTTTCTTGTAAGAAAATGGAAGTTTGTTTATCTATTTTTTAAAGATTTTATTTATTTATTAGAGAGAGAGAGAGAGAGATCGAGATCGAGATCACAAGCAGGGGGGAAGGGCAGAGAGAGAAGCAGACTCCCCACTGCTGATGTATTACCAAATGTATAAATGTATTACCAAGCCTGATGTGGGACTTGATCCTGGGACCCTGGGATCATGGCTCGAGCCAAAGGCAGATGCTCAACCAACTGGGCCACCCAGGTTCCTGGAAAATAGAAGTTTAATAAGCATCCATATTCTCAAAACTTAGAGTGTAACATTATCATATTCCCTTTTTTTCTGAAATATTTGAAAACAATGACAGACCTCATGTTATTTACCTCCTAAATACATTAGTACACATCTCCAAAAAATAAGGCCATAATTGTATAACAACAGTTTTATTATGAACCAAATAAGATTGACCGTGATTCCTTAATATTACCTAAAGTCCAGTCTATAATCAGATTTTTGGGGATCCCTGGGTGGCTCAGTGGTTTAGCACCTGCCTTTGGCCCAGGGCGCCATCCTGGAGTCCCAGGATCGAGTCCCATGTTGGGCTCCTGGCATGGACCCTGCTTCTCCCTCCTCCTGTGTCTCTGCCTCTTTCTCTCTCTCTCTCTCTCTCTCTCTCTCTCTCTCTATTATGAATAAATAAATAAATAAATCTTTAAAAATATAATCAGATTTTTTGGTTATTCCCAAAATGTTTTTTATGGCTGATTTTTTTCAAGCCAGGAACTAATTAGAATAATAAAATTTAAAGTTGGAATTTTACTTCAAAAAGAGTGAATAGAATCTAAGTAAGGACTTGAGGGCATCTTAAAAATGAACTATATATAGGCTCTATGTTCAGGGACCTTAGTTCTGAGTTTGGTGTTGTGTTGTAGATAGTGAGAGTTGTCACACTTGTGAACACTGGGTAAATGAGGTGGGCATTCTGTTTTCATTTTCTGAACATAAGTTTAACTGGAATTAAAATTAAGACTTAAAAATACCAAAATAGAATGAGAAAAATGGCAAAAGTGAAATAAAAAGAAAGTATCAACTAAAGGAGTATTATGCTACATGTAATACATAGATCAAACTCAATCATCATAAACATCAATGAATATTTTTCCTAACGTGGCCAGATTTTTAAACCCTAGGTGAGAATGTCATTTTTTTTTAAGTAATATTTATACCTAGCATGGAGCTCAAACTCAAAACTCTGAGATCAAGATTTGCATGCTCTACCAATTGAGCCAGCCAGGTGACCAATCATTAATTTGTTTTTAATTGATGTATGGCTGACACAGTGTTAGATTAGTTTCAGGTGTGTATAGCATAGTGCTTCAACAGGTCTATAGGTTATGTTGCTGTGTTTACCACAAGTATAGCCATCATCTGTCACCATACAATGCTGTTACAGTTCCATTGACTATTCCCTATTTCCCTATGCTGTACCTTTCTTTCATCCTCCTGACTTACTCATTCCATAACTGGAAAGCTGTAGTATAGATCACTCCCTTATCACTCCCTTCACCTGTTGTCCCCTCCCCGCCCCGCCCCCATCATCAGTCTGTGCTCTGTATTTATGGTTGTTTCTGTCTTTTAAATTTGTTTAGTTTTTTAAATTCCACATTTAAGTGAAATCATATGGTATTTATCTTTATCTGATTCATTTCACTTACTGATACTGTCTAGGTCTATCCATGTTGTCACAAATGGCAAGATCTCATTCTTTTTCATTGCTGAGTAACATTCTATAGTGTGCATATATTTGTGTGTGCCTGCAGTGTACTGCATCTTCTTCTTTTTTTTTTTTTTTTAAAGATTTTATTTATTTATTCATGAGAGACACAGAGAAAGAGAGAGAGACAGAGACACAGGCAGAGGGAGAAGCAGGCTCCATGCAGGGAGCCCGACATGGGACTTGATCCCCGGACTCCAGGATCACACCCTGGGCTGAAGGCGGTGCTAAGCCGCTGCGCCACCCAGGGATCCCTGCATCTTCTTTTTTTAAAAAAAGATGTTAAGGGCAGCCCCGGTGGCTCAGCGGTTTGGCACTGCCTGCAGCCCGGGGTGTGATCCTGGAGACCCAGGATCGAGTCCCATGTTGGGTTCCCTGCATGGAGTCTGCTTCTCCCTCTGCCTGTGTCTCTGCCTCTCTCTCTGTGTGTCTATGAATAAATAAATAAAATCTTAAAAAAAAAGATTTTTAAAAATTATTTATTTTACAGTGTGCATATGCATGGGCACTCAAAGGAGAATAGAGAGAGGGGCAGGAGAGAAAGAGGGAAAGAATCCTGACATGATCTCAATGACCCTGAAATCAGGACTTGAGCTGAAACCTAAGAGTCAGACATTTAAAGGGAGTGAGCCACCCAGCAACCCCTGTACTGCATCTTCTTAATCTATTTTTTTTTCTTATTAATCTATTTATTCATCAGTGCACACTTGGGTTGCTTCTATATCTTGGCTGTTGTAAACACTGCTGCAATAAACATAGAAGTGCATATATATTTTTTTAAATTAATGTTTTTGTTTTCGTTGGGTAAATAGCCAGTAATGGAATTACTGGATTGTATGGTATTTCTATTTTTAATTTTTTGAGGAACTTCCACACTGTTTCCCACAGTGGCTGCACCTAATTTGCATTTCTACCAATAGTGCAGAAGGGTTCATTTTTCTCCACATCCTCACAACACTTTTTTTTTTCTTTTTGATTATAGGCATTCTGACAGGTATGAGGTGATATGTCATTGCAGTTTCGATTTGCATTTCCTGATGATAGTGATGTTTAACATCTTTTCATGTATCTATTGCCCATCTTTATGTCTTCTTTGGCAGAATGCCTATTCAGGTCCTTTGCCCATTTTTTAATCAGGTTGTTTATTTTCTTGGTGTTGAGTTGTATAAGTTCTTTTTATATTTTGGGTGTCAACCCCTTTTTGGATGTATTATATGCAAATATGTTTTGCCATTCAGTAGGTTGCCTTTTCATTTTGTTGATGGTTTCCCTTGCTGTTCAGAAGCTTTTTATTTTGGTGTAGTCCTAGTAGTTTATTTTTGCTTTTGTTTCCCTTGCCTGAGGAGACATATCTAGAAAAATGCTGCTGAGGCTGATGTCAAAGAGATTACTGCCTTTGTTTTCTTCCAAGAGTTTTATGGTTTCAGGTCTTACTTTTAGGTATTTAATCCATTCTGAGCTTATTTTTGCCTATAGTGTGTGAAAGTGGTCCAGTTTCATCCTTTTTTTTTTTTTTTAAGATTTTATTTATTTATTTGAAACAGAATAAGAGTGCATACAAGTAGGGGGTGCAGCAGGGAGAGGGAGAAGCCGACTCTCTGCTGAGCAGGGAGCCCAACGTGAGGCTCAGTCCCAGAACTCACTGAGCCACCCATGCACCCCTAGTTTTAGAAAAATACCTTTAAAAAAAAAAGAGGGAAAGAAAAGCTAAGCCTAATCAAGGTATTTTTCCAAAATTTTCAATCTATGACAAAGGAGAGAAGAATATACAATGGGGAAAAATCCCTTCAATAAATGGTGCTGGGAAAACTGGAGAACTGCATGCAAAAGAATGAAACTCGAGGTGCCTGGGTGACTCAGTTCGTTAAATATCTGCCTTTGGCTCAGGTCATGATCCCAGGGTCCTGGGATGGAGGCCTACATAGGGCTCTCTGCTCAGCCGGGAGTCAACTTCTCCCTCTCCTTGCAGCGCCCCCTACTTGTGTGCTCATGACCTGAGCCAAAACCAAGAGTTATACACCTAATTGACCAAGCCACCCAGGCGGCCCAGCCTAGCTTTTCAATGAAAGATTTTAGAAATAACCAAGGGCTTGGTGAAAAAAATAACGTAATATAGTGATGTGACTGAAAAACTGCAGTCATACTCAACATATATTGTGTTTAAGGCTTATTTTAAATCACTTTTCTCGTTGCATGTAATTCTTTACAAGTAAGGGGAATTATATATATATTTTTAAATTTTTATTTATTCATGAGAGAGAGAGAGAGAGGGAGAGAGAAAGGCAGAGACACAGGCAGAGGGAGAAGCAGGCTCCTCACAAGGAGTCCGATGCGGGGATGTGGTACTTGATCCCGGACACTGGGATCACACCCTGAGGCGAAGGCAGATGCTTAACTGCTGAGCCACCCAGGCGGCCCAGGGGAATTATTTTTTTATTTTATTTTATTTTTTTTGGCCCAGGGGAATTATATTTTAACTGTTGATTGTTTTTTTTTTTTTTTTTTGATAACCTAAGAGAGGCTATTTTGTTGAAATGGTTGAATGAATATTCCTTTAATATTACTTAGTTTCTAGCCTAAAACATTTCAAGTAAGACATATTACAAAGACTAGAGAATGAGGGCAGCCTGGGTGGCTCAGTGTTTTAGTGCTGCCTTCAGCCCAGGGCATGATCCTGGAGACCCAGGATTGAGTCCCATGTCAGGCTACCTACTTGAAGCCTGCTTCTCCCTCCGCCTGTGTCTCTGCCTTTCTCCCTCTCTGTGTCTCTCATGAATAAATAAATAAAATCTTAAAAAAATAAAAAGTCTAGAGAATGAGAAGGGACAGAGAGACCTGAATATAGCAGCAGAGGTAAGGTATTGGGTCTCCTCCTTACTAACTCCTAGTAGACAGGAAGGAGCAGTTCAGTTTGGGAATAGTTGTGTGCTCACAGTAAAATCTCACAGATAGTTGGTGGGAAGAGAATTTTTCTGCAAGGCATTGTAACATTTTTACAACTGCTCAAGATTAGATTATATTTTTAATGTCCTCTCTTTTGGCAAGTTCAATTATTATAGCTAAGGCAATTTTAATAATACACAAGGCTGTACCGTATTTTCTTTCAAGCCTTTTCAAGATACTACAGATAATAAGGGACCAGGCTGGCAATACCACAATTTAATTTTGTTATATGACACAATAGCAGGAGAGCTTTTTATCTATAATTGTTCACTATTTTTTTGTGATAGTTCTTCATATGGGATCCTACAAGACAAACTGAATTGTATTTTAGGGCAACAGTTGGCAAAAAGTATATCAGTATTGATTCTTGTCTAAAGAAGGGAGAGAGGTGGGGATCCCTGGGTGGTGCAGCGGTTTGGCGCCTGCCTTTGGCCCATGGCGCGATCCTGGAGACCCGGGATCGAATCCCACATTGGGCTCCTGGTGCATGGAGCCTGCTTCTCCTTCTGCCTATGTCTCTGCCTCTCTCTGTGTGACTATCATAAATAAATTAAAAAAAAAAAAAAAAAAAAAGAAGAAGGGAGAGAGGGATGCCTGCGTGGCTCAGTGGTTGAGCGGCTGCCTTTGGCTCAGGGCGTGATCCTGGAGTCCTGGGATCGGGTCCTGCATCGGGCTTCCTGCAGAGAGCCTGCTTCTCCCTCTGCCTATGTCTCTGCCTCTCTCTCTATGTCTTTCATGAGTGAATAAATAAAATCTTAAAAAAAAAAAGATTAAAAAAAATAGAGAGAGAAAAAAGGAAACAGAATTTTGACAAATATTGAGGCCTTCAAACATAAATGTAATGCAAGGACTTTTGCAAAATAAAATTCGCCAATTTTGTACGAAACCAAAGATCTGTGAAAGGTGTTTGTGTAAACTATCATGTGATTTAATACTCTTTAAACATGAC
Organism: Vulpes lagopus; assembly: GCF_018345385.1. Taxonomy (NCBI): domain Eukaryota; kingdom Metazoa; phylum Chordata; class Mammalia; order Carnivora; family Canidae; genus Vulpes; species Vulpes lagopus. The sequence goes on from NC_054835.1 coordinate 47,571,964, forward strand.
ATAATCACTTGAGGTTGAAATATTCTTAGATTTTTTTTTTGTTTCCCTGAAACATTCTTTAACACTTGACAACCAGTTTCTTAGTATTCCAATTACTGAAAAGGAATTAGGATATTTCTTTAGCAATTCTCAATCCTGCTGTATAGTTTTTAGAAGGAAAAGGTAACATCTAGGGAACTCTTAGGAGGAGACTGCTAGATACTTTACATTAATTAACACAATTGATCTTTACTACAACCCTATTAGGTAGTTTCTGTTACCTCCATTTTACAGGGGAGGAAGTAGACTTTGTGAATAGAAGTAGTTCAGCTTTAAGTAGGACGATCGTTTCTTTTTCAAAGCATTTTATTATTTGATCCTTACAACAAATTTATATGTTTCTGTTTTACGGATGACCACGCTGAGGGCCAGAGAGATAAAGTGACTTGCCAAAGGTCATATTTGAATAGTTTTAGGGATAGTAAAAACTGAAGGAGATGTGGGCTTACTGGGGAATTTTGTAAGATGTTCAAGACATTCTTTTTTTTTTTTTTTTTTTTAAGATTTTATTTTATTTATTCATGAGAGATACGGAGCGAGCAAGAGAGGCAGAGGGAGAAGCAGGCTCTACGCAGGGAGCCTGACGTGGGACTCGATCCCTGGTGTCTCTAGGATCGGGCCCTGGGCTGCAGGCGGCGCTAAACCGCTGTGCTACCAGGGCTCCCCCTGTTCAAGACATTCTTTTTTTTTTTTTTTTTGTTCAAGACATTCTTAATGATAATTTTTTGGAGTTAATCACTTACTGGAATTGTCCAGAGATAGTCAAGTAGATCTGTAAATGTGGATGGAGTGAGACAAGTTGGCACAAGCTAAATAAAAACCTTCTTAAATACAGAGACTGCAACTTTCAATTTAGTAATCTGCTTCAATAAAGGATATATACATAAAGATAATTATTACATTGTTAGTTTCAATAGTTAAAAATTGGGATTGTTCTGGAACCAGGGAGTAGTTAAATAAGTTGATGTATCTACTTGATGGAACACCATATGGGCAATAATATGATAAACATAAACACTCAGGGAACCATGGAAGATGTTGAATGGGCTGAGGGAAAATAAAGCAGAATACAAACTATTATATTTTATCAGTTACAATCATGTAAAAATTATGTAAATATTGTAAGAGAACATTAATAAGTTTAGTTGAGTGATGAACTTATGGGGAATTTTAAATGTAGAATTTTATTAGTGTTCTTGTAATGTTATTTGTGTAAAGGAAAAATTGAACATAACGAAAGGATATGTTCAGTACAACCAAAATAAATATGAACAGACCCAGTGGACTTTAAATATGCAGTATATATACTGATAGTAAAACGTTTTCTTCGAAATAATTAGGAACAAATGCAATTTCCAAAATATTTTCTTTCAGCAAATTATTTTCTTGCAAAGGAAGCTGAAGTGTGTACAAACTAAAAATAGAATCTTGGACTTAGCAGTGAAGAGAAAGATACAGATTGTTTTACTAGTTGAGCCATTAGCAGTTGCTGGGAGAAATCATCTCAAATGACATGGCATAAAAATGAGTATATTTTGTATTGTTAGAAATATGTGCTCTTGTGATTGTATTAAATCTGTAAACACTTGCAAACAATTAGATTAGCATTCTCTGTGGCCATGTGACAATTAGGTTCTTAGTTAATCTTGCTGGTTTTTATAAAAGCTAATTCTTAACTGCCTAGGAATACCACATGTTGAGATCTGCAGTTTTATTCTTATGTATTTTAATGGCACTAGGTCTCTTGTGTCACTGGTAAAAATGTGGAAGCTTTATTCAGAGAATATTTTTGTCATTTAATAGCCCTCATTTACCTAGGACTCATAAGCTGAATGGTATTTTTCAGTGGAGAGAGAGCTTTAAGCTGAACTCTTCTTCCTGTGACTTTGATGTATGTGATCCTACCCGGCTTTAGGCTGTAGTGGGTTGCCCCAAGTTTTCTCTTGTCTTTATGTATTTCTTAGAATTGAAACATCACTGCTTTTCACTAGTACATGAAGCTCTTTTAGTGTTTAAGAAGTCATCCTTGTGCGAGTGTGCTAATGTTATAATCAAGAAAAATGTGCATTGAATGTTATGTGATTAATGCTGGCTATTCTTTCCTCACAGTGCTGGGAGAAGGCCTGGCCAAGGGAGATGGGGCCTTTCAGGCAGTGCTTTGCTGCATGCAGCTGAAAGGAAAACTCCAACCTGTGTCCAACATTCTTGCCAAGTCACTGACAGGAGAGTCCCTGGTACGTTGATGAGCTCTAATTCTAAATGTCTGAAAATGGATTCATTCATTGAACTCCTTAAACATATTGTGAGGGAAAAGTAATTAAGTTTGCGTTTTTCTTCTTACTTCCTATTAGAAATCAAAATTTATGAGGATCTTTAGATACTCATTTTTCTTCAATAAACTGATGTTTAATCATGGGATTCTTATGGTTTGTGATAATATATATAAGAATAGCAGGTACTTTTTAATATTTTGAAAGTATAGGATAAGTAAATGATTTTCTTTAAAGATATAATTTAATGGAACCTAGGAATATTTTTGGGTTTTATTTATTTATTTTATTTTTTTAAGCAAGCTCTAGGCCCAGTGTGGGGCTTGAACTCACAATCCTGAGATCAAGAGTTGTGTGCTCTACTACCTGAGCCAGCCAGGTGCACCCCTTATTTTTGGGGTTTGTTTATTGTTTTTTATTTATTTGAGAGAGAGAGAGCGAGCAAGCATGTGAGAGGGAGAGAGAGAGAGGGAGCATGCAGGAAGGAGCAGGAGGGAAGAGCAGAGGGAGAAGGAGCCCCACGTGGGGCTCAATCCCAGAACCCTGGGATCATGACCTGAGCCAAAGGCAGACACTTAACCCACTGAGCCACCCAGGCACCCTTAGTTTTGGATTTTTTTAAAAAAATTTTTTATTTATTTATTCATGAGAGACACAGAGAGAGAAAGAGAGGCAGAGGGAGAAGCGGGCTCCCATGCAGGGAGCCCGACGTGGGACCTGATCCCGGGTCCCCAGGATCACGCCCTGGGCTGAAGGTGGCGCTAAACTGCTGAGCCAGCCAGGCTGCCCTCTAGTTTTGGATTTTAAAATGCTCTTGTGGACGTATGATTTTATAGAGTTCTTAAGTCGGGTTTATTTTGTAAAATGTTTAAAGTTATGTAAACTAATAATTACTTTTGTTTTTGAAGATGTTATATGTGTGAATTAACACTCCACTCTGACCACTCTGATAGAATGACCTAGTTCTAAATGAATTTTTTTTTAAAGATTTTATTTATTCATAGAGACGGAGAGAGAGAGAGAGAGAGAGAGAGAGAGAGAGAGAGAGAGGCAGAGACACAGGCAGAGGGAGGAGAGGAGAAGCAGGCATCATACAGAGAGCCTGACGCGGGACTCGATCCAGGGTCTCCAGGATCACACCCTGACCTGCAGGTGGCACTAAACCGCTGCACCACCAGGGCTGCCCGAATGACCTAGTTCTATTCAGACTTTGGGATACGTTTATTTTTTATTTTTTAAAGATTTTATTTATTTATTCATAGACAGAGAGAGAGAGAGAGAGAGAGAGAGAGAGATACAGAGACACAGGCAGAGGGAGAAGCAGGTTCCATGCAGGGAGCCTGATGTGGGACTTGATCCTGGGTCCCCAGGATCACACCCCAGGCTGCTGCGCCACTGGGGCTGCCCTGGGATACGTTTTTTTTATGTAGCATTTAATTTTCTAGAGTTTTTGTTTGTTTTAGGTTGAGTTAATTGAGGGACTACATTTTGGACCTTTTAGAGTTGGCAGTCTATAGAAATGAAAAGAAAAAGATGTTAAAACTTTTTTTCACCAGTTGGTTACTGTTACAAAATTTGTGGCTATTTCTGAGTAATCAATGGAAAACAGTGAAAGGCAGAAACTATCTATATACTTGCTACACAGCATGAATTCCCTGTACCTCACTAAGTCTTCTGAATCAATGTAAACTGTGAAAATCTGGAGCAAAGTTATCTTTTCACTGCAAATAAATATATTTGGTTGGGGAAAAAAAGAAATTAGGAAAATACTTAAAAAAAAAAAAAAGAGGGGGATCCCTGGGTGGCGCAGCGGTTTAGCGCCTGTCTTTGGCCCAGGGTGCGATCCTGGAGACCTGGGATCGAGTCCCACGTCGGGCTCCCGGTGCATGGAGCCTGCTTCTCCCTCTGCCTGTGTCTCTGCCTCTCTCTCTCACTGTGTGCCTATCATAAATAAATAAAAAAAATAAAGTTGTTAAAAAAAAAAAAAGAAAGTACTTGATATATTGCTGAGGATAATGTAATGACCCATCTCAGGGGGTAATTTAGTTATTTTCTGAGGGATTACTGTACAGTGAATTATTTAATTGGTTTAACATTACGGTTTTTTAAAAAAGATTTATTATTTTAAAGATAGAGAAAGCAGGGGGGTCAGAGGGAGAGAAAAGAGAGACTCTTTTTTTTTCTTTTTAAGATTTTATTTATTTATTCATGAGAAACACACAGAGAGAGGCAGAGACATAAGCAGAGGGAGAAGCAGGCTCCATGCAGGGGGCCCCATGTGGGACTCGATCCCAGGACTCCAGGATCACGCCCTGAGCTGAAGGCAGATGCTCAACCACTGAGCCACTCAGGCGTCCCAGAGAGACTCTTAAGTAGACTCCTCTCTGTGCACAGAGCCCCCCACCATGCTTGATCTCATGATCCTGAGATCATGACCTGAGCTGAAACTGAGTCGGGCACTTAACTGATTGTGCCACCCAGGTGCCCCAGTTTAACATTGATCTTTTTTTTTAAACATTGATCTTTGATTTCACTAAATTTACAAGTGAATATAAAGCCAAACTGTATTACTAATACAGCAAAATTGCATAACTATTTATTTCTAAATAGATGATAAAGAGTTCTCATTATTATTATTATTATTATTATTAATTAAGATAATTCTATCCTTAAGGAAGTTTTCTGTGTAAATTAAGTATATTACACAGTTTCTCTTGTTGGGTTTTTGAGTTTAAAACTAGGAAGAAGTATTTGCTTTTAAATCTCAAGTGAAATTTGAATTTTAAAAGCGTGAATATTTTGCCTGTTTTCCTTCAGCTGCTTTATTAATGAGCTGTCTTTAAAGTGCAATGGTCAAAAAAAAAATAAAGTGCAATGGTTATTTTTTGTGAATCTGAGTCATGGGTAACTGATTGAATTCACCATTTTGTAAATATAAGTCCATTAGTTTTAGGGGAGAGAAAAGCTCAAAAAAGTTCAGGTTTATTTTTCTCTTTGCATATCCTATCTTGCTTTTCAGTGAGATCCATTGTGAATATTTTATTGAATTGATTTTAAACTCTTATACAAGGTGAATAAAGTGCTTTAGGTTACACTGTATATTTTGTCCTGTTTACTTTTTTAACTTTGCTTTTAGATAGTTAGCTTTATTATCACCAGGAATGGTAGTGGGATGGGAGATGAGGATAACATTGTCTTTTTACAGATAAACCTTAGAAACAGTGGAGCAATTAAGTTACGCCCCCATAACAAAGAACTGATATACTGAGTTTTACTTTTTTCATCTACTCTTTTCAGAATGGGATGGTAACAAAAGATTTGACAAGACTAAAAACACTTCTCACAGAAACAGAGGTAAGACTATTTCAGTGGATCTCTTTGGAAAGACTTTAACTCAATCTGGCCAGTAAGTGTTCTGTGTTAAAATGGGAAAATCTTTGGGCATTAGCCAAGAAAGCAAGGCTGGTAAGGTGGGATAATGGAATCTCCTGGCTTTTTTCTGTAACCCATCTTGGTGCCATCCCAGGAACCTTGCTTCTTCTCAGGTCTTCTGTTCCTAATTCTTGTTAGCAGTCTCTGGCCAACAAGTGGAAAGATGATTGGGGAATTTTAGTGTTTAACTACACCTGGCTGTTAGAAAATATTGTCATTAAAAATGAGATACCCCTGAAACCTTTTTTTTAAAGCAATTAAAGAGATCTGTGATTTAAAGACTGTTTTTAGGGAATGGAGTTTAGGAGATGGAAATAATATGTATCAGGGTAAATGGTGGACAAAAGTGTGCTTTGGTGAAGCACTTGAAGGACACATACAAGGCCAGGGGGCCGGCAGTGTCATGGAATAGGATTATAGCTTTCTAAGTTCCAAATTGCTATTCCTCATATAGGCATGTAAAAGTATATTTAGATGTCTCATTTTAAAGACAGCTGTTTTTTTTTTTTTAATTTTTATTTATTTATGATAGTCAGAGAGAGAGAGAGAGAGAGAGAGAGAGAGGCAAAGACACAGGCAGAGGGAGAAACAGGCTCCATGCACCGGGAGCCCGACGTGGGATTCGATCCCGGGTCTCCAGGATCGCGCCCTGGGCCAAAGACAGGCGCCAAACCGCTGCGCCACCCAGGGATCCCAAGACAGCTGTTTTTGTCAGTTTTTATCATAAATGGGAGCCATGTAGAGTGATTAGTTTTTCTTTCTTTCTTTCTTTCTTTCTTTCTTTCTTTCTTTCTTTCATTTTGAGAGTGCAGGAGGTGGGTAGGAGGAGGGGCAGAGAGAGGGAGAGAGAGAATTCTTTTTTTTAGATTTATTTATTTATTTGAGGGGGGTTGCCCATATGCTTGTAAGTGAAGGGAAGGGCAGAGGATATTCAGGTAGACTCCTTGCTGACTGCATAACTCATCTCACAGCCCTGAGATCATGACCTGAGCCAAAACCAAGAGTTAGACACTTAACCCACTGAGCTACCCAGGCAGCTCTCGTTGACTTATTTGTTTAAAAAAAACTGGCATATACTGTGTGCTAGGTCCTATGCTTCCTGCTGGGAATATAGCACTGACCAAGACACTTGCTGTCTGGGAAGTTAAAGTCTTGGGGAAAAGATAGACCATAAACAAATAAGTTAATTAGGCAACTATAGGTATAATTTACATTGAGGAAAGTGATATGGGGGAGAAAATAAGCTTTCTGTGATGGAAAAATAACTGGATTGAGTGGTCAGAGGCTGGGACAGTTAAGCAAAGAACTAAGGGTTAAGAAGGTGGTAGTCCCATGGCAAGTGAAATGGAGGGTGCTCCAGCCTGGTGGAGAGCATGAGCTGAAGCCCAGACGTAAAACATGACCTCCTGTAAATTATTTCCCATTTCAGGTCTAATAACATGCCACATATACCAACAAACAATAAGCAAAGAAGACTGTCATCAGGAATTACATGAGATGAATAAAGATACTATTTGTTTTGCTACAACTACATAGGCTTTTAAAAAATGTTATTTTCTTTGTCTTACTGTGAATTAACTCCTATCAGTAAGCTCTAATTAGCTTCAGAGCCATTTCCTTTCTTGTATATATGTAGTAGTCTTTTTAATTTCTAAGGATTAAAGGAAGACAATTATAAATGTTTTATTTTATTTTATTTTATTTTTATTTTTTTAAAGATTTTATTTATTCATAAGAGACAGAGAGCGAGAGAGAGGCAGAGACACTTTTTAGAGCGAGAATCAGGCTCCACGCAGGGTGCCTGGCGTGGGACTCAATCCCGGGTCTCCAGGATCACACCCTGGGCTGAAGGCAGGCGCTAAACCACTGAGCCACCCAGGAATCCCCCAATTTTAAATGTTTTAGACTTTTAACATTGGATGTAAAATAGATGACCTTTCATTTTATTAAGATTTTTGGCTTTCTTTTTTATTGCCTTAGTGGAATTATTACTTTACATCTGATAATCGCAGAGATATAGATATGTTTATATACCTATATGTGAATTTTAATTTTTAATACTTATAATGCTATCACATGTAAGGCCGCAAGTATCACTTGACTCCTATTTTGTGAGTGTACTTTTGGAAGAAGTGACTTAAGTTTTGTTTATAATAATTAACTTTTCTCTGTAACCAAAGTAGTATTCTTTTTGGCTAGTGAACTGATATTATTTATAAAAAAAAATACAACTAGAAAAAGTTAACAAACACTGGTACCCATATTTATTTATTGTGCATGACATATTAAAAAATAGAAACAGGGCAGCCTAGGTGGCTCAGCGGTTTAGCGCCGCCTTCAGCCCAGGGCATGATCCTGGAGACCCGGGATCGAGTCCCATGTCTGGCTCTCTGCATGGAACCTGCTCCCTCTGTCTGTGTCTCTGCCTCTCTCTCTCTCTCTCTCTCTATCTGTGTGTCTCTCATGAATAAATAAATAAAATCTTAAAAATAAATAAATAAAAAATAGAAACAATTTGTTATTTAAAGATTGCACTGAGCAGGTGTTTAAGTGCTAGTGGATAAGGATAAAGGCATGGAACTCAAGACTGACTAATGGAAACAAAACAATGTATATTCTAGTAAGACTTAAAATATCAAATCCATAGGTTTGATTGTAAATTTATAGAAATTATAGCAATTAGAAATTTGGCTGCTTTCCCTCAAGGTGTCAGTATAAACTAAAGATCCATCATAAGCTCATTGATCGTGCCCTTCTCTCTTGGATTCTGAGCATATAAAAAAGTGTTTAAGAAAACAAAACACAATATCTTAGAACCTAAAAGTCATAGTGGCCAAATACTGAGCCCAGGCCTAGGTTCTCATTTTTACCAGCTCTTCTGGTGTGGATGTGTTGTTCTCCAGACCCTGCCAGCCTGAGAGCTGCAGTGTCAGCACAGGCGTGCCTGCTCATTTGTACATCATTGTAGATGCTGATTCTTGAAACACACCATGTATTTTTTCCTTCTAAAAATTATGTGCTTTCAACTTTACTATAGGACGGAAACATTTTCTTCCCATTTTTTACTTGCATATCTTTGATAAATTTTTTAAAGACTTATTTTTTTAAAAAAGATTTTATTTATTTATTTGAGAGAGAGAGAGCTAGAAAGAGAGCAAAGGCAACACACAGAGTGAGCCAGGAGGGAGAAGCAGACTCCCAGCTAACCCTGAGATCCTGACCTGAGCTGAAGGCAGATGCTTAACCTACTGGGTCACCCAGGTGCCTTTAGACTTTTTAAAAAAAGTTTAAGTAATATATATATATATATATATATGTATATTACACACATACACACACACACTTATTTATTTATTTATTTATTTATTTATTTATTTATTTATGATTTTATTTATTCATGAGACACACACACACACACACACACACACAGAGGCAGAGACACAGGCAGAAGGAGAAGTAGGCTCCATGCCGCGAGTCTGATATGGGACTCCATCCTGGGAATCTAGGATCATGCCCTGGGCTGAAGGTGGCTCTAAACTGGTGCTAAACCGCTGAGCCACCCGGGGCTGCCCGTATTTAAATAATCTTTCTACACAATGCAGGGCTCAAACTCATGACCCCAGGATCAAAAGCCACATGTTCCTCATACCTGGTCTGAGCCAGCCAGGCATCCCTATTTTGATAAATTTTTTAGAGGAGATACTTTAAAATTCACTTTTGAAATGAGCTTTTAGCTTTTATATTTGTAAATTTGATGAAGATGAAATATTTTTAAAAAAATTTATTTATTAGCAAGAGAACAGGGGTGAAGGTGGGCAGGAGCTAAAGGAGAGGGAGAGAAAAACTGAGTGCTGGTGCTGAATGTGGAGCCTGATACGGGGATCAGTCTCATAACCCCAAGCAGAAAACAAGAGTTGGATGCTTAACTGACTGTGCCACCCAGGTGTCCCTGAAATCATATTTTTATTTATTTATTTATTTTAAAAAGATTTTATTTATTTATTCATGAGAGACACAGAGAGGCAGAGGAAGAAAAGCAGGCTCCACATAGGGAGCCTGACGTGGGACTCGATCCCAGGTCTCCAGGATCACGTCCTGGGCTGAAGGCAGCGCTAAACCGCTGAGCCACTCGGGCTGCCATGAATCATATTTTAAAGGTTAGTGTGGGACTATGGCACTTAGACCTTGCTTTAGAATTTTTTTTTTTTAAAGATTTTATGTATTTATTCATTCATGAGAGACACACAGAAAGATAGGCAGAGACACAGGCAGAGGGAGAAGCAGGCTCCATGCAGGGAGCCAGACGTGGGACTCGATCCTGGGGCTCCAGGATCATACCCTGGGCTGAAGGCAGCGCTAAACCGCTGAGCCACCTGGGCTGCCCCTTGCTTTAAAATTTATTTATTTATTTATTTTTAAAAAAGATTTTATTTTTTCATTCATGAGAGACCGAGAGAGAGAGAGAGAGAGAGAGAGGCAGAGACACAGGCAGAGGGAGAAGCAGGCTCCATGTAGGGAGCCTGATGTGGGACTCGATCCCGGGTCTCCAGGATCACGCCCTGGCTAGAAGGCAGACACTAAACCACTGAGCCACCCAGGGATCCCCTTGCTTTAGAATTTAAAGAGATTTTTTTAACGTATCTTTTTTGTGAACATAGAATCCTTGTAATGTGAAGTTACTTTTGATTTAGTTTATGTATTCTTATATTCAGTCCTTGTTTTGTAGAAAGAATGTGTTGTCTTTAAAAACTTTTTAGTAAGTAGTTTGAGAATCAGAAGACATCTTCTTATAGAAACAGCATTATAGTGATTTAATTCCTTTTTCTCTTACATTTGTTTTTATTTAAGTTTGATTTGCCAACATATAGTATAATACCCAGTGCTCATCCCATCAAGTGCCCTTCTCAGTGCCCATCACCCAGTTACTCCACCCCCCCCCCCACACCTCCCCTTTCACAACTCTTTGTTTCCCAGAGTTAGGAGTCTCTCTCTCTCTCTCTTTTGAGTAGGAGTCTCTCAAGGTTTTTCTCCCTCTCTAATTTTTCCCACTCAGTTCCCCGCCTTTCTCTTATAATCTCTTTCACTATTTTTTATATTCCACGTATGAGAGAAACCATATGATAACCATATGATGATTGTCCTTCTCTGATTATATCACTCAGCATAATACCCTCCGGTTCCATGCATATGTCAAAGCAAATGGTGGGTATTTGACCTTTCTGATGGCTGAGTAATATTCTATTGTGTGTATGTATATATATATATATATATATATATATATATATATACACACCACATTTTCTTTATCCATTCATCTGTTGAAGGACATCGTGGCTCCTTCCACAGTTTGGCTACTGTGGACATTGCTGCTATGAACATTATAGTGATTTAATTCCAACCCAGCCTAAAAAGTCCAATTTAATTACTGACATGTAAATTAAAGTGATATTAACGTTTCAGTCATACACAATTAGTGTTAGACATTCTATGGTACAAGACATTCCAAATTTCACCTTGGGATAGTATTTCCTCTGATTCAGCTCAAAATTAACTGAGCTCCTGTGCTGTTCAAGGTTCTCTGGGGGTTTTTTAATGCTGAGATAGCTGTGAAAAACAATCTGTGGGCCAGTCCGAGGTGCACATAGCTAATGTACCCATGGGGCAGGCTGCCTGTGGTCAGTAAGTGCTGCAGTGGAAGTACAGGCAGGGAAAGGAGAGATTAACAATCTGTGGGGAGACCAGGAAGGCAGGAGGATGGGGGTGCTAGGTAAAGACCCAGAGGTAACTTGATATAGGGTAACATTTGGGGGTCGTTTGGTTAAGGGACAGATGAGGGCCTTACCCAGGATAGTGGCAGTGGGAGTAGAGAGTATGAGACAGATATTAGAGACATTCTAGACCTCTTTGAGCAAGGTTTGGAGAATACTCAGAGTGGGACAGAAGAGGGAGAGTTCGTGGGACGCCTGGGTGACTCAGTGGTTGAGTGTCTGCCTTTGGCTCCAGGGCATGATCCTAGAGTCCTGTAATTGAGTCCCACATCAGGCTCCCTGCGTGGAGCCTGCTTCTCTCTCTGCCTATGTCTGCCTCTCTCTCTCTCTCTCTCTCTCTCTGTGTGTGTCTCTCATGAATAAATAAATAAATAAAATCTTTAAGAAAAAAAAAGTTCTAGATGGCTTTCAGAATTTTAACCTTACTCTCTTTGGGAACATATGTCCGTTAACTTGAGATAAGGAGCAATTGAAGGAGGATGAGATTTGGAATAAAGATGATGAATTTAATTTTTGACATATTTGTTTGAAGTGCTTAGATGATCATCTGTCCAACCACGCATCCCATCCTAGATGCATTTAACTGGGCACCCATTAGTGCCTGATCTCTCTGAGGTGTGGGTATACAGAAAGGCAGTAAGTCTGTTGGCAGTGGATCTGTACATGACTGACAATGATCCAGCACATAAAATGCTATCAGTAGTTAAGAAAAATAAGAAAAAGTGCTATGGCTGGCACTCAGTTGAAATGGGGGCGGGGTGGTGGTGTAGAGTTTAGAGCCAAAGGAGCAGATTGGGGATTTATGTCCACCAAAGGAGTCCAAACCAGGAAGTCAGAGTGAGTGGGTCCTCAGCTCCATCATGGGGGAATGGCTTATTCCAGAGTGAGGGAGACCTGGCAGGATGTGCTCCAGGCCCCACAGTGATGGCATTGCACTTAATGCAGGAGAAAAAGTACCTTGTTAGCTGGTCATTCTCTAGGTGTTAGGAAGGGGACAGTGAAATGAATAAGTGATGGAGGCACTACTCCATGGGATTCAGGACTGGGGACTTAGAGTTTTTAATTTTATTACCAGGTAATTTTTATATAGGGAATCTCTACCAGTTTCCTTAATAAGGGCCACATAAGTACTTCTTTTCTATATATTTTTTCTTTTCTATATTTAAACATAGTTTAACATAACATGAAACACAGATGGATGCAAAAAATACTGTTTACATTATTAATGTTCATTAAAATTGCTAAGTATTCAAAATATTGCTAAGTATTCAAACTCAACCTTTTAAAAAAATGTTGAAAACGTCCAAGTTTAATTCAGCATTCAATTGGTTATTTCTTATTATAAGAACATTTTCATTTGAAAAATTTCAGACAGCAACTAGTAACGTCCTCTCTGGATATCACGTGGAAGACTTGGAAGGGGGTAAGTACCAAATTCTCTGTTACTTCTGGTAACTGTAATTGCAGGCATCTGTTTGTTATTGATTATTGGGAGGATGTTTATTGAGTTACATACAGTACATGTACGTGGATGTATAAAAGAGAATATACAAATTTAATTTTAAAAGTAGGTGTGGATGAAAGCAGTTTTTTCACTGGCTCCCTTTTGTAGAATAATGGAGGTAGGAGGTATCATTCTCTTGCCTCCATATTGCTTTTGTTGAGGGAAGTCTTTTCTCTTTTCCTGTCCTCAGCTAGTCCAATTATTACTTTTTTGGAAGCTAAGTTGTTCCTGCCATAATTAAAATCCATGACCTCCTTCCTCTTCTCTTGCTAGAGGAAAGGGAAGAGGGACCAACATTCATTGAGTGCTTGCTGGATACTGTGTACTGTGGTATGGGCTTTCACAAAAACATGTATTGGTTTCTCCACCTTTTTGATAGGTAATGAAACTGATATTTATTAAGGTTCAGTAGTTTTCCTAGTCACACAGCAGGAAAGGGATGAAAAATGGCTTTAAACTCAACCTGGCTGAATTCTGTTTTTTGGGTAGCACATGACTTGTGAGGAAATAGAGAATGGCTGTGAGGTCCTTGAAAACTTAGTGCTGCTCAGCCTCTGTAGCTCTAGCCTTTTTCTTTCTCAAGCATTATTTTCCTTGGTTTATTTGGAACTTCTACCGAATCGAATCAAAGCTCATTGTATTCAGAAGTAAACAAATGTTATTTTTTAGCTCCTACCTCAGAATTCAACTTTTTTAAAGTTTTATTTCATTTGTATAAAAGGATTACTTGATACAATGACCTGTGCCAGACAAATCCTAAGGAACATGGGTAATAATGTGGAACTTTTCACTGAATATGCAGTATTGAATTTGTTCTACAAAATTTCCTTCCAGGATACGATAATTTTCTCATTCCTGAAATAAATCCTAATAGAGACACATCTTGTACTTAAGAAGTGACAAGCATGCCAACATTTGCCCCTTTAGTTCGTTAGGGAAGAGATTGCATTGGAAAATATGTCTACCAGTTGCTAGAAAAGAGTCAGGGGCATCAACCTGGTTTAGCTGCTGGGTAACTACTTCAGTGATGTCTGAGTTTCCTGTGGTTAATTGAATTTAACTTCTTTGATTGGTAGATTACTTTTCTGGTAGAGGCAAGTATATCATGTCCTTTTTACATCATCTAGGATGATGTGTGTGGAGGGTTTATAGTATTTCTTACACATTAAAATATCAGAATTCTTAGCAAGCCTCAAATGATAAGACTATATCCTGATTACTCTCTAGGATCTTGTAATGGTTGGCATTTCCGCCCACCACCTAGGGGAATCACAAGCAGCGAGGAATATACTTTGTGTAAAAGGTAACGTGAATTTTTTCTTTAAACCAATGACGTGTCTTTATTCAAAAGGTAGATAATTTTCCTTCACTTTTTGAAAAGTAGTAATGCTAATTTAAAGAAGATAATATGTGAAGGAGGAAATACAATGATCTAGAAAAGTGGTTTATTTTAAACTTGAAATAGAAGCCATAATTAATGGTTGTTATCATTAAATAATAAAAGTCAAAGCCATATCAGTGAGTCTTCTTTTAATTACAAAAAACAGTGATCTAAATTAAGATTGTTAAGACTTTGTGTAGAAGTCTTTTATAATACCAGTTGGATAATTATGACTGAATTTAATTCTGGTCTCTAACTTATGTGAAATTTACCTCTAACTGATGGTGATTGAATTGAAATTATATAAACAGAAGTAAAGCATAAAATAGATGAAGAAATGTTCAATTATTTTAATAACTTTTCTAAAAAGAAAGAATCTGTTACCTTCTTGTTATCCTTATGTATAATTTATGAGTAATTTCTATTTCAATGGCAAAGCTTTCAAAATTAAATTGTTATTAAGCTGGAAAGAATTATTAAAGTCACATTTTGAAAGGTGAACTCCGGTTCTTTTTATGAGAACTAGTAACTAGAGGGATTTTAGATATAAAATCTCATTACTATAGATTGTTTTTGATAATGAAGGAAATTGAATATGTAGTGATGATTGAATAGTCAAGAGATCAGATATGATTTTATAGTAGAAGTAAACTGAGTAGTCAATTTAAAAAATCCTGGTGGTGTCATGTTAGAGTAGAGGCAGAACACAATCCTATATGCAGAGGAAACATGAGAAAATTTATAGGCCAGATAAGAATATCAACCTTCAATATTTAAAGAAATAATTTAAAACAGAGCAATATAAAGACAAATATTTGGCTCATTAAGACATACTTAAGAGAAAAACAAATGCATGATTTTTAAATGTCTTTAAATGTCTTACAAAACGTAAAAGAGAACTTAATAAATAGTATAATTTAAGTACTTTGTGTATCATTAAGAAAACCTTTAAATACAGTCATCTTTTCAAATAGGGTGAACCATTTGATAATTTACATTGTGCTGTGGTTCGTTTAACATATGTTTCTATTGACCATATTTTTTCAGTTGAAAAATTTTCTGTAATATAACACTTCTGATCTCTATTTTGCTATTTATAATTTTCATTTTTTCTCTCAGAAGATCTTTTACTAATTTTTTGATGTTTCAGTTGTTCAAAAAATGGCTAAGCCCATAATTTTGTAGGATATGTAAAACTTAAAATTAATGATCTAAGTTTTGCATTTTATCAGTTGAATTTTCTGAGTCCCAAACACTGAGAAACCATTAACTATCTTTTTGAAATGAACATTTAGGAATTTACCATTGAAGATTTTAATCTATTGAATTAATTGTGATTCTAATATAAAACTTTTATTCTTAATTTATTCAAAATTTCAAGCAAATGAATATAGTCCAGTATTTTCAATGAAATATAGGTAATAGTAATATAGAAAAGAGAAAAGGCATTATATTCAAAAGTGAAAAGCAGAAGCCTTAAGATGATAATTTAATGATACATTAACATTTTTTTCAGAACGAAATTCCTAGTATATGGAGAATTTTCTTTAGGTCCTATCATTTTGGGAAGTAGGGCATACCTGTGTTTGATGCACCAATCCACTTGATGTCAGTGTTGCTTTAGGAAAATTCTGCTCTAAGAAGAATTGTCTAAATAGAGTTGTTACCTCATGAAGGAAGCTACTTTTTCAGTGTCGGTTTTGTGGGTGAGGGGTGGTTATGATTGATTATGCTTTGCTTTAACATCCCCTTATTCCAAAAAAGAGGTCACTGAGTATGGGAAGTTGCTATAGTGATTAACTGTTACAAATGTTCTGGAAACCTCTTCTTCCTTCTTTTGCAAGTCAGTGTGATAAATATGGCCTTTCAGGAGATGACGTTTTGCTTTTGTTATTGAAGAGTCGGAGGGCAAATGCTGGAAGTTTATCTTTTAAATGGTCCAACAAAGTATATGATAAAACAGTTTTTCCTATTCTACTTAGATTTTTAGAGCAAGGAATCTGTAGGTATGGTGCGCAGTGTACTTCAGCACATTCCCAGGAAGAACTAGCAGAATGGCAGAAAAGATATGCTTCACGCTTGATAAAATTGAAACAGCAAAATGAGAATAAACAGCTCTCAGGCAGTTACATGGAAACCTTGATAGAAAAGTGGATGAATTCATTATCTCCTGAGAAAGTGGTGAGGAAAATAAACTGCATTTTTTTTTTTTTGTTTGTTTGTTTTAAGTGATGACCTTGTTTGAGTCTTGACTTTATTTTGTGCTATATTTTGGTTTATTTCCTTATCTTCTATATGAAGAACTTGATTCTGATAAAACTGTTTTTATAGCAAAAGTAGACCCTTTTGCTAAGATAAAGAGCAGAACTAAGCCATTTGTTTGGAGATTTGCAGGTATTACATTAATCTTCAATCAGGAAGTATTTACTGCCATTTTATTGTTATTAATTTTCTTATGTCTTGTCTAAGCTTTATTATATTTTGTTCTTATAAAATTAATGTATAAAAATATCTTGCTTTGTAAACAGTTCCATCAACATCTTTACTGTTGATATTTATTTACCATGCCAAAAATTTTTGTTTGTGCTTTTGGGACTAAAAGTAAATATTAATTGCTCTCTATTTTCAGCTTAGTGAATGTATAGAAGGAGTAAAAGTAGAGCATAATCCTGATCTGTCGGTTACTGTCAACACCAAAAAATCTCACCAGACATGGACCTTTGCTCTTACTTGTAAGGTATGAATTTTGTGCTAATTAAAGAATGTAGTTTTTAAAAATTTTTCTTCAGGCTTTTTTTGACCTTTAAATCTCTGTGTTACAGCACTAAAATTTTTTTAATCTAAGTACATCTTAAGTAGGTTCTATATTATACTAAAGTGTATTTCTGTATTTTGTTCATTAAAGGTACAATATTTTTAGATTTTGAGATAAAAGTTGTGGTAGATATTTAGATATTTGCTAACTTATTATTTTGATAAAGAGGTTTTTGATATATTGTTTCCTGAAGTTGGAACATAGGATGGGGTTCATGGCTTATAATTAACTACTTAAAAATGGAATTGTTTAATCTGGCAGTTCTAAGATATTTAAACTGTAACAACTTGCTTTTTTTAAATTACATTTGATGAAATAACATATTCTGTAATAGTGGGTTTTTAATATGAAACATTTTCTGCAGTGCTTCCCATCTTGAATATAACGTTCAAAGTTTAAGAATGAAGCAGAGTCAAACTTTTCTGTGAATATGTGCAGTGGAAAGTTTTGTGTACTTTTTTGGTGGCATTTCTTCCACTGTACCATCTGGATCTTAGGATGAAAAATCTGGGAACATTTAGTTTCGGCCTTGAACCCAATCCAGTGCCTTCAGAGGTAACTGCCCTCCTATGAAGACTTCCTACTTGAAGCTAGATAAAACTTTTTTAGGCCAAAGGTTTGGAAAGTTGGAGGTCAGTGGTCTAACAGAGTGATAGCTTTTACCACAAAGAAAGATGAGCATATCATAGAAAGAGCAGGGAGGCTAGAGATGTAGCATAAATATATCATTTAAAAAAATTCAGCTTTACAGAGGTATAAATGACATCATAAATATAATTTTAACAACTGATTTTTTTTTTTAACCATTCCTTTTTCTAAATGGCTTATGGGCACAATTTGTACTTTTAAAATAGTCTCTTAGAAGCATGGGAAAGTAAAAGTCCCTAATGGGAATATTTTCATTGAAGAGCCCAATTACAATTGGATTTTTCACCCCCTTGTACTCAATGAATTATTTTAACTTCCTTGTAGCCTGCAAGAATGCTGTATCGTGTAGCATTGCTTTATGATGCTCATCGTCCTCATTTTAGTATCATTGCAATATCTGCCGGAGATAGTACTACCCAGGTATCACAAGAAGTCCCAGAAAACTGTCAAGAATGGATAGGAGGAAAGATGGCCCAAAATGGATTAGATCATTACGTGTATAAAGTCGGGATAGCATTTAACACAGAAATATTTGGAACTTTTCGCCAAACCATAGTTTTCGACTTTGGATTGGAACCAGTACTCATGCAAAGAGTAATGATTGATGCAGCTTCTACAGAAGGTAATATTTAGACTTTTTTCCCCTGATACGATGTATTAAAAGGCACTATGATGTCAGCATTAGAAGATATGTATTGGCCCCTAAATATTCCATGGATAGAGAGGGAATAATAGGGAAAAAAAATATCCCAAAGCAATCAACTCATTTACTGTGTAATGAGATTAGAATGGTTCACATTGTGCCCTGTTCTCTTTGTATAGTCATCAGACAAACTTGCTTTGAGCTTCCCCAAACTTGTATGAGTATTAGTTTGGGTAGGCTTGTTATTTCAGTGGTAATTGTGAGTACACCTCCAATGTCTGTTTCCATGTTTGACTGAGTCTCCAGTTAACTTTGCTGACATTAGTACATTATCTTTGATTGAAAAGCCCTAAATATAAGGTTTCATAAGTTGGTTTTGTACATTCACTAGTAAAGGAGACCAAGATGCCTTTTAATAGGATCTGCTCTGTGTTCCTGGGAAGAAGTCCCTGCTTTCAATATGTAAGCACCTGCAGAAGATGATAATTGTGTGTTGTTACATTACTGCCTGTTCCTGAATTTTATGTCAGGATGCAACAGGACAAGGAAAGGACACATTACCCTGCATTTCTTTGGCTTTTGGTTTGATTATAGGTGCTTTATTTTTTTCTAATGAACACTAAATATTTATTTAACACTTCATGTGAAACTTGATGTTGTATTGACTATAACCACTGTGGAGGTTGTCTTTCACTATGCACCACCGTGGTCCACTTATGAGAACCCAGAAGTTTTGTTCATGAGCAGATGCTAGGATTTTATTTTTTGGATACAATAACCAGGTGGAACTGGTTCTGTCTCCTTTTCTTTAGCTGCTGGTAAAGTTAAAGCAATATTTAGGCCCAGATTGAACGATTAGGCGTTACCTTCTAGTATGAGTGCTAATATTACCCAGACTTATTTAAGCCTCACTTAAATCTTATTTCTTCCTTACTTTGATCCCTTTTACCTGTTTTTATTCTGTTGTATTCTTTTTTTTTCATTTTTTCAGTACTCCTTGAAATCAGAATATATTAATTCTTGAAGTCAATTAGATACAGCTTACAAGATAATATATAATTTATGTTTGTTAATAGAGGAGTACTTTGACAGTTTTTTCCTGCAAGAGCCAGGTAATGTTTTAAATGTTGTCAGGCAAGTGGTGTCCATTGCAACTCCTCTGCTCTACACTGTAATGATAAGGCTGCTATAGACAATGTGTAAACAAATGGGCATGACTGTGTTCCAATAAAACTTTATTTTCAAAAACAACAGCAGGCTGGAATTACCTTGCATGCTGTGGTTTGCCCACCCCTGTACCAGTAAGTTGCTTTTAGAGACTAGAACTTGACAATTACCAGGACGCATCCTACTTAAGTCACGAAGAAAGACCAACAGGTATTTCCCACTCTCCATGTAACTCTAATAGGATGTTCTTGGCGACATGTGAGTTCTATTTTAAAAGTTTGTGTTTAGATTGGTGGTTTGTAACTCATGACTTATTTTCCCATCGAAATTAAGTTTGTGTTGACAAGAATCTGTACTTGATAATGAAAGCCTATTTAGTTAATAATATAAAATGTTACGTGTCTACATGTAAGAGAACATGATACTATTAAGATAGGTGAAGGAAGGAGGTAATGATGAGGATTTTAGGTCACTCTCATGGGCTTGAGAGATTAAGGATACTTTGTTTTTCCCTCAGGTATGTGATACTTTTCTAGTTGAAGAAAAAGCAGTGAACAGACTTCAGAGTCAAATAGAATTGGATTTGAATCTTGATTTTCTTTTTTCTTTTTTTTTTTTTTTTTCTTTTTTTTTTAATCTTAATTTTCTTAATACCTATGTGACCCTGGACAGGGTACTTAACATTTCTGAACTTCGTGGAGACCTTTGTAAAGTGGGGCTGGAACTATCTCTCTTAGAGGATCATTGTGAGAACGAATAACCTTGTATGGTATCTGGCACAGGGCAGGCATTCAGTAAATGGTAACTATGATTGGGATAATCCCTAGCTTACAAATAGAATGAAGAAAGTAGGAGGACAGAAGGAGAATTTTTTAGAAAAGGGAGGTCTGGGGCTAGGGTGATGCAGACCGGGAGGGTCAGAGGGGCCAAGAAGCTGAGAGAGATAAAGACCTGAGCCCTTAAAGTCATAGTACCTGTGGATCATGGCAAGAGAATGCAAGAGAAGTTGGTGGAAGACAAGTTGTCCAAGATGGCCCCCGTTTTGAGTGTGGTGACTGGAAGAAATAGAGCGTCATTTCTTAGGTTTCTAATATATCAGTTTGAAAGTATAATGAATTTTATATTTCATTCAGATACGGTAGAAGGAGTTAATATAGTAAATGATACCCTCTCATTTGAAACTAATACGATGCCTTCCCCTCTTTTGTAAGACTACTACTACTTCTTCTTCTTCTTCTTCTTCTTCTTCTTCTTCTTCTTCTTCTTCTTCTTCTTCTTTTTTTTTTTAGATTTTATTTATTTATTCATGAGGGACACAGAAAGAGGCAGAGACTTAGGCAGAGGGAGAAGCAGGCTCCTCACAGGGGTCCTGATACGGGACTCAATTCCCGGACTGGGATCACGCCTGAGCCAAAGGCAGATGCTCAACCGCTGAGCTACCCAGGCGTCCCTTGTAAGACTTCTTTATGTCCTTTTTTTAGTGACCACTCGTAGTTTTTTTTTTTTTTTTTTTTTAAAGATTTTATTTATTTATTCATGAGAGACACACAAACAGAGACACAGGCAGAGAGAGAAGTAGGCTCCATGCAAGGAGCCCGAGGTGAGGCTTGATCCTGGGTCTCCAGGATCACACCCTGGGCTGCAGGCGGCGCTAAACCGCTGCGCCACTGGGGCTGCCCAATACTCGTAGTTTTTTTTATTGTTGTTTATCTTTCTTTAAATGAGGTTTGACATCTAAATAGTTATGTCGAAAATAATTGAAAAATTAAACATTTTCTTGAACTAATTTGGAAACATTAGAACAGTTTCACAAAGTAAAAGTTGTTTTTCAAGGACAGGAAAAATAGGTATTATAAGAAGACAATATATAGAATGCACAAAATGTATTTTCTGATAGGAGATTTTGAATATTATAAACAGAAAACCTTAAATCTAGGTTTGGGCAAACTACTACTACATTTGGCTGACTTCTTTTGATCATTACTGAAATTAGCTGACCTATTGTGCTAATTTTTAGTTCTTTAGTATTTTTCCTACTCTTTTTCTTTTAAGCTTTATTTGAGAGAGCACGAATGCGAGTGGGGGGAAGGGCAGAGGGAGAAGGAGAGGAGATAGAGAATCTCAATGAGCATGGAGCCCGACTTGGGACTCGGTCCCAGGGCTCTGAGATCATGACTTGAGCAAAATCAAGAGTTGGATGTTTAACCAACTATGCCACCCAGGTTCCCCTGTATTTTCCATACTCTTAAAATTGATGTCGTTGAATATCTTGACATTTTTGTTCTTAAAATTTTTAATGTATGGCTGTATTTGTTTCATTTGTGACTGTGTGTAGAGTCTCAACAGAATTTTGGAGAAATGAAAGCAGGATGTAAACAGTATAATATTTGTTTCCTGCTTCTATCTTAGTGCTATAGTTAGTGTTTTTGATTATTATAGCAGATGTTTGTCAGCAAAAAATTGGGGCAAAAGATTTATGTGAAATCATAATTTTGTAGAAACATTCTGAAATAATAAAAATGTAAAATGTTAGTCTCCTCCTTATGCCTTTTTCTAGAATACTTGTGTGGATAACATTCAGAGACATTGGGAGCAAGAGAACTTCTTTGTTAAGTTGGTGACCGTGTGACAGGCTGGCTGGGTTCACACCCAGCCTCAGCCAGTTCATTATTTGATAATTCCTTTTTCTACAGTTAGGAGGAAAGTATTATTCCAGGCTTAAGTTGGCCAAATGGAGTTAGTAATTGGGGGATTGAATTAGGTCTAGGTTGTATCTTGTTTCCATACTGTTTTTATAACAAAAAATATATCATAATATAATTTGGTTTCTGCACACACAAAGAAATGTAGTAACAATGTGAAGCTGGAATTTGAATAGGAAATAGCTTTATCACTTCTACTTGATTGGCTGTTCATTGTTTAAGCAAGTTTTTGTCCTTAAATTAATGCTGGGAACATAGATTTCTCTTCCATGAAGTTATAAATTTAGACCACGCTGGGCCATTTATTAGCTTAATGTTTCCAAAACTGTGATCTACAAATAGGTCTTCTGTTAATAACAGGTAAAGAGTCCCATCTACAAATATGTTTGGAAATGGTGCATGCTTTATTTTCCTTAGAGGTTCTCTTAGTGCACCTTAGTAATTAAAGACTCAGTGTCAAACTGATTTGATCCTGGAACTTAGTTATATTAGTGCCTTATTCCTTGAAACTTAAAGTCAAGTTACACAGCAGATACTTATTTCCTTTTCTAACTCACTGTGCAGTATTGAACTAAAAATTTTACTTTAATTAAATTTGAATTCCTAAAATTTGAATTTTAAAGGTTTATTTATTTGAGAGAGAGAGAGAGTGTGTGAGAAGCTCATGCCAGCATGTGGGGGGAAGGGGCAGAGGGAGAAGGAGAACGATTCCAAGCAGACTCCTCACTAAGTGTGGAGCCCAATGTGGGACTCGATCTCACAACCCTGAGATGAACATCTGAGCCGAAATTCAAGAGTTGGATTTAACCAGCTGTGTCACCCAGGCACCTTATTTTTTAAAATACTATTTTCACAATATCTATTTGTATGTTTTTATTTTTATTTTAAGTAGGCTTCATTTGCAATGTGGGGCTTGAACTCACAGCCCTGAGATTAAGAGTCACATGTTCTGACTGAGCCAGCCAGGCACCCCTATTTTCATGATATTTAAAGCATCTAAACGTTTTCTACTTATAGGCCATGAGTGAATTTTTTTTCTTTTAGTTGTTAAATGGCAATTCTGTGAACTGTTCAGGAAATAGATAATAACTTTAACTTGGCTTTTTTCAGTGCTTTTCCCTGTTGGTGAGATTTAGGTTCAGCAAGAGACACTGTATGCTCTTAAGAACTTGTCTTGGTTTAAAGACATGGCTCTTAAAAATGCGTGGCAAAAGCCATCTACAGAAGAAGGAAGTTAGTGAGTTGTCTTCTTGCTTAGAAAATAAACTGTATATGCTTTATCCCACCACTTTGAGTAATGGAAAATTTTTGCTTGGCAAAATTGATTTGGAATTCTGCTTTGAATATCTGGAAGTTACATGTTGAAAATTAATTCTTTTTAAATTTGAAAACTCGATAGTACACATTTCTCTACTTTGAGTCTAGTAGGGTATATTAACATTTACATTAAAATTTAATATGACTTAAATATTATCTCCAGCAGCACCTGGGTGGCTCATGGTTGAGCATCTACCTTCGGCCCAGGTCATGGCCCTGGGGTCCTGGGATTGGGTCCTGCACTGGGCTCCCCATGGGGAGTTTGCTTCTCCCTCTGCCTATGTCTCTGCCTCTCTCTATCTTGTGAATAAATAAAATCTTAAAAAAAAAATATCTCCAAATGCCAATGTTGTTGGTAAATTAAGGACAGGATATATATAGATATATATATAGACATATATCTATATCAATATATCTATATCTATGTAGATACTGATATTATAAAAAGTCATAGAAAAATAGATTTTAAAAAATAGTATATTTTTCAGTAAAAGATAAATATTGTTGAGTAGAAGCATGTAAAAAGTATGAGGTACTTCTATGCTGTTATTTTGCTGTTTTAACTTTTTATTAGTTTCTTTAGGTTATAGAAAATAGGGACAAACAATATGGGTAACCTAGGAGATGTTTCCATATATCAATTTTTGGGAAAAGAATGATATTGAATGGATAGCTGAAATGATGGTTTGGGATTGCTTTTCAGATTTGTAATTTTATTGTTACTTTGGGCAGTCCAGACTTGTAAAGGCATGGACCAAAATGTTTCCTAAGAAAGGGTGTGTACCTCTGATTTTGGAATTGAGAATCAATTCATCTCATTCTCTTTAACTTCCAGATAAATAGAGCTGTTTTTTTTCCCCTTAAGATTTATTTATTTATTTATTTATTAATTTATTTATTTATGAGAGAGAGAGAGAGAGAGAGAGGCAGAGAGACACAGGAGGAGGGAGAAGCAGGCTCCATGCGGGGAGCCCGATGTGGGACTCGATCCCGGGACTCCAGGATCGCGCCCTGCGCCAAAGGCAGGTGCTAAACCGCTGAGCCACCCAGGGATCCCCATTAGAGCTGTTTTTAATATATTCCATATTTAGCATGCATTTGTTTATTGCATGCTTCTTCTACATCCACCCTTGTACTAGACCTGTACTTTTTCTTATCTATTTTCAGTTCTGTTAAGGATAATTTTCAGATCTGCTATATCATATTCTTCAAGATAAAACCCTTTGCTTCATTAGAATAGTAACTATGTGGCTGAACAAGGAGGGCACTCCTATCTCAGTCACTGGGGCCAGGGAAGTTGAGATGCATGTCTTGTGTCTATTTACTCCATCCTTGAATTCTGTTTGTGGCAGTAGCAGCTCTTCCCTTATGTTATCTTCAAAAAATTAGGTATATGCTAATTATCTTTAATTTTTTTCTTCTGAATTTCTCTTAAAATATGTTTATGGCTCCTGCCTGCCACATCTCAGGGTAACAAATCCTACAGGTTTATAATTTCTGTTAGATTTGCTTTGAGATTTATTATTGTAGGAGTGGGAGTGGGTTAATAAGTCAGCTCTCCTTGTATGGTTTTGTGAGTATTGATCCTTAACTTGTTCACTTTTCATCTTGGCAGAGTATTTTTCATTTTAGCCTAATCTGGGTTGAAGAAAAATGCTTACCAAGGATGAACTGGCTCAGCTGTCCTGAGCAGCATGTATGTGTGGTTTATTTTTTAAATTTTTTTTTTAAGACTTTATTCATGAGAGGCAGAGAGAGAGAGAGAGAGAGAGAGGAAGAGACAGAGACAGAGACATAAGCAGGCTCCATGTTGGGAGCCAAGTGTAGGACTTGATCCTGGGACCGTGATCACACCCTGGGCTGAAGTTAGACGCTCAACCGCTGAGCTACCCAGGCTTCCCGTATGTGTGGTTTAGATGTTAGCAGCTGGTACTGTGGCTGTACTTGGGGCTGAAATGAGGCCCAGGAGTAGTCATGTTCCACATGGGGATCCTCTTCTCCCTCCTCTATTTGAACAGGGACTCTTAAGGGGCAACTGGGTGGCTCAGTAAGTGTCCAAGTCCCAACTCTTGATTTCAGCTCAGGTTGGATCTTAGGGTCATGGAATGAGTCCTACATTGGGCTCTGTGTGCGTTGTTTACTTGAGATTCTCTTTCCCCCTCTCCTTTGGCCCCTTCCCCACCCTCCTCTCTCTTTCAAATAAATAAATAAATCTTTAAGAAAAAAATCTTTGAATAGGAACTCTCAAGACCTAATGACCTTTAAGCACTGTAAGTTAGGTGGGTATTTGAATAGTCTAAATAAGCTTCTTATAAGTGAGAGAATTGGAGGCAGAAGCTTGCTTCAAGTTTAGATGAAGTAGGGGAAGAGAAGTAGTTTTGGCAAAATATGTCCTTAGTAGCCACTGCCCACAGTTCTTTTTTTTTTTTTAAGTTTTTTAATTTATTTATGAGAGAGAGAGAGAGAGAGAGAGAGGCAGAGACACAGGCAGAGAGAGAAGCAGGCTCCATGCACCGGGAGCCTGACGTGGGATTCGATCCCGGGTCTCCAGGATCGCGCCCTGGGCCAAAGGCAGGCGCCAAACCGCTGCGCCACCCAGGGATCCCCCACAGTTCATTTTTGATGTCTGAGCTAATCACTGAGATGAGTAATTTGCAGACTTTTTGATGTTGGCACACATGGTTGTTTTTCAGGATTCTTTTTTCTATTCCTCCAACTCTCTCCTCTCCTGTAGTATGTTTATAGTCATTAGAAAAATAAATGAAATAAATTTTAACATTGTTAAATTTTTTTTTAAAGATTTTATTTATTTATTCATGAGAGACACACAGAGAGAGAAAAGCAGAGACACAGGCAGAGGGAGAAGCAGGCTCCATGCAGGGAGCCTGATGTGGGACTTGATCCTGGGACTCCAGGATCACGCCCTGGGCTGAAGGCAGGCGCCAAACCGCTGAGCCTCCCAGGGATCCCAACATTTTTTTTTTTTTAATTTTTTAAAAAATTTTTATTTATTTATGATAGTCACACACAGAGAGAGAGAGAGAGGCAGAGACACAGGCAGAGGGAGAAGCAGGCTCCATGCACCGGGAGCCCGACGTGGGATTCGATCTCCGGTCTCCAGGATCGCGCCCTGGGCCAAAGGCAGGCGCCAAACCGCTGCGCCACCCAGGGATCCCCCAACATTGTTAAATGTTAAATTGTTTTGAAATTGTGCTACCTGCTGAAAACATTATTTTTAATAATTTCATAAAATCACAGTGGGAGTCATGGCACTGTATAGATAAGACGAGAAAAATAAATACTGTTTCTTATGCCACTTTTCCCAGAAAGCCTGAATACTTGTAGCCCAGAGTAGTATACTTTCTGTATAATTTGCTTTGCATATTAAATAGATGATATAAAAATCTTTTTAAAAAGAATGCTCCATTGTTTTAGGTTTCTTATTATCCTAGTTACTTAAACATCAGTTAAGAATAATTAGTGAGTTTTTGAAGAATGTGAAGATAATATTGATCAAGGCATAGTCTAATTCAGTTTCTTATTTAAAATAAAATTATGAAATATAATGGTCCTACCTCCAAAGAATAGACATCCTTTTATTACATATTACAGTGATTCTTTGATAGTATGTAGAGTTTAGTTGTTTTTTTTTTTTAAAGGTCTGGTTATTGGTTTGTCGCTATACTATTGCTGCTTCTCTTCACTTTTGAATTGAGGAAAAAAATTATGCACATCCTTGTTATTTTATAATGATTATCATCTGATTTTTAGTGATGGTATCATCTGTTTTAGGAATGTGGGCATTTGTGTAATTTAAATGTTTTTTGTAGCTATGATGTAATGAATCAAAAGGCAGAGCCGAACTTTAGGATGATTTAGGAAGAAAATGTGGTTAGTTTACTATGAGACATCTACTTCTGAGGCTACTGCAAAAACAAATCATCCTCATCTCATCCAGAGTATTGACAGATTGCAGGCCATCCTTAAAACTTGATGATGATAGTAGTATTTATTTTACCATTTGAGAAATAATAAAACTGGCATGTAGAAATACCTTTTCAAGGAGTAAGGCAAGAAATCAGGTCGTTTACATTTGAATCTTTATACTTGATCTTAGCCAAAAGGCTGAGAAGCAATTACATTTGAATCTTTAATAAGACATTAGGATAAACTGTTCTCTAGTTTTGAGGAATGTCTTTTGGATGACTATGCTTATATGTTTGTAATTTATATATAACATGTAAATAAAATCTCTCACTAAGCAGTACATGACAATTATGCATTATTCTCTGATTGAAAGATAGTACAGGGTAACTTATTTTTGTATTTTGAAGGCCAGCTGATTTCTGTTTAAGCTTTTTACTACTTCTTCCCAAAATTTTAACCTGAGTTGTGAAGCCATCTTTCCAGTTATGTTACACTGAAACTGGATCTCGGCCTAATGAGTCAGTCAAGTAACATTTTCCTTGATTAAGCTGCATATTTATAAATAAATATATATTTCACCCAGTAGAAAAGTAATATGCACTGCAGATAGAGTGAGGCTACCCAGTGCTCAGAATTTATGTTATAATATATTTCACCATGTGCTGTGTACTATGCTACATTTTTTTTCCCAGGGATGTCAGAACTTGAACAGTTATTCATTTTGACATTGTGCCCTACTTACAGTATATTCTAACTGAGGCTAAACTGTATTTTTTGCAATGGCATTTGAATGGTACATCGTATCACATTTTAATGAGGAATTAGCAGTGTTTTTACATGAATATTCTAAAAGATTTTTGTTGTCATAAGTTGACTTTCAGAGAGTTTCACTGTGCTTTACTACACAAGAAAAGACTTAACCTTTCACGGTTTTCTGATTTTCTCTTTCTATAATGGGTGGGTATGGGTAGCAGGAAGAGAAAAGTGATTATTACCTGATAGATTTTATCTTATGGGGAATTTATCCTATTTTCTTCCTGCAGTTCAGATTTCTTTTGACTGAGATTTAAGTTCTAAATGTTAATCTGTAGTTTCAAAATGTTAATAACTATTTTGGTTATGTTCTTATCCTGATGTTAAAAAAATGGTGTTTTTTTTTTAACATGGGTTCCTATTTATGTTATTTTATTAACATAAACAAAAGATTTCTGATATTGGGAAGATTCTTTGTCAAATGGGTTTTTGTATTGTTTTGTTTTTAAAAATTACTAGCTCTAGCATATAAAATGCTCCTACCAAAATATTGGAGTGTATTATTTGAGAATTTTAATGTTGTGTTCCTTTATAAATGTGTTTTTTGTTTCCATTTAGATCTTGAATACCTGATGCATGCAAAACAACAGCTAGTAACCACAGCTAAGCGTTGGGATTCTTCTTCTAAGACTATTATAGATTTTGAACCTAATGAAACTACTGATTTGGAGAAGAGCCTTCTTATCAGATACCAAATTCCTCTCTCTGCTGACCAGCTGTTTACCCAGTCTGTTTTAGACAAATCATTGACCAAGACCAACTATCAGTCACGGCTGCATGACCTTCTTTATATCGAGGAGATAGCCCAGTATAAAGAAGTCAGCAAGTAAGTTACTTTAGAAACATTTGGTTGTGAAAAACGTCCTCTTTTGATGATATCTTTCATTTTTAAAATGGAGGTGTGTCTAAGAGAAGAAGTAAAGACTGTTATTCAGTAGTTGTTGTTCATTTCCGTAAGACTCTGCCACATGCTAGGTGTGTAAACATGTGGTCCCTGTTGTACTGGAGGTTTCTGTTAATAGTAGTCAGAGTGAGTACTTAGTAAATATTTGCCGAGTAAGTGTACAAAGACTGAAAGAGACCACATATTTTAAGAATATAATTTTAAGGGGGATCCCTGGGTGGCTCAGCGGTTTGGCACCTGCCTTTGGCCCAGGGCGTGATCTGGGAGTCCCAGGATCGAGTCCCACATCAGGCTTCTTGCATGGAGCCTGCTTCTCCCTCTGCCTGTGTCTCTGCCTCTGTGTGTGTGTGTGTGTGTGTGTGTGTGTGTGTGTGTGTGTCTCATGAATAAATAAATATTAAAAAAAAAAGAATATAATTTTAAGAATGAAATAATTTAGGGGCTCCTGGGTGGCAGTGAATTAAGTGTCTGCCATTGGCTCAGGTCATGATCTCAGGTCCTTGGGATGGAGCCCTGTGTTGGGCTCCCTGCTTAGTGGGAAGTTTGCTCTTTCCCCTTCCCTTTGCCTCTCTTCCTGCTTGTGCTCTCTCTCTCTAAAATAAATAAAATACTAAAAAGAATGAAATGGTTTAAATCTTCAGGAAAACTATTTGGTAATAGTAAAATACCTTTATAACCACTTATAAATGCTTTAACATATTTTACATTTTATCCATATGCCACAAGTGAAGATCAAGAGTAAATTCAAAAGTCTATTTGAGTCATTATAGGAAGAGTAATCTTAGAAATGAAAGTTTGGGGCAGTTAGTTAAGTGTCTGACTTTTTCAATTAAGTATCTGACTCTTGATTTCAGCTCTGGTTATGATCTCAGGGTTGTGAGATCAAGCCCTGCATTGGGGAGATTGAGATCCTTTCCCTCTGCCCCTCCCCCTGTTCTCTGCCCTTCCCCCTGTTCTCGTGTTCTCTCTCAAATAAATTAATTAATATTAAATAGGATTAGCTTTTGGAATATATCTAATTTCAAATTAAATGCTTGTAAAATTTACAGAGTTAGAATATATTTTTCATTGCTCTTAACACTTTGAATTATGGTCATTAATGGTCTCTTACAGGACTTTTATTGATTGTGTCCATATGTGGTTCTAATGAAATAGTTAACTTATTAAATAACAAGGACAGTGGCTTGTATCATGTATATTCACATTAATATGCATATATGTTATTTACATGGTCATAGATTCCTTTTCCTTAGTAAAGAAAACATTGATAAAATCATAAATATTGTGACAAAATAGTGTTTAAAAACTTACTAGAATCTTACAAGACTATTTTGGAGTACTATAATAGAAACTCAGAATTTTTTTTTTTTAAGATTTTATTTATTTATTCATGAGAGACACAGAGAAAGAGAGGCAAAGACATAGGAAGAGGGAGAAGCAGGCTCCACGCAGGGAGCCTGATACGGGACTCGATCCCGGAGTGCCGGGATCACGCTCTGAGTCCAAGGCAGGTGCTCAGCCAGTGGAGCCACCCAGGGGTCCCAGAAAATACTATGTATTAACTTTTATTTGGTTTTAGATGCCTGAGTGGCTCAGCAATTGAGCATCTGCCTTTGGCTCAGGGTGTGATCCTGGGATCTGGGATTGAGTCCCATATTAGGCTCCTCCCGGGGAGCCTGCTTCTTCCTCTGCCTGTGTCTCTGCTTCTCTCTGTGTGTCTCTTGTGAATAAATAAGTAAAAAAATCTTAAAAAACCCCCAAAACCAAATATATTGTTTGTTCAGGTTTAAAAATCATTCCAGATACATTACCTCAGAACTTATATCTAAAGACCATTAAGCTTATGGATTATTACATTAAAAATGAATTTTTAAAAATGGAAATTTGAGGCCCCTGAGTGATTCAGTGGGTTAAGTGTTGGACCCTTAATTTTGGCTCAGGTTATGATCTCAGGGTCATGAGATCGAACCCCCCATCAGGCTCCTTGCTGGGCATGGAGTTGGTGGAGATTCTCTGCCTCTCTGTCTCACGTCCGCACCCCCCTTCCCCGCCCACCACATCCCCCCGCCCAACTCTCAGGCTCTCTCCCTCTCTTAAAAATAAGAGGAAATTGGGGATCTCGGGGGCTCAGCGGTTTAGTGCCTGCCTTTGGCCCGGGGTGTGATCCTGGGGTCCTGGGATTGAGTCCCGTGTCGGGCTCCCAGTATGGAGCGTGCTTCTCCCTCTCTCTGTGTCTCTGCCTCTCTTTCTCTATGTCTATCATGAATAAATAAATAAATAAATAAATAAATAAATAAATAAATAAATAAATAAAATCTTTAAAAAAAATAAAAGGAAATTTGAACAGCTAAAAGAATGATCCCTGTAGCCCTACAAAATTATAGAGGTCAGGTTCTTTTTTTTTTTTTTTTTTACATTTATTTATTTATTTTTTTATTCATTCATGAGAGATGCATAGAGAGAGGCAGAGACACAGACAGAGGGAGAAACAGGCTCCCCACCAGGAGCCTGATACGGGACTTGATCCTGGACCACGGGATTACACCCTGAGCCAACAGCAGGTGCTCAACTGCTGAGCCACCTAGGTGTCCTTGAAGGTCAGATTCTAATCAAGAAATTAAATGGTTGGGAACCTGGGTAGCTTAGTCCCTTGGGTGTCTGTCTTTGGCTTGGGTCATGATTTTGGGGGCCTAGTTCCAGCCCTCCATCGGGCTTCTTGTTGTGGGGAGCCTGCTTCTCTCTTTCTTTTTGCCTACCTCTCCCCCTGCTTGTGTTCTCTCTCTCTCTCTGTCAAATAAATAATAAAATCTTAAAAAAAAAATTAAATAGATAAAAAGTTCACTCCAAGAGCACCTTGCAAAGGCTTCTTAAAGGCCATATAAGGGGCACCTAGGTGGCTCAGTGAGTTGAGCTTTTACTCTTGGTTTGGCTCAGGTGGTGGTCTCAGGGTCATTGGGTCAAGCCCTGCGTCAGGCTCTGTATCAGGCCCTGTGCTAAATATGGACACTGAGTTCTCTGTTTCTCTCCCTTCCTTTCTTTCCCTCCTCCTTCCCTCTCTCCCCCTCTCCCTCTGCCCTTCCCCCTTCTCTCTCTCTTTTTCAAATAAATAAAATCTTAAAAAAACCCATATAAGAGGGACTTGAAAATACCTGCAGCAAGAAATGAACACTGGTGACAAACTAAGTTGGTATATTTTTGGAGGAGGGTTATTTGCTAGTTTGTATTAAAGGTATTTAGAAGTTTTGACCCTTTTGATATAGTAATTCTACTTAGGAGGAATCAATCTTGAAGAACTAATCAGAGGTGAAGTTAAAGATGCCTGTAAACAAATTTTATCTTTCATAGAATAGTGAAGAATTAGTAAATTATGATATAGCCATATAATCTGGTGTTCCGTAACTACAGTTGTTCCCCCTTATCCATGATTTCATTTTCCGTGGTTTCAGTTAGCTGATATCAACTGTGATCTAGAAGCAGATGATCCTTCTTGAGATCTATCATCAGTGATAATAGCCTAATGCTACGTCACTATGCTTATGTCGTTTACCTCACTTCATCTTATCACCCAGGTATTTTATCATTTCATATCATCACAAGAAAGTGTGGGTACTACACTAAGATATTTTGAGAGAGAGAGACGCCCTACATTCACATAGGTTTTTTTTTTACGGTATATTGTTTTAATTATTTTAAGTTATTGTTAATTTCTTATTGTGCATAATAATAAAACTTCATTAAAGGTATGTATGATTAGGAAAAAATATTATATAATGAGGTTTGGTACTATCCATGGTGCAGTTGCTGGGAGTCTTGGATCATATCCCATGCAGATAAGGTGGACTATTGTATTGAAATTATGTTCTTGAAGACTTTTCAAAACAGTAAAGATACTGATGGTACCATATAAAGAGGAAAATATGCTAGTCATGAAAGTATCTGGTATAATTCTAATTTTGTATGTACATGCACATGTGAATATATTTGTATATAAAAATATTAGAAAAAATATATTAGAGTTACAGCATTACAAGTTCTAGTTGGTGAAATTATGAGTGATTTTTATGTTTTAATGTGGTTTTCTCTTTTTTTGATGTGTTGTACAATGACCACGTATTACAATTAAAATATGAAAAAGCAAACAAAGAAATAGGAAGTTAGAACATTATCAGTTGCAGCACTTGATGATCCAGATGTAAAATTGCCCTTAGAGATGAAAAGAAAGATTGTAGTAAGAGAGCGTATAGTAGGAACATCTAAGCTTTCTCTTTTTTTTTTGATCTTTAAAATAATTATTGGCTCAAATAGGGATGTTTACAAATTGAATATAAATCTCTAGGATCACTTTTTATGTGTTATATATGCTAACCAAACAAGACTTTGAAGGATCTTAAAGACAGAAAAGAGAATATTGCTAAACGTCTGATGTGACAAGTAGACAGTTACCGCATCAGAGAATTCTGGAAGTTATCAGTGATTCTCTCACCCAAAGGTAACCCTGGATGTGAATGCTGGTAAATTACACTTCTGAAATTGACTTGTAAAATTCTGTGAAGTACAGCATAGAGTTGGTGCACATACAAAGCAGCAGATCCTCAGTTTAAATGGAATTATCAGAGGGTGTCTGTAAGCACATGGACAAGGGACAAATGACAGACATAAAGGATTTTCAAAAATCTTTTACAGAGTTTTATATACTACTTAAAAACTTTTTATTTTTTGTTTTTCCCTTTCCCCTTTAAACTTATTATTTGTATATATTTTAATGTTGCCTTGAATTTAATTCATATTTGATTGTTAATTCTTTAAAAATAACATGAAATATATTTTAAAAATGGATTTGAGAGGGTCTGTATGTAGCTACTAAACTATGCTGTAGTGTAGGAATCAGCAAACTTTTCCTATAAAGGGCTGACTAGAAACTATTAAAGGCTTTGTGGACTTGATACAGTCTTTGTTGCATAGCTTCTTTGTTTTGTCTTTGTTTGTCTTGTTAGTTAAGGATATACAAAAACAGGCTGAAGTTTGGATTTGGTCTTTGGGTCATGCTCTAGTATGTCTGATTGGGTCATTTTACTTGTCTGTTCAGTCACTACCAGTCATCAAAGCAAACCCAAGTCACCATTAGAATGGTGAAGAATGTTTTGTTTCGGATTGAGACTCAATTTAAAGCCAGAGGACAATGGTATGGGTAAATGGACTCTTCCCTCAAATGACCTAGATGTGTGTGTATTGACAGTAAAATGTATTCCGTATGCGCAGGAATGTGCCTCTTTGAGATTTAGTCAGACTTTCCCATGAGTGATAATTTCCTAAGATCAAGAGAATGTATTGGTCAGTTGTGAACTTTGACAATTTAAATAGAATATTGCTAATCTTGAAAGTGGTATCAAGGGAATTTATACTGATTTCTTGCATTTTATTTTATTTTTTTAAAGATTTTATTTATTTCAGAGAGAGTGTACCTAAACATGGGGGGGTGGGGAGAAGCAGACTCCCTGCTGAGCAGAGAGCCTGATGTGGGGCTCCGTTCCAGGACCTTGGGATCATGACCTGAACTGAAGGCAGATGCTTAATCGATTGAGCTACCCAGGCGCCCCTGATTTCTTGCATCTGTAATTGTAAGGTTTGGATTATATTTTTACATGGTCACCTTAGCATGCCTTCCTTGAAAATGGGATTGAATGAAGTTCTTAAGATTAGACAAAATATATTTTGGCTTGAGTTTGGATGTAGTAATCAGTTTTATCTCTTTATTTTTTTACTTTAAGGAAAGGGATGATTTTCAAAGCAGTCCAGAAATTAAGATTTCTTTTTATATTAAATTTTAGTGTGAGATCTGTGGAGGTGGTAAGGATAATACTGCATTTCATTTAAGTTTTAGAAAATGCTTCTGAGTTCTTTCAAGATTAAAAGAAAAGTATTTCTCTTG
This sequence comes from Vulpes lagopus, assembly GCF_018345385.1. Lineage (NCBI taxonomy): Eukaryota > Metazoa > Chordata > Mammalia > Carnivora > Canidae > Vulpes > Vulpes lagopus. The sequence goes on from NC_054835.1 coordinate 47,607,223, forward strand.
TCTTCAGTTACATGTTGATAAGCATTCAATTATGATTCTACCTTGAAGTGAAATCTATTTGATTCTTAGATGCACATTTTCAAAAGAAATTGACTTTGGCTGAAGCTGTTGTATCCATTAAACTGTGTATGGACACATACATACATGGTGGCATGCCTCATCAGGTTATTGTGGCTTCTCATTGCTGACAGCTGGCATGACAGGCCTGGTGTGTGGATGCACATTTCATCATTAAGAAGGGTGAGGCGAGGCCTCTGTTGGGTATGCCTCAGTTCTGTTGCTCTGCCTCAATAAACCCAGATATTGGCTTATTACCTTGGTTGATTTTTGTTATCATTCATTTAGTCAGAAATTGTATAAAGTGAAATTCTCTATATAGCTTTGAAATTCTTTTAAAGTTACACTCAAGAGATATAACTATGCCAAGATTGATAGACCTATATTTCTTTTAGCCAAGTATGATATTAAATTGGTCAAAATTTACTTGGCTGCTATTCCATTTCCCAAAAGGTTAGGAATTACATAAGCTTTAAGGCTGATTTCAAAATGTGGCAAGCAATAATGGAAAGATGGTTTTTCTTTTTCTTAAGAAATAATCTTTGTTAATTGTAGGATATATTTTGTAGTCTAGGTATTTCTGAGTTATTAAATCATAAAACTATACATGTTCTAAATATTTAAGAAATCTTACTAATGTAATTTAGTTTTAGGCTATTAATATTTTAGAAAATTAAATATTTTACTAGCTGTAAGTTCTGCTGGAAAGTCTATTATGCCTGTTAGGTCTGTATCTTGAACAGATGAGGAATCTTCTGGCAGAAAGCTGTATTTCTTAATACTTTTATTTTCTAGTGCCTCTACCTCAAGAGTTTTGTTGCAAGGCACAACTAAATGTCATAAGAGGATTCTCTTGTTACTTTAAGAGTGAGGTGAATTTTTCATGATTTCCTAGTTGTCATCAGGTGTTTTGGAATGGTAGCTTCTAAAATGGATGTAATAATAAAATTTTAATATATTGCCTTAGTTGAGAAAATATGCAATTTCTAGAGTTTGTTAGGGAATAATATAAAGTAGTTGAAATGGAAATATGTTGCCTGGAAAAAATCAGATTATTACAAAAATGTAAAATTAGTTCAATGAACAAAATTTATTGAGTATATAAAGTGTTAGGTTCAGACTAGCCACTACTGATTCTAAGACAAAAATGTTATATTTCCTTCTTCTTCAAAAGTTTGCAATCCATGAAACTGATGTATAACTCTGTATGTTAACTAACTGGAATTAAAATAAAAACTTAGAAAAAAAAAAAACTTAGAATAAAGTTTGTTATCCAGTAGGGGAGACAGACCTATAAATACAGAGTTACAATACAATGTAATTAACACTGCAATAGGAATGCACAAAGGCCCCATAGGAGGACATCTACCCCACATTAGTGGGGAGAAGGACAAGTGAAGTCAAGGAGGGGATCAAGTCTGCTTTTGGGAACAAGATGGTGTTTAAGCTGAAGTTTTATTTATTTATTTTTATTTTTTTTATTTTTTTATTTTTTATTTTTTATTTTTTATTTATTTATGATAGTCACAGAGAGAGAGAGAGGCAGAGACACAGGCGGAGGGAGAAGCAGGCTCCATGCACCGGGAGCCTGATGTGGGATTCGATCCTGGGTCTCCAGGATCGCGCCCTGGGCCAAAGGCAGGCGCCAAACCGCTGCGCCACCCAGGGATCCCTATTTATTTATTTTTAAAGATTTTATTTGTTTTAAGTAGAGCATGAGAGAGTGTGTGCATGCACACAAGTTAAGGGACAGGCATAGGGAGAGAATCTCAAGTGGCCTTCCTGCCGAACACAGAGCTTATTGTGGAGCTCTGCCTTGCCCCCCGTGAGTTCATGACCTGAATCGAAGCCAACAGTTGGACCCTCAACCAACTGAGTCACCTAGGTGTTCCTTTAAGCTGAATTAAAAAAAACAACAACGACAACAAAACCCAGGTAAAATTATCAGATGAAGAAATAGGACAAATACATTAGTTGGAAAGAACAGGACATGAGAATAAGAGCATGGAATTTTGGAGGAAATTGCAAGTTGGTCATCCTAGCTGTAATGGAGGGCTTGCGTATGGAGTTGGATAGGATGGTGAGAGAGAAAGTTGGTTAAACCTTACCCTTAGAGCTAGATAAAGCTACTTATCATCAGACTTCAAGTTTGCAAAGATCCTGTGGTGGTGGTTTGGAGTACAGATTTGAAACCAATCATGTTAGGAGTTTGTTATAGTTATCTAAGTTCAAAACATTAAGATGAAGCTAAATTAGTAGGAAGAGGAACCAACAGCTTGGTGAAATTATGATGGGGGATTGAAGGATGGTGACAGACAAAAGGTCCAGGGTAACCTGGTTTCTGTCTTGGACACCTAGGTTGCTGAGAGTGCTATTGTCCAAGATGTGTCATACATGGAAAGACTGGTTTGGGGTGACAGGAGGGGATGTTGGATGGAGATTGTGTTTTGCTTGTACTGAGTTTGAAGAGCATATAAGTGAAGGTGTCTGCTTGACAGTTGGGTTAACAGCCCTGAGCTGAGAGATCTAGGAGAGAGGGTGACCTCCCTTGATGAGAATCTACAGAGCAAGAACAGGGCAGGGTAGACTTTGAGCTGGTGGCCAGTGCTTGGGTGGAATATGGAGGAGCTGCTAGAAAGGTAAGACAAAAAGTAGGAGAGTATGACTTTCTGGAAGTCATACTTCCAGAAAAGAAAAGAAAAAGAAAAAGAAAAGAAAGTGCAAAGTGATTACAAAGTTTAAAAAATAGAAAAGAAAGCGCAAAGTGATTACAAAGTTTAAAAACAAAACAAGACAATACTGTGTATCACCTTAAGCAACAAAGAGACTATTTCTAAATTAAGAATGCATTATAAGAAATTTCTTTTAGTTCAGAAAACTTTTAATGACCTAAATCTCATGTGTGTATGTGGAGTAAAAGGAATGTAAAAATTTAACTGTGTTTTGAGGTACTGGGGTGGCTCAGTGGCTGAGTGCTTTTGGCTCAGGTTGTGATCCCAGGATCCTGGGATTGAGTACCACATCAGGCTCCTTGCAGGGAGCCTGCTTCTCCCTCTGCCTATGTTCTGCCTCTCTTCTCTCTGTCTCCCTCATGAATAAATAAATAAAATCTTACAAAAAAATTTTTAACGGTATTTGAAAATACAGCCATAGGTTCCTGTTCTTTTTAAAAGCATATATTTTATTACAAACAAAAAAGCAGGTGAACATAGATTATATGTAAACTGGGGAGTATAATATATGTAAACTGGGAAGTATAATATACTTTAATTTTCATTTTAAGACTGATTTTTTCAAATGTGAATTTAGTGCACATTCCAGTCTTTAAAGAGTCAAATGTAACTAACTGGTAAGATACAAACTAGTTTGGATCTATGAAATACGAGAATGAGAAAAATATACTGTGATTTTTAATGATTCCACACATATGCAAATTCTGCTGGTATTCATTTAATCCCCATTTGAGCCTCCTTACTAAATATTAACTTTAGTATGTATTTATACATGTTTTTGAAGTCTTACATGTTCTATTTTTAAGGTTGCTAATGGAACTTGTAAACTCTTGTATATTGCATGCATGAATAGCTATTCAGTTATTTTCCTTAAAGAGTTCTGTAACAGTGTTTCTGTATCCTTGTACTTTTCTGACTTTATTTTTATTTTTTTACTTTGATAATTTAAAGTATGTAGATAGACATATTAATTAACATTTTAATATGATTTTATTTATTCGAGAGAGAGACTGAGAGAATGAGAGTAGGAGGAGGTGCAAAGGGGAAGGAGAAGCAGATTCCTTGCTCAACAGGGAGCCTCATGTGGGGTTCAATCCCAGGATCATGACCTGAGCCATAGGCAGACATTTAACTGACTGAGCGACCTTCACTGACTGAGCAACCCAGGTGCCCCTTGATATGGTGTTTTTAATTAGATTTGTTTTCCTAATATTGTAAGCAGATGTTAATATTAAGAAAGTTTACAAGGTTTTAAAAAAGTTTTTTTTTCTTAAGAATTTGTAAGATATTCTTAGCATCATGTATACAAAAGAAGATTTGAAACCACACCAGTAGTACCATTAAAAAGTAGCCTTTTCCACAAATGGATGTATAGATTTTAAAACAACTTAATTTTTTTCATTCACATAATTTTAAATCTTCTGAAGAAAAAGTAGATGTTCTCTTTCCTCTTTTACCACTTTGTCTTCTCTTACAGCATCATTTCAGAATGGCAAAGGAGAAAGGTGTCTGTTACTTTAAATCTTTCTTCCACCTCCTACTTCTTGACCATGTAGATCTTGATTTTCCATACTTGCTTGACACACATTCTTTCACACTCACTGCCTGTGAGTGTGCCAGCCATTTCCTGACAAGTTAGCTCTTAACTTCTCTTCCAGTAATTCCTGCATGAGATCTGTCTCAGGGTAGTCACTAACAAAAGTTTATTCTGGATATTATTTGTTAACAGCATTGAAAGAAAAATTTCACAGTTTGAATCTTTTGGTAAGATATACTTGAAACGTCTCAGTTTAATGAAGGGTTGTAGTTTCAACACTGCCTTACCTTCTGGCTTTAGGGGGTTTTAAAGTTGTTGTTTTTTTCTTTAAGATTTTATTTATTTATGAGAGACAGAGAGAGAGAGAGAGGCAGAGACATAGGCAGAGGGAGAAGCAGGTTACATGCAAGGAGCCCAATGTGGGACACAATCCTGGGACTCCGGGATCACGCCCTGTGCTGAAGGCAGACAATCACTGAGCCACCCAGGTGTCCCGGATTTTAGTTTTAATGATCCCACGGTGTGTTCAAGCAGACTTTTGTATTAAACACGCAATAATATTTTATTTTATCAAAATATCATACTTAGCTTTATTTTAAATGTTTAGGTTTTAAAAATGTTTTCTTCAGTTCAACTAAGTATGTATTTTTATAGCTTGGGTGAGAATTTATTCACTTAAAAAAAGTTTGGTTGTTTCCAGCTTGAATTAAAGGCAGAAAGGTAGTATATGGTATATGGTTTATAGCGCTATAGAGCAGAATTGACGATGAAGTTTTAGTTTTTTGCATGTTTAAATTAGATTTATTTTGTTCTAATCTAGTTTTTTTTTATGTTTTTGATGTCAAACATTCAAACTCATTTTCTACTTCTGATTTAGGTTCAACCTTAAAGTGCAGTTGCAGATTCTAGCAAGTTTCATGCTCACTGGAGTTTCTGGAGGTGCAAAGTATGCTCAGAATGGACAACTTTTTGGTCGCTTTAAGCTTACTGAAACACTTTCTGAAGATACTTTGGCTGGACGGCTGGTGATGACCAAAGTCAATGCTGTTTATTTATTACCAGTCCCTAAAGAGAAGTTAGTACAGACCCAGGGAACCAAAGAGAAGGTTTATGAAGCTACTATTGAAGAAAAAACAAAAGAATATATATTTTTAAGGATATCCAGGGAATGCTGTGAAGAACTTAATCTTCGGCCTGATTATGACATACAGGTGTGTTTTGAAGTGAGAAAACTTAATTATGGTTGTCTATAGTATCCTTGTTAGCTGATACAATTCTTCTAGTTTGGCTTTCCATCTTCTGCCATAACCTGAAGTGCCGTTGACTTTGAACTGTTATGGTGGTGGGTGGATAATTAGACCTCTGGTAACTGTCAGAGAAAACCAGTTTGATAATTGACATCTACAAGGTTTCAGTCTTACACGAGGCCAAACTTTCTGATTAGAATTTTAAATCAGTAAATGAACAGATTAAAGGAAACTAAGGCACAACCAGGACAATTCTCATCTGAGTTGTGTCTGCTTGTGTTCTCTATTTATGGTTCTCCTCTGTCATATGTAACTGGAAAGCCAATGTGTCCTAGGCCTGGTTTTTATCACTTGAGAGATGATATTTCACAATGTTCTACTAATTTCATCAAGTATATTATTCATAGGAATATGGAGGAATCAGATAACCTTTATTTAGATATTAAGTGATTCACAAGTACTTCATTTTCTTTAGATGTAAAATGGGGTTAATAATGATATATACAGCATTGGTACTAGTAAATGAGATAATTTATGTAAAGTGCATATTGCAATGCCTGACACTGTTCTGTTGCTTTTCTCAACACCTTAAGTAAACAAAGCAAAATTAGCCATAATAATTCTTATTAAAATAGGATTGCACTTAAAAGAATCTCTAAACTTGGCTTCCCAAAAAGGTTATCTCCACAAAATCTTCAAGCAAGCTGCAAGCATTGATGTTTGTGTTCATACATTTTTAAAAAAAATGTTTATTTTGTGTTTCAGGTTGAACTTCAGTTTCAGTTAAATCGATTACCCCTCTGTGAAATGCATTATGCGCTAGACAGGATCAAGGACAATGGGGTTTTGTTTCCAGACACCACTATGACTCCAACCATACCTTGGAGTCCCAACAGGTACAGGAAAGGAGATGTCTCACTAAAGGAAGTCATGTTAATGTTAAGTTGAATCTCTATGTCAAGTAATGCCAATATGGTTTTATAAGTAAATTTACCATATTCTCCAGGAGCCATGTTTTAGTGAAGAAAGGAAAGTGAAAGAGTCTTAAAAGGAAACCTTTGATGTTCATCATGTACTTTCTTCACTTTTCCTCAGAGTCTAAATGAGTTCTGTTGCTTTTCTCAACACCTTAATTTGATAGAATGCCAAGTGATTCATGTATATTTCTGAGTATAAGTTGAATGGGAAAATTAGGACCTTTTAAAGTGTCTCAAACAGTTAATTTAAAATGATTTTTGAATATAGAAGATGTTTTTGTAATTTAGGAAAATGGAGAAAGTATCACAGAAGATAATATTTCAGAAACTGCTCTCATGTTAATGGTTGTATAAATATTTTCCTGCTTAAATTCACCTTGGCACAGCTTTATAAGTGTCTTTATAAGGGTACTTCTGATTTGTTTCCAAAATAACCATGACAGCTGTATGACTGCATCTTTCTTCTCATACTTTTTCCTGAGTTTTTATCTTCTTGGCCCTTGCTGCTACCCTGCTCATTCCTCCTTTCCTTTCCTTCCCTTTTCTTCCCTTTCCTTCCCCTTTCCCTTTCCTTCTCTGTTCCCTTTCTCTATCTTCCCTTTCTTTCATCTCAATGGCTCTACACAATAGAAGTTTATTTATTTACTTATCACCTGTGTCAATCCAGTCCTGGTCAAGGGGGCCCTGCTTCACCACTGATGGAGGCCCTAGTATCTTCAGTAAGTGGTTACCACGGTTTCATTCTTTGTGTTGACATGCAGCTGGCAGGCAGGGGAAGAATGAGCACAAGGGATCACATAGGAAATTTTTATGGGCCAGGCCTAGAAGTGGCATATATCTCTTCCCCTCACATTCCATTTCTTCCAGTTCTAAAAGTAGAACAAAGCACAGTATGCCTTACAACACAAAACCAAATCATTTCTCCCTTATTTTGCTTCCCCTGACTATCCTTTTCCTGTTCTTCTTTTTACTGCCAAACTTCTCAAGCAGGAGGAGTTTATATGTTTCCACTGTACTTTATACTCATCCTGTAATCTCTGTTTTTCCACTTCCTCACTCTCCTGAAAGTAATCAGTGATTTACTAATTATAAAAGTCCAGTCTTCTCATTTCCCATTTGATTCACCTTCTCTGCACTCACCCCCCTTCTTCCATTTTTACAGCCAGTATGTAATTTAGAGCCGGATTATGTAGGTAGCCTTCTGGTTGGTCTTCTGTCCGGCAGTTTATGTTTCTGCTCTCTGGTCCAATACACATATTTCTTCCACAATTAGTTTGCTAAAATAATCACTTCATTTTAGTGATTATAAATCTCTGAAGGTGTCTCTTTGATATGTGGATAGTCTGAGCAGCTGAACACCATCCTCTTGTTCTGTGGTTCCTTTGACAGGGCTTTCCAACAGTAGCTTCAGATTTATTTTATTTTTTTCTAGTTGACTTCCCCCTTACCCCTCTAAATCCCCATGCTCTAGTCATATTGAATTACCTTGAAGTTTGTTTAATTGGCCCTATACTTAATTTCTTACAATTAAAAAAAATTGTGGTAAAATTTACATAACACAGAACGTACCCTCTAAACTATTTTTAAGTGTATATGCTTCAGTAGTATTAAGTATATTCACATGGTCATGCATTTTCAGAACCTTCTCATCTTATGAAACTGATACTTTATACCCATTAAACTCAGAGAGTCCCCCTATACCATTTTTATCTGTAAATGATTTTCTCTTCCTGAAGTAATCTTTGCCCAATACTGATCTATTTATCTACCTGTTCTTTAAGATTTAATACAATCCAAATGTTCTGTCCTTCAAGGAGATGAATCTGACTCTTTCATTATTCCAACAAAAATTTCTCGAGTATCTGCTGTGTGCTAGATTCAGTCGCTTTTGTGCTTTTCAAGCACAATTTATCTCAAATGAATTTTTGTCACTTGTGTACATTTCTCCTGTTTTCATTATAGTCTGAGCTTTTTGAAGGAAGAGACCATGTCTCATTTATCTGTAAATCCTTAACAGTCTTACATGTTATTAATATATGACATATTTAAGTTACTAAGAGTTTCAAGTTTAGGAATGCCTGGGTGGCTCAGCAGTTGAGTGTCTGCCTTTGGCTCAGGCGTGAACCCAGGGTCTGGGATCGAGTTCCGCATCCGGCTCCCTGTGAGGAGCCTGCTTCACCCTCTGCCTGTGTTTCTGCCTCTCTGTGTGTCTCTAATGAATAGATAAATAAAATGTTAAAAAAAAAAGTTTCAAGTTTAAAGAAGGAAATTAGGGTTTCAAATGTGAGAGCATATCAGTAAACTTTTAGGCATGTATTTGATACGTTTACCTCTGAAAATTATATTGTATGTAACAGTATATTCAAATACCACTGACTGCAAGTGTTAACTGCAAAAGTAAGTAAGAAAATGTCAAGTAACAAAAAACTTTTGAGCAGGAAGAGATTCCATACCTCTGTAATTTAATAGTAACTAAAAGGTGTCTTTGGAGTATAGGAATATACTGAGAAACCATTAGCCATTTAAAATCTTTTCTGGGATAAGGTGGAATAAAGATAGATAAATGAAGTTGAGAAATTATTCTCGGGCATGTGGTCTGTAAATTAATTATGAAAATATATTAGACCAGGGGAAAAAGGGACTTTGAATCAATGTGGTTCAAGGATTAAATAATTTTTATTCAGAATGAGCTCGAAGAGACTATATCATTTTAAACTGTGCAAATCAGGATGTCTTACCAGCATATGTATTGTAAGTCGTCTTTCCTTTATTGAGCAGGTGCTACACTAAAGACAACTTGTGCCCATTGGCCTCCCTCATTCATCACCAGAAATTATAGATGGTTTCTGGTCTGCTCTGAAGCACTTATTTACACTGAAGCAATTGATAAGTAGAATGGACTATAAAAATAAAGAGATAATGTATTAGAACTATACCTATAAATTTGTCATGAATGTCTTAGATTTATACTTTTGTATATAATTGTCTCATTTATAAGTTCTTTGAAGTCACTAAATTTGAAGGATTAGAGTGTTTTTTTAAAACTTTGTTTTTGAAAGTGTGTATTGATGGAGTAATGTGTCATTTTTTTGAGATTCTCAGAGAATGTAGTAATAGAAACTAACATTAATTGAGCATTTATCACTCAATTATTTTTCTGAACAGCTTCCCTGTATTGTCTCATTTGACCTTAGAATGACCATCTGTTGCATGTTGTTATCTCCATGTATAGATAAAGGAGCCACTGGGGTCAAGTATGAATGCAAATAACAGTTTATTGAACTAACTGTGGCTTAAACAAGTAGAGATAGAAGCCCAGAGGCAGATGGTCTAGGACTTGCAAGGGCTCCATAGTACCATCAGGGACTGAAGTCTCTCCTCCTCTCTGCCATGGAGCATGTTGGTTTTATTCTTTTTGTCTGTTACTTCTTGATTATAAGGTGGCTGCTGCACTTTTGTTTACCAGGATCTCATTCTAGCCAGGTGAAGGAGGAAGGCAGAGGGGCAAGAGGGCTTTCTCCTGTTGAGGCTTTGTGTTTTGTTGATTAACAGAAGCCCTTCTCAGGGACCTCTTCTTATAAGCTCATTGACCAGAGTTGGAGCTCCAGAAGAGGAGGCTGAAAAATGGAGTGTTTTAGCTGTCTAGGCTCAGTAGTAGAGGAAGGCAGAGGAGATGCCATGAATGATTTGAGTTTCTCCAAATACATTATATGTAGACTTAATGATCACCTAATTTCCTCTTTTACAGAAAATGGAACATTGCTAGATGCTGGCAGAGTTATAAGTACATAGGCTCTTTAATGAAGAGAGATTCTTTGAAGTAAAAAGCTTGAGCTTTAGTGAATGGTTTCCAGGAAATCTAGTGCAACTGGTCAGAGTACTTTTGTTTTTTACTTAAAAATCTTAAGTTTCAGAAAAATAAGTAATGGTATGTTTATGTAGTCAAAGTTTATTTTCTAAAGTTTTGTATTTCCTTGGAGACTTTCATTTGTTTGAAATTATCTGTAAATATATAACATTAGTTACAATTTTTTAAAACTGAAAATATTAAGATTTTTCATGAATGAGTAGCTTCTTATTACAGTAGAGGACAGCCTCCAAGAGAAGGGATTTTTCTGGTCTAAACCATGTTCTCTTCATGTAGGATTGTTTTGTAGGCATTTTGAATGTAAATTTTTAAAGTATCCCTTTACACACCCTTCCTATTTTGGATCACATCGCTATCATTTTTACCATAGTTGTTGCAATATTTAGTATTTTAATTGTAGTTGTGAGAAAGAATGCTGTTGATTCTCCACTTGGTTTGATCCCTTTTAGCATCTGCTGTTCGTTTAAATCTTCAAACCTTAGCCAGTCATAGAAGGGACACTCGTAAGATAGATCCCATTACAGCAGCCATTTGTGCTACTATGACAGGTGTTCTCTATGCTGAAAAATAGAACAGATGTACATTATGTGTATGTGGGAAAATATTAGAAAACATTTCATATTGTTTCGCCTTTGATACTTTTAAAAAAAAAAGATTTTATTTGTTTATTTGAGAGAGAGATAGTGACAGAAATAGTGAGAGAGCACAAGAGAGAGCAGGAGCTGGGAGAAGAGGGAAAAGCAGGCACTCCACTAAGCAGGGAGCCTGACTCAGGGCTTAATCCCAGGGCTATGGTATCATGACGTGCACTGAAGGCAGGCTCTTAACCAACTCTGCCACCAGGCACCCCTCTTTCAAAAAAAGCAAACAAAAACTTATTTTCTGAATTAAGAATGTTGTGAACGTTTACTATCTTTTAACCAGGAACACACAGGTTTTTCTTTGCCTCTTGTTTTATTTTATTTAATTTTTTTAACCTTTAAAAAACTATTTATTTATTCATGAGAGAGAGAGAGAGAGAGAGAGAGAGAGAGAGAGAGAGAGATATGCATAGACACAGGCAGTGGGAGAAGCAGGCTCCATGCAGGGAGCCCAATGTGGGACTTGATCCCGGGTCTCCAGGATCACACTCCAGGCTGCAGGCAGCGCTAAACCGCTGCGCCACTGAGGCTGCCCTGCCTCTTGTTTTAAATTTCACTAAAGAGAGCTTTCAGGGGACTAGAATTTGAAATTCAGTTTGTCTCCTTTTTACATTTTACTGATGGTACAAAGAAACTAATACTAATTTATTACCAGAAAAAAAAAAGTTTTTTGATCTTTTTACGTAACAGACGGAAATTACATTTTTGAGACTTTGCCATTACTATTTATAGACTTGGTAGTGGCTATACTAGGAGTGTGTGCTTTCTTTCGTTATCAAAATCTCTTTGCACTTAGAATAGGACACAGTAATTAAAGTGAATTTTGATCTACATGGTGCAGCACCCTGTACCAACTCTGTTGGGTAATTTTCTGAAAAGAATAAGCATTTGTTTTTGTAGATGCTCTGCTTCTTCAGTATTTTTAAGTGTTCAGTAAAATTTAAGATTCTTTTGTTTTGCTTATTTATAAGATGGATGCGTTTAAAATAAATTTTTATTTTCTATAGACAATGGGATGAACAGCTGGATCCTCGGCTAAATGCAAAACAGAAAGAGGCTGTTCTGGCCATTACAACTCCACTTTCAATACAGCTGCCTCCTGTCCTCATCATTGGACCCTATGGGACAGGCAAAACGTTCACTCTAGCTCAGGCCGTCAAGCACATACTCCAGCAGCAAGAGACGAGGTGAGATGGTGGTATGTGTGCTCCAATTTCATCAGTAGGGCACAACCTCTGTTCTTATTGTGAGTACAAAGCTAAGGATAGCAAGACCGTTTAATTCAGCTTGGGAAAAAAAGACCCACACCCAAACCCCAAAGTACTAAAATTTGAATTCTTTTAAAATATACTGTTAAAAAATTGGCACTTTTAAATAGCCATTAGAACTCCCAAGTCTGCTACAAAATTGTAATATATGTTAGAGCCAAAGAGTTGGGTGCAGGAAAAAAGTTCTGTGTAATAGATTTAAAAATAATTTGGGGGAGCTTATTTCCTTTACAGCTTAAAGAGTAATACAGTTTTCTGAAAACATCATTGAATAAAATGTTGAATGCTGAGTAGGTTGAGGGAAATGTATGATATTAAGATGGCCACTGCTTTTGTTTGGTATTATACTGCTTGAGTAGTTTTGTGTTTTATCATTCTTTTTATTTGCACCATTTATTTCAGCAGGATCCTCATTTGCACCCATTCTAATAGTGCTGCTGACCTCTACATAAAGGATTATTTACATCCATATGTAGAAGCAGGCAATCCCCAGGCAAGACCTCTCAGGTATTTTTTAAGGCTTATTATGTATCTGTATCATACTTTATTATTCTTAAGAAAAGGTGTCTGTAAAGATTTTAGTACCTTTGAGAACACGAAATCTTTAACTGTATTGGCATTTGGAGGTGATGCCTTTTGAAGCAGTCATTTAAAATCAAGGAAAAATTTAAAAAATCTTTGATCATTTCTTAAACATTAAGTAAAGAGAAAGACATCCTTTTTTAAGTTTTGTATATAAAAATGTTGTTACAATCTGAGCAGATTTTGATGTGTACCTCTAAAAGCCACTATCATGAAATAATATAAAAATGATTTATTTAAATTAAATTTAATTAAAATTCTAGGATATTTTGCATGGCAGAGTAGTCATGCAGTAGATATAAAATTTTGACTGTCATCATGCAGGTAATTTCATAGAAGCTACACTTTAGAGGAGCATGAAATACTGAAATGATTACTACAACACAATGTAATTGACTGGTATTTACAACTTTTTGCTATCATTTAAGAGACAAAGTATCAAAGAAAAGTTTATGTTGATAGAGAAAGGTTGTCTTGAGTGTATATGGATATGAAATGTACTTAAGTACAGATTGTGGGGAATAAATCCTTTTCTTCAGAAAACAATAAAGAATCATTAAATGGTTGTTTATTACACCATTTGCTTTCATTGTTATATGAATTAATGTTTAGTTTTGCCATTTTACAAACTAATATGTCATGCCCTATGTTATTCGAATACAATTACTGCTTACAAATTAATTTCTAACCACACTTTTGAATCATAATCCACTAACTTTTTATTTCTAGTTGAGTCCAGGCATGAAAAAATGAGATTATGCTATCTAATTCTTAATAACCACAACCAAAGCTGTTTGAATGATTTTACAATTGCATTAAAAAGAACAAATGAGAAAAAGGTGGTGTGGCCTGCTACACAGGTTTTTATGCCATACTTTGTTTTCACTCTGGAAGATAAATTAGAGCAGAAATAATTATTTTAAGTAGAATCCAGTTATATTTAATAAGAAAATATCACATATGTACAGTCACTATAAATGAAAATGCATTTTATCAGTGGTTAAATCATAAGTAACTAGTTTGCTTCAGATTCTAATCTTTTTAAGTCATAAGTAAAAACTCAGGCTAGTAGCAGTTTTGCCATGAGTGTTTTTTAGTGGAGGTGTTTGTTTTGTTTGCTTTTATTATTGGTGTGTGTGTTTATGTTTGTGTATGTGTGTGCTATGTAGGAAGTATGACAGCTTCAATTATCATAGTTTACTTGGCTTGGAAGCAGTGGAGTAAAAGCCCCCTCAAATCTTGATTGATTTAGGATTGGTCATTTGATTTTTGGGGCTGAAGAGCTGTTGTTGATAAACATGAACATCTGCCATGTGACTAGCATTATGTTTAACTTTTCCCACTTAAAATTATGTTTTGGAGGTTATAATCCAGTGTGTAGAATAAGAAGTTACGTTTTAATAGGGTATATGTATAGTTGTAATGGTCTAGATACAGAAACTTGCTCTCTAGCAGAAAAATCTCACCTCTCCTCAAGCTTGAAGAGTGGTTTATTTAAATATAAGTTTCAAGTTATTCCATTTAGTTAAAAGGAATGAAATAAGAAAGGCTTGATTTTTTTTCCTAAGTATTTTCTTTTTGTGGCCCTACATTTTCACCACTGTATATCTCTTTGAGAATGGTGTTAAAAAAAAAAAAAAGAAAAAGAAAGGAGAATGGTGTTAACTTGTAAGTGTATTCCCTAGGAGGGTAGTGCATTGAATTATTAAAATTTATTAGTGCCATCTGTTATTACATTTACTCAGATTAATTTGTAATTATCCTGAGGGATGACAAACATGAGAGGTATGGGAGGGGTGGGATAGAGGAAATTAGCATGGTGGAGTCCTCTGGGGGAAATTAGTTTTATCTGAATTGTCCCAGGATGCAGGGGAAAGAACACAAGGGGGCACTAAGTGTCTGCACGTGACCTTGAAGGTGTGCTGTCTGTGGCATAAGACCCATGAAGAGTTTGCCTTCTACATCTTGTAGTCTCGAGTGGGACTGGTAAATGCCGTAAAGTGTGAAAATGGTCATAAACATTTAATACAGTAAATATGCTTAAATATGTACACTTATGGTTGAAATGTATAAAATTCTGTTGCTTCCAGGAGTTGAGTTTAAAATGCCAGGGTTGGAGGTTTTAGGAACCATTTTAGATTACATTTCGTTTTGGTTTTTACTTCTTATTTCATTAGAATTAGTAGACTTCAAGGTATAGAAGGGCACCTGGTGGCTCAGTCCGTTAAGTGTATGCCTTCGGCTCATGGGATTGAGTCCCCACATCGAGCTTCCTGCTCAGCGGGGAGTCTGTTTTCTACCTCTCCCTCTGCCCTTCTCCCCAGTCATGCGTGCACTCTCTTTCAAATAAATAAAATCTTAAAAAAAAAAAAAATGTTGGGCCAGAGAGGAAGACACAGTTTCTGTGTATAGTTCTGAAGATTGGTAACTGGTTCTGGCTGACTTCTACTTTATTATTATCTATGGAGAGAGTATATATTTATTGCTTTCTGGGCAAATAGAATATATTTGTTGTTTTCTATAGATTTTCAAAGTAATAGATTATATTCTGGGATATTTCTGATTCTGATTCTGTAGTATCTTATGTAATAATATTTTGAGTGGTTATTATATATGAATTCAATAAATGAATAAAATTTCAGTGAATTAAAATTATGTAATACCAGATAATCTGCTACTTTAACAGTCATAATTCATATTAAGATCTGTGGATGGTTTCTTCCTAGAAATATGTAAATTATTTAATTGGTGTCACATTTCATACTGTGAGCTTGAAGGTGTCACTTATCACTGTTCTCCAGTTTTGAAAAGTGTTGCTTGTGTTTTGAATAGCCTTATAGGCAGTGTGTACCTTAAATGTTACACAAAGTGAAAGTACCAAGAAAGTATTTAAGTCATTTTGAAGTCAACACTTTTAAGGAATATAGGCTTAATGATTAAACTTTGTCTTACTAGCTTCAACTTGAGGTGACTTTCCAAGGTAATTGCAAGAAAAGTCAGTAGTGAGAATTTTAGAATTTCAATTTTTATTTTTTCTTTGAGGGAGAAGTGGTGGTTGGTATTAGTATTGATAAATAATTTGCAAAACCTTTTTTCCAGCTTTACAATTAAATGTTCATGTAGGAAAGTATGGAAAATATAGAAAAGAACAAGAAGAAAGTAAAAATTATCTATACTCTCAGCACACAGAGATAAATACTACTAACATTTTAGAGTTTAGTTTCTAGTAATTTCTATGTTTAAATGCACATATTTTAGTTAATGGAATCATAATTTGTAAATGATTTTCTTCAGATAATTGGTAAAATGAGATTTTTCATTTACTTAAGTAAATTCTGCTTTGTCTAATTAAACTTTTTTTTTATTTTATTTTTTTATTTTTATTTTTATTTATTTATTTATTTTTAACTTTTTTTTTTTTAAAGGTTTCATTTATTCATGAGAGACAGAGAGAGAGAGAGACAGAGACACAGGCAGAGGGAGAAGCAGGCTCCATGTGGGGAGCCTGACGTGGGACTCAATCCCGGGTCCCCAGGATCATGGCCTGGGCTGAAGGTGGCGCTAAACTGCTGAGCCACCCAGGCTGCCCTAATTAAACATTTTTTATTAAGACCTAAAACAAAACAAAACAAAACAACAACAACAAAAAGACCTAAAACATGTTAATATTTTTACATCTTTTATTATTTATTTATTTATTAAAAAAAAGATTTTATTTATTTATTTGTGAGAGGAAGAGAGCATGAGCAGGGGGCGGGGGCAGAGAGAGAGGGAAAAGCAGACTCCCTGCTGAGCAGAGAGCCAGATGTGGACCTGGACCCCAGGACCCCGGGATCATGACCCCAGCTGAAGGCTGATGCTTAACTTAGTGAGCCACCCAGGTGCCCCCATATTTACATCTTTAGAAGTGATATTGGTTAGTTTTACTAAGGTTACTGTCCTTCCTATCAGAATAATGTTTTAAAATATATTTCTTAATTTTTCTCTTCTAATTTATATTTAGGTGTATTTATTATTACTGTTATTTTTGCTTTGCTTAAAAGCAGTAACCAGTTTAAGTGTTTGATGAAGGTGAAAACACATTTTAGAATATCATAAGGTTAGGTTTTGCACATATTACATTTGAGCTGCCTTTTAAATATCCTAAAGGAGACAAATGTTAAATAAAAAGTTGGATATGCATCCTGGAGCTCAGAGATGAGGTCTTGGCTGGAGGAGAAAAATGTGAATTGCTAGAGTATTGGTAGTGATTGAAGCCATGGGTCTGGTTTAGATGGTCAGGAAAAGAACAGAGCCTGAGAAGAGAAATGTGTGGGGAGCCCTAACCTAGAGAGGAAGACAAGGCAAGGAGAAGCTGAGTCACAGAAGCTGAGGGAAGAGAGCGTTGCAGGCAGGGAACCACCATGAACTTATATGCTGCTAATAAGTCAAGCACTGTGATGGGCCTAGAGAATATTTAATAATATTCATAATATCCAAAGATTTAATAATGTAGACGTCTATCCCTTGATTGGACCCTACGCTCTCTGAAGTTCTCTTCTACTTCTTTAACTGCTTCTTGCCAATCATCTTTACTGTTTCCCTCTCCTTTTGCCTGCCTCTGAAAGTTGGGGGAGTCATCAGTCACTCTTCCAACTAGTTTCTTCTAGTCCCAAGGCTTAAATACTATCCCATTTGTATACTTCTTGTCCCAGACTTTCTCCTGAACTTCAGATTTACATATACCCCTGCTTATTGAATATCCCCCCTTGGATGTCTGCTGCTCAATTTGTCCACAGTTGAATTCTCAACCCCCACTTCAGATCTGTTCCTCACTTTCACCATCTTTGTAAATACTATTGTCATTCATCTAGTTTGAAAGGTAAAGAATCATCCTTTCTCTTAAATCTGATTCACCGGTAAATCCCGTCAGCATTACTCTCAAAATATGTAGCGGATCCAGCTACCTTCACATCTTTATTGTTACCATCCTGGTCCAGGCTGTTAGTTTTTCTTGTTCAGAGCCTTACAGCAACCTCCTAACTTGTCTCCCTGCTTCTGTCCTCTGCCCCTGCCTCTGTTCCAGTCAGTGATGTGTTGCAGCCAAGCTTATAGTGGCTGTGAGGCGTAATCATGTACATGTCTTCCCAAGTTTGTGTTCATTAGCATCATGTTGGTGGCTTGAAATTGGCCATGGTAGTAGATTTTATTTTATTTTTTATTTATTTATTTTTTTTTGGTAGTAGATTTTATACCATAGAAGTCAGCAGACACTACAGATCAGCTCCACCCCTTTCCTCCAAGCTGATTGTTCAACATTTACCAGCATACCACTGTCCAGCCCTTTCCTACCTCCCTAAACTATATATTCTGTCAGAGAAACAGAGTGGTCCTTTAACAACATAATTCAGATCATGTGACTGCCCTGTCAGAACTCTGATGGCTTTCCATTAAAATTAGAGTAAATCAAAGCCTTTATGAAAGCCTGGAAATCATGTGATTTGCCTTTGTACTGCAGCATAGTGGACACCCAGTAGATATTTGTTATATGCCAGTGGGTTAGAGATGGGTGGGTGGATGGATGGATGAGTTGTTTTTATACCATTTTAGTAGTCTGTTGCATGAGGCCTATTAATATTTTTCTTTTGCAGTTAGTGGAGGAGATGCTCTTCTTTAAGATTTTTCTGGTTGTCTAAAATTTAACTTTACTTTTAAATTTCCTTCAGATAATTTCTTTTAAATAAATCTCCTTTAGAACTTTAGATAGAGGTCTATTTAGATACGAGTATAAAAACATTCTGAAGTGAAATACAGATAACATTTAAGTTTCTATTGTGGATGTGCAGTTCACTATTTTTATTAGCACAGATAATTACAATATGAATTGAGTATATTTTTGTAAGAATATTCTAGGAAAAAAGTAATTCCCAAATAGGAATGTTTTGAACTTGAAAAAAACTATAGTGCTTATGAACTCTTTGTGTGAACTGTTTGTGTGAACACAGTGTGTTTATGAACACTTAAAAATAATGAGATATTTTATGATGGTGCATATGCTTTCTGTTTGAATCCTTTTTTGGTAGGGCATAGTCACAGTTGTATGTTAAATTCTAATTCAGTAGAGTATTAATGATTACCAGATTTATTTGTTAATTTCTGGATATGGTAGTCTTAAATAATACTGTCAATTTTTTTTATTATATTGGTAGCATGTTAATATAAATAGGAAATATTATCTTCTTTTATAGGGTATATTTCAGAAATCGCTGGGTAAAGACTGTCCACCCAGTTGTGCATCAGTACTGTTTGATCTCAAGCGCACATTCCACCTTTCAGATGCCACAGAAAGAAGATATTCTTAAACACCGAGTGGTTGTTGTTACATTGAATACTTCCCAGTACCTCTGTCAGTTGGACCTTGAACCTGGTATGCTGACTCAAGACACAGATAGGGTGTCTCTGAATGCATAGGGCTTCTGCATTCGGTTTAGATCAGGGGTTGGCAAACTATAACCTGTGGGCCAATTCTGGCCTGTTGTCTGTTTTTGTAAATAAAGTTTTATTGGATGGAACATAGCCATGCCCATTTATTTACCTATTTATTATGTATGGGTGCCTTTGTGCCACAGCAGCTGAGTTGAGTAAATGCAACAGAGATTGTATGGCCAACACAACCTAAAATATATACTGTTTGGCCCTTTACCAAAAAAAAAGAAAAAGAAAAAAGTCAGCCCCTAGTTTAGACATTTGAGTGACCACTATTCTATTTGTTACCTGATCTGAGGGTACTTACTCTTGGTCAGGTGAAAATTCAAATTTGGATAGTTTTGGTCTTTTTGTTTGTTTTACAATTTTCTCAGGTTTTTGTTTTAAAGTACTTTTGTCTTATACAGTGTAGAGACAGCAATCATAATAGGCTTTTTAGACCTATTATTAAGATTATTTAAGTGTAGGAATTTGTAAAAATCAAACTAATATCGTATGAAATACAGATATAAAGTGACAGGTAATTCTGATAAGAATAGCAGAACTTAACCACCAAAAAGTGGTACCACTTTAAGATATTTGCTTTGGAAGAACATTTATTACTGCCATATTATAATAGTTGACATTGCTCAACACTTTTTTGCTCTCTCCTTTTGGAATTGCTTTCAGAGCCAGTGACAGATTCTTTTGAACATTCAAGTCCCTGGAAGGTAGATACTGTTCTCTTCACCTTGAATTCTTGGCACCAGGCCCAGGGTATAGACACCTGGAGCCCCTTGATAAACCTCTGTTTATTTTGAATGAATGAATGGTGACCAAACTTTCTTTTTGGAGGGTAGATTTAATTTTAGAAAAGCTTCAAAATCTTTCTGAGACATGTCTGGTAAATAAGGTAGGTGATCCAACTGAGCAGTACCATTAGGGGTAAAAAAAAAAAAAAAGAGAGAGAGAGAGAGAGAGAGAGAGAGAGAGAGATGTGCCTCTCATGTAATGAGGCTTATTTTCTTGTGCATGCAGTTCATAGCTGGCTGGTGAGGCCAGTTATAAAAGCAGAGTTTCAGAAATGTTTTGAACAGTGACTGCATCATTGGAGTGGGTTCTATTTCCTCCCAACTGACTTCTTTGAAGGAACAACACTTATTTGAAATGTAAATTTTGGTATGTTTATTTAACAATCAGTCTGATTACTTCATGGTTATACTCTGCCTATTTGCCACTTAGGTAAAATGCCCAAACCTCCTAAACAGTAAAGTTTTGTGAGATCATAAAAGAATGGCTTTGAAGAGCAAAAAATATAGAATACATAGAAGTTGCCTATGTACTTTGCTCTGGGTGGTGTTTTGAACTTGATTTCATTTAATTCCCGTATCAGTCCTGTGGAAGGAGGTTTATTTTGCAGATAAGAGAACCAAGTCTCAGACTAAATCAGTTTGATTAATTCAAGTTACCTTTACTAGCTTAAGCAATAGCTTTAACAGTTTCATGATATATCCAATTCCTGATTCAAGCCTCGCTCTATTTAATTAAAATGTTATCTAATGAAAACACTAGTTTTCAAGTAATTAGCTTTGTAGAACAAAAAGAACAAAGTCTCTCCTTAACAGGGAGAAAAATGCAAAAGCCTCTATCATATTTAGGCCACTGTCAGGAAATAGACAACACTTATTGATATGTACAATATCAGTCACAGCCATTTGTATGAATGGATGATGATGGGGTGGATATTACAGCCAGTCAGTAAGATTTAGAATGTTCCTAACCTAAAAACAAATTGGTTTAGAAAGTTGCATAAATAGATGGTTTGGAACTTGCTGATATTCATAGGAATAGGGATAGAAAAAGAGGTTTGGTTCTTGGGCCCTCCTCACAGGAGGCTAATTAATCCAGAGAGTTTTATAACTTTGTCATTCTGTTGAGAAACTATTTTGTTTCTTTGGTATGCTAGTAAAAAGAAGGACTCCTCCTTCCTGCCTTGGTGTTTTGGCAGTAAAGGAGAACTTTTTCCTTCTCTACATTGAGACTGTGAGATTTTTGCCTCTTTTCCCCTCTTAGGGGCAAAACAACTTTCTCCTCCCTTCTGTACACAGAATCCTGTGCCCCAGTGTGAGTGGCAGTAGCAATCAAGACATGGGATGCCTCCTACTACAGATGGTTGATATTTATCTGTCATTTTTTGTACACTGGTGTTTTGTTTTGTTTTAGCCAGGGTAGTATTTTAGAATGAATTTATACAAATACAAATACACACACACACACACACACACACACACCCCTGAATAATCAATTTAGTGATTCTGCTAATCAGTATCCCCTTAGTTTCAGTCAAGGTTGGATTATAACTTTCTCCCTTATATTAGATTTTAGGTGTGATTTTTTTTAAATTTTAATGTTTAATAGGCATGGTAAAGCTAAAGTTACTTATAAACTACCACTGTTTTATTTTCAATATTTCACCACATGAATAGTGAATGGACTACCAGGGTTTAGTTGCCAGCCCTTCTTTTTGCCTGAAAAGTTGCTATCTTGTACTATCTATCTGTCTATCTATCTATCTATTTATTATCTTGTACTTTAAATCATTTTTATATATACTCAGTCAACTGTTCATTTTGGGGCCCTTAGCACCAGATGCCATTTGTGTCTATTATTGGGAAAAATAGTTATTTCTTTTCATCTCTGTTCTTTAAATAATGATTTAAATTGACAGTTTTCTAAATTGAAGATTGGCATCACAAGTACTCACAATTCTGAAATTAGCACACTGAATGCTTTCCTTAAGGAAAGGAGAGAAGTACTTCTGCCTTTATTGCTGCTGTGAGATGCTTTACTGTGTTTATACTGTACTTTGTAGGGTTTTTTACACACATTCTATTAGATGAAGCTGCCCAGGCCATGGAGTGTGAAACAATTATGCCTCTAGCATTAGCAACTAAAAACACTCGGATTGTCTTGGCTGGTGACCACATGCAGGTATGTGCCCTCTGAGTCACCATATTGAAGGAACTACTAATTATATCTTGGTGTTTAATATTCTCTGTCCTAAAACCTCTATGAAATTGTGTCATGTATTACAGTTCAATATTTCTGCACAAATAGTGAAAAATATTACTTTCTCTGAAGGAAAATTACTATCCCACTATTTTTTCCCTTCTTTGAATAGAGTGGAATGAAGAATCTATCAGTATTATAATATTCATGTTTTCAATTTGAAGTTTAGCATTCTACAGCGTGAATATTTTTTACTTTTCTTTATTAAATAAATTTAAGTTATCCTTCCTATAGTTCCCCAAATTCTTATCCCTAACATATTTTCATGAAGAGTTGACTCTTTTCCATCATAGGAAACAAAGTACTTAATTCAAAATAATAGCCCACATCTCAAAGAATGTGTCTGATTTTCTGTATTTTAGTACCTATGTAAAGAAAGAGAAATAGAGTTTTTCTATTAATCTTTGTTTTACAAAGTTGCAGTTTGAAGTTCTCTCTTTTGCTGTAATCAAGATTGAACCTATATAGTATTGTAACTGTGACATCTAGGAAAGAGTTGAATGTGGAGGAAGAAATTCTGCTTTTGTTTCTTTGCCAAAAGTGGTTTAATTTCGTTCTTTAGTGGTCAAAGGTACGATCAAGAATGGCTCCTTATACTTTATGAGATAAAAAGCATTATTTTACTGATTATTAAAAATAAATTTTTAAGTCATGGCTATTTATCCTTCCAGCTCACCCTTTTAAATATTTGATCAGTTTTAGTGAAATAACTGATTGACTCTCCTAGTAATGCAATGGATTGCATCCCTGTAGTTACTGAAGTAATAACTATTATTGTGTTAGAGGAGCCCTTTGTTAGCCTATGTGTAGAAACTCTATGCTACTGTCAATATATTGAAACAAAAAGTTAGAAATTATAGCCTAGTTCTTTATAGTAGTAAAATTGTTCTGAGAAAGTATTTTTGATTCTGCTTATTCCAGCATTCAGCATGTTGAGATTTAGTACATAGAGGTTTCAGTGTAGTGGATTTTTTAATAAGTAAGTTAAAAAAGTGGTACTTGCATATTTAGTTAAATTTTCTCTGTATGTTTGTCTGTTACAGCTCAGTCCTTTTGTTTACAGCGAGTTTGCCAGGGAGAGAAACCTTCATGTTTCATTACTTGATCGACTCTATGAGCATTACCCTGCTGAGTTTCCATGTAGAATTCTCCTATGTGAGAACTACCGCTCCCATGAAGCTATCATCAAGTAGGTGTGAGGTGCTCCTTCTGTATCACACTTCCTGTGTCTGGGGGAGGGAACTCCAACGGCATTGTTATGAGGGATAGACTATTCCCTGCCCAGTTGTAGGGTGTCCCTGGCGTTGCAAATTATGTTAAATTTTATTGCTGTAAAAGAGTACCTCAAAAGTCAGCTGTAATTTTTCACAAAATAGGGCAATCCTGGAAACTAAAACTTTAGGTTCTATCAGTTATGATGTTTTTCTGTGACTAAATATGTAATGTATATGTAAAACTGCATGATGTAATAAACAGTTATATTGACAACACGTAGTAGTTTGCTTTTATGTCTGGCTGTGTTATATATAAGGAATCTGTTTTCGAAGGAAGGAAGGGAGGAATCAAAAAAGGAAGGAAAAAACCATGAAACTTACTCATAAAGTTTTTAAAGGTTTCTATTAACTGTGGTATGCATCTATAAAAGTAAAAATATCATAAGTGACAGCTCAGTGAATAGTCCCAAACTGAAACCACCCATGCAACTAGCATCCAGATTAAGAAACAACATTAGCAGCACTCTGGAAAGCCCCTTTGTGCTCCTTTCCAGTCACTACCTCACCAAAAACCTACAGTTTTTTTAAAGTTTAGTATAATTTAATAATATTGATTATGTTAGAACCATTTTTAGATTTCTGTGTAAATGATAAGGTAGATATAAAAATAAATTTGGATTTAAGTATTGCTTCTATCAGTCTCAAAATGTGATTCTCTTTATTGTTGCTCGTAATTTGCTGCAATCAAGTACTTAGTATTTTCATCAGTAAAAAGTGTTCTTTTTGCAGTTGGAAGACTTGAATGGCTTTCAGTTGTGTGTGTTTCAGGGTCTATATATCTTTGTGTTTGCATGTGTAAGTAAATGACCCATATAAATAAAAATATGTGTTAACTAAGAAAATAGCTAGCAGTTTCCTCATAGAGCAAGATTCTTATCTGGTATTAAAGTATTGTCATTTCTTTCTTTTTTTTTTTTTTTTTCCTACATTCTGGCTTCATACCTGACCAGATTAACTCATTAGGCAGTGGTATACCAGGAGCGTACTCTGTTGTTATTGCTGTGGTTAATTTTGGGGAAAATCTTGCCCTCATAGGTGTTTAGATGTTTGAATTAAAATTAATCATGGACATAAAGCAGCATTATTAGAATTGACTAATTTTTTTTTCTTATAGGTGAAGTTAATTTTAATGATGAATTGCTATCTATTTATTTATTTGGTCTTTTTTTTGTAGTTACACCTCTGAGCTCTTCTATGAGGGCAAACTGATGGCAAGTGGAAAACAACCAGCACACAAGGATTTCTACCCACTAACTTTCTTTACAGCACGAGGGGAAGATGTACAAGAAAAAAATAGCACAGCTTTTTATAACAATGCAGAGGTACTTAGTTCTTTTGCAGATTGTTGACATTTTCACAGTTACATGGTCTGTTCTTGTTGAGTGTTTATTTACAGTTTGGGTTGATGTATTATTGTGTGTCACTTACATGAAAATAGCATGTAAAGTTTATTCTTTGTATAGCATTGATTTGTTAAGAAGAATTTCCTATGGGAAACAAAAACTTTGATTTACATTTTGATTACATTTGATTTACATTTCTTAAGACAAAATATGAAATACATGACATTGTTTAAAAGAAAAGCCAATATGATTTTCATATAATTATTATTGTTAGTCAACTAAAAGACCATGATTATATTTCATAGTACATATTCAAATGAGTTATCATTTTAGATGATTAAGACTAAAATTCCAGAACCCTGTGCTCCAGAGAGATTACACAGGCCCAGATGACAGTGTTGCTAAGCCATTATGTGCTATAACTAGTATGGTTCTCTTCTAGTTTCTGACTTTTTAAGTTTAGAGAGAATGTGGGTTATAGGGTCTGTGGGTCAGATCAGGCTGTACACTAAAACCTGGTGAAGTCTTTAAGGGCCAGCAGGCCAGAGACTCTAGGGTTAGGTTCTGGCTGTCACAAGGGAGTGGAGTTCTGGACTTCAGGAGGCCCCCAGATTAGGGAGCTGTGCTTGGTTGGTCATTATAGGATAGTTCTTGATCTGTGTTCTCCATTTCCCTTTCTTCACTTGAGTCCCATGCTTTACTCATTTTATTTACAAAGAAATGGGTCTTATTATGTAATAGTAATTCATCTTTCCTTTGAAAAATTGATGAGAGGTCTATAGTTAGAAGGCAGTAAAAGAAAATCAACTGCTTTTAACTGTTCAATATAAGCCTTCTGCAGCATGGAGCTGTGGAAAATGGGATCTGATGCCCACCAGCTGCCAAAACCACCTGGAATAACTTTCATTCCAGGGAACTAGGGGAAATGAGAGCTGCCCCTCAGCTGCTATAGAGCCTTTCTGAAGAGCTCGGGGGGATGGGTACAGTCCCTAGCTTAAATGCCCTGGTCTCTGCTTACTGAGTTTCTGTTGACTTTGTTGAATAAATGCTTCTCAGTTTCTGTTAAAGTCAGATCAATCTCCAGAGACTTTGATTGTCTGCTAATTTTGACCAGCTTAATAGATGTCTGTCTGGGAGAGAAGTTTTCCCAAGCTCCTCATATCACCATCACAAGTCTGTGTATTTTGACTACAGTTTTATGCATCCCCTCATAGAGAGGTGAAGTGGGGAAATGGTTCTGTATAACTTAGTGGTGGGAACTCTGTGTGTGTGTTTGGTTGGGGTGGCCAGTAGAGTTGTCTCCCCAACTTTCATCTACCCCCATATTTAACCAAATGGGTGAAGATAGGTTTTTCTTATTCCTTATTGCAGTAGACTCAGGTTCTCTTTTCTTGTTCCTTATAGTGACAGTGCCAGGTCTTCAGTCCAGTTTACTCAAATTATTGTAACAATATACCTACCTCCCTCATTCACTGAGTTTGTATCTAGCAAACTGTATCCTATCCAATTATTCTCAAGGTCTTGAAAGGAATAAAAATACTTACAAATTTATTAAGTATATTTAATGTTGTAAATTTAAGTAGGTATTATCAACAAATATTAAATAATGTTTTTAAAATGCCATTTAAAAAACTTTCTTCTCAGGGCACCTGGGTGGTTCAGTTGATTGAGCAACTGCCTCTTGGTTTTGGCTCAAGGATTGATCTCAGGGTTGTGAGGCCCAGCCCTGCATCAGGCTCCATGCATAGTCTGCTTGAAATTCTTTCCCCCTCCTTCCTCTTCCCCCTGCACTTCCCCCTGCCTGTGTGCGCGCTCTCTCTCTCTCTCTCTCTCTCTCTCTCAGATAAATAAATGAAATCTTAAAAAAAAAGAAAGATAACTTTCTTCGCTATGCCCCCATAGTCTTTCCTGACCCTCTATTGAGCTTGCCATTTCCATATATTTATGGAATCTGTTTTCTGAATATACCGCAATCTCTTAGCAGACAAGGAACATGTTTTATTAATCATTGTGTCCCCCACTGTGCCAAGCATTGAAATTTTGATCAGTTCATTGTATTAAAATAGATTGAATAAATTGAGTTGGGTAAAATATGGTATTACTTTTTTGCAAGGTTAATGAAATGTCTTGTACTACTAGAAGGCAGTGAATTGTGAAAGTGTCTCCAATCCACATTTGTCTTAGTCCTAGCTGTGGTTTGGTGTTAGCTGTTGGCAGTTTTGCTTTGTTGTGTCAGTGGCAGAAGGCGACAATGCTAGATCTTGTACTGCTGAGACTTAATGGTGGCACTGAGTCTAGTAATCTTTTTAGTTGGCTGTTTATTTCACTGGCCTTATCTGGAGTGAACGGACTAAGAGGGGGAATGTGGGGATTTGCTTCCCTTATTTCCTAGATAGGGTTGCCTGTTTCATGGCCCTATCCCTGGCCTCTTCCCTACATAGGAAATTAAAACTGTCTGCATTTAAGAATGGAGGCTGGAGGGATCCCTGGGTGGCTCAGCGGTTTAGCGCCTGTCTTCGGCCCAGGGTGTGATCCTGGAGTCCTGGGATCGAGTCCCATGTCAGGCTCCCTCCATGGAGCCTGCTTCTCCCTCTGCCTGTGCCTCTGCCTCTCTCTCTCTGTGTCTCTCATGAATAAATAAATAAAATCTTAAAAAAAAAGAATGGATGCTGGATGAAGGGTAAGGGCCAGTCGTCTGATATTCATCTTTTCACTGGGTGCATTTCACTTGGGTAGAATTTTACAGTTTAAAATGTACATAAAATTTTTCTCACTGTGTTCATATCCGCAAAGCATTACTCGTATTTAGAGGTAGTTTTTAAATGACATTTGCTAAAATGGCATCCTTTATACATCTGTTTCAGTTACCTATTCTTTTCTCCAAATACTTGCATATCTTTAATATGCATATGTATGTTTGTTTAAAGGTATTCGAAGTGGTGGAACGAGTAGAAGAGTTGAGAAGGAAGTGGCCAGTAGCATGGGGGAAGTTGGATGATGGCAGTATTGGTGTGGTGACTCCATATGCTGATCAAGTGTTTAGGATACGTGCTGAACTTCGAAAAAAGAGATTATCTGATGTTAATGTAGAAAGGGTGCTAAATGTTCAAGGTAAGTATTAATTGAAATGAATTAAGTTATTTAGATGCTTACATCTTAAGTGTGTGCACATTTGATTTTTAATTCTCAAGATCTTTTTTCTGGACAAGCAATTGTGTATTCATTTTATACCAAGTTCTTTAATGTTAAATTTGGCAATCACAGATCAGGCTCATTTACATGTTTATTAAATTTTTATATTCAAATAAAAGAAGTAGGAACAAATGGAATTTTTCAGTGACCGTGATGGTGTGAATGCCACACACTACATCTGCGTGCATTAGTTATAAATCACACTAGTATACAACACCTACTGTCAGTATACTACATCTGAAGACCAGTTTGTTCATAAAGATTTTTAAAAACTTGTACCCATCAAGTATATTCTGTTTAAATGCATTTTTAAAGGCACAGATTGTTTTTTACCTATAGACTTTCCTAAGTGGATAGTTACTGGGAGCTCATTTAAATTGCCTTTATGTAATTAGTTGATTTGAGTTTGTGCTTTTATTTTTATTTTTTATAATTAAAAAAAAAATCTTGGTTATTGAGGGGGAGGTGGAGCAGAGGGAGAGGGAGAAGGACAAGCAGACTTCCTGCTAATTGTGGAGACCTATACAGGGCTTGATCCCAGGACCCTGAGCTCATGACCTGAACAGAAGTCAGATGCTTAACTGACTGAGCCACCCAGGTGCTCCGAGTTCATGTTTTTATTTTATTTTATTTTTTATTTTTTATTTTTTATTTTTTATTTATTTTTATGATAGTCATACACAGAGAGAGGCAGAGACATAGGCAGAGGGAGAAGCAGGCTCCATGCACTGGGAGCCCGATGTGGGACTCGATCCCGGGTCTCCAGGATTGCGCCCTGGGCCAAAGGGCCACGAGGGATCCCCTCGTGTTTTTGTTTTTTTTTCCCCTTGTGTTTTTAAATATATGAAGCAACACTATCATGTGAGTGGTGGAAAAGTTTAGTACAATTATATTTTTAGGTTTCATGGGAATATACATAGTAAGAATAATATAATTTCTAGATAATGGGGAGAAAATAGCTCCAATATACCATGTGTTGTCCAGATTCCACAGAATTTGGGCATTTGTTTCAATTTTTATTTAAATTTTAGTTAGTTAAATATAGTTTAATATTGGTTTCAGGAGTAAAAATGGGTGATTCATCATTTACATACAACACCCAGTGCTCATCACAAGTGCCCTCCTTAGTCCCCATCACCCATCTAGACCATCCCCCATCCACCTCCTGCCATCAACCCTCAGTTTTGTTCTCTGTCATTAAGATTCTCTTATGAGGGATCCCTGGGTGGTGCAGCGGTTTAGCGCCTGCCTTTGGCCCAGGGCTTGATCCTGGAGACCCGGGATCGAATCCCACGTCGGGCTCCCGGTGCATGGAGCCTGCTTCTCCCTCCGCCTGTGTCTCTGCCTCTCTCTCTCTCTCTCTCTGTGTGACTATCATAAATAAATTAAAAAAAAAATTTATAAAAAAAAAAGAGTCTCTTATGATTTGTTTCTCTCTCTTTCCTCTCTTCCCACATGTTCACCTGTTTTGTTTCTTAAATTCCACACTTGAGTGAAGTCATATGATATTTGTCTTTCTGTGATTGACTTAATTTCACTTAGCATAATATATTCTACTTTTATATCCATGTCATTCCAAATGACATGGAGGAATAATATTTCTTTCTCTCTCTCTCTCTCTCTCTCTCTCTCTCTCTCTCTCTCTCCATCCATGTATATGTACACCACATCTTCTTTATCCACTCCTCAGTTTGATGGGCATTTGGGCTCTCTTCATAGTTTGACTGTTGTTGATAATGTTGCTATAAACATCGGGATGCATGTACCCCCTTCAAATCTGTATTTTTATATTTCTTTGGGTAAATACCTAGTAGTGCAATTGCTAGATCATTGGGTAGTTTTTTTTTTTTTGTTGTTTTTTTTGTTTTTTTAAGGAATCTCCATTCTGTTCTCCAGAGTGGCTGCATCAGTTTGTATTCCTACCAGCAGTTCAAGAGGGTTCCCTTTTCTCTTCATCCTTGCCAATACCTGTTGTTTCTTGTGTTGTTAATTTTAGCCATTCTGACAGATGTGAGGAAGTATCTCATCATGGTTTTGATTTTTTTTTAAGATTTTTTAAGATATTTATTCATGAGAGACACAGAGAGAGAGAGGCAGAGACAAAGACAGAGGGAGAAGCAGGCTCCTTGCAGGGAGCCCAATGTGGGGCTTGATCCTGGGACTCCGGGATTACACCCTGAACCAAAGGCAGACGCTCAACTGCTGAGCCACCTAGGTGTCCCTAGTTTTGATTCTCTTTTTCTTGCTGTTTCTTTCTTTCTTTCTTTTTTTTTTTAAATTATTTTAGAGAGAGAATGTGTATGTGCAAGTGGGGAAGAGGGACAGAGTGGGAAGGAGAGGGAAAAGGAGAGAATCTCAAGCAGACTCCATGCTGAGCACAGAGCCCAATGTGGTGCTTGATCCCATGACCCTGGGATCATGACCTTAGCTAAAACCAAGGGTAGGACACTTAACTGGCTGAGCGACCCAGATGCCCCATCATCATGGTTTTTGTTTGTATTTCCCCAATGAGTGATGTTGAGCATCTTTTCATGAGTCTTCTTTAGAAAAGCATCTATTAATGTCTTCTGCCCATTTCTTAACAGGATTATTTGTTTTTTGGGTGTCGAGTTTGATAAGTTCTTTATAGATTTTGGATATTAACCTTGTATCCAGTATGTCATTTTCAAATATCTTTTCCCATTCTATAGGTTGCCTATTAATTTTGTTGTTTTCCTCTGCTGTGCAGAAGCTGTTTATTTTGATTAAGCTCCATTGGTGCATTTTTGCTTTTTGTTTCCCTTTCCTTGGTGACATGTCTAGTAAGAAGTTGCTACAGCCAAGATGAAAGAGGTTGCAGCCTATGTTCTCCTCTAGAATTTTGATGACTTCTTGTCTCACATTTAGGTCTTTCACCCATTTTGAATTTATTTTTGCATCTGGTGGAAGAAAGTAGTCTAGTTTTACTCTTCTACATGTTGCTGTCCAGTTTTCCCAACACCATTTGTTGAAGAGACTCTTTTTTCCATTGGATATTCTTTCCTGCTTTGTCAAAGATTAGTTGACCATAAAGTTTTGGGTCCATTTCTGCCTTTTCTATTCCGTTCCGTTGATCTGTGTCTGTTTTTGTGCCGGCACCATACTGTCTTGATGACTACCACTTTGTAATATAGCTTGAAATCTGGAATTGTGATGCCTCCAGTTTTTTCTTTTTCAGAATTGCTTTGGCTATTTGAGGTCTTTCGTGGTTCCGTATAGATTTTAGGGTTGTTTGTTCTAGCTCTATGAAAAATGTCGGTAGTATTTTGATAGGGATTGCATGAAATGTGTAGATTCTTTTGGGTAGTATAGACATCTTAACAGTGTTTGTTCTTCTAGTCCATGAGCATGGAATTTTTTTCCATTTCTTTGTGTTCTCTTCAGTTTCTTTCATAAGTGCTCTGTAGTTTTCAGAGTACAGATCTTTTACCTCTTTAGTTAGGTTTATTCCCAGATATCTTATGGTTTTTGTTGCAATTGCAAATGGTGTCAATTTTTATTTCTTTTTCTGCTGCTTCATTTTGGTGTATAGAAATGCAACAGATTTCTGCACTTTGATTTTAATTTTATATCCTGTGACGTTGCTGAATTCATGCATTCTAGCAATTTTTTGGTGAAATCTTTTGAGTTTCCTACATAGAATATCATGTTGTCTGCAAATAGTGAAAGTTTGGGCTCATTCTTGCCGATTTGGATGCCTTTTATTTCTTTTTCTTGTCAGGTTACTGAGGCCAAGACTTCCAGTACTATGTTAAATAGTAGTGGTGAGAGTGGATATTTGGGCTTGCAGTTAGAAGGAATATTACCAGTAAGGTAGGAAGCACCCAAAGGAGACGTAGGATAGGTAATTGTCTAAAAACTGCCACATGGAAGTAAGAAATGATTGAAAGAACCTGGGTTGTTTGGCCTAGGGAGAGAAGATGAAAGATTGATACTAAAACTGTATTCAGAAATTTGTAGATTTGTCATAGAATGAGTGAATAGATGTGTTACTATAATAAAGAGCATTAAAAAAATGTGCAAACTAGAATCTCAGCCTTCCCTATGGAATCAGTTGTGTCTACCTTTGTTAGTGAAAGGCTAGATGACTGCTTCAAAGAAGGGTCCTTGTATTGAGCAGGACCTTAGACGAGACAATCACTAAGGCTGGTTCCAGCAATAATATTTTAAAAATTTTAATAAAATTATTTTTAGCATTTTTATGTGTTCATTCTGAAAGTGTCTCTCCAGTTCAAAAATCTATAAAATGCCACAGGTCATTGGCATTAAGTACTTTCACATTGTGCAACCATCACCATTGTCCATTTCCAGAAACTCTGTACCCATTAAATTATAAGTCCTTGTTCCACTTCCCTCTTCCCTGCAGCTCCTAGCAACCACCATTCTACTTTCTGCCTATGGATTTGACTACTCTAGGGACTTTATGAAGTGTGGTCCTATGGTATCTGTCCTTTTGTGACTTCCTTATTTTGCCTAATGTTATCAGGGTTCATTCATGTTGTAGCGTGTGTCAGAATGCCCTTCCTTTTTAAGGCTGAGTGATATTCCATGGTATGTATATTACCACATTTTATTTACATTCATCTATTGATGGACACTTGGGTTACTTCTACCTTTTGCCTCTGCGACTAATGCTGTTATAAACATGAGTATATTAGTATCTGTTTGAGATCCTTCTTTCAGTTCTTTTGGGTAGATGGTCGGAAGTGGAATTGCTGGATGCTGTGGTAATTCTGTGTATTAATTTTATGTGTGATTGTTTTAGGAGCTGCCATACTACTTTTCCATAGTGTTTAACATACCATTTTATATTTCCACCTGCAGGACACAAGAGTTTCAGTTTCTCCACATCCTCACTGGCACCCATTACTTAGCAATAACATTTAAAAACCGAAATGCTTTTATTATGTGAGTGGTTCAAAATAACAATCTTAAGTCTTTTATTTGTTTTTTTTTAATAGGAAAACAATTCAGAGTTCTATTTCTTAGTACAGTACGTACAAGGCATACTTGTAAACATAAACAGACACCAATTAAAAAGAAAGAGCAACTGCTGGAAGATTCTACAGAGGATTTAGATTATGGTTTTTTATCGAACTATAAACTTCTAAACACTGCCATCACAAGAGCACAATCCCTGGTTGCTGTGGTGGGTGATCCCATTGCTCTGTGCTCTATTGGAAGATGCAGGTAATTGTGTGTTACTGATTAAGACATTAAAGGGGGAAAATGTAGAATGATTTGCATCCTTATGTATATACTTATTTTGTATGACCTGTTGGCTAATTAAAATCGGGTTCAGTTTTACCTGATATCCAGTAGGAATACAAAAATATATTGCTCTGGATCTATTCATTATATTCATAATTATGTATTCATTTAGCCATGACTTAACAGATATTTCCTGAGTGTCCACTATGTTCTAAACACTTTTCTAACCACTAAATACATAAGTGAACAAAAATGAATAAAATCTCTGCCTTTGTGGGTTTTATATTTATAGAGGAAGATTGAGAATAAATAAAATAAGAATACTCTATAGTTTTATACATGGTAAGTTCAGTGAAAGAGAAATAGAACATTAAGGGGAATTAGGAGTGATGGGGGTGTGGTAGGCTGTTTTGTGATTTATGTAGCATGGTCAGAGCATCCCTCACTGAGAAGCTGACTTTGAAGTGAGGGTAGTGAGCTATGCTGATATCTGGGGGGAAAGTGCTCCAGAAAGAGGGAACCACATGTGCAAGGGTCCTCAGCTGGTTTTGTGTACATGTGTGTTTTTGATGGAAACTGAATTTTACATTGATAATCTTTCATTTTTTTCCCCCTTTCATTATTGTTTTAGCTTGTTTTTGATGAATTTCCTTCTCTACTTATTTTCTTTCAGGGCTTCTCAGTGTAAATGATTCTTCATGTTTGGTTAATCCAGAAGATCTTAAAATTAAGGAGGTTAGGAGTAGTTATACTTATCTTTGGATCGTGTTGCTAGTAGATTATAGTCATAAGGAGCTATTTCTACTAAAATGTTGATAAAATATCAAAATAAGAAATTACACACTTACGAGTTATACCTCTTAATCAGAGTTTTAATTGTTAAATTTTAGCTATTAGCCAGTAATATAAGATTTGTTCTTTGTAGTGTTGAAAATTATGTTATCATTAGCAAAAAAAAAAAAAAAACCAATTGAACAGAAATTTATAATCTATACTCTTTTACGAAAAAGAAATACACTAGGGATTACTTAAAGTTGTGGAAATATTCTAGGACCTGTCAAAGTGAATTCAGATAGTAATAAGTGATGTAGAGAGTCCTGAATATGCCTTGAATAATTATTTCTTTTTGATATGTTAGAATTAAAGTAGACAGAGCTGTTAGGAAGTAGCCTTTTTAAACCAAATTTTTTATTGCAATATAGATAGGGCAGTATTTTATTGTCTGTTTTCCTGTTTCAGCAGAAATAAAAATTCTATGGGAAGGGAGACAACTGGGATGTTTAATAATAATAATCTGCATGTATTAGAATTTAAGACTGCAAAAGAAGTTAATATACTTTATAAGGGGAAAACCATTAACAAAGGAATCAAATATTTTTAATTTATGGTTATGTTATAAAAAAATCTTTTTATTTAAAAGAAAAAAACCCCACAAAACTTGAATGCACCATGACTTATTTATGGATAGCTGAACAGTCCTATTGTAAAATATCATTTTTAAAAAAGGATTTTATTAATTATTTGTGGGGGGGGGGGCAGAGGGAGAAACAGACACCACTGAATGGGAACCTGATGCGGGGCTCAATCCCAGGACCCTGAGATCATGACCTGAGCTGAAGGCAGATGCTTAACTGACTGAGCCACCCAGGTGCCCAAGATGTGTATAATTTTATACTTACAAGGGAGATTTCTGTTCATCTTTAGCCACTAATGACAAAAAGTTGAGAAAGGGAATATATTAATTCCATGTTCCAAATGAGTAAAACTAGATCTAATAATTTGGCTTCTCTCCTGAGAATTTTACTTTAGTTACTTTATAATTCATTGAAAGCTTATTTGGTTAGACTATTGCTGTGATATTTTACCATTTTTGTTCATATTTGTCATTTGAAAAATACATACAGTTTGATTAGAATTTAATAGATTAAAACACATATAAAATAGAACAACATATTAAAAACTAGGGGGAAAAAAAACCAAATTAGAAACTGTGGAGGAATAAACAGATTGTATAACAGTAGCCTTGAGCCAAACTTGTTTTGGACTCTTTTTTTTGTAAGTGACTCCAAACATTTATCAATATGAATATTTTTTTTAAACCATTATCCCTTTCTGTATAGTTGTATTATGCTATGAATTCCAAGAGATCAGCGTTTTTCACCGCTTCTCTGACATAAATTGCTATTTTCTTAGAGCAAATAGGTGAATAATTCTTTCTGAGGCCATGCTGTCAGAATTATCTGGGGCTAATTTTTAACTCGAAGCCAGGTCTACTGGTTACTTATTTCTTGCTACTAAGCTGGAGTGTATTAAGGGCTGCAAGTTAATTTATAAGCTAGGCAAAATATTTTCAGAGAGGTTAAATATATTGTGTACGGAGAAAAAAAATGTAACTTAATAGCTAATTTGGATTACTGATTATCTGTGTTATTTGGACAGTTTAATAATGGCTCTGAGAGCTAATAGTTGAAGTGTATGGATATTTGTACTATAATCTTTCTAATTTTATTAGGAATTAATTTAATCTCATAATACAAGTAAACTTGGGAGGTCATATATGATTCTTAGGTACTATAATAACAGAGGAATGAATTCTTTGTAGTTTGAGTTAATCATCCCCCCACCATGTCCTATTCAATATTTATGAAAAACTAATATGATATTTCTAAATATTAATTAAAATTTCAAGGAATAATTACTGTGTATAGTATACCAGTTTAGAAGGCAACTATTATATAATCTTCTTTGTTGTATTTTTAAACAGAATTTATCTATTAACCTGATGTGAATATACTGAACTTCCCTCTCTCCAGCTTACCAAGCCAACAAATATTAATATAGTAGCTGATGTTTACTGACAGTTTTCTCTTGCCAGGTGCTTGGTTAAGTGCTTTGCACACTTAGCCTTATTCAGTCATCCCAACAACCCTGCAATGTGGGAATTTTATTTGCATTTTAAATGGGCTGCCTGATTCAAAGAGTTTAAATTACTGCCCAAGGTCATATACCTATTGAATGGTTCACTGAAACAGATGTCACATTGACTTTAAAACCTAAGCTCTTCTCTCTGGGTTACTCTGCCTTTCCCAGGAAGTGATGAATGTGTTTGTATAAATCTACACTGAATGGGGAGAGCCAGAGAGGAGTCATAACATTTCTCTAAATCAGTGTTTGGAGGAGGTCTTTCTGTGAACTGAATTTCTTAATAGATGCCATTTGCTCAGTGAGATGTAATCATATTTCATATATATGTAGTGATATATATATAAATGCACGAATAGATACTCACTCTCTAACTTAAACATACCA
Organism: Vulpes lagopus; assembly: GCF_018345385.1. Taxonomy (NCBI): domain Eukaryota; kingdom Metazoa; phylum Chordata; class Mammalia; order Carnivora; family Canidae; genus Vulpes; species Vulpes lagopus. The sequence goes on from NC_054835.1 coordinate 47,643,992, forward strand.
AGTGATCTTTCATTGTTTTATCAATGATCCTAGAAGCCAGGTTAGCATAAAAACAAAACCAAACTTTGTTCATGCAGTGATTAAAAGTAAGGTTATGTTCTTTGAAATGTTTGTAATTATAGTATGTAGAAACACACTTGGGTTTTCTAGCCCAAGTTATTATTATCAATAATATATGAAAAATTTAGGGAGGGGCCTGAGAATTGGTCTAGCCTATAAATAATCATAGAAATGAAGGATTATCTTCATTCTCAAGTAATCTTTCAGTTATGTGTTCAGAAATGCCTCATAATGCCATAGATAGTATTTTATTAAAGTATTGAGGAGTTCAGGGGCTGCGTGTGTGAATAATCTCTGAAAGAGCCATTATGAAGAGAGAAAAGGAGGATTTTTAAGAATTTTTGAAGGGAAAAATATATTTCTCTGAAAGTTTAAAAGTGAGAAAATAATATGAATACTATTGGTGCCTTATTTTACACATGAGGAAATTGAGCTACAAAGAGATTAAGTTATTGAATTGCTTGAAGTTACACAGCTCCTGAATGTCAGAGCCCCTACGAAAACCCCAGAGTGTGTAGTTCTGAATCCACATACTTGACCACCTCACCATACCAGTGGGCCAGTCAGAGGATAAGTGAGATTTAAAATGGAGCTTTCAGAACTAGTTTAACTTATTGTGTTTATTGTTCTGAAATGGTGTCCTTTCAGCTGTAAGTCTGCTGCTTTGAAATTCTTGGGATCTTGTAGACAAAGACTGTCACTGAGCCACTGGCTTCTCCTGAACTGGGGGTTGTTTGAAGGTTCTTCTGAACCCTGTGTTAGTTCAGCTCTTGCTCAGTGCAGTTGAGGTCAGTGAGGGTGGCATAGGAATAGAGCTTCGAGTCGAAAAAGCAGCTTGAACATAGAACAAGTTCTAGCATCTTGGCCACATAAGCTGGAAATGAAAATATGCTATAAAAATCGGTATTAGAAGCTGAGAATAAAAGCCAGTCCATTCTCTCTGTGTTTTGGTGTGTCTTGAATTTCAACCCAAATATGAAATGCCATTTTATGAAATTAATACTTTATCAGACCAAAGAAACTTCATTTAAATGTAGCACTTAGAATCATGTTGGTAAATATTCACATTGAATATTCAGTTGAATATTGTGGCTTTTTAAATCAAAAGGGTGGGAAAGTTTATGAATTTCAGCTCTTGAGTGCTATATTAAAGATAGTTCTTCTTTAACTATCAGACTGTGATTTTAAAAGCCTTGATTCCTTCAGAAGGGTTATTTTTTCTTTAAAAGGATTTTATTTATTTGAGAGGGTGTGTGTGTGGCAGGGGGGTGGGGGGAGGGGGGCAGCAGGAAGAGGCAGATGGGGAGGGAGAGGGACAAGCAGTCTCTGCGCTGAGTGTGGAGATTGTCATGGGGCTCTATCTCATGACCCTGAGATCATGACCTGAGCCAAAACCAAGAATTAGGTGAAACCCAAGAGTCTGACGCTTAACCAACTGAACCATCCAGGCACCCCCAGAAGGGTTCTTAATAAAAGTAAAGGGTAGCTTTTAGTGGACATTTCTTTTTTTTTTTTTTTTTTTAGTGGACATTTCTTAGCAATGCATACTTCCTGTAGCTGAAAGACTGTCTTTTTTTTTTTTTTTTTAATTTATTTATGATCGTCACAGAGAGTTAGAGAGAGAGGCAGAGACACAGGCAGAGGGAGAAGCAGGCTCCATGCACCGGGAGCCTGACGTGGGATTCGATCCCGGGTCTCCAGGATCGCGCCCTGGGCCAAAGGCAGGCGCCAAACCGCTGCGCCACCCAGAGATCCCCTGAAAGACTGTCTTGTTAGCTGTTGTATCTTATTGTGAGAAATACATATTTAATATTTTATAATACTTTCACTCTTCCTGTTGTTCACATATAAGCCTGAATTTTTTTTGGACATATTTCTTAAACTTTAAAAAAGTAGGAAAGGCATATGTAAGAGAAACAGTTCAAAATTAAACCCTGCAAAGTTTTATGAATATATTAATAACCCAATTCCCATTCATATACTAACTTCTATAATATAAACCTTTTCATTTATGCTTCTTGAAGCTATCTTGATTACTTCTTGTCTACCTTGACACAAGGATACCAATGTGGGAAGAAATCATATCATACATTTTTTATAGCATAATAAAACATTATTTGAATCTCATATTAAAGATAGGCCTATATATTTATAATAGTCATTTAAATTAAAAAAATGTATGTTCTTTTGTAATATATATTTAATATTTTTAATATTTGGAGATCAGTTTTTATTTTTTTATTTTTTATTTTTATTTTTTTTGGAGATCAGTTTTTAAATCTGAAAGAAAATAGCAGCAACTGCAACAAAGTTTTGAATGTATTTTTCTCCTTTAGTATTTATTAATGTGATTAGGAAATGCATAATCAACATTAAAATTGGCATTCCAATTTCCTGTATTTTTCATAATTAATTTAACTCTCTTAACTTAGTTAATAAGTTGTGCTTATGACAGGCATCTGTTAAGTAAGAGAAAAAGATAGGAATAGCTAGTTATTTCTTAAGAATCTTCTATGAGGAGGATGCATGGGTGACTCAGTTGATTTAAGAGTTTGCATTCAGCTCAAAGGCCATGATCCCAGGGTCCTGGGATTGAGCCTCACTTTGGGTTCCCTGCTCTGCAGGGAACCTGCTTCTCCCTCTCCCTCTGCCTGCCCTTCCCCCTGCTTGTGCTCTCTCTTTCTCTCTGTCAAAAAAATAAAATCTTAAAAAAAAAAGCATCTTCCATGAGGATTATCTACTTTGTGGCTGAAATTTATGTCCTGAGTTGGCTTTTCTTAGTCATCCAGCCCCAGACTGATTTGGCCCTATAATTCAAATTAGTCTGATTTATGTGTGTGTGTGTGTGTGTGTATTTTATATATATATATATATATAGATAGATAGATAGATAGATAGATAGATAGATATAGATATAGATATATATATATTTGTCTAGAAATAAAAATCATCTGTAAAATAAGCTAGCATCAGTTTTGAAATCCTTACTATGTGGTTAACAAAACTATAATTCTAGATTAGTGTGGATAATTGAGCATTGACCACATTACTTGTATTGATTAGCCAAAATTAATTGAGAACATAATTTGTATTTTCCACAATATTAGACATAACTGTAGTTTCAGAATCAAACTATGGAGTCTTGTGATCTGCTGGAAAGATTATACCTGAATCATATATAAATGTTTCATCTGAGCATTTGGGGTGGGAAGAGTGAATTTGAAATTATCTATAGTTGCTTATGTTCATTTCTGTGATCTTATCCACTGAAATTGTAAACTGATCTTCTAAATCTTTTCTGTAGGAAATTTTGGGAGCGATTTATTGCCCTGTGTCATGACAATAATAGCCTACACGGAATCACTTTTGAACAGATCAAAGCTCAGCTAGAGGCTTTAGAACTCAAGAAGACATATGTGTTGAATCCACTGGCACCTGAATTTATTCCCCGGGCTCTAAGACTGCAGCATTCAGGAAATACCAACAAACTTCAGCAGTCACCCCCCAAGGTAAAGCCTGCTGATGGAATCGAAGAGGGTAGAGGGAGAGAACAGCACAGAAGGGTCCATGGTTCATTGGGCTGCAAGTTACTTTAAATATTGGAAATGAAGGTTACATTTGGCGGCAAGCAGTTTCAGCAAGGAGCTTGTCTAGTTTGCACATGTAAGTGAGAATACAGTGTGGTGTGTAGCTATGCTCAATGTCATAATCATCCTCAAAAAGTTTTCAAGTACCTGATTGCTTCTGGTGTCCTTTGTATGATACCTCCCAGTCCCCTCTACTGGTAGGCTTTGTTTTAGCAAGATGTGGATAAAACAAAGCAGTTGAAAAGACTATCTCACTTATTAAAAGCATACCCTTAGAGTATATTATTATAAGGAATAATATACAATAGTGTTTGTAGAAAGCAGTTCCAATCATGTGTTGATGAACAGTTCATTTCAAGTGGTATTTGACACAGTGAGAAAATTTGGTTGACTTCTTGAAGATTACTTTAATTGAGTTGACCTATATTTGTTGTATAAGAAGTAGTCTAATCAGAAGGCGTGGAGGTGGGTCAGTCAGGGCCATGTCTGCTTTTGAACCATAGTTATTTTGGGCAGAGACAGCTGGTTTATTTGCTACAGTGCCTGAAAAAAATATGCTTGCACTTACCATCTAGAAAAGAGAGTTATGAGAATGGCATGTTTAGTATTTGTTCTGCTTGTTTTGGTCTATTTATAGTCATCAGCATGGTATTAAATTTATTGACATGAATGAAGTAAAAGAATATGTCAGTTTGGGGCTTCATTTTAAAAATGTAAAACCTAATGTGTAAACAATAATTAATGGCTTAATATCTTGAAAATCTTTCAGCTAAATAGGTATTAAGCTGAGAAGAGAATTACTTCTGTGTTAATATACTATTGTGTATTATTAGTTTAATAAAAGTGGATCAAATGTGTAGAAATGCTTTAAATTGATAACTTATTTATTAAATAGTTAAGTTTCTTCTATGTGCTAGTTGCTATGGGTAGGTGCTAGAGAAACATAGGCAAGCAAATTAGCGAGCGCACACACACACACACACACACACACACACACACACACACACCTGCCCCGCTTTTGCCACAAGTGTTGAAGGTGATGGTCAGAGGAAGTAGGTAGATTCAAGGCAGTTTCCACCACAGAAATCTTGTTTAGGAGTCCACAGAGTAGATGGGAGGATAGTTGCTAGCCTGAGGAGATATTTCAGAAACTAGAATATGAGCTCCATTAGGGCAGAGATGTTTGTCTGTATTGTTTACTGCTCTAGTCTCTGTGCCTAGAACAACATCTGGCTGATTGTAGGTGCTTAAAAGTATTTTTTAGATGAATGAATGAAGCTTCAGAAAGAGCTTATACAACAGGCTAGAGGTGTGAGAGAATAGGCTCTACAGGGACCAGCAAGAAGTTTAGGGTGTGTGGGGAGTAGGGAACCCAGGTAGAAATATTTATGTTTTACTGTTTTTTAAATTAAAAATTGCTTTTTTAATTAAAATGTTGTAAAATCATTATACCCTTTGCATATTCCTAACTACAATAGAGTAAACTCTTTTTACTGACCTGAGAATGTAAGCATCAATTTATGTACTATAGGTGCAGCTAGATTCAAGCCCTGATACCAAATGTGGACTGACCCTAACCAAGATCCTGCAGTTTGCTTTTTGTTTTCATTTTAAAGGTGAAGTAATATATGTTCAATCCACTTTCTTTTCTAAAACCATAGAAAGTTCTCCCTAAAGACAAAAATCCTGTTCTATATACTTTTTATGGTCCCTACTGCCTTGCCCCACTGTTTGCATGTAGTGGGTGCTCAATAAGTATCTGATAGTGAATAATGGTTATGATACATCCAGTAGAGTGTAGTGTGGCATTTCTCTCTCTCCCTCCCACTCTCCTCTTCTCTCTCTGTCATTGGTGGCTTTTCTTTTTTAATGAGAGGATTGTGTAATTAAAGGCCAAAACAGCCATTGCCCCAGGTTTTTTGTTTTTTTGTTTTTTTTGCCCCAGTTTTGTTTTTTGACTTTTTAGAAAATATTCTTCACTGGTGCGACAGATATTGTCTGTTGTTTCTATGTCACTAATACAGTGGTTCATCAAATTATACACCTGGCTATTTAAAGTTATTGATTATTTATAGCAAGTATGAGAATAATCAATAATTTTAAATAACTGATGTATAATGAGCAAGAGGTTATTTTTGTCACTTCATTGCTTTTCTCTCCCCAGTATTTTATTTCACTTCCATTAAATTGTTTTGAGGTTTGAATTTGTACTGGAGTCTTGTTTATTTAACTTTCTATTGTAGGAAGTTCAAATATATGCATAAGTAGAACAGTATAATGAATACCCTGTCATCTAGATTTTTTTTTTTAAGATTTTATTTATTTAAGAGAGAGAGCGTGCATACACACATGGTGCACGCACGTGCACCAATGGAGTGGGAGAGTCAGAGGGACAAGCAGATTCCCTGCTTAGCACAGAGCCCAGAATCCTGAGATCATGACCTGAGCCAAAAACCAAGAGTTGGATGCTTAACCAGCTAAGCCACTTGGGCATCCCCCTGTCATCTAGGTTTATTAATTATCAATGTAATCTTGTCTCATCTACAGACACCTCCTTTCCCCCCACCAGATAAACACACTGGAAATTTTTGAAACAAATCCCAGATACTTTATTTCATGTGCTAGAGTCTTTTGATGAAGAAGGATTTCATTGCTAGAAAAGGAAGTTACTTCTGAAAATGTGATATTAAACCATATAATTTCCCCTTAAGTTTTCCTTAATGTTTAACTTTTAACACAATTCTGTGCATAAGAAATATTAAAAATTAGTATTGTTAATGTTAGACTACAATTTAAATCCCAACCTGATTTCATGTAGATGAAATCATCAGAAGACTGGCGAATAGTTAAAAATGCTCCAGGACCTGTTTGCACAGGGCTATGTTTGGCAACAGAACATCCCCTGAGCTGTTTAGCAGTCACATAACTTTATTCTAAGAGGTTGGATCTGTGGTGGTGTTAGTGAAGGTACAGAATATTAGGGGGTCCAGGAGCTGGTGGTCTGAGCTGGCCCTTTATTGCCTCACTCTTTGCAGGCATCATTTATTGCCAAGCTCCTGTTTCATGGGTCCCTGCAGAATTAGCATGGAGAAAAGCAATTTGCCTGTCTTCATTCTGCTTTCTCCTAGGGCATTTACTAGGAGCAACATTTGGAAGCTTTGACAAAATAGAACAGATTCATTTGCACATACTCTAAAAACTGGTCAGAGCAAAGATAATATTCAGAAATGGATTATCTGAAAAAACTATAGCATTATTTTATAGATTGTAGCTGTGAGTTATTTTCATCATCTGTTTTCATCATCAGCTGCTTGTGTTGTCTCTCACTGTCCTAGACATTAGAAAACATGTCAGTTTGTGTACTTCAGAAACCTGCCCAGCAAGGGGTGGATATGTGTGGTAGGCCTCATTAACATTTATTGAGTGAGTAAATGGAAAACAATGTGAAAAAATAAATATTTGAATAAACAAATGGTGGAGTAAAAAGTCCTTACAAGATCTGTGACATGAGCTACATTTGTTATAAAAATCCTGGCATTTTACCAAAGGTACACATACTTTCTGAGGTTTATTAGCAAACTTTTGGAATTCTCATTGTGGAATGATTTTTACACACAGTGCTAGCCTATTGCTACATTATTATTTTGTTTATAAGCTACCAATTACCATATGATTTTATATGGACCAAGTACACTTACTACTCTACAGCTGCGTGCTGAGTTGAAGCATCTGAGGAAAGCTTTCCTGCCCTGAACTGTACAGAGTGCTGAATTATACTTATAGAGGTGCATATCTTTTTTTTTTTTTTTTTAAGGTGCATATCTTTTTACATGATAGGTCCCAGGTTGCTTTTTCATTTAGCATGTCCCACAACTCAGAGTGTTGATGTATATTGTCTGGGCTGCTTCCAGCTTTACAGTATAGGACTACCCAGACTGTGGTTACTCTTTGTATTGGTTTCCTATTGTTGCCGCAACAAAATTAGCACAAACTTAGTGACTTAAACAGCACAAATATATTATCTCACATTTCTCTTGGTCACATGTCCATGTCACCTTGGTTGGTCTCACTTTTGGGTCTCAGAAGGGTAGGATCAAAATATTGGCAGACTGACCTCTCATCTGGAGGCTCTGGGAAGAATCTGCTTCTGAGTCCATGCAGAATTCAGTTCATTGTGGTTGCAGGACTGAGGTCCTTGTTTCCTTGCCTGCTGGAGTGTTCTTAGCTTCTGGAGGATTCTGTCCCATTCCTGCATTTGGCCCTTAGGTCTCAGAGCCACCAACAACATATTACATTGTTCTCTCCCTTGGAGTCTCTGACTTCCTCTCCTGCCCCATCTGTCTGACTCCAGCTGGGAAAACTTTTCTGCTTTTAGGGCTCATGTTAGAATGGGTCCACCCAGATAATCTAGGATAATCTCCTTATTTTAAATCTACCACTTGATTATATCTGCAGTCCCTTTTGCCACAAAACACGATATAGTAATGGATTCCAGGAATGAGAGTGTGGGTATCTCTGGGAGGCTGTTCTTCATATCACACTCTTGACTACATCACTGTTTTCTCTGCATGCTGCACTATTGCCCCTGGTTGTTGGTTCATTAGGGGCTAAGAAATCTAAATGGTTTGATACCCTTTTGGAACAATCTTATCTCTTTGCTTCTGTCATTGTATGGCTCTGGCTGCTCTTGATGTCTCTTCTGATTGCTTGTGATTCTTCTGATCTTCCCCCCTATTTCTGCCATCTCTGCTGTCTGCCATGTTCACCTTTTCATGGTTTCTTCTTTCTTCTGCCCTGTGTTTCTTACCGTTTCTCTGTTCCTCAGACGTGTGGTTTTTTTTTTTTTTTTTAAGATTTTATTTATTTATCCATGAGAGACACAGAGAGAGAGAGAGGCAGAGACACAGGCAGAGGGAGAAGCAGGCTCTATGCAGGGAGCCCGACGTGGGATTCAATCCCGGGTCTCCAGGATCGCACCCTGGGCCAAAGGCAGGCGCCAAACCGCTGCGCCACCCAGGGATCCCAGACGTGTGGTTTTTTAATAGCTAGTGCCATTCACTGGGAATATATTCTCTTCTGGTTAATGGACCAACTGTGATTCATTGTTTTTTTTCTGACTGTTCTAAGAGTTGGAGCTTAGTTGCCCTTCTCTGCTCATAACTAACCTACCTGACTGGACGCCTTTGATATTTAGTGCAATAATTAACATTGCTGACAGGGAGATAAGTGAAACATTACTGTACTTTTGCTTTGGTCAAGAATAAAATTTTCTCCCTGCTATAGATGTTATCCCCCATCCCCTGCCTTTAGTTTTCAGATGTTATGTCCAAGTAACAGATTTGTGTGTGTCTAAGTGTAAGTTGTATAACGTGCTACTTGTGTTGTATCATGGCTTTGTGTATTACATTTAGCCAATAGAATGAGAAAGACATTTTTTAAAGTCCAAGAATTCATAACCATTGTCTCTTTAAATATTATTTCTTTCCTAGTTATCCCATTTAATGGTATATGAATCTAGCATTGCTTATTTAATAAATCTTCAGTTCATGGGCATTTAGGTTGTTGACGTTTAACACATGTATAAACAATGCTGTGATGAACATTGGGCCCAAATCCAGTATTATTTCATTTGGATAAATTCCTGGAAGTGCAATTATTGGGTTAAAGTGTATGTACATTTTTGATGCTTCTGGTAATATTGCCAAATTGCTCTCTAGAACATTTGTACATTCTTTTAAGCAGATTGTGACAGTCAGTGTTTTTTCCTGTTCCTTTAGTAAATTTTACACTTGAAGGTGCCATGAATTATGCTCAAAATACCATTAGTCCCAAACCATATTTATGTTCACAGGGTTATTTTAAAGGTTCTCATCCTCAGGAGTTGAAGACTATTGTTTTTCCCTCGAAAAACAACTTTTCTTTTCATCATTTAATGAAAAGAAAATTGGTAGAGAAGCTACAAGGGAATAGAATTTAGGTTTTAGTCACATTGATTGTTTATTTCTTTTTATTTAAAAATTCATTTAAAGAATTTTAGATACTCTTAATTTGAAGCTGAGAAAACTAGAGGCCTACCACCATAACTTGATAGTTTAAAAGAAAGTTGGGTCAAAGCAGTCTAATAGTTATTAATTACAGATTCACAGTCTTTCAATTTTAATTGTTGCTGTATATATTTAATTTGCATAGGATTAGGAAAATGGTTATTGTTCTCCTAATATTAAATGTGTTTAAATTCTTATAATTTTTTTCTGTGAAGGGGAAAAGCCTCCATCATACCCAGAATGATCATTTCCAGAATGATGGAATTGGTAAGTGGAAAATTAATCCTGTGATAACTTTTATCATTTGAGAGATTTGTCATCAAACTTCATCACTAGAAAGAGGAAAATCAGGAGAGGGACACACACACACACACACACACACACATACACACATTTGGAACTCCCTTATTAATTCTTTTATTCAACACATCTGGTTTTGTGAATGCTTTGTTACACCGTTTCTGAAAATAGGTGATTTATATCTAGAAGTTTTGAGGAAAAACATATAAGCCTATGCAACAGAAGTTTTTGGAACATATTTATATCCTATAAATGTTAGGTCATTGAAATTTCAAGATGAAGTTTATTTAAATGGTTTAAAATATTACAGAAATGTGCTTTTAAAAGAATAATTGGTTAACCTTTATTTTTTCTGTGGCTATATTAAAATTGTAAGCCAAAACCTTATTTTGAAGGATTATATATATTTTCTGAGTCTTAGAAGAATGTTTACTGAGTGTGTGGTTTTCTCTTTTGAAAGACACACCTCTGGCTCCTTGGAAGACATTTACAATTTTACTAGTTTACAAAAGGAATACTTTGTAACCACAAGCTAATTTTAGGGAACATTGTAAAGTGGTTATGTTTTTAAAAATATGCTTTATTCTTCCATATTGGTAATTCTTTGATTATAAGATACCTTATTGCAAACTTGGGAATGTATTTTGCTGTTGGTGATTTAAATTATTCTTGTCTAGGGGAATGTGTTCAGCTACTGAGTGTATTCTCTCTGTTTATTTTTCAGTTCAACCCAATCCTTCTGTACTTATTGGCAATCCTATTAGAGCATATACTCCTCCACCCCCTCTTGGACCTCACCCAAATTTGGGGAAATCTCCAAGCCCTGTTCAAAGAATAGATCCTCACACTGGGACAAGTATTCTTTATGTACCTGCTGTCTATGGAGGGAATGTAGTTATGTCGGTGCCTTTACCTGTAAGTGAACATTTGAGATACTTTCTATTGAATAAAATAAAATAGGCTTCACTAAATTAGTAACTATCCCAAATAGTGTTCTACCTTTTATTTTAATTTTTCAATGCCTGTAAGCTTCTTTAGAGCATCTCTTTCTTTAACCTTCAAATTTTGAAGTGACAAGAGAAATACAAATTGTTGCTTATAATTTGTTACTGCATTGTCAGTGGTTATGAAGAAATCTATAAACTGGGTGTTTTGATTGAGAAACTTTTGTATTCTTTTAAATTTTTTTTTTAAGATTGTATTTATTTATTCATGAGAGAGAGAGAGAGAGAGAGAGGGGGGCAGAGACACAGGCAGAGGGAGAAGCAGGCTCCATGCAGGGAGCCCGATGTGGGACTCAATCCCCGGTCTCCAGGATCACACCTTGGGCTGAAGGTGGCACTAAACCACTAAGCCACTGGGGCTGCCCTCTTTTAAAATATTTTTACTGGGGAAAAGTGAGCTGAAGGTTTAACAGAGCTAGTAAACTGGTCTCTTGTAAAGTGATGCTTTTATTTTATCTTTTACTTTTTTATCCTTACATAATTCACTAACTCTTAAGAAATATAGTTTTTTGAAGGAGGCAAAGAAGCTTAGATTAGTCAAGCTCTCTGGATCTGAATTTATCTGAGAAATTTCACTCCTTATGAAATCTTACAGGTACTTAAAAACATTATTAAATCCTTTCTAAGACAATAAGTGTTTAGAGAGCTTCCATCTTGTGTAAAACCCATTTTTACTCTTCTAAGATTCTTCAAATTTTGGTAATTTTGTTAATCTGCTGATATACTATTTCCAAATTCAGGAATTTTACCCTATAAAATACTTCTTTTATTGAAGGCAAGTATTATAATTTCAGGCAGAGGTGATTATTGTTGAAGATTTTAGACACCTGCACCCCCCAACCCCCAAATGGAAAAATGCCTAGCTGTAAACCTTTCTCAGCCATATTGAACATGATAGTTTATAATTACAGCAGCCAGTGAGAGTAACTGTCAGTAAGAAATATGTAATTCATGCCCACTCCCCATAGACTTTCAATTTTAGCTGACTTATTTCTTTCCAGACAGCCTGGCAATATTATACATCATTTGCTTTAAATAGTAAGTCCCTTAGGATTTATATTTCACTTTACTAGGTCAAAGAGGCTTTTATTATATAAGATTTTTTAAGAGTCTGTATTTAACAGTTATATTACAGTAAGATAGGGGCAGTAGCTCAGATGTCATTGTATTTATCCTTTTATGTTAGTATGCAGAGATTATATGTTTAGATACACCTAAAGAAATGTTCTGTTTTTGTGGATTAAATGCATTAACTAAACTCATGGCCTGTTGGAATTTTACTCACAATAAATGGACATGAAATGATTAGGTTATTCATGTAAAGTTGGAATATGTATATTTTGTGTTGAGATTCCTTAGATGAAATTCTTTCTTAATTTTTTCCCCTGTTCTCTCATTTAGCCTATTAAACTATGTAACTATGCAGTTACAATTTAAAAGATAATTTTCTTATAATTTGTGACATGTGTACATTCATATTGAAGGGAAATGATTCAAGATTACAAAATGATTTAATGCATTAAGGAATAATTATCAATTTTAAGTCCTCAGTTTCCTCCATACCTGAAAAATGATCAATTTTCCCTACACACTGAAGATTCAGGAAACCAATTTTTTTTTAAAAGAAGCCAATTTTTGACCAGTTAGGATGTAGCAGTAATTCTTCCCAGTTGTTTACAATTAGCATTGACTTTGTAGTTATTCATTTTTGATAAAATTAGCATCTCTCTTTGTGTGTTTGCTTTTTCCTAATCAACAGCACTATAGCAGCTTGCCTTTTGAAATGGACTTAATGCAGTTATTTTATTTCTTGTAATAACCTAGGTACCATGGACAGGGTACCAGGGCAGATTTGCAGTCGATCCTCGGATCCTTACACACCAGGCAGCAATGGCCTACAATATGAACCTCTTACAGACACACGGACGGGGGTCTCCCATACCATATGGCCTTGGGCACCACCCACCCGTCAGCATAGGGCAGCCACAAAACCAGCATCAGGAGAAGGAGCAACATGAGCCAAGTCGAAATGGTGAGCTGCTTTGCTATTCTCATGTTCGTAAATTGATGATACACCTACTTATATCAACATGTAAAGATTTTTTTAACAGTATGATTTTTTTTAAAGATTTTATTTGTTTATTTGAGAGAGAGAGAAAGAGAACACGCATGGACAGAGGGAGAGGGAGAGAATCTCAAGCATACTTCCCCCTGAGCTTATGTCACATTTTTGGTATAGTGTCTCAATTTTTTTTTGTCTGATCTGAGATCACAAATCTGGTGTTTTCTCCCTAGAAGTTTCATAGTTTTAGCTCTCACATTAAGTCCATTTTGAATTAAGTTTTATATGTGGCATAAGGTAAGAATTATGAACGTTTTTAAATTTTTGTTTTTGTGTATATTTGTTCTAGCACCATTTGTTGAAAGCACTATCCTTCTTCCATTAAACTTAGTGCCTTTGTTGAAAATCAATTGACCACATATTTGAAATCTCTCTCTTGTTTTGTTGATGCACACTTTCTTTGTATACCAAATGTGCTGTCTTCATTTCTGTAGCTTTATAAACGTCTTGACGTCAGGTACTATGAGTTTTTCTTCTTTTTCAAGGCTGTCTATTCCAGGTCCTTTGCATTTCCACATACATTTTAGAATCAGCTCAAAAACAATTTATTGAGACTTGTTTTATGGCCCAGAATATGATGTATCTTTACAAATGTTCCATGTGCACTTGAGAAGAATACTCTATAAATGTTACTTAGGTCACGTTAATTGATAGAATTGTGCACATATACTATATTGCTGATTTTCTGTCAACTTTCAAAGAAAATATGTATTAAGAGGAGAATATTGAAATCTCCAAATACAATTGGCATTTGTCAATTTTTCCTTTAAATTTTGCTTGATTAATTTTGAAGTTCTGTTAATAGGAGCATCAACATTTAGGCACAACATATGTGCTTTTTATTAATTAACTCTTGTGATTTTGGAGTGATTTTCTTTGCTCTGAGATCTAACTTTGCTTAATATCTAATGTAATCACTTTAGCTTTCCTTTGATTAGTGATGGCGTGGGATATCTTTTTTGACCCCCCCCCCCCGCTTCTCTCTCTCTCTCTCTCTCTCCCTTTCTTTCTTTCTTTTTTTTTTTTTTTGACTTCTTACTTTTAATCTCTTTGTGTCTTGATATTTAAAGTGCATTTCTTGGGACTCCTGTTGACAGCTCAGTCTGTTAAACGTCTGACTCTTGACTTTGGTTCAGGTCATGATCTCATGGTCATGGAATTGAGCCCCATGTCAGGTTCTGAGCTCAGTGCAGAGTCTGCTTGAGATTCTCTCTCTCTCCCTCTTCATCTGCCCCTCCCACAATGTGTACTCTATCTCTCACAAATAAGTAAATAAAATCTTCAAAGTATATTTATTTTATTTTTTTAATATTATTTTTTAAAAAGATTTTATTTATTTATTCATGAGAGACAGAGAGAGAGAGAGAGAGAGAGAGGGGCAGGCTCCATGCAGGGAGCCCGATGTGGGACTCTATCCCAGGTCTCCGGGATCACATCCTGTGCTGAAGATGGCACTAAACCGCTAAGCCACCCAGGCTGCCCAAAGTGTATTTATTTTAATAATAATAATAATAATAATTTTTAAAGATTTTATTTATTTGTTCATGTGAGACACAGAAAGAGAGAGGCAGAGACACAGGTAGAGGGAGAAGCAGGCTCCATGCAGGGAGTGCGATGTGGGACTCCATTCCAGGTCTCCAGGATCACACCCTGGGCTGAAGGTGGCGCTAAACCGCTGAGCCACCTGGGCTGCCCTATTTTAATTATTTTTTAAAAAAAAGATTTACTTATTTATTTTAGAGAGACAGAAAGAGTAGTTGGGGGAAGCGGCTAAGGGGGAAAGAGAGAGAGAGAGAAAGGGAGAGAGAAAATCCCAAGCAGACATCCTGCTGAGCCTGGAGCCCTATGTGGGGTTTGATCCCATGATCCTGAGATCTTGAGATGATTACCTGAGCCAAAACCAAGAATTGGGTGCTCACCCAACTGAGCCACCCAGGTACCTGTACAGTTCATTTCTTTCAGGTGGCATATGGTTGGCTCCTGATTTTTTTTTTTTTAATCAAATGTGACAATCTCTGCCATTTAATTGGGGGTGTTTAGACTATACTTAATGTGTTTATATAGTTAGGCTTGATTTTATCATCTTGCTATCTATTTTTAATTTGTCTAATCTGTTCTTTGTTTCCCCTTGACTTTTTTCCTCCTTTTGGATTAGTCGAATATTTTTTATGATTCTATTTTATCCCTTCTTTTTGATTATTTGCTATTACTCTTTATTATTTTAGTATTTGCTTTAGAGTTGATAGTATATACATCTTTAATTTATCATAATCTACTTTATTATTTATATTTTATCACTTCATGTACAGGAAAGAACCTTATAATATTTCAGTTTTTCCTCTCCTGACTTTTATATTATTATCCTGCCTTTTACTTATACATATATTATAAGCCCAAACATTGTTAATTATATTTGTTTAAACAGCCAAGTATCTTTTTAAAGAGTTTAAATGAGAAAAATATTTTTTTTGTATCTCTCCATGTAGGTAGCATTTCTGGTACTGTTTATTTCTTCTGTATGTTTTCGTTTGATACAATTTTCCTTCAGCCTAAAGGACTTATTTTAACATTCCTTGTAGTGTGAGTCTGTTGGTGATGAATTCTTTTGGTAGTGTATGCCTGAAAATATTTTTGTTTCATTTTAAGTTTTGAAAGATATTTTTGCAGGGTATAGAATTCTTGATTTACAGTTTTTAACCTTTCAGTACTTTAATGATGTTACTCTGCTGTTTCTGGCTTGAATTGTTTTAGAGGAGAAATCTGATGTCATCCAACCTTTATTTTTCTATATGTAATGTGACTTTTTTTCCCTCTGACTCCTTGTAAGAGTTTCTTTTTATACTGGTTTTAGTAGATTGATTATGATATTCCCTGGTGTAGTTTTCTTCATGCCTCTTGTGTTTGGAGTTTTGTTGAGCTTCTTGGATCTATGGCTTTATAGTTTTCATCAAGTTTGGAAACCTTTGGCCTATATTTCTTAGGATGTTTTTTATCTTACCTCCTCTTCAGGAATTCCAACTACCCAAATATTAGGTTGATTAAAGTTTCCCCACAGTTTCTGTTGCTGTGCCTCCAGTTCACTAAGTTTTTATTCTTCAATGTCTAATCTGCTAGTTCCATCCAGTGTATTTTTCATCTAAGACATTGTAGTTTCATTTCTTGAAGTAAGCCTATTCTGGCATGAAAATTCATTTTACAAAGTTCCAGTGGCTTTCCTGAAAGAGTGTTTGGTTGATTGATTGATTGATTGATTTAGAAGTAGACTCTATGCCCAATGTGCAACATAATATAGGGCTTGAACTCATGACCCTGAGATCAAGACTCTGAACTTGATATCAAGAATCAGGTGTTTAACTGACTGAGCCACCCAGGTGCTCTCTAGAAGAGTGTTTTTAAATAAGAACCCAAATCTTGGATTTTTTTCAAGGAATTTAAAATATCCAGGATTTAGGGGCATATGGGTGGCTCAGTGGTTGAGTGTCTGCCTTTGTTTGTTTTTGAAAGATTTTATTTATTTATTCATGAGAGACACAGAGAGAGAGAGAGGTAGAGACACCGGCAGAGGGAGAAGTAGGCTCCATGCAGGGAGCCTGATGCGGGACTCGATCTCAGGACTCCAGGATCATGCCCTGGGCCAAAGGCAGGTGCTAAACCGCTGAGCTACCCAGGGATCCTCACGTGTCTGCCTTTGATCTTGGGGTCCTGGGATCGAGTTCTGCATTAGGTTCTCCATGGGGAGCTTCTCCCTCTGCATATGTCTCTGCCTCTCTCTTTGTGTCTGTCATGAATAAATAAATAAAATCTTAAAAAAAGTAGCAGTTAATTCTTATAGATTGAAATCCTTTCACATGTATAGGGTGCCTGAGTGGCTCCATTGTATAAGTATTCAACTCTTGATTTTGGCTCAGGTCATGACCTCAGGGTCGTGAGATTGAGCTCCATGTTGGGCTCTGTGCTCAGCTGAGAGTCTGCTTGAGATTTTGTCTCTGGCATGTGCGCCCACGTGCGCGCACACTCTCTCTCTCCCTCTCCGCCTCCCTCTCAAATAAATAAATAAAATAAATCTTAAAAAATAAAAATCCTTTCACATATGTGAAATAGCATCATTTAACTCAATTATAATTGTGATTTTTTTTTTAAACCTCAGTTTTCCTTCCTTTACTATTTATCATCCATTCATATTTAATTTCCCATCTATTACTTTAAGCAGCATAACTACGTTCCTTTCAGAATATCTTTAATTCAGGGGTGCCTAGGTGGCTCAGTTGGTTAAGTGTCTGCCTGGGATCAATTCCTGTGTCTGGCTCCCTGCTGAGCAGGGAGACTGCTTCTCCCTCTCCCTCTGCCTGCTGCTGCACTCGCTTGTGCACTCACTCTCTCTGTCAAATAAATAAATAAAATCTTAAAAATATATATCATTAATCAGTTTGATTCCTTTGTTAAATTGGATTGGCATGTTATTTGGATTCTTGCTTAATTGCATTTGTGAATGTCCAAGCACTGAGCATGTATAAATAGGCAAGAATGCTAGTACCTTTTGTATATCTAGTTTAAGAAAACAAACTACAAATTCTGGAGATTGGGCAGTTATCTTTGAAATTATTTCATGTTGTAAGGTTATTCCTTTATTAAGCTTTTGTTTTGACAATGAGGTTTGCTTTAATTATAATTTTCTTTCTTGCAGATAAACTGCAACTCTGAAACTGTAGAAAAAGTAAAACCCAAGCAGTAGTATAAATCAATATAATGGGTGAAAAATGTTTAAAATATTCTGCTTCTGTCTAATAATTGATAGTCACTGGAAATGTAACATCCATTGGAGACAATTTATAAGAATTTTAAAATATTTTCTTAGGTAAAAGTGATACAAATAATCCTGGACCTGAAATTAATAAGATTCGAACACCAGAGAAAAAGCCTACAGAATCAAAACAGGTATGCTGCTTACCTTTAGTGAATGCTTTGTCCTTATGGATTTACTCTGATTTATCATCTTGGAATCTTGACATTTAAAAGAAAATTTTCTATATTTTTATCTATATCTTTTATATCTATTGTTTCATGAGGATCTGGTGGGTTATGTTGTCCTCTCTCTCTTTTCTTTGGCTACATTATTTGATTTATTTGTATGCTTTTCTCAAATTGTGTGATTCAGTGTTAGGCTTGAATTCAGAGCCTTTCCATGATAAAATACTAAGTGAAAACAGCTATAGATGTGTCACTGAAAAGAAGGTGTTACAGTGAAGAGGGACGACTTAACTTCCTTAAATCGCTTACCTTCTTCTCTCCTCACGTCTACTATATAAATCCTAAACTTTTTAAATTGAGGTATAGTTGGTACACAATGTTACACTAATTTCAGGTGTACACCATAATGATTCTTGACAAGTCTGTATGATATGCTTGCTCACCACAGTGTAATTACCATCTGTCACTGTACACTGCTATTACAATACCATTAATTATATTCCCTGTGCTGTACCTGTTATCCCCATGACTTATTCATGCCATAACTAATCCTAAACTCTTTATCTGTTCATCTACTCTCTTTGTTTCTGGGCTTATGAATTAGTGAGGGAAAATGAAATCAGTGGTTGAATTAGTGCCACTGGAAATTAATATTTTCTTTTCTTAAGATTTTATTTACTCATGAGAGACACAGAGAGACAGAGACATAGGTAGAGGAAGAAGCAGGCTCTCTGCAGGGAGCCTGATGCGGGACTGGATCCTAAGACCCCAGGATCACGACCTGAGTCAAAGGCAAATGCTCCACCACTAAGCCACCCAGGCATCCGGGAAATTAATATTTTCTAATCTAAGGGAACCTCAGGGGCTTCTCTGCATTTCTTTTATGTGACCTAGCTCCCTTTGCTCAATTTCTTAGCTGCTCTTCTTATGCCTAATACCTTCCACCTTCTGTTATCCTTATGATCAGGAAATGACCTTGCCTTAGAGTTCCCACATCAAGATGTCACCCTGTTAATTTAAGACCTTAGACTTATCCCTTTTTCTGTGTCCTTGAACATCTTTGTTTCTTATGACCAGATAAGAGTTTGATAGAAGGCTTCAGTCTCAGAGAAGACTAGTCTCTCCTTTTCTGGTCATCTCAAAGACCATGTCCTCTTTCCTCTTCTTTCTAGCTACTAGTCCTTCTCAGCCTGTAAGTAAATTGGTAGACTGTTTTGTTTTGTTTGTTTTATTTTTTTTTATTTTTTATTTTTTTAAATTTTTTTATTTATTTATAATAGTCACAGAGAGAGAGAGAGAGAGAGGCAGAGACACAGGCAGAGGGAGAAGCAGGCTCCATGCACCGGGAGCCCGACGTGGGATTCGATCCCGGGTCTCCAGGATCGCGCCCTGGGCCAAAGGCAGGCGCCAAACCGCTGCGCCACCCAGGGATCCCTGTTTTGTTTGTTTTAAAAACCACTTTGACTTTCATCTCCTTCATAGCTACTCCCTAAGTTTGCCTTTCCCATCTCATCTTTCTTTGCCCTTTACCCAAACAGTCTTGTATTAGACTTTGATGTTTCCCTGAAACTCTTAAGCTTCAAGTGACCAACTTTTATGAACATGCTTCAGCTGTAGTCTTGTCTTTTCTCTGGTATTTGTTACTGTTTTCTATTTCATTCTTCTTGACCAAGAAACCATCTTGTTTCTTTTGGTTCCTTTGACATACATTTCCATTTTTCATAACCCTAACATGACCTGTCTCTTTTTTAAGTTCCCGTCCACCCCCTCCTGTCTGTTCCTAGTCCTTATGTTGGGGTTTCCCAGGGTTCTGTCATCATCCTGCACCTTTCTGCATTCTGTGATTTCTCACTATAAACTAGGTCAGTTCCATGGTTTTAAATCTCTGCTACATGATAATGACTTCCAAATCTACATTTCCAACTTCAGCTTGCTTTAAGCAACTGATCTCTATATTCAGTGACTTATATCCCATAAGCAGCTCTGATTCCCAGCTTCTACAACTGGAAGGACTTAGTACCTACTGGAGGAGTACAAATTAGGCAGCCAGTGGAACTTCCTGATTGAGTCCAAGGGGAGTTGCAGTGCGAGTGGAAGTTCTTTCTGTTTGGAACAAGATGCAGAGAGAGAACAAATGGCATCTGAAGATGCTGTGGCAGCCTTTGCAGTCAGAGGCAGCATAGGATACAATCTACCACAAGAATCTTGGGTGCTATGAGAGCAACTGAAGCCAAGATAGCTAAGTGTCTCTTGTGTCCTTATTTTAAAATTTCTCTTATGATCTTTCCCTGTTCAGGAACTAGGCAAACTAATAGACATGTTTCATTTTCTTTCTACTTTGAAGCTTTGTCTTGGGGCCTAGGGGGTGAGACAACTAGCTCTCCTTGACTCAGTGCCTCAGTACCAAGAGGAAAGTGTTGGAGGACAACCTAATTCTGGTAATAATCTAATTCTCAGGCTTCTTCAGACCTTATAGTTCTCCATCCTGCTTAGCTTATTGTAGTATCATAGAGTAGCACAGTCTTATTTTTTTACTTTTTTTTTTTTTTTTAAGATTTTGTTTATTATTTTAGAGCAGGAGAGAGAGAGAATGCACAGGAAAAGGGACAAACAGACTTCTGGCTGAGCGGGGAACCCATGGAGGGGCTTGATTCCACACCCTGAGATCATGACCTAAGCCAGAATCAACAGTTGGCCACTTAACTGACTGAGCCAACCAGCTGAGCTACTCAGGCGCCCTGAGTAGCAGTCTTTTGTTTGTTTGTTTTAAGATTTGTTTACTTATTTTAATGTGGGAGAGGGAGTGGGACAAACAGACTTCTGGCTAAGCAGGGAACCCAAAGAGGGGCTGCATCCCAGGAGGCTGGGATCATGACCTAAGCCAAAATCAACAGTTGGCCGCTTAACTGACTGAGCCACCCAGGCACCCCCCTGAGTAGCACAGTCTTGGTTAAGTTTCTATGACTGGCCTAGCTTCTTATCCATGTCAGTGTCAGAAGTGAAGGAGGCAGCTTATCCACAAACAACCTTGACTTCTAATCATAGTCTCTGTCATGTGACCTGAGCATGAGAATATTTTCAACAGTATCTTATGGAGAAAAGTATATCCCAGCTGAATGTAGCATCAGTCATGGAAAAGATGAAGATTTATGGGGGACAACATTTGTTTATAAAGAATTTGAAGTAGGTTCTGAAACTTTTTAAAATTTTTCAGATAGAGTCTAATGATTTAATATATAGAGCTCAAGTCTTGGCTCATTGTAGACAGTTAATGACAGCTCGTTATTGAAGATCCTCCATATTTATAATGCCATTGTAGGTAATAGGTTCTGAGACATCTGAAGAGCAGGCATTGCAGCTGCTTGGGAAGACTCTGGGATGGACTTGTCATTCTTCTCATTTCATTTTCTAGACAATTTATATACACCCAGTAATCTTAAGGATCTTATTGGCCAAAGTCAGTGGCAATCCATTTGAACTAGTGATGAGAGATGAAAATGCACTAGAGGAGTGATTGGCACTTTGCAACCATTGTAATAGCTTGGTTGCCAGGAGTGTCTCCACTTCAGGAATAAGCTGCTTGTTCTGGGTTCCTGAGAATGGTCAGTTCTGTGTTTAACTTGAGACCCTTTGGTGAGGCAAGTACTCAGTGACTCATTGAAGCTTATAAGGAGATTGATACACCAAAGCAGCTTATTGAGTGTTTTGACAGCGATGGTAAAGAAAAATTGCTTCTTTCCATCTTACATTTCATATTTCAGTTTTCACATTGTCACCACTTATGATCAGACTTGGGTTTCAGAAGGATGACAGCACTAGAGAACTCACAAATCTTTGGTAGCTTACCACAGTTTACAGGATTAAAAATGTTTATACTCAGTATTGAGTCATTTGGGGTCTTGTATAATTGGGCTGTTGCAGTTTTATCTGATGTCAGGAATAAACAAGTGAAGATGTAGCTCTGTATCCACAAAACTTCTCATGCTCCTCAAATCTGCCATATTTTTCTCCCTTCCCCCCTCCTCAGTTAAGCTGTTACCTTTACCTAGAATATCCATCCCTCACTGGAAGATTCCAGCTCTTTGTGCAAGATTCAGTTCAAATGTCATAGCCTCTGCCTTTGATTTTCTTAGGCCCTGGGCTCTCCTATCACATCCTTTTGTTTAAGACCTCTAATTTTATGTTCTGCTGGACTCCAGGCCTGGGCTTAGCAAACTTTTTCAAATACAAGAAGCCAGATAGTAAATCTTCAGGCTTTGTGGCGATATGGTTTCTGTTGTAGTCACTCAGCTCTGCCACTGTGGTGAGAAAGCAACTATAGACAATATGTAAACGCATGAGAATGGCTGTATTCCAGTAAACTGTAATCGCAAGTTTGGTGGGCTGGAAATGGCTTGGGGGCCATAGTGTGCCAACGCTCACTATAAGCTCTTAAGGGTACAGACTAAGTCTTCTTACTGCCTTTTTAATCTCCAGCACAAGGTGCAGTGCCTTTGATAGGCTCTCAGTAAATGTATGTTGTAAGAATAAATGTCACTACCTAACAGTAAGAATTGACAAGTCAACGGTCATACAAAGTGATAAACTACTTACTTATTTGTTCACTTCAGAGTTGTTTAAATTGACTCAAGTATTTTTTAAATTAATATAGATATGTTTGAAGAAAGAGATGTATAAAAACAATAAAATTGGAAGGAAAGGACACACTTTAATGATTTATATCAGAAGGAAGCAAAGGTTATCTTTCCGAGGAAGAAACTGTGAAATTAAAAATAATATTTTTAAAGGAATTAAAGTGGATATGTTAATAAGATGGTAGTATTTCTCCTTATGACTCAAATTTAATATGCCTTTTTCTGTTTCATCTTTTCTAATTTAAAAGATACTTATTCCCTCATTCGGTTGTCAAAAAGTGATTGACTGGGTACCCGGTCCTCAGCTGTGACTGATAAGAATGTATCCTATCCTGTAGATTTACTAGGGGTGGGGAAAGGTAGATAGCCACAGGACCCAGATCTTCCATAGTTAAGAAAGACTTCTTATTTTTTTCTAGATTGATTTGGAATCAAATCCACAGAACAGAAGTCCTGAGTCGCGTCCTGGTGTTGTTTATCCCAATACCAAATTTCATCGCAAAGATAATCTCAACCCGAGACACATAAATCTTCCTCTCCCTGCTCCTCATGCACAGTATGCAATTCCCAATCGTCATTTTCATCCCCTTCCACAGCTACCCAGACCACCGTTTCCAATTCCGCAGCAGCACGCCTTGTTAAATCAGCAGCAGAGTAATTTGCCTGAACAACCAAATCAGATGCCACCCCAACCGAATCAGGTAGTCCCACCACAGAATCCGTTGAACCAGCTGACTCAGCAGCCACCTCCTCAACTTTCTCCTGCCTATCAGGCAGGACCCAACAGTGCTTTCTTTAATAGTGCAGTTTCTCACCGACCACAGTCCCCTCCTGCAGAGCCTGTGATTCCTGAGCAGCAGCCCCCTCCCATGCTGCAAGAAGGCCACAGTCCTCTGCGAGCCATCACGCAGCCTGGCCCCCTCCTTCCTTCACATCTGAATAACTTCACTGATGAGAACCCCCCAGGATTGCCTATAGGGGAGGCTTTAGGTAAGTTCTCCTGTCACTGCTGGATGTGACGAATTCAGATAATTTCCTTAAATTGACATGTACTGTGCAATATTAATTTGGGTCAGGATTGATTCAGTTCTTCAAATCATGGCAGCAGAATTCAGTTGCTTTGTCTAACAGTCAGAATCTTGTTCCAAACACTATATAATATTAAGTATCTAGTTGATCCAACTTACAGGATTACATGGGTAAGAAAGAATCATCATCACCATTACCATGACTTTAGTTACTGGCAAATTTAGAAAACATTTGCTTTCTCCAAAACCCAAGTTGTAGGCATGTCTTTTGTCTCTGTGAAGAAAATATGGTTGAAAAAACTTGATTATTTGAAACCCCAAATTAACCTGAAACTCAAATGCATGAAAACTTAAATTCTTCCCCGATATTTTGCAGATCGTATGCACGGGAATGTTGCTCTAGAAACACTAAGACAGCAGCAAGTGCGGTTACAGCAGTGGAATGAGCATCACGCCTATCTCAGTCAGGGCAGTATTCCATACCCACACCATCACCATCCTCATCCTCACCTCCAGCATCTTCCTCAGCCACCCATCGGATTACATCAGCCACCAGTGAGAGCAGACTGGAAGCTCCCCAGCAGTGCTGAAGATGAAGCAGAAACAACAGACTCAAGGTATTTTTCTGCAGGGTAAAAATCACCTTGAAACATGACCCCCTCCCCCTCCCCCTCCCCCTCCCCCTCCCCACACACCCTGTTTTCTTTCTTCAGTGTTCTTTTAGCCTCAAGCTGGAATACCGTCCCAAAGAAATTGGATGCTGGCCTTCCAGGCACATGCTACACAGTTCTATCGATTGACTCTAAAATATAGAGAACCCATTTAGAAGTAACTGGTGCAAATCTGGGCATGGACAATCTGTTGTGGATTGAAAATTAATGCGTCCCCTTGCTTTGTGGCTCTCCTGAAAAAGAAATATACCCTCACTGTGAGCATTTCTTTCATACTCAGTAGTAATAGAAGAAATGAACGGACACAGACGTAAATTATTGGTTGAAAGTTAAAAATTATAGATTTATCATCAATTTTTCCCCATTTGCACAGAATTCTATCTTCTTTTAACTACAGATGTTCATGAGTGTTCAGTCCTTACTCTAAACTTGTTTTTATAGCCGTGTCATTTGAATGGGATGAAGTATTTCCTAATCCCTGTGAACAAATTCCACCTTGATGGTGACTTTATAACAGCCATTTATCAAAGACATGTAGAGACAAGGACAATTGTTTTTAATGCCAAGGGAAAAGAAGGAAATCAGGTACTTGGGCATATTTAGTATCTTCAACTCAGCGTTTATTGAGTGTTACTGCTCACTTTTTTTTTTTTTTAAAGATATTTAAGTTTTATTTGAGAGAGAGCCCATGCACACAAGTGAGGGGAGAAGCAGAGGGAGAGGGACAAGCAGACTCCTTGCTGAGTATGGAGCCTGACTCGGAGCTTGATCTCCCAACCCTGAGATCCTGAGCTGAAACCAAGAGTTGAATGCCCAACCGACTGAGCCTCCCAGGCACCCTTTAATGCTCACTTTTTGGGATTAATTGATATTAGTTCTAAAATGAAATATTCTGATTTTGTCTGTAAAAATTAACACGTAGTTGACTAAAGCTCTCCTTGATATGACAGAGCTTTTGTTTTCTTTTCCTCATATTTCATCATCTTTATGTAGGTTTCAAGACTTAATCAGAGAACTATCTAATCGTGATCAAAGTGAAACACGGGAACTAGCTGAAATGCCACCACCTCAATCAAGACTTTTGCAATATAGACAAATTCAGACTAGGAGCCCACCAGCAGTCCCATCTCCCCCATCCAGCACAGACCACAGTAGCCACTTTTCTAACTTTAATGACAACAGCAGAGACATTGAAGTAGCCAACAACCCAGCATTTCCACAGCGCCTACCGCCCCAGATATTCAGCTCGCCTTTCTCGTTGCCATCTGAACACCTTGCCCCTCCTCCCTTGAAATACCTGGCACCTGATGGAGCATGGACTTTTGCTAACTTACAACAGAATCACCTAATGGGGCCAGGTTTTCCCTATGGCCTACCTCCCTTGCCTCACAGGCCACCGCAGAACCCTTTTGTACAAATACAGAATCATCAACATGCTATTGGTCAAGAGCCATTTCACCCATTGTCATCTCGAACAGTATCTTCTTCTTCGCTCCCTAGCTTAGAAGAGGTAAATGTCTTTCTTTTCCTTTTGGGATTAAATTCTTATGAAAAATACTAGTATTTATTGATTTGATGAGAAGAGAATTAAATATCTTTTGAAGGTAATCTTTTCCTGGAATTTATTTTAATTTCCACTCTTATTGTGGTATTTCAGGCTTTATAGAATGGTCATTATTGTTGAAACATGCCCCTTAGAGTCTTTTATTGCTGTTTTGGAATATTTAACATCTGACTGACCTGAGGGGGCTCTTCCTTCAAGCAGCTTTTTGTTCTATCTAATCTGGGCAAATGGTTTCTAGTGATTCATCTTTTTACTTAAGTTACATTTGTCAGTTATAAATGTGTTAATTAAGCTTTCCATAGATGTTGGCTATCTCAGCCAGTGGTGAATTCCTAGTGCTATGCTTCCTCCTGGCATCATCCTGGTGCTTTCTTAGCCTGGGGCAGTTGATACACTGCAATACTGATATCTGAGAGTCAGAATGGACAGTGTATTTAACCTAGAATTGACTCGGCTCAACTAGGCATTTTAAGGTAAACTGGATTTTTATCTTAAAATATGTAGGTATTTCTAAAGAGCATCTCTATGAACCTTCACTGATAAGAAAATCTCAGTAATTCCAGGTTATAAAACTTCCAAAATGGTACCATTGGTGTAAACTATAAAAATGTTGTCTAGCTGGTCCCCTTAAGCTTGCAGTGATTAAAGATGAGAATGTAGAAAGTTGATTGTGGTCATTATCAATCACAAATGTCTTTTTATTAAAACAGGATAAACATTTCCAATTTTGATACATGAAAGATATCTTTTTGACATTAGCTTCATTTTGGCAGTTCCTTGTTGATTTCTAAAGGCTTTAAAAATGATTCACGTGTTTAGCAAATTTTCTGCTGTACATGCTGATTAAAAAGTCATTTCATAGGGATGGTTCTTTATCTTATTTGTAGAGTTTTGGAGGTAATTTGTTCACATTGTTCCAGTAGACATTGACTGGCTCATCTCATATAATAATTCTCATGAAAACAGCTTAATTGCCATCTTAGGCTCCTGATATCAATTGTAAGCATAAGATGAATTGGTATCTGTATATTTGTATTGTAGGGATCTAGAAATTTGGAACCATACTTTTAAAGATTTGACACATATCTGACATTATTTCAAGTTAATAATGGGAGGGCTTAACAGCTAAATAGTAAGGTCATTTTCAGTTAAGTGATGTTTTCTGTGTTTATGTATTTCTGATAGGGATCC